>NC_057353.1:5575000-6250000 GCF_016509475.1 Prionailurus bengalensis
GTGTCTTGATGATCGAAAAAGGGTAGAGACATTAGATTTAAAGTTACAGGTCACATGTATGGGGAATAGGAGGGAAAATGAGCGATGCTTTCAAAAGCCTTTGCAAAGGAATAATTTCTGTGGATGGACAGTACGGATGTTTGAATCATAGAAAGTCACAAAATGCAACTTACGGCATTTATATGTATCATTAATGTTTTTTATTTTAATCAATACACAGTTATTGACTATTCCATATTAAAAGTTTCCTAAATGTACTCCTGAGAAATCTCAAAAATAAGGGGGGGGGATATTTGATTGACAAAAATAAATTTTTGGAATTTCAAAGTTATCTCTTTCGTAGGATAGATGTTATGAATAATATCCAAGCAGCAGTTGTAGATGTAAGTGAAAATACTATAGGTGAATTTTAGGCATCCTGTTGTTAAGCTTCTTGCTAAGGGATTATGAGAACATAATGCATTTTATGGTCCATAGCACATTATAAGGGCCAATCAGAAAACTAATAGCATTTCAAGGATACAGAGATTTCCAGTAGGAACTCAACATTTATTTGATGGTTAATTCTAATTACCTATCCATACAAATAGTTGAAAAAAAAATAGAAATGCTTGATTGAGAGCTGCCATCAAGTGTTCGGACTTTTTTTTTTTTTATGTACAGTTTTACCAGTTTTATTTTATTTTATTTTTATTTTAGAGGTGCGGGGAGAGGGGCAGAGGGAAAGAGAGAGAAAATCTAAAGCCGGCTCCACGCTCAGCATGGAGCCCCACGCCGGGCTCCATCCCAAGACCCTGGGATCATGATTTGAGCTTCAATCGAGAGTCGGTTGCTCAACTGACCGAACCACCCAGGAGCCCCCAGTTCCACCAGTTTTAACACATAGTCGTGTTGCTGCCACCACATTCAATATATAGAACAGTTCTGTCACTAAAAAGTCCCTCATGATGCCCCTTTGTCATCATTTCCTTCCTCGACCACCGATCGTTGGCAACAAAGGATCTGTTCTCTGTCACTGTGGTTTTGTGTTTTTGAGAGTATCGGACAAACAGTATCATACAACATGCAACTTTTGAGACTGGCTTCTTTCACACAGCCTTATGCGTTTGAAATTCATCCAAGGTGTTGAGTCCGTCCACAGTTCGTTCCTTTTCATTGCTACAGCATCACTTCGTTGTGTTGTCGGACCTCCATTTATTCATCCACTCGGCCACTCAAGGACATTTGCATTGTTTTTGGCTTTTGGCAATTATGAAAGAACAGCTATAAACATTCAGCTACAGGTATTTAAGTGAGCATAAGTTTTAATTTGTCTAAGGTAAATAAATACCTAGGAGTGGGATTACCGGGTCATATAGTAAAATGTAGGTTTAATCTATTGAGAAAGAGCTACATTATTTTTCAGAGTGGCTGTGAGATTTTGCGTCGCCATCAGTGATGTTGGAGATTTCCAGTTACTTCATATCCTTTTAGCACTTGGTGTTTTAGCCATTTTAATTGGTGCGACTCTCACTGCGGCTGTAATACGCATTTCTCCAATGGTTGGTATTGTCGAACATGTTTTCTGTGTGTTTATTGGCCATCCTTATGCCCCCTTTGATGAAGTGTACGTGTAAGTTTTTGTCTATTTAAAAAAATTTTTTAGTGTTTATTTAGTTATTTTTTATTTTTTAACGTTTATTTATTTTTGAGACAGAGAGAGACAGAGCATGAACAGGGGAGGGTCGGAGAGAGAAGGAGACACAGAATCTGAAACAAGCTCCAGGCTCTGAGCTGTCAGCACAGAACCCGATGCGGGGCTCGAACTCACGGACCGCGAGATCATGACCTGAGCCGAAGTTGGACGCTTACGGACTGAGCCACCTAGGCGCCCCAGTTTTTGTCTATTTTTAAACTGGATTATTTTCTTAATGTAGAGATATGAATTTTATTTACTCATTTATTTTTTTGGTATAGTCTGAACACAAGTTGTTTGTACAAATGCATATTTTCTCCTAGTCCGTAACTTGCCTTTTCAATCTCTTAACAATGTCTTTCCCAGTTCAAATGTTTTAGAATTTTAATACTATTTAAGTAATCAAGATTTTCATTTTAAAGATTGTGCTTTTGGTATCATGTATACTCTAAGTCACAAAGATTTTCTCTATTATTTTCTTGTAAAACTTTATAGTTTTATGTTTTTTTATTAAAAATTTTTTTAAAAATTTTTATTTAGTTTTGAGAGAGAGACAGAATGTGAGCAGGAGAGGAACAGAGAGAGGGAGACACAGAATCTGAAGCAGGCTCCAGGCTCTGAGCCATCAGCACAGAGCCCGATGCAGGGCTCAAACTCATGAACCGTGAGATCATGACCTGAGCTGAAGTCGGAGGCTTAACCGACTGAGCCACCCAGGTGCCTCTATGTTTTATATAAAACATAAATGTTAGGTCTGCAATCCACTTTGAGATAATTTTGGTATAAGTTGTAAGGTTTAAGTCAAGTTTTACTTTTTTTTTTTTCCAGGCATTGGTTCATTTACCTGGGTTGTTGAATTTCTGTGTGTAGAGTTATCAGGACATTCCCTCCTCCTCCTGGTAAGGTCTGTGGAGTCTGTTGTGATATTCCACCCCTTCCCACACCCCCACTCTCTTCCCCCCTCTTATAACCCCCCTCCAATTTCTCCTCCCCCTTTCATTCTTGATATTGATGGTTGTGTCTTTCCTTTTTTTCTTTGTCAGTCTTGCTTGAGGTTTACCAACTTGAACGATTGTTTCAAAGAATGAGCTTTTGGTTTCCTTGATTTTCTTTATCTTATTTTGGTTTGCTTTCCATTTTATCAGTTTCTGCCCTTTAAAAAAACATTATTTCCTTCTTTCTATGTCTTTGCTTCCCCCTGCCCCCTTACTATCTTAATGGGGAAACTGAGACTATTGGGTTGAGATTTTTGTTCTTTGCTCTGACTTTCCCTCTGAGCACTGCTTTATATTTGTTCAGTTCAGAAGGTTTTCTAATATCCTTTGAGGTCTTTGACCCATGAATTACTCAGAAGTGTATTGGTTAATTTGCAAGTATTTAGAGACTTTTTTGTTCTTACTGCTATCGATTTGTAGTTTAACTCCATTACTGTCAAAAAATATTCTTCGTATAATTTAAATACTTTAAGTTTGTTAGGGCTTGTTTAAAACTTAAGATGTGGTCCATATTGTTGCATGTTTCACGTGCACCTGAAAAGAATGTATTTTTGGGGTAATGTTCTACACGTACCAGTTACATTCAGGTGATTGATTGTATAGTTCTTTTATATCTCTTCCGTATTCGTTTTCTCTCTACCTGTTCTGTTGATTACCGAGGGAGGAATGTTAAAATCTACAACCATACGTGTGAATTGCTCTCTTTCCGTTTTCTCAATTTTTTTCCATTGTGGTGAAAGACATATATAAAGTTGATCATTTTGGCCGTGTTTCGATGTACGGTTCAGTGACATTCGGTACGTTGACGTTGTTGTGCAAACGTCTCTACTACCCATTTCCAAAACTTCTTCATCCTCCCAAATGGAACCCTAAATGTTAGCGACTCCCCGTTCCTGCCTCCCCGCACCCCCTGGCAACCCTTATTCTACTCTCTGTCTCCATGATTTGCCTATTCCAGGTACCTCATGGAGGGAAGATCACACAATATTTATGGTCTTCTTGGTTTGGGGCTGCCTTGAGCCTAGGCCCGGGCACAGCCGAGGAAAAATGGGAAACTCATCGCTCGTTTGGAGTCGAAGAGTCAGGAGGGATGTGCTCATTCTGTCTTGCCTGGACCTAAACCTCTTCCCTTCGACATGATTGTTTTATCACAGCGTGTTGAGAAAACTGCAGGATGGAAAATGTTTGCCAGAAAACACGTATGGGGGCACCTGGGTGGCTCCACCGGAGGAGACACGAACTCCGGATTTTGGCTCAGGTAATGATCTCACGGGATTCGTGGGACGGAGCCCCATGTCAGGCTCTGTGCTGACAAGCAGGGAACCTGTTGGGATTCTCTCTCTCCTTCTCTCTCTGCACCTCCCTCCAGCCTCCGCGTGGACTCGCACCCACGTGGGCTCTCTCTCTCTCTCAAAATAAATAAATAAATAAATATTAAAAAAATCACTTATAGGGGTACCTGGGTGGCTCGGTTGGTTAAGCATCCGACTTCAGATCAGGTCATGATCTCACAGTTTGTGAGTTCGAGCCCCGTGTCGGGCTCTGTGCTGACGGCCCGGAGCCTGCTTCCGATTCTGTGTCTCCCTCTCTCTCTGCCCCTCCCCTGCTTGCACTGTGTCTCTGTCTCAAAAATAAAATGAAAACATTAAAACATTTTTTTAAAAAATCACTTAGAAACTAGAAACTAAATTTATTCTCAAAGTTATTTTTGACTATCTAGGTAATGTATTAGTAATTCTCCTTGCAATAGTTAATTAACATAGTTAGGACCAAAAGTTTCCTTTCATCAGACTGTCTTGTGTCAGTTTTTTTTCCCCCTTTCCTAGAGGGTACTTCATTAAACAGCTTTTTTCTCCTCTTAGTGGCATGTCTTAGACGTCTAGCCATGTTTGTCCATATGGAGAAACCCCACTTTTAACTGGTTTCTTGTATTTGATCGTTGCGATTTACCTCAGTTCATTAGGCCATTCTCCTATTTAAGTACCTAGATTTTAAAAATAAAGAACATGTTTGCTTAGAAAGAATGTTAACATCTGTGTTTTAAATGATCCCTGCGGCTTCAAGTAGTCTGGTCCTGTGAGTTTTAATGGTGTTTGCTGAGGTTCTTAATTTGATTGCTAAAAGCTCACATTTTTTGTTTCTCAGCATCAAACCGTAGTCTTAACACTATTAAACCAAATGTCAAGTCTCTTTGCTCAAAAGCAATGCACTCAATTGAATGCCGGTGGAAATCAGTCACCTTTAATTGAATTCCAGTAGCTTTCCCAAGAGTATAATTAAAATAATTGGCTCAATCCATAGCCACAAAAACTCAGTCCAGAATAACATAGCTTTCGTTATAATACTCTAATAGGATTTGATTTCTGTACAAACTGGATTTTTGCCAGACTCCAAATCCTCATCTAACATCATTATTTATTTATCGGGCCATACGTGGTTCTGCTTCTTGGGGTGTTGAGAACTGCATTTTACTCCAGCTACAATACTGATGTTCTCTAGAAATCCATACATGAAGCCTCTATTTCCCTTTCCCCTAAGGACAGACCATGTGATTAGCTGAGTTTAAGTCATGTCTCTGCTCCCTGGAGGTACTGGGGAGGGGAGAGAGAAGGTAGATTTTCTGTTCCTTAATGGGAAATGGGTGCCATGGAGGTCACAATGGGATCAGTCATTTTCCAAAAGAAAATCATTTAGCTGCTCAAAAGTGATGTTAATTACATTAATGCCAGCCGCTAGCCTTTTAAATGAGCATGACGCTTCCCATCTTTTTATTTTTATTTTTTTAGTTTATTTATTTATTTTGAGAGAGAGAGACAGAGAGACAGAGCGAGCATACTGGGGATCTGTGTGTGTGTGGAAGTCCTGGACCCAGAAAAACTTGATTTTCTCTCCCTTTTACTCTTTGGTTCCCAGTTGATCTGGGAAAGAGCACGTGTGTGTTTGGTCAGGGATCAGCCCTCACTGTTCCAGTTCAGCGTGCAGAGGGGTGTAGGGAAATTATTTGCTACTTGATTTAGCTATGCTTTGCTGCATGGAGTAAGTAGGCGATTATGGAAAGCTTAGAGAAGAAGATATCTAAAAAGAGAGAGAAGCAGAGGAAGTGATGGCTAGATATGTTGGGGATGGAAGTAATAATTAACTACGAATTCAGAATAGAGCTTCAAAGTCTGTTCTACTTAATCGCCACACTAGCTTGTTGGCTATAGACAAAGATAACCATAAAACAGGGGGAAATAATTTCAATATTCACTGCTACCTAAGTAGGCCTGGGCAACAGTCAAGGAATAGTGCTTGTACTTGCGGGAAAGTGTTCAGAGGGTGTGCATTCACATGCGTACATACACGCACAGCAGGGGAACTAACAGGCAAGCAGCAAGGAGGAACCACTCTGAAGAGAAGAATGGTAGGTTTTTGTTCCCAGATCTGAGTTTGGGGAGGAATTACAGCATTTGGGAGAGAGCCTCAAGACCAGAGGGGTCCTTTAGTCCCTCTTCTTCTTCTTCTTTTTAAGGAACTTTATTTTTTCTTTAATGTTTATTTATTTGTGTGTGCGTGAGAGAGAGAACACACAGGAGGAGGGGCAGAGGGAGAGGGAGACGAAGAATCCAGAGCAGGCTCCAGCCTCTGAGCTGTCAGCACAGAGCCTGACGTGGGGCTCGAGCCCACGAACCATGAGATCATGACCTGAGCCAAAGTCAGATGCTTAACTGAGTGAACCACCCAGGCACCCAGAGTCCCTCTGCTTCTTTAGAGGGGCTGAGTTGCTAGTGGTCCAGCTGTCTCCTTTTTACATTCCTGCCCCCCCTGGTGGGGAAGTGCTACAGGAGAAAAACACCTTCAACACAACTGGAGCTATGACAAGTTGTCCTTCCATACTTGATGAGTCTTTAATGCTTTCGGTTTCCTTGTTCAGCATTCTCTCTTGTGGCCTCATAGGGGCTATTTTCTATTTCCTGCATTCTCTGACATCTCCTTTTTTGGTTACTATTGGGAAGTAACTCTACTTCCTAGTTTATGAAGAAAGACGGCACCATAAGCTTGTACTTTCCACAGCCTCTGTTGCCACCTGTGTATTGATAACTCTGGGTCTAACTCCATCCCAAATGTGTCTACCGAACCTGAGTTCTACAGACACTTTGGGTGTTACTGAACGTACTCTCCTTGTCACCCCTTGTGATCAGCACCCTATAAATAGTACTCAAGCTAGGACCCTAGGGAGGGATCATTCTTGATGTCCCCTCCCCTGTCCTTAAAACCGTGTCTCCTCCCCTTCACTACCATATCCCATCGGACCAATCACCAGTTCTAGTCGGTCCTGCTTTCTTACCATTTCTCTTCAGCTCTTCTGTCCTCTGGATGACTCTGCCTGAGTCTCTCCCAGTTCCAGGGCATTCTTCCATGCTGCCTCTAGAGTGATTTTTCTAAAGTAGAATTCTATTCCCCCTTTTCATTTTTATGTAGATCCCGGCTGTGGCTCCTCCATTGGACTCAGGAAAGTCTCAAGTTCCAAACCTTTGGTGTTCAAGAACCTCATGGTCCAACACTGCTCACCTCACCAGAATCCTCTCTTGCTACCTCCCCCCTTCCCAGACTTCTGCCGTGCCAGAGGATATACAATCCAGAGTGCCTATGAATTCTCTGGAATGCTTATTTAAAATACAAAGTCCTAGGCTCCAGATTCTGAGGTAGTAGATAAGCCTCAGGGCTCTGGAAGCTGCATTGCAACAAGCTGGGCAACTCATAAGGAGGGGACTTATGGACCCCACCTGAGAAATCCTGCTGATCAGGTTCAATGCTAGGCTATTTCTTAAAGCTTCGTGCTGTTTAGTCTCTAGCATTTCCATGTGCTGCATTCACTACCTGGAGTACCCTTCCCATTTTTCATCTGCCTTCCTTACTTCCAACCCTGCGTGGTTCTTTATCCTTCCCTTCCAGGATGCAGCTTTCAGGTGGTGTCTTCTGAGAAACCCTCACCACCCTTTTAAAGCTAAGCGGGTGAACCCCCCTTCTTTGTACATGCTAAGGAATTTATTACACTATCACTGCCTGGTCACTGGTTTCTCCTATATAAGCGGATGAGCTCCTTATGGGCTTGCCTCTGCTTGGTGAAATCTTCCGAACTTGCCATTTTCAAAAGAATGACAGTGCTGTACGAGGGCCATTAAATAAGTCCTATCCCCTGGCAGCACAAAATACCACAGAAATGGCATGGTGACCTCCTTCCGTCTTTCTGTCCAACATAATACCAAGAGTGAATTTCTTTTAGCCTTAGTTATATAGCATGTTGGCTTTGCTTAGGGAGAAGCATGGAAACATCTCCCAATAAGTTCAGTGTTGAGCCCAGAATTAGCTAACTTTCTTTCTGTCTTTCATTCATTTGATTTTTAAGTAATCTCTACCCCCGACATGGGACTCAAACTCATGGCTCCAAGATCAAGAGTTGCATGGTCTACCAACTGAGCCAGCCAGAGTGCCCTTCAGAATGAACTAACTTTCAACACAACATTTCAGGGGAGGATAATTAACCTCACTCAAGTGGATGATGAGTGTTTTTGTAAATATATTTTAAAAATTGAAGTCCTGGGGCGCCTGGGTGGCGCAGTCGGTTAAGCGTCCGACTTCAGCCAGGTCACGATCTCGCGGTCCGTGAGTTCGAGCCCCGCGTCAGGCTCTGGGCTGATGGCTCAGAGCCTGGAGCCTGTTTCCGATTCTGTGTCTCTCTCTCTCTCTGCCCCTCCCCCGTTCATGCTCTGTCTCTCTCTGTCCCAAAAATAAATAAACATTGAAAAAAAAATTTTTTTAAAAATAAAAAAATAAATAAAAAAAAAAAATAAAAATTGAAGTCTTATTTTTAATAAGACCCATGGTAGTAAATCTCTATGAAAAGAAGATCTTAAATTGTGTAGGGTTTTTGTGTTCGTTTGCATGTTTCCATTGGAAGAAGGGAACATTTCTGACAACAGCTAGAGCTATTGGCAATAGCAGGAAAAAGATTATTAGTTTTTGAGCTTTCAGGCAAGAAAATTGATGAATTCAAAAGCCTAACGCATCACTGTAAGCAAACCAGATTTAGGTGAACAATTGTCATAGAATGGGCCGAACTGCCACCCGTGCTTCTAGGTGTCCAGGGCAGGAATAATTTTCCCTCAAGCTTAATTTTGAATTGTTTAAAAAAAATTTTTCCCCATAAACAGGAAACCATTGTGTGACTCAATTCTGACATTTTTGTATTTATTACCACTCCTGCCTGGCGGTGTGTCAGGTTTGTGCAAATCAGTGATGATCTTGGGTCACGTTAACTGAGGTGTTCTAAGGAGTTTGGAAGTCAGAGAGTCTTCGCTTGGTATTCTCCCCTAGGGTGTGTGCAGCTTATTGCTTTGACCATGCTACTGTTAGGTGGGAGAGAACTTTCAATGTGGCATAGATTGGGTTTTAATGAGAAAAATGAAATCAAAGAAAAGGGAGTGACTGAAGGCACCGTCGGCATTTTATGGGATATGTTCCCTGGTCTCACTTGAGTTCATTGACTGCACCAAATGCACCACATCTCAGACATATTTTGTTCAAATACAATTGTTGAAGTATTTTTTTAAAGTCTTTTTTTTTTTTTACTGATTTTGAGAGAGAGAAAGAGAGAACGGGGGAGGGGCAGAGAGAGAGAGAGAGAGAGAGAGAGAGAAAGAGAATCCCAAGCAGGCTTGCACTGTCAGCGCATAGCCTGACGCTGTGGCCTGACACGGGGCTCGAACACACAAACCATGAGATCATGACCTGAGCCAAAATCAAGAGTCGGATGCTTAGCCGACTGAGCCACCCAGGTGCCCTGTGAAGTGGGTTGTAACTGATGGCCCCATCCTGGGGACTTCTTCCAAAGCATTCTGTTTTGATTTCCCCAATATAATCGTCGAGCCTTAACATCCTTCTCTATAGTCTTTGTAGAGACACTATATTTTTGTGGGGATTTTTTTTTTGTCAGATAAATACACAGGAAGCGTTTACCATTATATCTGATAGCTGTACCATGCCATTAGAAAAATATATGCACAGTACATGCTGATGACTAATCAGTACCCATACAAGCCCCAGAGCAAGGCTGACAAGTACCTTCGTAAGTCGGACGTCTCTCAGCTGTCCTTTAGACACTGTGTTTCCACCTTTAGTCATCCCATTCCTTCCTTGTGTCCAAGAGACCAGAGTTCCAATGCCAAAGTCAGTGGTCCTGAGCCTGGAACCTGAAATTAAGTTTGCCTCTTGGTGGAGATCAAGGCAAAAGAGTGGGAAAAGGAAGGGTTTTACCTGCAACCAGTAAGGGGAAACCAGGCTATTTCTCACAGCAGTGCCCGCCCCTTCCCCAACAACAACGTTGGGGAGGTTTTAAGCTGAGGGGGCATGCACATTCATGGACGGTCTTGGCAAAGGAGAGCTCCGTATAGAATTGGGGCCAGAGTCATCCTGGGTGGACAGAATCCGGGTCCTGGTTGATTGAAGTCATGGGGGCCCGCAAGGGTCCGCGTCAAGGGTTCTCTGGATCCAGTCAGTCCAGGGTTTGACTTCTCAGAGGGGCTTCAATCCTGCAAAAATGACTGAAGACTCTGCCCTAGGTCATTACTTTTGAAATAGCACTGGGAGTGTTACCATTGCTTTGTTGTCTCTGATAGCGTTAGGCTATTTTTAGGCCTGGTAGAGGCTGTTAGATTTTGCATTCTCTTTATTTCCTAAAATATTGAACTATCCTGGTCTATTTTTCTGCAATTTGAACATAGGCAGTTCTGCAAGAAATTGGCTTGGGCAAGTAATGCCGGTCAGGCATGGGTCACAAAATGGCGGGGTGGGGGGGGGATGGCGCCTAAAATGATATTCTTTATGTTAAGAAAGCTGTGTCTCATCTTTCTTTTTCCAGGGGACCCCTAACTTATCTGTCTATAAGCCCATCACCATGGTAACCCTTCTGGGGCTGCTCTTTCCCTCAGCACCCAGCTGCTTGAACATACCCTCTCTCTCCCTTTGACTTCCCATTTCTTCAACAAGAAGGTACAGGAAAAGGTGTTTGAATTTGTGGCCTACATGATGCTGCTTCCTACTTCTGTAACTGTTGGCCTCATGGATCCAAGGACAGAGATTTGTTGATCATTCAGGGGGAGGAGTCTACCCTGTTTCCTCATGTTTTTAAAAAGAGGGCTAGGAGTACCAGGCACGCGAACATTCAGCTTCCATGGTAAAACATCTAACTTTGTTCATGCAGAGATGGTTCCATAAATGAAAGATGATTAAAGTTCTCAGAAAAAGTGCATCGACTCTCTCCAACCTTCAAATTAGCTTGTCTACATTTTGGCACAGATATCTCGATCTAGGGATCAGACAGAACCCTGGATGTAGTTACCTAGCAACAAGCTTTAAATGATAATGAGGTTAAGTAAGTTTGCCCAGGATCCAAACTGAATGAGGAACAGACACCTGGCCAAGGTACAGCAAAATCCATTAACTTGAAAAGTCCCAGGAGTCAAGGTTGCCTTCTTAGGTATAAACAAATATAATACTTCAAAGAAGGTAAGTTGTGTTGATGTTTTGAGCTTTTATTGCATTTGAAACTGTCCCTGTGATTGTTTTCTTTTTTCTCATTTTGTTTCTCTTTTTGTTTCTCTCTGTTTCTCTTTTTTCTCATTCTGCCTGTCCTCGCCCCCCAGCCCACCACTGAGTCTTGCCAGCCGTCCCTCCTCACACCTGTGACGTCAGCTGCCCTTCCATACTTGCTCTCACCCCCTCCAGTTTACGTTGCTATGGCGTCCCCCTGACGACACTCTTCTCTGTATCTTCAGAAACCAGTCCACAGAGACAAAGTGCAAACTTTTATAATTAATTTGGCTTAGACTTTTCTGTTCCTCTTTCTAGTCCTCCATGGCACTGGAATTTGTTGCGGAGCATAATGCTTAGATTATTAACGTTTATAGTTAAGACTATTGTGCAACCAGGGGCTCAGATGGGACTGAGTGGGAAGGATCCATTTCTGTTCATAACCATGTGTGTTCCCCCTGTGACCTGAACAGGTGTTTCCTGGGAATTGTTGAGGAAGGGTCCTCCCTTCTCACCCACCTCTCTTCTGAGTTGAGTGCCCGTGTGTGTCCGGACAGATGTGCACAAATTGCTTGCAGCCTGCCTTTTTCTCTGGGTCATTCTCAGCACCAGAACGGGCAACTGTGCCTTGTGAGAGACTACGAGGGAACACGGCCACTGATCCTTTCTCAAGATGCAAAATTGGAGTCCGTGTTATCTGCTCATTTTCTTTGCTCTGCTAATGGAGGGATCTACCCCTGGTGATAACCTAGATGGACCTGAAGGGCATTGTACTAAGTGAAATAAATCAGAGAAAGACAACTACTGTATGATCTCACTTATAGGTGGAATCTACAACAAAACAAAACAAAACAAAACAACCAGCAAACTCATAGAAAAAGAGTTTAGGTTTGTGGCTACCAGAGGCAGGGTGTTGAGGAAGAGGGAATTGGCAGAAGGTGGTCAAAAGGCACAAACTTCCAGTCATAAGATAAATAAGTACTACGGATGTCGTGTACAATATAATGCGTGACGGCTAATGCTGGTCTATCATCTATAGGAAAGTTGTTAAGAGGGCAGATCCTAAGAGTTCTCATCACAAGGAGGATTTTCCTTTTTCTTTCCTTTTTATCGTATCTACACAAGATGACGGTCGCTAACTAAACCTACTGTGGTCATTTCACATTATATGTGTATCAAATCATCACGTTGTACACCTTAAACCTTATACAGTAATATATGTCAATTATTTCTCAATAAAACTGGGAAAAAAAGAAAAAGATGTTAGAAAATAAGTTTTTGTTTTTTTATGTTTTTACTTTCAAGTAATTTCAAATGTGCAGGGAAGTTGAAAGAAGAATACAAAGGATTTCTGTATATCCTTTAATACTGTCTCTCTCACTCTTTACACACCTACACACACACGCACACACACACACACACACAGTTCATATTTTTCTGAATCATTTGAGAGTAAATTGCAGACATGATACTCCATTACCCCGAAAACGAAGGCACTGTCCTCCGTAACCAGAATATATCCATCAAAAGCAGGAAATCAACACTTATATGATCCTACCATCCAATGCACAGACCTCATTCACATATTGAGTTGACCCAATCACCTTTCCTATTCAGGAACGGGATTCAGCCTAGGATCTCATGTTTCTTTTCTTTTTTTTATTTTTTTTTATTTTTTTTCTTTTTTTTCAAAGTTTTTATTTTTATTTTTGGGACAGAGAGAGACAGAGCATGAACGGGGGAGGGGCAGAGAGAGAGGGAGACACAGAATCGGAAACAGGCTCCAGGCTCTGAGCCATCAGCCCAGAGCCTGACGCGGGGCTCGAACTCACGGACCGCGAGATCGTGACCTGGCTGAAGTCGGACGCTTAACCGACTGCGCCACCCAGGCACCCCTAGGATCTCATGTTTCATTTAGCTACTACCTGATTTTATTCTCCTTCATTCTAGAACAGTTCCTCACATTTTCCTTGTGTGTGTGTGTGTGTGTGTGTGTGTGTGTGTGTGTGTGTGACCTAGACATTTTTGAAGGCCAGGTGTTGCTTTCATTTCAATTTAGTCTGATGATTTCTTATGATTACATTCAAGTGATGCATTTGGAGCAAAGACACCAACAGAAAGCTATTTTTTAGGGTCAGGCTTCCCCAGTCCATCATGCTTTATGTGTGACCCCCAGATGTTCCTCAGATGCGAGCAGTGATTTTGTGGGTCATTCCACAACTGTTCCATCACTGTTTTCTTTTTCCTGTGCCTCTGCCCCAAAGCAGAGGGGAGGTGGGGAAGGAGGGAGGAGCATGAGGGGCCGAGAAACTGGCCGGTCGGGTTAGGGAGGGGTGAAGTCAGGGACAGGGTTACAAGCTAGGCCAAATTGGATTTGGGGCTGGTTGGAAACACAAGTGACACGGGAGGGAAGTGAAAGCAGCCTCACCCTTGAAGGTCCTGGGTTAGGGTTGGGGTGTTAAGCTCATTACCGTGATGTACTGCTCCGTGGTATGGATACGTTCTTACTAACTTTGGACAGGTCAAAAGTTAAGCCACCCTCCCCGCCTGGCATCCACTTCTTCAGCAAGGCCTATCCAGTGACCCTAAAAGATCTCTCACCACTTTGCTAATCAGAGGGTCCTCTGTGTATCAGCAGCCTGGCATCCTGTGGGGGGGATCTACCATTGTACCAATGGAGAAACTCAGCCAAACTCCAGACTGGCTAAATCACAATTTCCATCTTAACAAGCTTCTCGGGTGGCTCCTATGCACATTCAACTTTGAGAAGCACTGTCCTGGAGAACATCAAATCTGCCCTATAATCTTCATTAATTCATTCCAAAATATCCGAGCACTCACATCATGTGTTGGGCAATGTGGGAGACTGGGGCAGAGGGAGACTGTTTTGTCACTCTTTTTCTAGTCTTGGACTGAATGCATTTGCCTTTTAAATGCATTTTGTACTTCTCTTTTAAACTCTAAAACAAACGTCCCTTCACCTCAAATATTCTAATTCAACCTTTCTAGTGTGGTACCAGCGTCTTTATTTTTTAAAGGCTCCCCTGGTGATCCTAATATGCATCTAAAGTTAGGTCAGTACCACTTTTTTCACACGCGGAGGAATGATAGGAGTTAAATGTATCAATGTGCAGCAATCTTAGGAAGAAAAAACTTCCAATACTCCTGCCTCCTCATTCTTGAACTTCAGGATTCAGGATTTTCCTCCCTAGTTTGTTTCAGGCTTATACAGATGTCACAATTAAGAAACACAACCTCACCAAATCCCAATTTCACATGGTTCACTTTCTGACCTTCACCTCCTCTCTTCTGCTCGCTGTCTACGGTATCTGGGCTCCAGGAGTCCTGCGACCCCACTAGAACTTCTAATCTATCCATCCCGCCATATTTTCACTTCCTGCCTTATCAAGATTACATTTAGTGGCCCAACACCATAATAGCTTCTTCCTTCCCTATACCCCTGACTCCCTTGCCCCTCCCTCCTCCTCCTCCTCCTCCTCCTCCTCCTTCTTCTTCTTCTGTTTATTTATTTTGAGAGGGTAGGGAGGGGTAGATAGGGAGAGAGAGAGAATCCCAAGCAGGCTCCACACTGTCAGCACAGAGCCCAGCGAGGGGCTGGCTCTCATCAGCGGAGAGATCATGACTCAACTGACGGAGTCAGGCGGGGGCCCCGCCCCTCCCTTGTCTCTTACCACACCCTCGGCAAACCCCAAACCCGGTGGAATGTGACTTTCTCTCTGTTCACACCCGAACCCATGCGATAGAATGTGGATGTAACACAAACACAACAAATACAAAATCCCAGATCGTGTTGACCTGCCGATTGGTCTCGCCTTAAGTCCAATGGACCGTCGGTGCTGCCCAACAATCTACCCCATTTCCCTAGTCTGGTAACCTGCCACATGATTTTTTGTGTTTTAGCCTTCCCCCCGCCAGACTTCCTGTTCCCACTCTCAGCAATGGTCCCGTCCTATCTCCGGGAAACAGCGTAAGAAGTCCACCAAGCTCCTACCGCCCCCTTACCGCTGCCTGCTGAATTTGCACACGCTCGCCTGGCCCCTCTGGCTGTTCTGTGGGCGAAGAGCCCCGTCCTTAACCAACACCATCCCTGCCCTTGCACTCCGGATCCCGCTCTTCCGTCTACACAGGCACCCGAGTGGCCAGCCCTCTCGCTCTCCTAGAACACCAGTCTTCGCCTCCTCATTTCTATCAACTTTCAGGCATGATTCGCGTCCCATTAAAAAAAAAAAAAAAAAAATCTCTTGAACCAGCCTCTCAGGCTGTTACCCTTTCTTTGTTCCATTTTGCTCTCTCTTTCTTATTTATTTTTTGAGAGGGAGAGAGAGAGAGCACGAGCAGAGGAGGGGCACAGAGAGAGAGAGAGAATCCCAAGCAGGCTCTACGCTGTGCACCGTGAGGTCATGACCTGAGCTGAAATCAAGAGTTGGAGGCTCAAACAACTGAGCCACCCAGGCGCCCCCCCTGCCCCCCCCCCCCCCAACTTTGCTCTCTTCATAAGGGGCTGTCTATATGCATTGTCTCTCTTTTTTTTTTCAGGCCATTATTTCTTGATCTCACTTTAAATTGCTATTTTTATGGGGCGCCTGGGTGGCGCAGTCGGTTAGGCGTCCGACTTCAGCCAGGTCACGATCTCGCGGTCTGTGAGTTCGAGCCCCGCGTGGGGCTCTGGGCTGATGGCTCAGAGCCTGGAGCCTGTTTCCGATTCTGTGTCTCCCTCTCTCTCTGCCCCTCCCCCGTTCATGCTCTGTCTCTCTGTCCCCAAAATAAATAAACGTTGAAAAAAAAAAAAAAGAAAAAAAAAATAAATTGCTATTTTTATGATAAAAAAAAAAAGATCTCCATGATGCTAAGGGCAACGAATATTCTCAAGTCTCAGTTTACTTCCTTGGGCAGCAGAATTTCAAGAATCAGCCCACTTGACTGGAATATTTCATTTCCGTTTTCATTTCCAGGACGTCCCTCTGTGGTTCCGCTCTCGCCCCTTCTCAGTCTCCCTTGCTTGCTCTTTCTGATTCCTCTACTCCCTTAATATTAAAATGCCCCACGGTTCTGTCTTCCGTCCTCTTTTCTCCTCTCTCTGCACCGGCCATCCCGGCGCTCTCAACCGATCTCCTAAGTTTAAAAGCTCCGCTAGGCCTTCCGGGGGAGGCCCTGTTGTCTCTGACGTCACCGTCGGCTGCCGTGGTTCCTTCCGGCTGCCGCCATCAGCCACCCCGCTCCTGCCCCCCACAGGCAAGCTCCCTGCAAAGCCGCCCTGCTTGCGATTCTTCCCCTTGGAATCTTCTTTCCCAGATTTCCACGTGACTTGTTCCCTGAGCCCCTCCTAGTTGTTATTTACATGTAGGGCCTTCCTGGATCTCTGTCCTTCCATCTGTCCGTGCCCTTTCCGGCCCTGGGCGCTATTATCTCTTCACTGGCTGATTTTCCTTTGTGCTTACACTGTGCTCTGTAATTCACTTATTTACTTTTTGGGTTGTCCTCTGTACCAATTGAAGTCCTCGCAAAGACAAGACGTGTTTTGGGTTTTTTTTTGCCTGATACTATAAATATCTGTAAAATGAATAAATCCTAGAATAGATCTCTAGATACAACAGCTATCGCTCCTTACATGCTGGAAATTTAAACCAGAATTTAATTTTCTAACATATCCTTCCCCACTCTGTCCCCTCCCTACGCCGTCTTCCTAACTCCCCGCTATATTCCGTTTTCTTACCTTATACAGATAGCAGCATTGACTCAGATTTGGCAGCTTCTCTAACGTCTCGCAGCTAATACACGGCAGAGCTGGCATGGGTTCCCTGTTTAACCAGAGAATCGGTCACTCTGTATTTTCAGACGTTCCCAACCACTCTCTGGAGGGTGATCCAAATACAGCAGAGTCTGATGAGAAACCATCCTACCTTTTTTCTTTTTTTTTAATGTTTATTTATTTTTTGCGAGAGACTGCGCGAGTTGGGGAGGGGCAGAGAGGGGCTAGAGGATCTGAAGCAGACAGCCTCTGCTCCGGCTCACGAACCCTGAGATCGTGACCTGAGCCAGAGTCGGACACTTACCCAGCTGAGCCAGCCAGGCACTCCTGATGATCAACTGTTCTGTCGTTAGATGGTGACCTGGTGAATGACATCTGATGTTCATTGTCTACAATCACGTGCTGAGGGTGGCCAGTGAGAAGCTCTGTCACCTGGATAGGGACCTCAGCAGACAGCTGCCCAGGACACCTATGCGAACATGGACGAGGAGGCCGCTATTGGGAAAGACTTCTTCCAGGTACCTAAGAGGGGGGTGTGTGGTACAAGGTGTGATGAGTCAGGGTGGGAGGAAGGAAACTTGGCCGAGACTCCTGGTGGGTACGTCCACAGAGATTTGGCCGTGAATGCGCAGAGGTATTTCTGTTCATTTATAACCACAGCCCCCCTTAGTGACATCCAAACTATTTATAGGATGTGCTGTCTCCAGCAATGGGGTGATTCATGCAGATTAGTCTTTATTATGCTTTTGGAATACCTGGTGTAAATTATTTTATCACCTTCAAAAGCTAATCCATCAGCATTATTATCAGAAGAAAGTCTACATCACGTTTCTTGATAAAAGAAAACGATATTAGGTCCTTTCAAGGTCATTTCAACCGTTGTAAGCCACTGAAAGGTTGTACAAATAATTTTATGTTTTTTTGTCACCAACTTGTGAAAGTTTCCCCTTGATGATGACTACCAAGTGAAGACAGTATTGTTCAAAGCTCTTATGAGAGCTCTTATGCATGTGGTTATTTCAAGTTAAAATCTGTTGGTAAAATCAAGTTCAAATATTGAATAAGAACTAGAACACATTTTATTAGAAAGTTTTATTTTTTTCCTATCATTATCTCATATCAGTGTATATGATGTATATGTATTGATTATGTATATTGATTGTATATGTATTGATCATTGTATATGATGTATATGTATTGATATGATATATATGATGTATATGATATATAACTATACATATATAGTTGACACACAGTATTACATTAGTTTCAGGTGTAGAACACAGTGATTCAACAGCTCAACATGTTATGCTCCGCTCACCACAAGTGTGGCCACCATCTGTCACCATTCAACCCTATTACCATACCCTTGACTGTGTTCCCTCTGCTGTACCTTTCATTCTCATGACTTACTCATTCCATAACTGGAAGCCTGTATCCACCATTCCCTTCACCCATTTGGCCCAGCCCCGTCCTTCCCTCCCCTCTGGCAACTATCAGTTTGCTCTCTGTATTTATGGGTTTGTCTTTGTCCATTTGTTTTGTTTTGTTTTGTTTGGATTCCACACGTAAGTGAAATCATATGATATTTGTATTTCTCTGTTTGACTTATTTCACTTAGTGTGATATCTGGTAGGTCCCTCTTTGTTGCCACAAATGGCAAGATCTTTTTAAAGGCTGAATAACATTCCATTATATATATATAGATAGATATATAGATAGATATAGATATAGATATAGATATATCTACGTCGAGCGAGCACAGAGCCTCAGCCTTACTCAGGGAGAGGTCCAAATCTCAGTGGGTGTCAAGACGAAGGGGCTGTGATCGTCACTGAGGTGCCCCAGTAGTGTCAGAGGCCAGTGTTACTCAGAAATTTGAGAATTGCGGTGTGACTTCTCAGTGGGACACTAGGGCTGACTGAAATATACAACAGTGATATTAAAATGTTACTAAAGATCTCCGGTTCTGTCTTCGATTCATTGATATTAATGGTTCATTTTGAGCAACACATGGTAATTGCCAGTGTGCTTTTCCTTCCCTTTAATTGTGTAAAAGACATTAACACATAGTTGTCTTTAATCTAATTAGGGATTATTGATCTCAGTGCAGGTTTGAGTGCCTTCGTTAGTCCCAGTCAACTTCGGTCCTATACTCATGTATTTCTGCACTGTAGTTTCTGGTTGATTTGCTTCTTCCGTCACCAAGTGATTTTTAATTGCTTTCCTGTTGCCAGGTCCCATTAGTTTCTCTCATTCTGAGGTGGGTTTCTCCTTTGTTTGAAAGCCCGTACTGTATCTCATTTAATAAACCACAGCAAATCTTTTTAACTGTATGATGTCATCAGACGATGCTTCTTACCTACTTCGGCACATTCTCTTTCTGGTTGTTCTTGTGCCAGACGATTTGAAGCTGGTTCCGGAATGTTAACTGTGGGCAGCATGGCTAACTCAGGTTTGCCTCTTTTCAAGTCTCTCTGTCAGAAGCCTAGGTCTTTTGCGTCACTAAATTAGGAAAAGACCATATTAAATAATAATACCCGTGGTTGTCAAAATGGACTTGAATCTACTCTTGTGCTTCCTTGGTGACTTTATAAAATCACATAAGCCTTTGGAAATGAATTTGGCGATATTAAGCACGGAGAAGGCACTATTCACTTACATCGTTTCAAGAATTCTACTGCAGAAATCATCTAATACAGGGGAAGATGATATCAGGATGTTTATGCAACAGGGGAAAGAGTGAAATGGATGGAAACAAATGTTCAAAATGGAACAATAATTAAATTAACGATATTATTTTTGTTCTAAGGAGCATTTTGTGACAAGGAAATATCTGGCAACATGAAAAAATTTACTTCACATACTACTAATTGAAACTCACAACTAAATACGCTGTCATTACAGCTATGCGCAAACACTCATTTCAAAAAATCTTGCAAGGAAATGAACAAGAATGGTATTGGGTGAGTTAGGTAATGATGACGGGATCACAGGATATCAATTTTCATTCTGTAATTTTCAAATTTCTATATAATACAATTATACTTACTTAAATCTTAAAATACGTAATGTTCAAGAATACGGCCATGCAATTTGAATTTGAAAAATCCTGACATATCATCCAACTGACCGACATGGCCCTAATAGAGGGTGTGAGAACTTTGATTCATCACATGCTCTGCACCCGTGCGAACTGTCTTTCAAAACATCACCATTTGTTAATGTAAGAAGCAAACGTGGTTTGTTTCTATTGTAACTTTTATCCTTTAAAAAAAAACTTATTTATGGAGTGCCTGGGTGGCTCAGTGGGTTGGCCGTCTGACTTCGGCTCAGGTCATGATCTCACAGTTCGTGGGTTCGGGTCCTGCCTCAGGCTCTGTGTTATATCAGCTCAGAGCCTGGAGCCTGTTTCAGATTCTGTGTCTCCCTCTCTCTGTGCCCCTCCCCTGCTAATGCTATCTCTTTCTCTCTCTGTTTCTCAAAAATAAATGTGAAAAAAATTTAAAAAAAAAGTTTATTTTTTTGAGAGAGAGAGAGAGAGAGAGAGAGAGAAGGCACAAGCAGGAGAGGGGCAGAGAGAATTGGAGAGAGCGAATCCCAAGCAGGCTCTGCACTGCCAGCACAGAGCCCAACGCGGGGCTCGATCCCACAAATCGTGAGATCATGACCTGAGCTGCAATCAAGAGTCAGATGCTTAACTGAGACGCTCAAGCTCTCCTCTTTGCCTATTTTTCCATTTTAGTATTTTTTGGTGATTGATTTATAGAAGACCCATGTAGATTAAGGAATTTTGGAATGATTGTGGAATCGTTGTGTTCTTCTTCTTATTTTGTTTATTTATTTTTGAGAGAGAGAGACTCAGAGCAGGAGTGGGGTGGGTCAGAGAGAGAGGGAGATACAGAATCCAGAGAAGGCTCCAGGCTCTGAGCTGTCAGCAGAAAGCCCAACGCAGGGCTCGAACTCATGAGCCGTGAGATCATGACCTGAACCAAAGGTTGGCTCAACCGACTGAACCCCTGGGCGCCCCCATTGTGTTATTTCTTATTGCCAATTTTCCCCTTTTAATTTATTGAATAATGGTTTTAGGTACAAAGATGTTTAAAATATTTTTTGTTATTTAAATCAATAATGTGGATTCTATTTTCTGTACATAACCATTTCCTACTTTTTTCATTTTGGGGCACTGATACCACTTAAGAGTGTTTTCTACACACACATACAATTTCACATATATGAAGAAATGCAACGTTGCCAACATCCCAGAAGCCTCCTCTGTCTCTTTTTCACTTCGTGGTCAAAAGACCCCTCTTCCCTCCAGCGTTAACTGCCCGTGGGAGGCAGCCTCCGTCCGTGTTCTTCCCTTCCGCGTGGGCTGGACTTGTTGAATTGCCACAAACCAGTAGAATCCAGGAGAGACAATGAGGTGGCAATTTCGAGATTAAGTTCCATTGCGGTTTCTGTTTCTTCTTTCTCCTCCTCTGCTCCTCCCTGTCCCTCTCTTAGCCCTTGCTCTGGGGAAAATCAGCTGCCTTGTCGTAAGCCCTGTGGAGAGGTCCACGGGACCAGGAACTGGCATCTCCTGTGAACAGCCATTGAGCATCTGAGGCTGCCAACAGCCACATGAGTGAACTTGGAAGAAGATCCTGACCCGGTCCAGCCTTGAGATGACAGCAGCCCCTGTAACATCTTGATTGAGCCTGTGAGAGGCACACAGCTAAGACCCATGGGGATTCCTGACCTGTAGCAACTACGGGATAATAAATGTTTCCTGGGGGCACCTGGGTGGTTCAGTTGGTTAAGTGTCTGACTTCAGCCCAGGTCATGATCTCACTGTTTGTTACTTGAGCCCTGCATTGGACTCTCTGCTCTCAGTGCAGAATCTGCATCAGATTCTCTGTCTCCCTTTCTCTCTGCCCTTCCCCTGCTTTCTCTCTCTCTCTCAAAAATAAATAAAAATTAAAATAAATAAATAAATAAATAAATAAATAAATGTTTACTGTTTTAAGCCACTACATTTGGAGATAATTTGTTATGCAGCAATAGCTAACCAATACACTATTCATTTTTATGGTAATAATTTACATGGTAAATGGACCGTGTAAATTAGGCTTCCCTAAAATTGCAAATTGATGTATAGGTATATCCTACCATTATTTATACCTAGCTTCTGCCACATAACGATTGTAGGATTCATCAGTTTTGTGGCATGTAGCTGTCGTTTGTTTATTTTTATGGCTGTGTGGTATTCAATTTTAAAATATATATCAATTTATTCACTAACTGTCCATGGACATTCGATTTGTATTTTTGGCTATTACAAGCTATGGTTCTACATGCACAGTGGTGCAATACCCATTTATTACCCAGCAGTGGAATTCGCTGTGTGATAAAATATCAATGTCTTCAGATGTTCAAACTATTTTCTGAAGTATTGTACTAATTTATTCTCCCACAAGCAGGTTATTAGAGTTCTTTCATTCCACTTTCTTGTCAAGTCTCATAAGACTTGAAATATTCCTTCAATCTGGTGGGCGTATGGCACTATCTCATTGTGGTTTCAGTTTTCATTTATTTTTTATAATGCAATGAGGAAGTTTTTGTGTATTTATTCGCCATTAGGATGTTCAATTTGTCAAGTATCTGAGTTTATTTTTAAATGGTGTCAGTTGTCTTTTTCTTTCTGATTAATGCAATTTAAAAATACATTCTGTATAAGAGGTAGTTTTTTGTGGTTATGTGTTACAGATATCTTCTCTCATTTTGTGGGTGTTCTTTCTTACTCTTACAGCATATTTATTTGAACAAAATTTTGTCTTGTTTAAGAAATCCTTCCCCGCCAGGAGATCATGAAAATATTCTCCTCATATTTTTTTTCTAGTTTGCTTTTCACTTTAGGTATTTAAGTGGACTTAAATCCTTAAGTCCTTTTTAAGTGGACTTTCTGCTGTAGGTGTAAGGTGGGAGTCAAATCTGTTTTCTCCTACATGGATACTTAACTGTTTCAGCACCATTTATTAAAAAGCCCACCACTGGGCGCCTGGGTGACTCAGCCGGTTAAGCGGCCGACTTCGGCTCAGGTCATGATCTCGCGGTCCGTGAGTTCAAGCCCCGCGTCAGGCTCTGCGCTGACCGCTCAGAGCCTGGAGCCCGTTTCAGGTTCTGTGTCTCCCTCTCTCTGCCCCTCCCCTGTTCATGCTCTGTCTCTCCCTGTCTCAAAAATAAATAAAACGTTAAAAAAAAAATTTAAAAAGCCCACCTTTTTTTTCCCCTTTGCTGCTGGACCTGTCTCTAGGTACTAATTCTGCTCCATTGGTATGTTTTTCCAAAATCAAGACTCTGAGCCTTAACCAACTGAGCCACCCAGGTGCCCCTCTACATACATTTTTAGTTGTGCACACACACACACACACACTTACACCCCAAGACTCGGGGTTTTCTTTGAGATTGTATAAATTAACTCAGAATTCACACCTTTACATTTCTGCCTATTCCTTCCCCCCCTCCAATTTTTATTTAAATTCCAGTAGTTCACATACAGTGTAATATGAGTTTCAAGTATAGATTTTAGTGATTCATACGTGTATGCAACACCCAGTGCTCATCACAAGTGACCTCCTTAATACCCTCACCTGTTTAACCCATCACCCCACCCACCTCCCCTCCAGTAATTCTCAGTTTGTTCTCTATAGTTAAGAGTCTGTTCCTGATTTGCTCTCTTCCCCCCCCACCCCATGTTCATCTCTGTTTCTTAAGTTACGCATATGAGTGAAATCTATGGTATTTGTCTTTCTCTGATTGACTTATTTCACTTAGCATAATACTCTCTAGCTTCAACTGTGTCGTTGCAAATAGCGAAATTCTGCTCTTTTTACGGCTTACGTAATATTCCATTGTATATATATATACACCACATCTCTCGTATCCCTTATTCAGTCGATGGACATTTTGGGCTGTTTCTGTAATTTGAACGTTGTTGATAATGGTGCTATAAACGTTCAGGTGCATGTATCTCTTTGAATCAGTATTTTTGTATCCTTTGGATAAGTACCTAGTAGTTCAATTGCTAGATCTTAGGGTAGTTCTATTTTTAACTTCTGGAGGGATCTCCATACCGTTTTCCACCAACAGTGTAAGAGTGTTCCCCTTTCTCCGCATCCTCGCCAACACCTATTAATTTCCTGTGTTGTTGATTTTAGCCAATCTGACAGGTGTGAGGAGATACCTCATCATCGTTTTGATTTTTATTTCCCTGATGATGAGTGATGTTGGGCATCTTTTGATGTATCTGTTAGCCATCTAGATGCCTTCTTCTGCCCATTTCTTTTTAACTGGGTATGTTTTTGGGGTGTTGAGTTTGGTAAGTTCTTTACAGATTTTGGCTACTAGCCCTTTATCTGATATGCCGTTTGCAAATATCTTCTTCCATTCTGCCGGTTGCCTTTTAGTTTTCTTGATTGTTGCCTTTGCTGCACAGAAGTTTTTATCTGGATGAAGTCCCAATAGTTTATTTTTGCTTTTATTTCTTTTGCCTCAAGGAGACATAGCTAGTCAGAAGCTGCTCTGACTGATGTCAGAGAGGTTGCTGTGTTCCGCTCTAAGATCTCGATTGTTTCTTGCCTCACATTTTGGTCTTTCATCCATTTTGAATGTATTTTTGTGTCTGGTGTAAGAAAGCGGTCCAGTTTCATTCTTTTGCATGTAGCTGTCCAGTTCTCCCAGCACCATTTGTTGAAGAGACTGTCTTTTTCCCATTGGGTATTCTTTCCTGCTTTGTTGAAAATTAATTGGCCACATACTTGTGGGTCCATTTCTGGGTTTCCTATTCGATTCCATTGCTCTACGTGTCTGTTTTTGTGCCAATACCGTATGTTCTTGATGACAGCTTTGTAATACAGCTTTGTATGAGATTGTGATACCTCTAGCTTTGGCTTTTTTTTTCAACATCACTTTGGCTATTTGGGGTCTTTTGTGGTTCCATATAAATTTTAGGATTGTTTGTTTTAGCTCTGTGAAGAATGCTATTGTTATTTTGACAGGGATCGCATTGACTATGTAGATTGCTTTGGGTAGTATTGACATTTTAACAATATGTCTTCTTCCAATCCATGACCGTGGAATGTTTTTCCATTTCTTTGTGTCATTTCAGTTTCTTTCTTAGGTGTTTTATAGTTCTCAGAATACAGATCTTTTACCCCTTTGGTTAGGTTTATTCCTAGGGTTTTGGTACAATGGTAAATGGGATTGATTCCTTGATTTCTCTTTCTATTGCCTCATTATTGGTGTACAGAAATGCAACACATTTCTGTACATTGATTTTGTATCTTGAGACTTGGCTGAATTCATTTATCATTTATAGCATTTTTTCTCTTTTCTTTCTTTTCTTTTTCTTCTTTTTTTTTTTTGGTGGAGTCTTTTGGGTTTTCTACATAGAATATCATGTCATCTGTAAATAGTGAATGTTTGACCTCTTCCTTGTTTATTGGATGCCTTTTATTTCTTTTTTTGGTCTGATTGCAGTGGCCAGGACTTCAGTTCTATGTTAAATAACAGTGGTGAGAGTGGACATCTCTGTCATGTTCCTGACTGTAAAGGAAAAGTTTTCAATTGTGCCCCATTGGGTTTTTCATACAGGGGCTTTAATACATTGAGGTATATTTCCTCTAAACTCACTGTGTTTACTTTGAGTACTTTACTCACTGTGTTTACTTTGAGTACTTTACTCACTGTGTGGTACTTTGTCAAATGCTTTTTATGCATCTGTTGAGAAATTTATATCGTTCTTATTCTTTCTTCTACTAATGTGGTATATCACATCGATGTATTTGTGAATATTGAACCACCCTTGCAGCCCCGGAATAAATCCCACTTGATCATGGTGAATAATTTTTGTTAATGTATTGTTGGATTCAATTTGTTAGTATTTTTTGAGAATTTTTGCATTCATGTTCATCAGGGATACTGGCCTATAGTTCTCTTCTTTAGTGGAGTGTTTGGTTTTGGAATCAGGGGGTAATGAAGGCTGCCCTCATTGAGTTTGGAAGTTTTCCTTCCATTTTAATTTTGTGGAACAGTTTTGATTGTTTTTTATCTTCCCTGATTTGGGATTTTACTTATTTGGGTATTTTCTCTTTTCTCTCTGACAAGTCTGGCTAGAGGCTTATCAATTTTAGTATTTTTTTCAAATTAACCAGCCCCTGGTTTCATTGATCTGTTCTTCCTTTGTTTTAGTTTCTATATCATTTACTTCTGCTCTAATCTTTATTATGTCCCTTATTCTGTCGGCTTTAGACTTGGTTGTTTTTTTCCTACCTCCTTTAGGTGTAAGCTCAGGTTATCTGAGATTTTTCTTGCTTCTTGAGGTAGACCTGTACGACTATACACTTCCCTCTTAGGACTGGTTTTGCTGCATTCCAAAGGCTCTGGACCATCATGTTTTCATTTTCATTTGTTTTGATGTATTAAAATTTTTTTTCTTTAATTTCCTGTTGATCCATTCATCATTTAGTAGCATGTTGTTTAACCTCCATGTATTTGAGGGCTTTCCAAATTTCTTCTTGTGGTTGGCTTCTTGTGGTTGGTGCTGTGGTCAGAAAAGATGCATGGCATGATATCAGTCTTTGTGTACTTGTTGAGGCCTCACTTGTGACCCAGTAGGTGATCTATTCTGGAGAATGTCCCATGTGCACTCGAAAAAATGTGCATTATACTGTTTTAGGCTGAAATGTTCTGAATGTATCTGTTAAGTTCATCTGGTCCAGTGTGTCATTCAAAGCCCTTGCTTTCTTCCTGATTTTGTGCTTGGACGGTCTGTCCATTGATTTAAGTTAAAGTCCCTTACTATTATTGTATTATTATCCATTAGCTCCTTTATGTTTGTTGTAAGTTGTTTTATAACTTGGGAAGGTTTTATAAACTTGGGAAAGTTGGGGGCATAAATATTTGCAACTGTCAGATCTTCTTGTTTGATAATTCCCTTTATTATTATATAATACCCTTCTTCTCTTATTACAGTCTTTGGTTTAAAATCCAGATTGTCAGATACCAGTATGGCTACTCCAGCTTTCTTCTGTTGTCCTGTAGCATAATAGATGCTTCTCCATCCCCTCATTTTCCATTTGCTGTTGTTGTTGGGTCTAAAATGAATCTCTTGTAGGCAGCATATAGATGGATCTTGTTTTTTAATCCGTTCTGACACCTTGTATCTTTCATTTAGTCCATTTACATCCAGAATAATCATTGATAGATATGTATTTAGTTCCACTTTATTACTCGTTTTGTCATTGTTTCTGGAGGTTTTTTTATCTTCCTTTGTAGTCTTTGTCACTTTTGGCCTTCTTTTACCATTCAGAGAATCTTTAATATTTCTTTTTTTTAATATTTTTAAATGTTTATATATTTTGGGGAGACAGAGAGACAGAGCGCAAGCAGGGGAGGGGCAGAGAGAGAGGGAGACACAGAATCTGAAGCAGGCTCCAGACTCCGAGCTGTCACCACAGAGCCCTATGCAGGGCTTGAACCCACGAAGTGCAGGATCATGACCTGGGCTGAAGTCGGGCACTTAACCAACTGAGCCACCCAGGCACTCGTAGAGTCCTTAATATGTCTCGCAAGGCCTGGTTTAATGGTCATGAACTCCTTTAGTTTTTGTTTGCTGGGAAACTCTTTATCTCTCCTTCTATTCTGAATGATAGCCTTTCTGGATAGAGCATTCTTGGCTGCACATTTTTCCCATTCAGCATGTTGACTATATCATGCCACTGCCTTTGGCTTGCCAAGTTTCTGTTGCGAGATCTGCAATTAGGCTTATGGGTCTTACCTTGTAAATTAGGGTCTTCTTTTGTCTTGCAGCTTTTAGGATTTTTTTCTTTATCACTATATTTTGCAAATTTAATTATAGTATGTCTCGACATTGGCCTGTTTTTGTTGATTTTGATAGAAGTTCTCTGTATCTCTTGGATTTGGATATCTGTTTCCTTCCCCAGATTAGGGAAGTTTTTAGCTGTTATTTCCTCAAATAAACCTTCTGCCTCTTTTTCTGTCTCTTCTTTTGGTACTTCTATGGTATCAATGTTATTATGTTTTTTTTTTTTTTTAACGTTTATTTATTTTTGAGACAGAGAGAGACAGAGCATGAACGGGGGAGGGGCAGAGAGAGAGGGAGACACAGATTCGGAAGCAGGCTTCAGGCTCTGAGCCATCAGCCCAGAGTCCAACGCGGGGCTCGAACTCATGGACTGTGAGATCGTGACCTGAGCCGAAGTCGGACGCTTAACCGACAGAGCCACCCAGGCGCCCCTGTTATTATGTTTGATGTAGTCACTGAGTTCCCTAAGTGTGCTCTCATGATCCGTAATTCTTCTTTCTCTTTTTTGCTCAGCTTGCTTATTTTCCATAATTCTATCTTCTGTATCTCCTACGCATTCTTCTGCTTCTTCTCTCCTTATGATTATTGCGTCCACTCAGTTTCAACTCTAAGTTAACACATTTTTCATTTCTGCTTGATTGTTTTTTAACTCTTTTATCTCTGTGGTAAGGGTCTCTCCCTAATGACCTCCATGCTTTTCTCAAGCCCAGAAAGTATCCTTACCATTGTTACTTTAAATTCGCCACCAGGCATATTACTTATATCTGTTCGATTAGATCTCTGACTGTGACCTTTTCTCGCCCTTTCTTTTGGAATGAATTCCTCCATCTTGACATTTTGTCTAGGTCTCTGTCTTCTTTTCTATGTTGGAAAAGCCTGTTAATTTCCTGCTCCTGAGGGTAATGGCTCTATGAAGAAGAGGTCATATGGTCTTCGGGGCCTGACACTTAGGGAGTGTCTCTGGTATGTGCTGCGTGAGCTCTGCTGCTGTGTCTTGACTGCTCTGTCCTTCAGGTCAGTCATCCGCAGAGGTTCTTCTTGCCTGCAGTGGGCAGTGCTTTGTCCTTGGCCAGCATGTGGCAACTTTGAACGGGATGTACTCTGTTCTGCCTGCTAAATGAGACCTGCTGTTATTTCCACTAGAACTGAAGCCCTGGAGACTCTACGGTCAGTAGACATGGTGCATAAGGGGGTTTCCGCCAGTCTTCAGGGGAAAGGGCCCGCTGCACTGGGCCTCGGGAACACTTGCTCAAAAAAAGGAGTCCCAGCAGAGTGCACGGGGTGGTACTTGGTGTAGACAGGGTAGACAACCAGTGTTGGCATCGTGCTGTTTACTGAAGTTGGTGTATGCTGGGTGGGGGGAGGGGGGGGCGGGGAGGATGGCACCAGCCAATTTCTTTGTCCCTGGAGGTGGGGGGGGGGGCGTGTTCCATGCTTGCTGCTCTCAGGGAAGCACCCCTGAAGACTGAATCATTTCCCCTCCTGTGTCACAGGCATTTTTCAGATCGCTGTTTTCACAGTCTGTCCCTAGAGTGTTTGCCTACCTGGAGCAGTGCAGTGAACCTTGGACTGCATCCCAGCAAAGTCTGCTGATTTTTAAAACTCCAAACGTCAGGGACATGCTGTGGCAGGGACTGTCGCTGGTCTTCTGGGAGGGTCTTGCTGTGCCGGAGAGCAAAGCAGGCTAGAGAGCCGGTGTTCAGGTTAGCTGCTCCCAGTAGGAGCAGGTTAGCTGCTCCCTTGCGCAGATGCTAAGGGGTAGTGGAAGGAAATGGTGCCCACTGGTTCTCTTGTCCCTGGAGAGGTTACTCTGAGATTGCTACCTCTCACAGATGTACTCCAAGGAGAGGTCTCTTCCTGTGTGCTTTAGGGGATCCTCAGGGTTGTTTGCCTGTTTCTTTCAAGGAGTAGGGAAGTGCCCTCAGGGTTCTAACCCAGCCAAGTCTGCCAACCACCAAAAGTCTAGTCTTTACGCCCTCTGGTGGCAAAAACTTGGCAAAAATCGGCCCCTCTCATCTTTCCAGCCAATGGCTTGGGGGAAGTGTTCTCCTTGTGTGTATCCCCGCGTTCCCCCACTACCACCTACTGGACTCTCTCTGCAATCAGGGCTCCCTCTCCTCCACATCATCCGTGATCTGTTTCTCCCCCCAAACCACATCTCTGCACTTTGTACCTTCCTCAGTGTGGCCTCTTCTGTCCCTCTGGTTGTTCAGTTTGTTCTGTCGGTCCTCAGGTTGATTTCTTGGGTATTCAGAATGATTTGATAGTTACCTATTTGTGTTCAAGGGATGAGGCAAGCCTAATGTCCTCCTACTATGTTACTGTCTTAGCTCCCCCTCCCTGTAAGTCTTCCAGTCCGTGACCATATTATAACAAATATGTCTCATATACTAACTTACGGTTATCTATAGAGGTTTTGAACAGATTTTGATTTCATTTGATCCTTAGTTACGTGATAATTTTGAAGCTATTAGTGGTATTTTAAAAAATATAGTTTCTTGGTTTGTTTATTCGTTTATTTTTTGCTGGCATACAGTAATTATATATCGTATATTATTTTTGTGGGTTGTATGTTTTGTTAAATTCTCTTATTAATACTAAGGGTTTATTTGTAAATTCTTTTGGATTCCTTAGTTAAGCAATCCTGTCACCTGTGAATAATGACAATTCTTTTTAATTTCTGCAATTCATTTTATGCTAAAGAAATAGTTATCTCCTTCCAGAACAAATAGCCAACTATTTTTACTAATATTTGTTATACGTTAAAGTTTGTTTTTATTTACCTCATCTTCCCCACTGATTTGTTGATTCTTGTACTGATTACTGTTTTTTTAGGACTCTTAAATTGATGTAGCAGAGTTCGTGCTTTAAAAGCCAGGTCTCTGGGGCGCCTGGGTGGCGCAGTCGGTTAAGCGTCCGACTTCAGCCAGGTCACGATCTCGCGGTCCGTGAGTTCGAGCCCCGCGTCAGGCTCTGGGCTGATGGCTCAGAGCCTGGAGCCTGTTTCCGATTCTGTGTCTCCCTCTCTCTCTGCCCCTCCCCCGTTCATGCTCTGTCTCTGTCCCAAAAATAAATAAACGTTGAAAAAAAAAATTAAAAAAAAAAAATAAAAGCCAGGTCTCCTGTAAACGGAAGGTTCAGAAATTAGAGCCATGTTCAAGATTGTTCTTAAGTCATTGGCAAATATTTTATGAATCCCATAATGACCTAAAATGTATGTATTTTCCATTGGTGCTTCGGATTTTATGACTTCGTGGCTATGAAATTACTAATTTCTAGGGGTCGGCTGGTGCAACTTTTCTGGGAAAAGGTGCAGCATGTAATCCTGTCTTTTGTGAAGAGGAAATGGGTTAGTTCCCACCGTATCCATCCAAGGAGAGTGTAGCCACATTGGTGAAGGGCATAAGCCTAGCACAGTGAGTGCACAGTGCAGGCATCAGTATGCGCGCTGGCTCTATTTAAGGGAAATTTGGAATTGCGAGCTTTGTTATTTGTTCTCTTTATAACCAAATGGAAGCTATCATTCAATATTATATCAATATTATATTATTAACATAATCTGTTGGGAGTAATCAAAATCATTACCATGTTCTCATTGACTCGCAGAAGATTTGAGAAGTATATTAATTATTTGGTAAAGGTTTTCTAATCGTTTTCACGAAAGAGGCCGAGTTTCAAGGCCGCCTGGCTGTCTTTGAAGTTTCAACTTACAGAGGCAAAACATTTGTTTTCCTGTCCAAATATGACCCCCATCCACTTCCTTATCAGGCTGTGTAATAGAATGCACGGCAGGTTTGGATAAGCTCGGGAAATGGTATTGACTGGAAACCATACATTTTGGTTCAGAGATTTCCTCATTTTAAGATGTGGTTAGCGCTAGACGTGAGAAGGCAGTACTGTGATTTCTGAGTGTTGGGAAGTATAGTTCAGGCTTTGCCTCCTGCCAGAGCCTGTGGGGTTGCCATGGCCCCTCAAAGCTATCTTTTAAGTCACAAATGTCTTCTGGCGCTGTAGAAGGAGATCGTTTTAGACGTCCCACATGGTCTTCATCCAGAGAAAGCAACTTTGTTCTACCTAACAACTATGCCATGGGCAGTGGCCAAGAGCTCGCTCCCTTCCTTAGCTCAGAGTTTTGTTTCCAACCCACTGTCATGGGACAGTTAAGAGGAGGCAAAGGAAAGGTATAAAGAATTTTTATTATAATTTCATTGTTCTTGAGTTGGTAGAGAGCACATCATAATCGAGTTTTCTTAATCTGACATCACTGCTTCAAAGCTGGAAATCCAAAATCACGGGTTCAGTGCTGGAAGTGAGCTTTTGAGGGGCGCCTGGGTGGCGCAGTCGGTTAAGCATCCGACTTCAGCCAGGTCACGATCTCGCGGTCCATGAGTTCGAGCCCCGCGTCGGGCTCTGGGCTGATGGCTCAGAGCCTGGAGCCTGTTTCTGATTCTGTGTCTCCCTCTCTCTCTGCCCCTCCCCCATTCATGCTCTGTCTCCTTCTGTCCCAAAAATAAATAAACGTTGGAAGTGAGCTTTTGACTCATTTTCTAGTCTAATTATTTTAGCTCTTTTCTGTCCCCTTTTTTTGTGTGTGTGCCAGAAATGTAATTGTCTTCCTAGTAATTTCTGAATAACAAACATATTAGCACACCTGTTTTTATCTCTTTCCATTGTACACTAATTAGCTATTTTTCTGAACGCTAAGCGGAACATTAAATTCTGAAGACCTCTCTAAAACAGAAGAAACATAGTGACAGTATCCTCATGGTATGGCCCCAAAACCAAGAATTTGACTTATTTTGATTGTACTTATATAAAAAAACAGTAAGCAAACAATCAAGATGATTAGTTGCTAAGACTGTATTCCCAAATGCCAGTTTAGATGTGTTGCTTGGAATCCAAAGATATTTTTTCTTTGTTGTTGGAAAGTGCCTCCTCAATCATACCGAATCATAATTATGTATTGTTTCAGGTTGAAAGATTAGCTATCGATCTATATAAACTACCTGAGATCTCCGCCCACTAAGGAGATCTGTTAAATTGTTATTTATTTCAAGCATTCTCACTTGGATTTATTCTAGAATAAGTAGACGCGAAAAAGTATTATGTAAACTTTACAAGGAACATAGGAAGACTATTGACACGGGAAATTCGGCAGAACCGTAGCAAGGCATCACAATGAGGTATTCATGCCTCATTTTCTCTTTGTGAATAAATAATTCCTCAGGATGGTACTGCTTCCATAGAGACATTGAGATGTTCCTATTGTCTACCTTCATACTACGTTTTGCCTTGGTGACACTGCTCTGTTTTTTTTGTTTTTTTTTTTTAATGACAGGAAGAGAACTCAGCATAGAATTTTAGAGTGAGAAGGAACATTAAGGGCATCTCATCCAATCACTCACCCACAGTGGTAATTTCTTTCACCATGTCTGTATCCGTACCATGTGGCCACCCATGTTGTCTTACATGGCAGGATTCCTTCTTTTTTTAAGAATGGAGAATATCCCATTGTGTGTATGTGCCACATATCGTGGGTCCAGTCATCTGTTGATATTTATCTGGATGGTTTCCATACCTTGACTACTGTGAAAAACGCTGAAATGAACACAAGGGACGTATATCTCTTTGAATTCCTGATTTCATTTCTGGATAAATACCCAGTAGTAGCTTTGCTGGATCATATGGTAGTTCTGTTTTTACTTTTTGGAGGAACTTCCGCACCGTTTGCCATAGTGGCTATTCTAGCCCCATCGAAGCGTTGCATAAGAGCTCCCTTTTCGCTACATCCTCGCCAAAACTTATTTTTCTTGTCTTTTTGGTAATAGCCATCCTAACAAGTGATGGAATGATATTTCATTGTGGTTTTGATCTGCATTTCCCTATGCTTGGCGACATTGTGTACCTTTTCATATACCTCTTCGCCATGTGTATGTTTTCTTTGGAGAAATATTCAAGTCCTTTTCTCATTTTTTAGTCAGGCTATTATTGTTTTTAATGTTATTCAGTTATATGAGTTCTTTATGTATTTTGGATATTGACTCCGTATTAGTTTGCATATTTTCTGCTACTCCATTTTTTCACTTTACTGATGATTTCTTCTGTTGTATAGAAGCTTTTTGGTTTGATGTAGTCCCACTTATTTATTTTTAGTTTTGTTGTCTGTGTGTCTGGTGTCCAATGCAAGAAATCACTGCCAAGACCATTGTCAAGTTTTTCGCTCTATATTTTCTTCAAGGAGTTTTACGTTTAAGGTTTGAGCTCAATTTGTGTTAATTTTTGTGTATAATATAAAAGTCTAATTTCACTTTTTTTTTTGCAGGCAGATGTCCAGTTTTCCCAACAGCATTTGTTAAAGAGACTATCCTTTATCCATTGCTTTGTCTCTCTATTCTGTTTCATTGGTCTATCTGTCTGTCTTTATGCAAGCACCACACTTTTAATTACTGTAGCTTTGTAATATATTCTGAAATTAGGAAGTGTGATGCCTCCGGCTTTGTTCTTGTTTGAGGTCATTTTGGCTATTCAGCATCTTCTGTAGTTCCAAATGAATTGTCAGATTGTTCTTCTATTTCTATTAAAAAAATGCCATTTGCATTTTGATAAGTATTGCACTGAATCTGTAGGGTGCTTTTGGTAGTACGGACATTTCAACAATATTAATTCTTTCGATCCAGGTACATGGGGATGTCTTTCCATTTATTTGTGTCTGCTTTCATTTTCTTCATCAGTGTTTTCTAGTTTCAATGTACAAGCCTTTTATCTTCTTGGTTAAGTTCATTATGCTAAGTGAAATAAGCTAGTCTTAGAAGGACAAATACTATACTGCATTGTTTTACTTATATGAGTTATCTGGAATAGTCAGACTCATAGAGCAAGAACACAGAATGGTGGTTGCCAAGGGTTGGGTGAGGGCACAGTGGGTAATTGTTTTCATTGAGAATAAAGTTTCTATTATGAAAGATGAATAGATTCTAGACATCTCCTGTGTAATGCAGTACCTATAGTAAAGAATATGGAATTGTATGTTGAAAAATGTGTATTGAAATAATTTCTAGGCCCAAGATGGACCTGCCCCTGCCTGGAGTGCCACGTCAGTGAGTCAAAACTTAGATGACTTTTCCATCCCTATAAATGTAATGTATTTGGATAAACACAATGGAGAAACTTCTGGATAAATACCCAGACAAATATCATATGACTTCACTCATACGAGGAATTTAAGATACAAAACAGATGAACATAAGGAAAGGGAAGGAAAAATAGTATAAAAACAAGGAGGGGGACAAAACAGAAGAGACTCTTAAATGCAGAGAACAAACTGAGGGTTGTCGGAGGGGTTGTGGGTGGGGCATGGGCTAAACGGGCAAGGGGCATTGCGGAAGACACTTGTTGGGACGAGCACTGGGTGTTATACGTAGATGACAAATTGCTGGATTCTACTCCTGAAATCATTATTGCACTAGATGCTAACTAACTTGGATGTAAATTAAAAAATAAAAATAAAAAATATACAAAAAAGAGGGGACATCAATTTGATACGTAAATTTTGAAGTAAGGTAAATAGTAAGATTATGTCCGATAATGTGAGGTTTCAAAACAATATTGATGAGGAGTTTAATGCCAAAATTTTTGCCATTTTTAACATCTGTAACATATTTCTCTATATTGTTTAAATATCCTAAACAATAAACAAATAGCTAAATAGCTATAAAAATTACCTAAAATCCCATCAAATTAGTCAAAAGCATCATTAAGTTTACTCTTAGCGATAGAGAACAAACTGATGGTTACCAGAGAGGAGGTGGGTGGGGGGATGGGTAAAATATATGATGGGGATTAAGGTATGTACTTTAAAAAAAAGGTTTTTTTTAATGTTTATTTTTGAGAGAGACAGAGTGCAAGTGGGGGAGGGGCGGAGACACAGAATCCGAAGCAGGCTCCAGGCTCTGAGCCATCAGCACAGAGCCCAACGCGGGGGCTTGAACTCACAAACTGTGAGATCATGACCTGAGCTGAAGTCGCTTGCTTAACCAGGCTGAGCCACCCAGGCAGCCCTAAGGTATGTACTTGTCATGAGCATAGAATGACGTAGGGAATTACTGAATCACTATATTGTACATCTGAAACTAATATAAGACTGTAGGTTAACTATACTGGAATTGAACTAAAAGCATCATTAAATTTGATTTTGATGTCCACAAATGAGAAAAAATGTAATATTCTTAGAAATTGACACTTATTAATTTAACCACTATTTTCTGAATGACCAAGAGGCCGTTTCTTCCTCACCTCCCAGTTTGTTCTGCCAAATAGGTAAAATTGTTTTTGGTAGCAAGTAACATACTGTCCGACTATATCGGCTAAACAATAAGTTTTACCATTCAATTTCACATGAGAATCAAAGATTCAGGCCATTTTTGGGTTGGCTACCAAACAATTACATCAGAGGTCTAGGGAGACAATATATATGCGCTTCAGGACCTATCCCCACCCTCCCTTCTGGCCAGTAGATCTATAAAGAGGGTTAAGTTATAGTATAACTCATCTAGGGGCATACTGGGTCTGATAGGGGAGGAACAGGTCATACTTCACAGCAGGTACAAGGACCTAGATAGCATGTACTGGGGGACCGCTAGAAATTCTGATGGTGCTTGGTCAAAGTGGTCAGAACATAAAACATAAGAGAGAAGGAGGGAGTTCATTGTTCTGGGAGGACTCTCCCCAGATAATGGATTTATCATCCTATCACAAGTTCCAGAGATGGTACAGGCTCAGTGGTAGGATGGCTGCTAGAAACATGAAAAAACGCAAGGACCCAGGCTTGTCAAGACACCAAGCAGTCTCTGAGTAGTTGGTGTGTTAGAAAGGGTAAGCCGTGTAAGACTGGAAGGTTCGTAGCTGATCAGGTTTTATGGGCTGGCCCAGACGATAACCATTTACTAAAGTCTTATGTCTTATGCAAAGTGTTGGCAAGGAGCATCATTAAAATATTCCGTGATGGCTCTCTATAAGCCAAGGCTGATTGGGAAGAGGCCATTACCGAACTAGACTCATCAATAGCAAAGGGGATAATAGAATCCTGCAATAATGGAGGCCAAGTGGTGACACTTAATTTGCCGAATTTCCTGAAACCCACCATTATAATGAGGTGTAGGGTCAGAGTGGTTGCCAAGGATGATGGACCTGCAAAGAGATGATTGATAAACCCAGATAAGACAGATGGGTACTACTCATTTTGCATCTCAGAAGAAATCAGACATGGATGGCCAGGAGTCTGAGGGCAGTCACTCCATGAAGTCACATTCACTTTCCCAGTTCCTGTACTTGAGTCAGTTTTTAGACTTAGAATCTATTAACTGAAGAGGAAGCTGGGTCCTTAGGAGGAAGGAATTTGCGACACCGTGAGAAGCATCGATGGTTATGACTGCCCTAATCCTTCCCCTAGGAGACCTAAGGCTATTTACACAGGTAACTGTTAGCTGGTGAAAAGGGAGTATCTGAACGATTCGAACGTAGGATCTGGTTTACCAGTGAAATCCAAAGACCCGAAAAGTCATCATAGCCCCTCTGCTAGAGTAGGGGTATACAGAAGCTAGACACAAATTGCAGTCTTGGCTAAATTCCTGCTTAAATGGATCCACTGGGTTTGCAGTCCCACCTGATGATAATTTCTCTGTTCTCGAATGTGTATCTGTGATTCACATACTTAGTAGTTGGTGCATCCCCACCTTGGGTTCTTGACCTGTGAATTTGGTGCTACTTTAGTACGGAAGGCCAAGAGATAATCTCTGATTACCCCTGCCTACAGCCGATATAATCAATCAAAAATAATATCGTCTTCCAAGATGGAATAGGTGTACAAGTTAGATTCATTGGTGGTGACTGGTCAGGGGCCTGGAAGAAAAAAAATTGGAAAATTAGGAGAAGGAGGTCTGGGGTGGGGGAAGTAGGAAATACATGTGGGAATGGAACAAAGTATGTTCAATAAAAAGCATCAACAACTGGGTTGACAGGATGATTTGGCCACATGATCATCAACCTTTGTCATCGGCCACTCCGGTACGGGTGTGATAGGTACATACATGAAAGGGGGAGAGTGGGAGAGAGAGGTTATGCATTGGCCCACCAGTATGGGTTTGCACTTAAAAAGGCTTATTTAGGTTCTGCAGTCACGGAAGGTTGAATTTGCCTGTAACAGAGACCAACACTGAACTGGTACAGTCTCATCCCACAGAGAGACCAACCACTGCTCAGTGGCAAGTTGACTGTATCAAATCCCTTCTACCCTCGAAGAACCAGAGAGCTGTTCTAACAGGAAAAAACACAAGCTCCAGGGAGAGATTTGCCTTTCTTGCCTTCAAGGTCTCAGCTAAGATGACTATCTGAAGGGTTTGATCCACTGCGTCCCACATAATGTCACATTAGACCAGAGGATCTGCCTTGGAGCAAAGGGTATATATGAATGGGATCATGAAAATTAGACCCACTGGTTTATTGCCCAGAAGCTGCTGTCCTTATAAAACACCATAGCAGCATCCTGATGGTAGAGTTAAAGGGACAACTTGAGGGAGACACTCTGTGAAGATAGGGTGACATTTGCCAGTTCTACATGTGCACCCTGAATCCAAGACTTTTATCGGCATGGTATTCCCACTGAAAATAATGTTGGGGTACAGGAACCAAGGGGTGAAAGCAGGAACAGCCCCACTTGCCATCATTCAAAGTTTATGCTTTCCTTCCCTTTAACTCTGGGCTCTGGACAGTTAAAGGTCCTGGCCCCTAAAGGGACTGTACTTCACCATAGGACAGCAAGAGTGCTATTGAACCACAAGCTACAACTGCTGCGTGACACTTGAGATCATGGGTCGCGGGGCTAGCAGACAGGAGAAAAAGCCTCCATCTTGGCAGGATTATTGACCCCAGTCATCGAGCAGAGGTGGGATGCAATTATAGAATGGGACAGGGAAGAATATCTGTTGCACTCGGGCGACCCACTCGGACGCCTCTTGATGCTTCTTGATCAATTGTGACTGTAATTGGACAAGTATAGTGATCTCAGCTTAAGCAGAGCGCAGCGACTATGGGCTCAGACCACTCAGGGATGAGGGTTTGAGTCACACCATCATGTCATCTACAGAGACCAGAGGAGGTAATAGGTGAGGGCAAGAAGAATCCAGAATGAAGGGCAATGGGCATTAGTCCCGACAGAAGACCAGTTGCGTCAGTAGAGCTGTGGTTTGCCCTACTAAGCTCTCTTTGCCTTCTAAAGAAGCGATGCCCTCTGGAATCCTGGGGAAGACAGTCCCACGTGGATATGACGGAAATCCAAGTGACACAAAGGGGGACTGTGGTGGCACAGAGATGTTCTACCCTGACCCTTCCGTGAGGAAGCACTTGTTTGTCCAGCTGTCAACAGGAGCTTCCAGATATCAGTTTCTTAGGGGTGTGTCTCAGCCGAAGAGAGCCGCTAACCCACGCACACACCCTTCTGGGGCACTTGTTTCCGATGACGGCGCGGGAGGAAAGAGATTGGCTGTTTTGGCCCCCCTCAGGACAGCTCTTAGGGGCACGTGTGCTTCAGGGTCTGTGTGGGGTAGGCGGAGGCTTTGCTGGGCTACAGAACAGGATTTCTCCCTATGCCCAATCCTGTATCCTCCTCAAAATGCCACCCCCGAAAAGGTTTGATATCTAATACGTTAATACGTTGCAAACCAACTTCTAGACAACAGAGCCTGGGACAATGGCCTTAGCATGATAGCACCACAGGGAATGAACCAAAATGGCTGAAGAAGACTTAGCATGTGTTCTTATCAAAGTAACTCTCCGAAAAGTTTAGCATTGTAAGGGTTAACATGCCTCCATTTAAACTGAAATACACACACACACACACACACACACACACAAACGCACACACATATGTATAGATGTATATGTATGTGTCTCTATATATATGTATATGTATATAGCACTGGATAATTTCTTTGGGGCCATTTACCTCTAGGCAAGTAAACAAAACAGGCTTGAATGTGAAGGCATGGTTTGGATTTCTCTAGATCTTTCTGACAGATTTGATCAGCCCCTGTAGAATGGGTAGTCAAGTTAGAATTCTAGGCCAATGTTAACCTCAAGAATTTCCCCTAGTATTTACAATTGAAGAAACGAGATGAAATTGGACCCTTAAGCGAATAAGCTTTTGAAGGGCATTCCCTTAACCCTGGGGGCAAAATTTTATCTTGACAGAGGGAAGAGGAGCACATGGGGTCAGGCAGCCCAGCCTCCAATTGTGAGTAGATATGCAGACAGCTAGACTCTCTGCCGTTGTGAAGCCTCCCCGGGCAGGTGGAGAAGAGCCTTTTGCTAACTCATTTTTGTGTGCAACCTTCCTAGCAGCTTCTTGGTCCCGAACGTAAGGACTCTTAATTCCAGTTATACGGAGCTCAGGGATATGGGGAGCTGCTTGTGGCTGACGGAAATAGTTGGGCCAGAGGTTGTTGAATGCAAAAACAGTTAAAAAAAAAAAAAAGGAGAAAAAGTGAAAAAGAAACTAGGAAAGAAAGCTAGATTATCTAGAGTATAAACTAGGATGAACCATTAGGGGAAAAAAAAGAGAGATACGGAAGGAAACAACAAAGTATATTCATAATTGAAATATTTAATATCTGTTTGTTGTTCGAAGCAGAGGGTGGTAGGAAGGGACATTATTACAAGAAATTTTTCTCGAGTATTTTGATATAAGGATATATATTATATATTGATATAAGGGTATATCAAGTAAGCTTATCTTATTTTATTTTTCTCTTTTTAATAATTTATTTATTTTCTGATTTACATCCAAGTTAATTAGCATATAGTGCCACAGTGATTTCAGGGGTAGATTCCTTAATGCCCCTTCTCCATTTAGCCCATCTCCCCTCCCACAACCTCCCCTCCCCTCTCCAGCAACCCTCTGTCTGTTCTCCATATTTAAGAGTCTCCTATGTTTTTGTCTCCCTCCTTGTTTTTCTATTCTTTTTGCTTCCCTTCCCTTATGGTCATCTGTTCTGTCTCTTAAAGTCCTCAGATGAGTGAAGTCATATGATATCTGTCTTTCTCTGCTAATTTCATAAGTAAGCTTATTTTAAGCGGTGCTATCTGATAAGGATAGAGCTATTTTAAGAGCAAGCATTTACTTATTTCATCAAAAGACTTGCAATTTACAGTGGAGTGTGATTAAGATATTATATCAAGCCTGGGATGATTCCTATTTGCTGCTAATTAATATTTTTATGCAGTCTTGAGGCATGTTTTGTTTATTTAGTTGTACCGTCATTATGTTCTCCTTAATCCTGACAGTCTCCAAGGGGTGATTCAAGGGGACAGGCGATCGTCACTTCTGGAAGATTTGTGCTCCAGAGCAGCGTCACGTGACTCCAGGTGGCAGGGAAAGAACTGGGAAGAGTTAGTCCTTGGGAGCTACCGGGTCAGTTTTTGTTCACGGCACTCTTGGCGGTCGGGGTCGTGGGTAAGGTGACAGAAGGTGAACGTGGGACATTCTGGGGAATTCAGAGTTTGTTACATAAATGGGGAGAAGAATAAATGATATTAACATTGTCAAAAGAATGAATACATTTTCTACACGGAATATGCATTTAAATGCACATATATTAGGATCTTTTATATTTTATGGATTTATATTTACATATTCATTTCTCTGGGTACGTATGTGTGTAGGTTCGACAGTAAAGAGACTGATGGGGCAGCACCTTTGTAAATGTATACTTTGGACCACAAAAGATCTTTAAGGAAAAAAACAGCTCAAAGCATTAATGGCACCAACTGACTTTCTGCCAGTTTGAGGGGTTTACATGGTTTAATGTTCAACCATTAATGATAATCATGACAAAATGACTTGAGTGAAGAGTTTCTGCTCTACCATTTACTAGCTGTGTGATATTTTGAAAATTTCTTATTTCACCTAGCCTGGGGTTCTCATAAACATCAAGGGACAACCTGTACCTTCTTAGCCTCCTCCATGGCAAATTTCCTTTATCTTCAGAATGGTAAGTATCAACTTAAAAATATGTATATGTAAATATTCAAAGAGTAAGAAGAATTGTATGTATATTATATATAATTATATATAATTGATAATTTATATAGACAATTTTTCATTATATATTAAGATAATTATATATATATACGTATACATATGTATACATATACATATATACATATGTATACATATGTATACATATACATATATACATATATAACATATATACATATGTATACATATACATATATACATACCTATATATGTATACATATGTATATATGTATATATCTCTAACATTTGAAATCTGGAGTCAGGATATGTACAAAACTATTAATACTATTTCCTCTAGGTAGTGGAATGGGTTAAGGGAAGAACATTTTTACTTTTCATTCCTTTCTTTGCTGTTGTATTTTTTTACTAAGTATAGATATTATTATTCTAAGATTGAAAAATAAGCAATGGCCTGTCTCAGGCCTTGGTATTTTCCCAACTTGATATTGTCCCAGGGAAAACAGGTCAATAGCACATATATAAACAGGGCAGTGTTCACAGAACCTGAGAAATTTGTTTTGGACAAGCCATAATACAATTTACCTGTAGCTTTGCCTGTGGATTACGGAGGATAATCAACTAAATATTTTAAAATTATTACTCATAGTATAACTTGTTTATTTTGACATTTTAAACTTGCAGAAAAGATGCAAGTATAATATGAAGATTTCCTCTGTGCTTTTCACTTAGATTTATTAATCTTTCACGTTGGCCTTATTTGCTTTGTACCTATCTCTTTATGCATACATGTACATGTATATATTTACATAAGTATACATAATATTAATACGTATATGTTTCTGGAATGCTGGAGATTTGAAGTGCAGAAACTGTGCCTCTTGACCTTTGAATGCTTTTGTGTATATTTCCTACCTACATAGAACTACAGTACAGTTATCCAAATAGGGAAGTTGCCATTGATACAAACCTAGTATCCAATCCATATTCCATATTCATATTTTGCGAATTGTCTCCATAATATCACTTATAACTATTTCTCCAAGACCAGGATCCAATCAAGAGGTACGTATTGCATTAAGTTGTCATTCCTCTTTATTCTCCTTCATCTGGAACAGTTTCTCCGTCTTTGTCTGTCATGATCTTGACATTGTTGAGGAGAACAGGACATTTACTCTGGAGAATCTCTTTCAGCTTGGCTTTGTCTGGTGTTTCCTCACTTCGATTCAGGGAAAAACATTTTTTTTTGTTTTTCCCCGAGAAATGCTGGAAAGGGGATGTTGTGTTCTCGGTCTGTCACTTTCTAAAGCATCAATGGGTGATCACTTGGTTTCTATGGTGTCGGTAGATTTCTTCACTGTGGAGTTCCTACTTTCCTCCTTGTAATTAATATGTCATTTGTGAGGAGATACTGTAAGCCCAAGTGCATATCTTTTTTCTCATTGTGATGATCTCCTAATTTTAATGCCCATTGAAGATTGTTGCCTGACACGATTATTACTTTGGTGGTTGCCGAACGGTGGCGCGCCATTTTATTCCTTCTATGTTTATTGGTTGGCATTCTTCCGTAAGGAAGAGCTATTTCTTTTTCCACTGTATTTATTTATTCACTTATTTATTAATGTCTGTATAAGCGTATGGGTTTTGATTTAATTCAACCAGCTATAAACTGTTCTATTATTGTTCTTGCGTTCTTAAGACTTTATTTTTCAGAGCAGTTTTAGGCTCGCAGCAAAACTGAGTGGGAGGTACAGAGATTGCCCACATACCCCCGCCCCATTCAAGCATAGCTTCCCCCATGATCAATACCCCCACCGGGGTGATGCATTTATTGTAGTTGATGAACCTATACTGACACATCATTATCACCCAAATCCATAGGTTACTTTAGGGTTCACTCTTGGTAGTATAAATTCTGTAGGTTTAATGACAAATATTTAATGCCATGTATCCACCATTATAGCATCATGCAGACCGGTGTTGCTGGCCTAAAAAATCCTCTGTCTTCTGTCTGTTCATCCCTTCCTCTCCCTGTAATCCCCGGCCACCACTGATGTTTTCACCGTCTTAATGGTCTTTTCCAGACCATTCCAGAATGGTCGTATGGTTGGAATTGTATAGTATGTAGTCTTTTCAGACTGACTTCTTTCATTTAGTAATATGCATTGAAGTTTCCTTCATGTCATTTCATGGCTAGAGAGCTCATTTCTTCCTAGCACTGAGTAATATTCCATTGTCTAGATGGATCACTGTTTGTTTATCCACCCACCCACCCACTGAGGGACGTCTTGGTTGCTTCCAAGTTTTGGCAATTATTGTTTGTTTTACGCTCGAATCATGCAACGTCTGGTCAATGGTAGTCACTTCAGCTGTCCCCGGGTCCTTTTGATGCAGTCTCAGGTTTCGTTTGTTTGTTTTTGTTTTTGTTTTGTTTTTAGCATTTCCTTACTTTCTGGTACAATAAGATATTTTAAGCCTTTCTGGTATTTTCCCTGTCCCAGTCCTATCTCTCCAAGAAGCATTGCCTTCTTTTATTGCAAAATGGCATTACTACCACCATCTGGGTACTAAATGTGTTCGCTGCTAGGAGAATGTCACAGCTTCTAGGCCCTCTTGGTGGATAAAGAAAACACAGGCACACAGACACAGACACAAATATACTCATACATACATGGACACACACACTCGCATATACATACACTCACACGTACACACACATACATAATACGCACAGGCACAAAGCACACTTGTATATTTAAATACTTATTTAAAAATCCAGTCATACTCATATGATACTTCCATTTCCTTCTAATTTAATACCCCAGAGTTCATTCTGTTCTCTCTCCTTTCTATGTGTGTGACTGGCCGTGTGGAAGAGAGAATGAAATCAACGTACGGAAAAACAAACTGAAGCTGGACAACGATTCTTGGTGACAACACAATTCCTGACTGCAGTTGCCCTGAACCTGCTCTGCACCTACCTTTCCTCGGGTTTTTGAAAATTCCAGGAAGATGCCTAACTAGCTTGGTTGGACGATAGTCTTTGGAAACTAGGATAGCATTGACTAATGCTGCAATGAAGGACAATCCCATGCACGGTCATTGATGTGTCCTCCCCTGTTCTGTCTCCAATAGTATTGGAATGTAACTCACTAAGTTTGACCCTCGTGCTATTTTACTGTATCTGCCTGCAGGGGTGAGGAGACTATAGATATTACGATGTGGTGCTGAGTCTTTTAGGCATGTAATAAAGTGTAGTCCCTGTGAACACGCGGAGTTAGGAATAGAGCCCCATTTACAGATAAGGGAGTTGGGGTTTAGGGAAGTGAACAAAGTTCTTTGGGCCACACACATGGGAATGAAATCGTTGGCCTCTGTAAAACTCTTGGTTGTCTTGCCCACACAATGTCACCTCTTCCGCAACTCTTTACTGTGTGAGTTAATTAATTCGACAATTGGTTCTGAGTCCTGCACACGCCCATCTACGCTCGGGTTGATTCAACAGACTTATCAACGCTTGTCAACTCTGTTGGTTCCTTCGGCACTTTGGAGAAATTTTAAATTAACTCATGTGAATTGCACTCACATAATAGTGGGAAGGAGCTGAAAAAAGTCTTGAGTCAAAGCTCTTGTATGCAAAGAATAATAAGTAAATTAGTTTACCTTCAAAACTGGTTCTGGTTTCCCAGGGGGGAAGGATTACGTGCTAGTGTTCATAAATACTTATTAACAAATGCTTCTTGTGGTATTATAAACAAACAATTGTCATTATTTCCATCTAAACTTCTCATAGAGATGGCCCCTCAGAAAGTTTCTTCGGGGTGGGCCTGACTCCTACTGCTGGATTCGGATTCAGTCTCATGATTCAATCGTTCGTTCATAGAGACAGCGATAATATTTCAAAGTTATTAGATAATGATCAAAACACTAACACACAATATTGTCAGGTAGGAATGAAATGTTTTATGTCCTTAGAAATAGCTCAGCTATTAGAACCCCAAGGCTCTGTGAACCCCCCATCTTGGCCACGCATGATGAAAGTAATCACTGTTGTTCTGGGCTTTAATGTGGATAAGCCAGAGCAACAGTCTGGAGCATGCTGGGTAATGAGGCTTTGGGGTTTTTTGAACACCCTGCGAGCAAGCCTCTCCTCAGAGGACTTCGCCACATCAGACAGCTGCTGCCCTGAGCATCACGACTAACTTTGCAAAGTTATGGCGTTTCAAGTTTAAAAATGCAGGGCTCGCATATATTAGCCCTTGTTCTATCCTCGTCAGAAATGAAGGAAACGCTTCCCCCGTCACATTCTTCAATCAGCAGCGGGCAGACACGGACGTTACTACAAGTGCAGATCTTCCGCCAGTGACGTTTCATCTTATACCGTCATTATAATAACCCAGGGAAGCTATTTTAACTCTTTCCATTCTGCATGTGGGAAATGGGCTCGGGCACTCCTAAAGGGCAGACTCTGCACCTGAACCTGAATGTCTTTGACTCTGCTCAGCCTTTTAGGCAGAGCTAAGCCACCACATATCCCAGTGGGCTCCTAACTGCCGGGTCTCTCAGGACTTGGGAACGTGGTTTCTGTATTAACTGGGTGACTATTTGGTCGATTGTTTTCAGGGCTGCCTATATTCTAATAATAATAATTGTATGGAATTGAGTATTTTCTGTCAAATGCTTATATAGTATGTAATTACTGTTACTTAGAAATCTTACCCCAAATTTGGTGTTAACAATAAACAATACTGTGTGGTCAGGAATTGCTAAGAGGCTCATATATTTATTTTTTTTTCTTTTTTAAAAAAAAATTTTAACGTTTATTTATTTTTGAGACAGAGAGAGACAGAGCATGAACGGAGGAGGGGCAGAGAGAGAGGGAGACACAGAAACCGAAACAGGCTCCAGGCTCCGAGCCATCAGCACAGAGCCCGACATGGGGTTCGAACTCACGGACCGCGAGATTGTGACCTGAGCCGAAGTCGGACGCTTAACCGACCAAGCCACCCAGGCACCCCTGAGGCTCGTATATTTAAACCTGTCACGCCCCCGTGGATAGCATGGACTGCTGCTTGTTAGGATTTTATTATCCAAAATGAGTGTAACTGATATAACACGACATTCTTATATGATTACATATTACATTTGTTACATTTTCTGGTAATAAGATATGTAATAACATATATATGTAATTATACACATGCGTAATAATAAAAATGCATAAAAATAAATGTTATAGGTTTTGCCCCATTGCATAAATAAAGCTTAGCGCATTAGAAAGGATATTATTCCTATCCTGCCTAATTTTGAATAAGCAGTGTAACAGAAATCTTTTTCAGACCGGTGATGGGGGAGAGTGCCTATTATGTGTGTGTGCGTACGTGTGTGTGTGTGCACGCGTGCTCAGGCATGTGTATGGTGTGTTGACCCAACATCTCTCCCTGACCAGCTCTTTCTTCTGGTCTATACCACATTTTGTATTTGGACGGTTCTTAATACATCGAAATGACAAAGTGCTACTATACAGATATTAAACACTAATGTTTTACCCTTGCAGAATGAAGATAATAAAGAAGAAAAAGATACAACATGCTGATATCTCTCCTTAGCTCTGTGGCGTTTCTTTGACTATTCTAACTGGCCTTGATTTGAACTCAGTGAACTTTCAAACAAGCCACAAACAGTACGTTACTGTTTCCAACTAGTTTCTAAGATGCTTCTGCATCACGTGTTGTAAAGGGAGCCTTTTCATTATGTGCTGTTCGGGTCTCAACATCATGACGTCCCAGCCTCTCTGTTTGCTGCACTGTTTTTCCCTCTAGATTCCTTACCCCCATCTCCCCCGCCAGGGCCTCCAGATCTACCTCTGTGGTCCGTTGCCTATCTGGGTGGCTGGTTATGACCTCAGTTTGAATGTGCTTTTTGGCTGTAACTTTGGCAGTTTTTCTAGGTCACCACTCGCTTCTGGTATCAATCTACTGTCCCATCTTTGAACCACTAACTTGAGTCGGGCCATCTTCAGCTTCTCCTAAATCCTATGGGACCAGCAACCAGGCCCTTTGAATCGGAGAGACGCGATTTCAGAGACCATATACTTCAGCCACTGAATGCATTTGGATCTTTCTGATCCTGTCTTTATCTAGAATTTTTATATTTTGTTCATCATGGATTTTTTGCATGAATTTTGCTTTAAAAATACTGTGTTAAAATATTATTTATCTTGGGGCACCTGGGTGGCTCAGTTGGTTAAGCAGCCGACTCTGGATTTCGGCTCAGGTCATGATCTCACGGTTTGTGAGGTTGAGCCCCGCATTGGGCTCTGCACTGACGGTGCGGAGCCTGCTTGGGATTCTCTCTCTCCCTCTCTCTCTGCCCCTCCCCTGCTTGTGCTCTCTCTCTCTCTCTCAAAAATAAATAAACATAAAAAAATTAAAAATAAATAAAATATTATTTATTTCGATGACTGAGATTTTGGCACCCCCTTATTCACCAGGTCCCACTGTGTCTGAAATTTTTCTAGATCTAAACTACAGTCCCCCTGCTCCTGATCCCAGCCTTTCTTGCTTTGTAAGCTCTGCCAGAGAAACAGAACCAGTTGGAGGCAGATGCATTAAGAGACTTATTGCCAGGAATCCGATTACGTGATTGGAGGACCGACCAGGCTAGTTTGAAACTCATGGGAGGGCAGGCTGGGACTCTTGGCTCAGATGGAGCTCCAGACCAAGGTAGAATTGCTTCTTCCTTAAGGAAGACTCATTTCGAGCCGTTCAACTGATTGGATCAGGCCCACCCAGACTACCTAAATAATTTCCCTTACCGATAGTCAACTAATTATGGACTTCACTCACTCGTACAAAGGACCTTCTGACAGCGCCTAGATGAGGGTTTGAATAGCTGAGGACTATAATTTAGCCCAACTGACACATAAAACCAAACCTGCCAGACCCCAGGAGTCTAACTGATTAGGCCGTGTCTTGTGTGGGGTTCCCTGTAAAAGTAATCACTCTTCAAGTTTAATATAAGTTATCGAAAAAATAAAGAGAACATTTTTCTCAGAGGCTGTGCTATGAACATGCTCTAAGTCTCATGGAAGAGAGTCACATTTATTACTTGTTTGTTTTCTCAACAGCTCCGGGATAACAATAGCCTGTCTTGGTGACTTTACCTTAACTGTCCAAAATTTGGAACATATTTTCAAACAGAAGGAAAAAAAATTGAGTCAAGGCTCGTTCCTGGTCCCTTTTTCTCTTCAGGACTTGTCCTAGGCCAACTTTCAAAATGTGTTGCCAGGAGCCTCCACAGCCCGTTCTGCATTTCCTTCTTGCAACCTTGGGTTTCAAGAACTGGGGGTTCTGGATGAATCGCCCACCGTGGTGGCCGTGCCCTCTGTCGCCACTAGGGGGCAGACCCACGGTGCTGCGTGCGCGCCCATCCAGGACTCCCAGCCTGCTTGCGGCTCCGCTCACCTACTGAAGTCAGCCGGGTACTCACTGGGACTAACCTGACTCGACCGTTCTGGAACCCTGGACTCCTCCTCTCTCTGACCTCCGACTCAACTCTAATTTCCCTTCCACTGGACCTTTGGCCATTTTAGGACTTTAGGGGAGAGAATCTCAGCCCAAGTGACCTGCCTGGAAAGGTCACTCCCACCCCAGCCCCCTGACCTCTGGCACCAGAACGAGGTATGCCCTGTTGAATTTTCATTGTGAACTGGAGCCACCAAAGTGAGGTAAATTCTGAGGAGGGGTCCCACTTTATTCCTTGCTTTGGTGCTTTTCTTTACTGGTGCTGATAACAGGGTCAGTGTAGGCAACAGACATCACTTAGTATCTTGAAGGTGGGCCTAGTGAGACTGATGTGTCCTGTCCGTGGGGGGGCTGCAAATAAATATACCAACCATGAGTTTTTATTCAGTATTCCATAGAATCCAATAATACATTTATTTTTGAAATATAACTTGTATCGGTTAAACTTTTCATAATTGTTTTTCACAATTATATATTATATCGTTAGACATAGGTACAAAATAGTGTCACCCGGTTTCATCACAGGGCATGATCTCACCGTTTGTGAGTGCGAGCTCTGCATCAGGCTCTGTGGGATTTTCTCTCTTCTTCTCTCTCTGCCCCTCCCCCTGCTCTCTCTTTCTCTCAAAATAAATAAGTGAAACAACAGAAAGTTAAACAAAAATAGGTACAAAATATAATTCCATTTTTCAAAGTCTCTGTTAGTTATGGCCTCTCTTCAAACGGAGGATGCATGTAGTGTTTGGGGCACTTGGGCCTGTGCCCTCTGACTGGTCCCTTGGTGACTGGCTGACGATGAACCAGGGCCCTTGTGGCGCTGAGTGGGGTAAAATTTCGGGATCACAGGTGTGCTCAGAGAGGGAAGAGGGGGCAGGAAGGAGGAGGGAGGAGGCCTGAGAACAAAATGGAACTCCCCCGACCATCAACCCCAAGAACAGAGGCCTCTGGAGTCAGGAGAGGCCTCCGGAGCTACAGGGGCCTGGGTTCCGCACCTCAGCTCTGTGCAGCGCGCGACTGCGGGCCACTGGCAGAGACGTTTTCTTTACTGGTGCTGATAACAGGGTCAGGGTAGGCAACAGACATCACTTAGTATCTTGAAGGTGGGCCTAGTGAGACTGATGTGTGCTGCCTGTGTCTCAAGGCTGGTGTTGGTGGTGATGTTTTTTTCATCTGTGAAATCAGGACGCCATTTTATCTACCTCATAAAATTGTTTCGTGGGTCCAAAAAGATAGCACAGGTCAAACGTCTGCCACCAGGGTGGTACTTTATAAACGATAAGTTTCATCAGTAAGACTATTAATATGGGGCTACAAGTCCTCAGAATACGCAAAGTGCTTAGTTAAGAAACAATAAATAATGGCTGTTGCTTTTATTAGTAGAAATGACAACATGATTCCTACTATAGTGGCTAAGGGAGAAATTCAAGGACATAATTTGCAACGTATATTTACGATATGTGTGTGTGTGCATATACATGGATGAAGGCAGGGAAAGATTTGACTGGAAATGCACTTCACTGGCTCGGGGACTTGGCGCTGAGGTGGGCGCGGAATGGGGCACTGAGTCAGGAAGACGGGGGACAGACTGAGTAAAGGCCCCCGTGGCAGAGTTTCTCAAAATTCAGATGGACGAGTTTTGCTTCCCCAGTTGATTTTACTAACTTAAAAAATTCATGATGTGACAAGTTCTGAAACGGAGACCGTCGAGACGGATGGTGTATATTAAGCGATTCAATCTGGCGTGACCTCAGGCAGAGCTTGTCCTTCGTAGCCTGTGTGTGTCTGTGCCTGCGTGGGGCGGTGAGCCACTTGGGACAGCCGAGGGAAATCAGTCCCACTCATAAATGAATCCATCTGGCGCATGGGAAGGGCACATTTGGAGATGCCAGGATCTTTCCCATGGGGAGCAGTGTGGCCAAGTAACGTCCGTCCGAGCCCCGAGCGCTGTCCAGCAGCTGAGAGAAGGCTGGCTGCGGCGAAGTGAATGCCTCTTGGGAGACAGTCCCCTCGCTCCTGTCCCCGTGTAAATGGCTGCATTTTGACAAAGCGAGTTAACGCTTAGCGCGCTCACCTATTTGAGCCACGGGTGCAAAAACTGCTACAGATGTTAAGAACGCTTGCTCTCTGATGGCATGAAAATCTGAATCTAAATGCCTTGTGACAGGGGCCACAAGGAATGTTGGCTCTCTACTGAGAACAAGCATAAATGCAGTGCAGGGTCTCAAGGCCTGAAAGTTGGAGGGGGGGGTGTCAACATTGAAATAGATAGAATTTATCCTTCAGATAAATCTTAGTGTCATTATTTTGATCAAATCATCTCTGACACATAGCAACATGTGACGCAATGCATTATTTAGCCGATTTAGTAGGAAAACAAAGTTTTTTCAAAAAATCTTTTTTTAGATTTATTTAAATTTATTCTTGAGAGAGAGAGAGAGAACGCACAAGCAGGGGAGAGGCAGAGAGAGAGAGAGAGGGAGACACAGAATCCCAAGTAGGCTCCAGGCTCTGAGCTGTCAGCACAGAACATGACATGGGGCTCGAATTCTTGAACCATGAGATCATTGCCCGAGCCAAAGTCGGACGCTTAACGGACTGAGCCACCTAAGCTCCCTCTGTTTGGTTTCTTCTTTTTAAAAAAAATTTTTTTTTCTTAAATGTTTATTTACTTATTTTGAGAGATAGAGACAGAGCACGAGCAGGGGAGGAGCAGAGAGAGAGGGAGACACAGAACCCAAAGCAGGCTCCAGGCTCCAAGCTGTCAGCACAGAGCCCGATGCGGGCCTCGAACTCACAAACCGTGAGATCATGACCTGAGCCGAAGCCGGACACTCAACCGACTGAGCCACCCAGGCGCCCCTGTTTGTTTCCTTCTTAATTAACTGTCACGTAGGTACTGTGTTTGTGGGATCGGAGCTCAAACACTCAATAATGGACTGTGTCTTTAAAATTTCATCGTGCAAATTTCATATTAGAAATATTTTTCCTTTGGGAAAGAAAATCACTTGTCCTTGTATTATTTCCCTGAACACGTATCCTAATGATAGTGATGCACCTGGGCGTTTCAGATAGAAGCAGATGGAGATCGGCCTACAATTCAGACCTCTGGGAGCAAGTGTGGGAGGCAGTTGGAACGTGACCCACGAGAATGTACCTGTAGCAGTGACAGAGGCATTTCTTAACAATTTCTTGTTTTAAGCAGAGAGAGTGGAGCACGTAAGCTTGGCATAAGAACAGCTCTGAATATTCAGCACGTTCTCTGTCCCATGGTTCAGCTCCAGGCACGCGTACCTGAGCCCGTCGAAAGAGGAACTGACGGCCACGGAAGTGTCTTTTGAGCCAGGGGGGGACAACAAAAGGCAGCACTGGTTTGGAACCCGTGCCACTGAGTAGAGAACTTACTACATCGCGGCTAGAGCAGGCTGTGAAGACCCACAAATGTCATCAGTGGCCTGGAGGCCTTTGGCGAAGAGTCACCTCCAAACGGTTCAGTGTTCGACTCAGCAGATTGACTCGGCGGATCCAGGAGTGAGGTGGCAGGAGCAGCTGGGCAGCCGCGTGGTCTTTTTTGGGGACACCGAGGCTCACAGCGATCAGGAGCTGGGGGTTGACAGGGGCCACATGGTGAACAGCACATGGCCGGTGGAGGGGTATTAAATTTTGGATTTTAAGCTAAGCCAGGTAAGGGGTGGGGACGTCTAGGCAGTAACACCCTGGATCGAAAGGAAAACAGCCTGGCAGCCTCTTCCGGAGTTAGCAATACCAGCCAGGTGCCTGGGACCCGCCACCCGCCCGTGGCTTCCACAATGCCTCCCCCGCACATACCCCCTTTTGCTTTGCACGTGTGAGTCTCCAGAGACATACTCACCTACCAGTGGTCGTTCTCAGGACTCATCTTCTTTGACTTCTCTGTGGCATTTGAATGCGTTGGCCCTCCTTCCTTCCGGAAACTTTCCTATTTGGCTTTGAACTCACTGCCTTATACAGATCCTCCCTGTGTCCTTCCTTCCATCTGTCCTTCCCTTACCGTCTCCCAGACACTTTCTGTTTCAGGATTCTCCATTCAGGAAGCTGGGATCACCGGCATTCAGGCAGGTACCTAGTCTTAAATCTTAGAATCATCATCTGATACTTGTCCCTCCATATTTTTTCCAATCAGACTCTTCCTCCCTTTATACCTACCAGTTTACCATGTTGGCAGCCCATGCGTTTGCCTCCTACTGAGTCTCAATGACTATAAGCTCCCTCCCCTCCAGCACAAGCCGTGAACGTGTAGATAACAGGCACTGTAGTGTTCCTGCCTTATACAGTTCTGGCCTTCCCACTGCACTCAGCACAATGCCTTTTGAAACACAGGCACTCGACAAATGTTTGTGCAATGAATGGGTAAAAAGAGGTGTGCTGGGCACTTCTGAAGCATGAGTGGCAACCCAGATAGGGAAAGATGGCAAATGCAATTTGTAAATGCTCTTCTGTTGAAAATGAACAAGAAGATTAAGCTATAAATATTCTCTCCGAGTAATTAAACAGAACAAAAGGTAATAATAGTTAGCATAAAATGCAATCATTTTTAATAGCTTCTGAAAATTAAACAGGCCTTATGGCAATAAATCTTAAAGCACTTCCATTACCCGTATTAAAGAACCATAATTCCTGGGACTTAGAAATGGCCCAGTCCTTTGAATTGCATTGAAATTATCACTATGGAGCCTGGAAGCTGCATTCCTGGCATTAAAGAACCAAAGAGAATCATTTAAATATTAGATGTCGTCAGGTTCTGGCATTTGATTTCACCCTGCTTACTAAGCTTGTAAGTTATCCTGTTAGTGCTTAGTGGATATTGACAGAAGACACAAGACTCCTGGGTCAGAGATAAAGGACTTCGTTACACATAGCACACCAAGTGGTATGATTTGCGTTGATTCCCTTGCCCTCCAAGTTTCAAGGAGATGAACAGCCCAGATGGATACCTGCACATGTAGTGAGTTGTGTTACAAGAGAGGACCACTGGGCTTGGAAAGCTCTCCAAAGAGTCTGCTCCTTGAGCTAGAAGGAGGCATTATCCATCCTTAAGATTGGTCACTGCAAATACAACCCAGAGAGACGGATCAAGAAAAGGGGGCTTCATATATTTTTTTTTTCAGGTCAAATATCCAATTTGATAGCAACAAAAAAATCAACATGGAAAAAAATAAGGATGAAACACCTACCAATGAAATGAGACTGTCCTGACACCAATTTGAACTAACTGCAAAAACAAAATTAATGTTTACAAAATAATAGGGAAAGAGGACCGCTAGACATTTGATATCAAAGCATTATTATTTATTTGGGGAAAGTATGAAGATAACAGAGTATCTATATTTTTTTTAACTTAATTTTTTATTTTTTAAAATTTACATCCAAATTAGTTAGCATATAGTGCCACACTGATTTCAGGAGTAGGTTCCTTAGTGCCCCTTCCCCATTGAGCCGATCCCCCCTCCCACAACCCCTCCAGTAACCCTCTGTTTGTTCTCCATATTTAAGAGTCTCTTCTGTTTCGTCCCCCTCCCTGTTTTTATATTATTTTTGGTTCCCTCGCCTTATGTTCATCTGTTTTGTATCTTAAAGTCCTCATATGATTAAGTCATATGATTTTTGTCTTTCTCTGACTCACTAATTTCACTTGGCTTAATACCCTCCAGTTCCATCCATGTAGCTGCAAATGGCAAGATTTCATTCTTTTTGATTGCCGAGTAATACTCCATTGTGCATATATACCACATCTTCTTTATCCATTCGTCCATCGATGGATATTTGGGCTCTTTCCATCCTTTGGTATTGTTGATGGTGCTGCTATAAACATGGGGGTGCACGTGTCCCTTCGAAACAGCACACCTGTATCCCATGGATAAATGCCTAGTAGTGCAATTGCTGGGTTGTAGGGTAGTTCTATTTTTAGTTTTTTGAGGAACCTCCATACTGGTTTCCAGAGTGGCTGCACCAGCTTGAATTCCCAAGAGGGATTCACATTCTTGACATTCCCAGCAAGAACCTGCAGGAATATTCAGGGCACACAGCAGACTGCCTCTCCCAACCGTTGTCAGATAAGATTCATATTCAAAGTCACAGGATACCGGTCTTAGCTTTTGAAATTTAGAATGTTGGCTATTAGGGTTCCTTGATGAATGTCCTTAGAGAAAAAAAAATGTGAACAGAAAAAATAATATTTGTTAGTAAAACGTACAAATACAAATCAGACCATAAAGAAAGGGAGACGTAAGTTATAACTTGATGTTTTTCCACAAGAAAGTGTAGTAAGCCAAATAAAATTCTCTTGACTTGAGCACAGGAATTGACACTTGAGAAAGACAACCTTTTCCTTGCTATGTATTACTCTTAAAGGCCCATGGCTATTTTACTGCAGCAGAGTCTGACTTTATCCCAATTGTTACCGTAACATTTGTTAGTGGACCTCTTTACTGAGTTGTGCAAGTTATGTTAGGGATACAGGTGCAGAAGAGAAGCTAGCCCCTTCCTTAAAAGGCTTACAGTTGAGTTTGGTCATAGGCCCTGTCATCTGTTCTAGTATGTTCGAGCACAAAGAAATGTAGTAAAAGCATCTTGGTAGTTCATGAGATGCTCGAGAAGGCCTGACAAGCAGTTCGGGGGGCCGCACCACAGGAACGTATGCAGGGGGGAGCAGCCCGGCCAACCCAGCCGGGAGAAACAGCCAATCTCACGGCAGGGCTGTGGGGCGGACACAACTCAACAGCCGCAGCCCAAGGCTGGGCAGCTATGGTGCTGGGACTCGACCCCAGACCCTCTGCCCCAGCTGCCCCAGGAAACACCATGGCTGCCGGAGCATCTTCTCGCTGTGACTGTTCCTTCCACGTTCTCTCTTCTGCTCCTCAGTTGTGTGTCGTGCAGCCTGATGGCGGGAGCTTGGTCTCATACAGAACTTGGCTACAAAGGACTCAGGGGAAATGAAATTTTGGCCGTATAGTCTACGTACTTCAGGAAGACAGGCTGGAAAGGGGACTGGAATCAGTAGGCCAGCGTTTATCCTTCTCATCGGCAGGCGGGATAGACAAGTAGTAAGTCGCAAGCAGTTATTAAATGGTTGCTAAAGAAAGGACCGCAGTGATGCATGCACATGCTCATTGGGTGTGTATAGACCAGTGCCGTCCGCTAGAAGCAGAGTGTGGGCCACAAATGTGAGTCTTACGCGTGGCTTTACATTTTATAGTACCCACATTAAAGAGGTAAAAAGAAACAGGTGCCATTAATTCATTACTGTGATCTAGCCCAATGTATCCAGAATATTACCATTTTCTCATAAAATCTCAATGTACGATTTAAAAAGTATTTCGGATTCTCCTGCGCTTGCTCCTCCTCCGTGTCAGCCCCTCCTGCTCCTCGTCCGCCAACCCCCTGGGGGAGGTGCGCCCGCCACCGCCGGGACCTGGCCTGTCACCGGCCAGGTGAGAAGTCCCAGCTGGAAGAGAGGGAAAATAAGAAGTATTTTTAAGGCTGTGCCGTTCAAGGTCCATGGGGTGTTGCGGGGAATCGCTCCATCCAGGTTCAGGCTGATGAGGGTTTCCTGCACCTTTGAGTATTTGAAAGTCACCCGTGTGAACACTGGCCGTTGGTCTTGTCCAGCCATGAGACCCACAAAGCCAGCGGTGACCAGCTGGCTTGCTTTTAGGTCCCAGTTTTGAATAGGGCCCATTGTCCGGGTGGATTTTGTTTGTATTTTCAGGTATAAATAAAGAGGGCTGGGGGCCTTCAGAGAGAGGATCAAGGAACCCCAGGGTGGTGCAGCAGAACTGCATGGAAAAGTGGCATTTGAATTCATCTTTGAAATAATATTAAAATTGAGAGGAATTTGAAAATGGAAAATAATGTGGCAAAGGTCAAGGTTGGTTATTTTCAAAGGTCGTGGAAGTCTTCCTGGACTAGTCGCCCTTGCTATGTTGGCCAGGGTTGGAACCTGACCCTCAGAAGCCTGATTCTGGGAGCACAATGCATATCAGCCGATCTCACAACATTGATACATGAAATCAAAGTGCCATTTTTTAAAAATTAAACTTTTTAGGGGTGCCTGGGTGGCTCAGTCGGTTAAGCATCGACTTTGGCTTAGGTCATGATCTCACCCTTCGTGAAGTCGAGCCCCGCGTTGGGCTCTGTGCTGACAGCTCAGAGCCTGGAGCCTCCTTCGGATTCTGTGTCTCCCCCTCTTTTTGCCTCTCCCCCGCTCACCCTCTGTCTCTCTTTCTCCCCAAAATAAGTAAACATTAAAAAGATTTTAAAAAGTAAACTTTTACTTTGAGGTAATTGTAGAGTGACAGGTAGTTGTGAGAAGTAACACAGAGATATCCCAAGTACCCTTTGCCCAGTTTCCCCCAATGGTAATTATCTTGCAAAACCATGGTAGGACATTGCTACCGTGATATTGACATTGATACAGTCAAGATACAGAGTATTTTCATCAACACTGGATCCCTCGTGCTGTTCCTTCCTAGCCACATCTACTCCCCACTTCTTCCACCTTTTTTTTTTGTTTTTAAGCCTTGACATCCACTAAATGTTGCCATTTCAAAATTATATATTATAACTTTATATCAATGGAATCACACAGTATTATAAACTTTTGGGGCTGGATTTTTTTCACTGAGCAAGAGTCTCTGGAGGTTGTTGCATGTCTCATAGTTTTTTCCTTTTTACTGATAATTAGTATTTCTCTTGTATACATGTGCCACTGTTTCACCCATTGAAGGACATATGGGTTGTTGATCATGTTTTGGTTACTGCAAATAACGGCGCAGCAGACATTTATGTACATAAATGTACAGGTTTTTAAATTTGTTATTTATTTGTGTTTTTAAGGAGAGGTCCATTCTAGGACCTGCCCCTTTAGCTTACCCACCAAGATGAAAAAAAGCCTCAGGGTTTTGTGTAAACATAAATTTCCATTTCTCTGGGATAAATACCCAGGTGTGCCATTGCTAAGCTGTATGGTTATGGTATGTTTAGTTTTTAAAGAAACTGCCAAACTGGGGTCTAGAGTGACTGTGCCATTTTATATTTCCACCAGCAATGTGTCAGTGATCTGACTTCTCCACATCCTCATCAGCATTTGGTGTTGTCACTATTATTTATTTTAGCCATTCTGTATGACGCGTAGCGATATCTCACTGCAGTTTTAATTTGCGTTTCCCTAATGGCTAATGATATTGAACACATTTTTATGTGATGATTTGCCATCTGCATATCCTTTTCAGTGAACCGTCTCCCCATGTCTTGAACCATTTCCTATTTCAGTTGTTCGTTTGGTTTTTTTTTACTGTTGAGTTTTGATCGTTCTTTATGCGCTCTAGATATTCGTCCTTTGTTGTATGCGTAGTATGCAAATATTTTCTCCCCATCCGTAGTAGCTTGTCTTTTTATTCTCTGGACTGAGCAAAACTTTTTACTTTGATGAGGTCCGGTTCAGTAATTTTTCTTTTTATGGATCATGCTTTTGGTGTCTAAGAACTCTTTCTTTAAAAAAAAAAAATTTTTTTTTTTAAGTTTCATTTATTTTGAGAGAGAGAGAGAAAGCGTGAGGAGGGGAAGGGCAGAGACCAGGAGAGAGAGAATCCCAAGCAGGCTCCTCGCTGTTAGTGGGACCCAAACTCCAGAACCATGAACATGACCTGAGCCAAAATCAAGAGTTGGATGGGTGTTTAACTGACTGAGCCACCCAAGTGCCCCTGGGGTCTTAGAACTCTTCTTACCACCAGACCCCCAGATGTTTTTCTAGTGTTCTTATCTCCCTAAAACCTTTATTGTCTTATGTTTTACATTTAAATTGGTGATCCATTTGAGGTCATTCTGGTATAAAGTGTGAGGTTTAAGCTCAGGTTCGTTTTCTGTTGCCTGTGGATGTCCGTCTTTCAGTTCCATGTACTGAAACATCTATCTTTACTCCAGTGTGTTGCTTTTGAACCTTTACGGAAAAGTTGGACTTATTTGTGCGGGTCTACGTATGAGCTCCCTGTTTCATTGATTTGTGTGTCTATTACTCTGCCAAGGGGAGGGAGAGAGGAGACATCCTTGGCCTTGAGCCCGATGTCAGGGGGGCAGCTTTCAGTCTTTAGCATAATGCTAGCTGTAGGGATTTGAAAGGGCTTTTAATCAAGCCCAGGAGGTTCCCCTCTGTTCTTATTTTTCTGAGAGTTTTATCACGAATGGGTGTTGCATTTTGTCAAATGCTATTTATCAGTTGATAGGATTCTTGAGCTTGTTACTATGGTGGATTACCTTATTGATTTTAGAATATTGACCCAAGACTTGCATCCTTGGAATAAACTCAAATCGGTCATGGTGTATAATTTTTTATAAATACAGAACGTAAAAAAAAAAATCCATAAAACTTATTACCATAATCCTTTTTTTTAGTATACAGTTAAATAGTGTCAAGTGTATTCACGTTACTGTGGAATAGATCCCCAGAGCTCTTTTTCACCTTGCAAATCTGACACTTTGTATCCTTTTTAATAACTTCCCTTTTTCCCTTCTCCCCAGCTCCTGGTCACCACCATTCTATTTCCTGGTTCTGTGAATTTAACTACTTCAGCTGCCTCTATAGTTGCAATCAGACAGTCGTCTCTTTGTGACTGGCTTCTTTAAGTCACTTAGCATGATGCCCTCAGGGTTTAACCCGGGTTGTAGCCCGGACAGCAATTGCTTCCTTTTTAAGGCTGAATGATGTTTCATCGCAGGCATTGACCGCGTTTTAACGACCCACACATCTGCGGACGAACCCTTGGGTTGCCTCTACCTCTTGGATATTGTGAGTGGTACCCCCGTGAACCTGGGTGTGCAAATATCTCTTTGAGACCCTGCTTTCCATATTTTTGGATCAGTTCTCAGAAGTGGAATTACTGGATCATCTAGAAGGTTCTATTATTGATTTTTTGAGGACCCTCCGTGCTGTTTTTCCATACTGCACTATTTGACAAGCTCAGCAACGGCTTACAGGGATGCCAACTGCTTCACATCCTCCCAACACTGGTTTTTTCTTTTCTTTTTCTTTATAGTAGCCCTCATAATGAGTGTGAGGTGACAGTCTCTACTCCAGCCCTTCTTGCAGGGGGCGGGTGGGTTGGGGTGAGGGTGGAAGTCTAGTCTCCCCACTTGGCCTTTACTGATGGGAGTGAAGGGCCACTTTTTTTTAATATGGTGCTGGTTATAATAAAATAGTTTATTGTCCAAAAGTTTTCTGCCTCTTTCTTGGTCTGTTGACTAGAGAGACCAGATTTTCCTTGAGGCTGTTTGTTTGTTTGTTTGTTTGTTTAAATCTATGCCCATTGGGTACAGCTTATCCAGTTTTCAGTCTGGGGTACAGGAGGCAAAAAGAAAATGCAGAGAATTTACCACCGTCTTGTTCCTTGGGTCCTAAGATTTCTCATCAGCCTGCCTTTTCTCTGTCTTTCAGAGTCTTCTTATGTTTGTTTTATATAATATCATAATACATTTATACAATATATTGTTGTACTTAGTGGGAGGAATAAGGAAAAGGATGTCTATTTTTTTCTTCTAGGCTAAAGGGCCAGTGTTTAAATTTCCTGATAAAACAATGTAATTGCCATGGAGACCAGAGGTCTAGTTTGCTTTAACATTAGTGACATGTTCTCTTATGTGGGTTGTCTCATGTGGGAAGACGAATTGCCATCAGGAGGTTGTTGAGTAAGTTTGGAATCAGGGCACAGGTTGTTAGATTAGCAAATAAAGTTTTTTTTTGTTTTTGTTTTTTAATGTGTTTTTATTTTTGAGAGAGAAAGAGAGAGAGAGAGTGTGAGCAGGGGAGGGGCAGAGAGAGAGAGGGAGACACAGAATCCGAAGCAGGCTCCAGGCTCCGAGCTGTCAGCCCAGAGCCCGACGCGGGGCTCGAACTCACAAACCGTGAGATCATGACCTGAGCTGAAGTCGGACGCTTAACCGACTGAGCCACGCAGGCGCCCCAACAAATAAAGTTTAAAGGCTCCAGACTGATGCAGCTGGATGCAACCATCTTTTCAAACAAGACTTCATCGCCAACTTAGGCACCTTTCCTCTGTACCCAACTAAGAGACAGTATAGCCTGGTCCATAGTAGTGTGGACTAGGGCTAGGTTGGCCGGCTTTGAGTTCGGGCTCTGCCTTTTATAAATTCTGTGGTCTTGGTCAGGTCATCAAGCTTCCTCATTTCTTTACCTCTGGAATAAACACAACCAAACTACCTGCCTCATAGAGTCGCTTTGAAACTGAAATAGTTAAAACACGTAAAGCACTCCGAGAAATCTCTGGCATGTATCTAACACTCAAAACATTTTAATTCTCATTAATTCTTACCAAGCATCCTGAAAGGCCTGATTGTTTACCAGATATGTTCATAGCATCACGGGACAGTCAAGTCTTGTGACACTTTGGTTTCTTCGAAGTCTTTGCCTGCCCTGTGATTCCTTTATGATGATTTCATGATTGAGTATTCAGAGAACTGTCATTTCCCTCACTGACACGTTCTTCCGTTTCAGCCAGCAGGCAGCTCTGGGGCACTGACACTCACATCTGGACAACTGGCATTTCAGGTGAGGGAAATGTGAAAGGAAGCTACCCAGAGTGTGAGTGAGCCAGATTGGTGCAGATCTGAATGCATCGGGCCCATGGTGGGGAGAAGGGCCAGATTATCACAAATCTGGAATTTCACTTTGAGAAATTTGGGTTCTTTGGGGCGCCTGGGTGGCTCAGTGGGTTAAGCGTCCGACTTCGGCTCAGGTCATGATCTCACTCACGGTTCGTGAGTTTGAGCCCCGCGTCGGGCTCCGTGCTGACAGCTCGGAGCCCGGAGCCTGCTTCGGATTCTGTGTCTCCCTCTCTCTCTGCTCCTCCCCTGCTCCCGATATGTCTCTCTCTCTCTTAAAAATAAATAAACATTAAAAAAAGGAAAGAAATATGGGTTCTTTAGCAATTGGAAAACATTAGGTAAATTGGTCTAGCGCATGAGTTCTTAACTTTTTTTTATGTCATTATACCCTTCGTCAATCTAACAAAATTCATAGACCCCTTCCCAGAATAGCATTTTAGATAAAATACATAGGATTACAAAGGAAATAAACCATAACGACATAGTTTCAAACATTTAAGTCAATATGTTTCTTTAATAGTCAATAACAAAATCTGTTAAATATTATAATTTCAGGATACTGAGAAGTATAAACGTTATTTTGAAATACTCACAAGAACTAATGCGACATAAAAGCATCTGATTTCTGGTGGTGACGAAGCCATAGGTACTGACAATACGATTGTGATTTGTTGCTTACATTCACGATTGAACAAAAATGGTACAGGTTAGTGAAAATGCAGCTGCTTTTTTTTTCTCCTCCCCCCTCTAAATTTATGACTGTGGATCCTATGCATGAAGTTTTCGCAAGTCTGTGGGCCTCGGGTTAAAAATCTGTGGCCTGTGGGCTCTTCGGTTTGACTCATGGTGGCTCATTCTGCCTACAGAAGAGCCCCCAGGTGTGGCCCACACTCATTCTCTGCCACCCCCTTGTCTCAAAAATCGGATAACTTGGAAATGTTAGGAGGCAAAGAGGCATAACGCCATCCTTGGTTTGGATATGAGCAGGCTTTAAGGTCTCGTTCACCTTAAAGAACACGATCTATTTATATAAGAACGAAAGCAGCCCCATCAATAATTGTTAACCCCATGCTTGGCACTCAGAGAGGAGGAAACAAAGTATGTCCTGAAACCCAGATGGAACAAGTAAATTATTGAATGGTTCACGTAAGTTGACATCCCGAGCTGTTGCCTGGACACCAGCCCTCTAAACTGATGGTGCCCATCCCCTGGTGACTCAGAAAACTTAAATAAAACAGAATCGAGCAAATGTAACCAATTTGAGATTACACTTTCTCCTAAAAGATCGGTTACTTGTTTATTTCAGACATCAATTCTCTGGCTGTCCCTCCCCCTCCCAGGGAGCTTACTCCCAGTTGAGCCAAAAACAAAGCTAACTATACAGACCCAAATCCAGGTGGCAAGGTTATTTGGAAGTCAGAGGAATAAAATTGCCTGACAGACTGGTCTGTACATGTATGTATTTGCTATTTATGCAAGCTTACAGTTTTCAGCATCAATATCAGTAATGATGAGGGGCTTTGTTTAGGGAATGTTCTATTTGTATATTCAGGAGTGAAAGCAAGTTTTAGCTATGCACTCTTAGTTTGTAAATATTCAGTTGTACTTCCATTGCTACCTAATGTTTACTGAACACTTAGTACATCTCAGACACTGTTTTAAATACTTTACATATAGTGACTTTCTCAATCTTCTCAGTAGCATTACGATATTATTTTGTAAAGAAGAAAATTGAGGCAGTGAAAGGCCCAGTAACTTGCCCCACATAGTTGATAAGAGGTGGACTTAGGGGTTTAAACCCAGACTCTGGAGATTACATACCCCATAGAATCACATAATCGTTATGATCTCTTGCCTTCTTAGGTAGAATATAAATGTTAGACATAAGCTAATTCCTGTTGTTTTCTATAATATAATTATAATTTCTATACTTTGTTAGTTTGGAGCTAGAATTTAGAAACGAGTGTATGAAGAAATTGATAAATACTTGAGTATTTATTCCTGGAAAACTCACTTTCAGAGAGAATTAAAATGAGAGAGATAAGTTACAGATACAGACATTTAAAAATGAGGGGCACCTGGGAGGTTCAGTCGGTTAAGCATCCAACTCTTGATTTTGGCTCACGTCATGATCTCACAGTTCGTGAGATCAAGCCCTGTGTGGGGCTCTGCTCTGACATGGCAGAGCCTGCTTGAGATTCTCTTTCTCCCTCTCTCTCTGCACTGCCCCCACCTCAAAATAAATAAAAAACTTAAGAAATTTAAAAATAATAGAATGTATAAATTTTAGGTTTCGGACCCTTTGTGTTTTTTAAATTCTCAGATAGAACATATGTCAGAGGTTGTTCAAGAATATGAGTTGACCAAAGCCAAGAGAAATACAGAGACCTTGATTTATCTGGGGGTCCTGCTAAAATATTTGATTTCCTACCAAGCTGAGCACTTATTTTTTTCCCCATTCGATATTTTTATTTCTTTTGCTTTGTTAATATTCTGGTAGCTATACAGGTTACAGTCATGTTTGAATAGACGTAAAATTTTTCCTATTTCATGACCTTTCTTTGCATCTATTTTAACACATTGTAGTTAGTTAACAAAATAAAAACACGGTATTATTTTCGTAAGTTCAGTTTAGGTGGTAAAATTTATTTTGCCAAAAAAAAAAAAAGAGCACAGATATTTGAAATTGAAAGAACATTAATCGCCTCTTATTCAGAGATCGAAATTCATAGCAGCAACTGCGAGTCTTGGATATTGTGCAATGGATTTTCTTCGTTTCTTTTGACTGTTATTCTTGATCTGCCTCTAAACACTTTTACCTATGTTACCTGTGGGCCCTACACGCCAATATCACAACTGACTGATGTTGCCTAGACAACGTAAAATTTTATGCGTTTGGTTTTACGCTATTTCACCGTCTCGCACTTCCTCCACTCGGAGTTATAATCAGCCCACCCAAGGATTTACTTTGATTAAAAAAAAAAATAGTGACACTAGATTTTTCTTCTGTTGCTGTTTAAAACACACTGGGACCTGCGTACGTTCTCCCCTCATCCCAGCCAAATGGATCTAATAATCTATTTTCTTCTTAGGCAGTTGAACTAAGATAGCGCTGAATTACTCTCATTTCTTCCCCAGCAGCTAACAGTTTGTTTGAATCTTTTCCGTTCAGTTAAAATAATAATGGTACACAGTGATGGCATTCATCCTTTTGATTGAAAAAGCATCAGAATGACTTTTAAAATGGCAAATGTGGCCTCGTGTTGACTCCATTTCCAGCATCCCAGTGAGGACAGTGGGATGACCAGCAGCTTAAGAATTTGCTTGTAGACATTAATGAATTTTCATTAGAAAAAAACAAACACATTTAAACGGCACAACTATATAATTTGATCCCTACAAATCACACGCTGCCAGTGTGGCCCGGTACTTACAACGCAAGCTTAGTTACATTGTGCCTGTAGCTCTCGCCTAGTCTACTGGTTCCGCTCTATTTTGTGTTCAAACGTTGACTCCTGCAAACTCTGTGTGATGATAGTCTTTTATATTTTTTCTATTAGAGGAAATAACTCAATTAAATGAGCAATTCTTTTTTTTTGCTCATCAACAACAGACCACAAAATGGGCTAAATTCTTTTTTTTCAAAATTCTTTTTTTAATTTAATTTAAATCCAAGTTAGTTAACAGATAGTGTAATAATGATTTCAAGAATAGAATTTAGTGATTCATCACTTACATATAACACTCAGTGCTCATCCCAACAGGTCCCCTCCTCAATGCCCATCACCCATTTAGCCCATCCCCCCACCCAACACCCCACCAGCAACCCTCAGTTTGTTCTCTGTATTTGTTTCGTATGGTTTTTCTTCCTTTCTGTTTTTATATTATTTTTGCTTCCCTTCCCTTATGTTCATCTGTTTTGTTTCTTTTATTTTTTTTTATTTATTTTTTTAAAAGGGCTTTTTTTTTTTTTCCAACGTTTATTTATTTTTGGGACAGAGAGAGACAGAGCATGAACGGGGGAGGGGCAGAGAGAGAGGGAGACACAGAATCGGAAACAGGCTCCAGGCTCTGAGCCATCAGCCCAGAGCCCGACTGGGGGCTCGAACTCACGGACCGCGAGATTGTGACCTGGCTGAAGTCGGACGCTCAACCGACTGCGCCACCCAGGCGCCCCTCATCTGTTTTGTTTCTTAAATTCCACATAGGAATGAAATCATATGGTATTTGTCTTTCTCTGACTAACTTCACTTAGCATAATAAACTCTAGTTCCATCCACATTGTTGCAAATGGCAAGATCTCATTCTTTTCGATCTCTGAGTGATACTCCATTGTATATACATGTATACCATATCTTCTTTATCCATTCATCAGTCCGTGGACATTTGGGCTCTTTCCATACTTTGGCTATTGTTGATAGTGCTGCTATAAAATTGGGGTGCACGTGTCCCTTCGAAACAGCACACCTGTATCCCGTGGATAAATACCTAGTAGTGCAATTGCTGGGTCGTAGGGTAGTTCTATTTTTAGTTTTTTGAGGAACCTCCATCCTGTTTTCCAGAGTGGCTGCACCGGCTTGCATTGCCACCAACAATGCAAAAGAGATCCTCTTTCTCCGCGTCCTTGCCAACATCTGTTGTTGCCTCAGTTGTTAATGTTAGCCATTCTGACAGGCGTGAGGTGGTATCTCATTGTGGTTTTGATTTGTATTTCCCTGATGATGAGTGATGTTGAGTATTTTTTCATGTGTTTGTCAGCCATCTGGGTGTCTTTTTTGGAAAAGTGTCTATTTCTTCTCCCATTTCTTCACTGGGTTATTTGTTTTTTGGGTGTTGAGCTTGGTAAGTTATTTATGGATTTTTGATACTAACCCTTTATCTGATATGTCATTTGCAAATATCGTCTCGCATTCTGTCAGTTGCCTTTTAGTTTGGTTGTTTTCTTCGCCATGCAGAAGCTTTTTATCTTGATGAAGTCCCAATAGTTCATTTTTAATTCCCTTGCCTCTGGAGACATGTCAAATAAGAAGTTGCTGAGGCTGAGGTCAAAGAGGTCGTTGCCTGTTTTCTCCTCTAGGACTTTGATGGCTTCCTGTCTTAACGTTTATGTCTGTCATCGGTTTTGCATTTATTTTTGTGTCTGGGGTAAGAAAGTGGTCCAGGTTCATTCTTCTGCATGTCGCTGTCCAGTTTTCCCAACACAGTTTGTTGAAGGGACTGTCTTTTTCCCACTGGATATTCTTTCCTGCTTTGTCAAAGGTTAATTGACTGTAAGCTGTGGATTCATTTCTGGGTTTTCTATTCTGTTTTATTGATCTACATGTCTATTTTTGTGCCAGGACCATACTGCTGTGATCACCACAGCTTTGTAATATAACTTGAAGTCTGGAATTGTGATGCTTCCAGCTTTGCTTTTTCAACATCACTTTGGCTATTTGGGGTCTTTTGTGGTTCCATACAAATTTTAGGATTATTTGTTGTAGCCTGAGAAAAATGCTGCTGGTATTTTGATAGGGATTGGATTAAATGTGTAGATTGTTTTGGGTAGTACAGACCTTTCAACAATATTTGCTTTTCTAATCCATGAGCATGGAATGGTTTTCCATTTCTTTGTGTCATCTTCAATTTCCTTCACAAGTGTTTTATAGTTTTCAGCATGTAGGTCTTTCAATTCTTTGATTAGGTTTATTCCTAGGTATCTTATTGTTTTGGGTGCAGTTGAAAATGGGATTGTTAATTTCTTCTTCTGTGCTTCATTATTGGTGTATAGAAATGCAACAGATTCCTGTACGTTGATTTTTGTATCCTGTGACTACTGAATTCATTGGTCAGCTCTAGAATTTTTTTTTGGTGGAGTCTTTTCGGTTTTCTATATAAAGTATCATATCATCTGTAAATAGTGAAAATTGTATTTCTTCCTTGCAAATTTGGATGCCTTTTATTTCTTTTTGTGGTCTGATTGCTGTGGCTAGGTCTTCTAGTACTAACGCAAATAACAGGGGTGAGAGTGGACATCGCTGTCTTATTCCTTACCATAAAGGAAAAGCTCTCTGTTTTTCACCATTGAGGGTGATATTAGTTGTGGGTTTTTCATATATGACCTTTATTATGTTCCGATATGTTTCCTCTAAACCCACTTTGTTAAGGGTTTTTATCATGAATGGATGTTATACTTTGTCAAGTGCTTTTTCTCCATCTTTTGAGAGGATTGTATGGTTCTTATCCTTTCTTTTCTTAATGTGATGTATCACATTGATTGATTTGTAAATAATGAATCACACTTGCAGCCCTGGAATAAGTCCCACTTGATCATGGTGAATGGTTTTTTAATGTATTGTTGGATTCAGTTTGCTATTGAGAATTTTTGCATCCATGTTCATCAGGGATATTGGCCTGTAGTTCTAAATTATACCATGTATCTTTTCTGACCACAATGCTACAAAACTAGAAGTCAACCATGAGAAAAAAATTTGGAAAGACCACAAATACATGGATTTTAAACAACATGCTAGTAAACAATGAATGGGTAATCAGGAAATCAAAATGGAAATAAACAAAATACATAGAAACAAATGAAAATGAAAACACCATGGCCCAAAACTTTTGGGATGCAGCAAAAGATATCCTAAGAAGAAAGTGTGTAGCACCACAGGCGTTCCTCAAGAAGCAAGAAAAATCTCAAATAAACAAATGAAGAAGGAACTAGAAAGGAGCTAGAAAAAGAACAACAAATGAAGCCTGAAGCCAGCAGAAGAAAGGAACTGATAAAGATTCCTGGGTGGCTCAGTAGGTTAAGCATCTGACTGTTCATTTCGGCTCAGGTCACGATCTCACAGTTGTGACATTTTTTGTTTTGAAATCTTTAATTAAATAATCACAAATGAGAGAAACATGATTTGGGATTCCTCCCACTACTTAAACTCTTTCCAGATGTACATTATATATTTATTAAAAAAAGGAATGTATAATTTGAACTCATGTTAAATTAAATATACGTGTGTATACAGATATTGAGAGAAAATATATTGGATTTTCTTACTTTTTTATTATGATAAAATTCACATAGGACACAATTTCATACTCTTAAGGTGTACAATTAAATGGTTTTTATTATATTCACAGAGCTGTGCAGTCATCACCACCATTAGTTTCAGAACATTTTTGTGAACCCAAGAAAGGAACCCTCTTCTCATTAGAAGTCACCCCCGTGCTAGACAACCATCTAATCTACTTCCTGACAACAGTCTTGCCAATTCTAGACTTTCTATGAATGGGATCATACAACACGTGGACTTTCGTGATTGATTTATGTCACTTAACAAATGTTTTTTCGATACATTTTAGCATGTATCAGTGGTTCAATCCTTTTTATTATGGAATAATATTCCATTGTATGGCTGTACCACATTATATTCCTGTTCTTCACTTGGACTTTTTTTTTTTTTTTCACTTTTTGGCTATTATAAATAAAGCTACTGTGAACATTTGTGTATAAGTTTTTGTGTGAACAAGTTTTCATACATCCATTTTCCTGGGTAGAGAGCTGGGCCATCTGGTAACTATATTCAACTTTTTGAGGAACTGTCAGGCTGTTTTCCAAAGCAGCTGCACCATTTTACATTTCCACCGGCAGCATATAATGGTTCTAATTCCTCCAAATCCTCTGCGACCCTTGTTAGTATCTTTCTCTTTGGTCAGAGTCATCACTGTGGGTATAAAATGGAATGTCACCGTGGTTTTCATTTGTATTTCCCTGATGGCTAAGAATGTTGAACATTTTTCCTGTGCACGTGAGCCACTTTTGTATCTTCCTTGGAGAAATGCCTATTCAGATCTTTTACCCATTTCTAATTGGGTTATTTGTCTTTTTATTTAATTTTTTTAATGTTTATTTATTTGAGAGAGAGAGAGACAGAGCATGTGCAAACAGGGGAGGGGCAGAGAGAATCCCAAGCAGGCTCCGTGCTATCAGCGTGGAACCTGATGCGGGGCTCGATTACACACACCGTGAGATTAGTACTGAGCTGAAGTCAATAGTTGGATGCTCAACAGACTGAGCCACAAGGCATCCCTGTCTTTTTATTTTAGAGTTGCAGGAGTTCTTTGTATATATTCCAGATATAAGCCCCTGATTAAATAGAGAATTCACAAACATTTTTTTCCAATTGTGTGACCTTTTTTCACTTTCTTGGCATTCTCTGAAGCTTGAGTTTTTAATTTTGATGAAGTGAAATTTTCTATTTTTTCTTTTGTTGCTTGTGCTTTTGGTATCATAGCTAAGAAACCATTGCTTAATTCAAGATGACTAAGGCTTATGTCTGTGTTTTCTTGTAAGAATTTTACAGTTTTAGCACTTCTGTTTAGGTCTTTGATTCGTTTTGAGTTAAATTTTGTATGTGGTATGAGGTAGAATATCCAATAGTCCAACATCAATTGTTGAAAAAATGATTCTTTCTCCACTGAAATGTCCTGACACCTTTGTTGAAATCAATTGACCATAAAGGGGACTGTTTATTTCTGGACTTTCAATTCTCTTCCATTAATCTATCCGTCTGTTAACATGCCAGTATCCCACTGTCTTGATTACTGTAGATTTGTAATAATTTTTGTCATATGGAAGTGTGACTCCTGCAACTTTTCCCAATGCCACTTTGGTTATTTATAGTCCCTTGAATTTCTTATATATTTAAGATGAGCTTGTCAATTTCTGCCAAAAAAAAAAAAATACTAGCTGGGATTTTGAGACGGATTGCATTGAAAATGTCAAGCAGATTGAAGAGTATTGCTATCTTAACAATATTAAATGTTCCAATTCGTGACCATAGGATATCTTTTCATCTAAATGAAATACCTAAGTATTAAAATTTTTTTCAGTATGTTTTGTAGCTTTCAGAATATGTTTTATACTTCTTTCATTAAATGTACCTAAGTATTTCATTGTTTTCATTGGTGTTGTGAATAGAATTGTTTTTTTAAAGTTCTGGATAGCTCATAGATAGTGTAGAGAAATAAAATTTATTTTTGCAAATTGATCTTCTTTAACTTTCTTGCACTCATTTTTTCTTGTTCTAAGTGAATTTCTAGGATTTTCTATATTAGGATAATGCCATCTGCCAACAGAAATAGTTTTACTTCTTTCTATGTAGTCTAGATGTCTTTCATTTCATTTTCTTACCTAATTGCCATGGCTAGAATCTCCAATAGAATGTTGAATAGAGTTGCAACAGCAAACATCCTTATTGTGTTATTTATCTTAGGGGGAAAGCATTCAACATTTCCCATTAAGTGTGAAGTCTGCTGTGACATTTTTGTGGGTGGACTTTATCAGATTGAGAATGTTCCTTTCTATTTGTAGTTTGTTGAATTTTTTTTTTTTTAATCATAAACAGGTGTTAGATTTCATCAAGTTCTTTTTCTGCATCTATTGAGATGATCATGTGAGTTTTGGTTTTTTGATATGGTATACTACATTAATTAACTTTTGGCTGTTCAGTCAACCTTACCTTCCTGGAAAAAATCTGATTTCCTCATCATGAGTAATACTTTTATGTACTGCTAATTCAGTTTGCTGGTATGTTGTCAAGGATTTTTAAAACCTATATTCACAGGGATATTGTTACATAATCCTTTACTTAATGATGCCTCTGTCTGCCTTTGGTATCAGGGTGATTCTGGCCTCCTAAGATGTTAGGGAATGTTTTCTCCTTTTTAATTTTTTGGAAGATGTTGAAAACAACTGGTGTTGATTCTTTAAACTTTGGGTAAAATTAGCCAGGGAGACAGTTTCTGGGCTTTTCTTTGTTGGGAGAGTTTTGATTCTTGGTTCAATCAGCCCTTAGGACTTGTCCCTCCCCTTCTTGTATGACTTTGTTTTATGGCATCTCATTAGACTTTCTTTCTGTCCGTCCTTCACATTAAGAACCTCTCGGGGCGGGGCGCCTGGGTGGCTCAGTCGGTTAAGCGGCCGACTTCAGCTCAGGTCATGATCTCGCAGTCCGTGAGTTCGAGTCCCGCGTCGGGCTCTGTGCTGACCGCTCAGAGCCTGGAGCCTGTTTCGGATTCTGTGTCTCCGTCTCTCTCTGACCCTCCCCCATTCATGCTCTGTCTCTCTCTGTCTCAAAAATAAATAAAAGTTTAACAAAAAATTAAAAAAAAAAAAAAAAAAGAACCTCTCTCAGCTCTCCCAGCACTGTGTATCACCTTGCCCTGCCTTATTCCTCTTAGAAGCTTCTGTCAACACTGCCATCACATACACATAGGTAAGTATATGTCCAGGCTGGACTTCCTCCCTCCCCCATCTCCAGTACCTGACGTGCAAGGCGCACAGACAGTACTTGATGGATGGTTGTGAATGAGTCGGGAGAGTGATCTCGCCAAATGTGCCAGAGCTTCCAGAAAGCAGTCAGAGGGACGCAGTCTGATCGAAATGTGGCCGTGCAACTGTTTGTGCAGGTGACGCGTTATTCGGATCATCACCTGGCCATTTTGAATTTTATACGGAAATAACTCCAGTGGGAGAAAAATAACTGTTTTATCTTTTTAGTTACTTCGGTAACTGAAACACAACTTTTAGTAAGAAGACTTTATTTATCTGTTTATTTATTTATAGAGAGCGCTAGTGGGGGAAGGGCAGAGAGCGAGGAGAACTGAGGATCCAAAGCAGACTGTGTGCTGACAGCTTCAGCAAGCCCAGTGTGGGGCTGAAACTCACCAACTGTGAGATCATGACCTCAGCTCAAGTCTGATGCCCAACCGACTGAGCCACCCAGGCGTCCTTAGTGAGAAGACTTTAAATAAATGTAAGTTAAAGTGATTAGTTCACTACCCGCCCCCCCACCCCGACTCTGACATTCCTTTATTTGAGTGGGGCTTACTGGGTGATGGTAAGCACTTCTAAAGACTTGTCCCAGTTTATTGTATATTCTTGAGCAAAGCTTGGTCTTTAAAAACAGACATGCTTCTGTAAATGCTATACACTTGTCACCTCTGGGGTCTGTAATCCGGGACTGCGGACAACAGGAGTAGGGAAATTTATCTCACTTCAGTTTACTCTTTGCAAAACGGGCACGATTGCAATGCTCACCTTTCAGGGTCGCTGAGACGATCAGACAATACAATGTAGAAAAAACGCTTAGAACAGTTACACACTCAGTATTAGCTATTGTTATTGTTACGCGTCCTTTTGTCAACCACAGCAACAACAGAGGAATCCCTGAGGACAGGGCCATGATTGCATGCAGTGTTCACTAATATGTGCTAAGGGCATAGTACACAGTAGGCACTCAATAACGTCACTGAAAAAAGTGAGTACTTTATGGGTGGCTTTGACTTTCTTTTTGCATAAAGTGCCTTGTTGCTTATTCTATTTGTACATGACAGTCGAAACAAATGGTAAGCTGTACCAAGCTGCCCAAAATTTGGACTCATCATTTTAGTTCCCTGGACGAAAGACAAGAACAGAGCTGGTGGGGTGTTACCAATATGTTAAAAGGAAAAACAAAAAGCAAAACAACAACAACAACAACAAAATCCCAACACAGCAGCAGCATTTGGCACTATTTCTTCCTCTTCGTTTTTAATCCATTTATTTATTTTGAGAGAGACAGAGACAGTGCAAGAGAGGGAGGGGCAGAGAGAGAATTCCAAGGAGACTCTGTACTGCCAGCACAAGCCCGATGCGGGGCTCGATCCCACGAAACTGTGAGATCATGACTTGAGCTGATACCAAGAGTCGGACGCTTAACCGACTGAGCCACCCAGGGGCCCCTGTTTGGCACTACTCTTAATGAAAATAGATTTTTTTTTTTAATATGAAAGAAAGCAGACATTTTGATAAGAAATGCAGGTGTGTCAGTGGTTCTCAGACCTTTCTGAGCGTCAGAATCACTTTGGGAGCTTAACAGATACAGATCCCTGGGCTCGTTCTCAGAGATTTCACCATTTGGTCTGGGGAGGGGGAGGTCTGAGCATCTCCCGAGGTGAGGCAAACACACATCCAGGGTCCAGGGGGGAGATGAGGCACCCTGGGCTCCGTCGCTGCCTCTGCATGTTTCCATACGACTGTTGGGGAGTGTTTTCCCCTCAACCTCAGCGTCCTTTACACGTGTACGGTCCATGGTCGCAGAGATCACGGGATGAATGGCTACAAGTGAAACACAAGAGGCGAATCTGCTATGTCTTCTTGGCTGTCGTGGAAAAGAGTTGAAAGAGTCACTTGGCTGGAGAATGTCCCTTTTCGGGGGTGGGTGCTGCAGCCTCATACACAGATCTGAGCAGGTTAACATTCCTCAACCGAAGAACGTTCTACGGTCTGAAAACGTAGACGCACTTAGTATTAATGGTTAAAAGTAACAATTTTGACGACTTTAAGGGCACATTTATTTTTTGCAATAACGATCAACGTGGTTAACAAACCATTCCAAATATGAAATTCCATTTGCTTCGATAAGCCACATCTCCAATTAAGATTCAGTCTAGGCAGCCTATTCACCTAAATAAGAAACACAACAGCAACTGATTGGATTGATTCGCTTTGTTCATTTCACACAACTTTTATTCTGGCGAACCCCAAACAGCATACAGGATTGTTGTTGTTGTTTTATTCTGAAGCCGAACTGATGTAATTGTGCATGACGGCACTTGCTTTTCTGTGGAAGGAGAGAGCAGTATGTAACAAGAGTAAAGAATAGTTTTGGATCAGACGGTCACGATTTTAAGGGCTTATCAACTTTTTCCTAGCTCTTGGTATTTTGATGCCTTGTCGTAGCTGCTCCCATCACACAAGGCAGGAAATTATTGCATTGTTGAGAGGGCATGCACACAGAGGCATTAAGCTGCAGAAACATAGGATGAACAGTGACAAAAAGGAGAGGGAGACCACAAGGCATTTTAGAAACAATCCTCCCCCAGCACAGCTCGGGAACTAGGAATTATCCTGAAAGTCTAAGATTAAGAATAGATTCTTACCACCCATAAGAGAGATGTGGGGAAGAAAGAAAGCTATAAAGAGAAAAATCAGCAGGTTGGTATTTTGTCGAGAATTGGCAGTGACCTCAATCATTCAAATAAAAATGCCTAAAAAAAAACCGGAACTGTGCAGTTAGATATCAAACATCAACTTTTCCAACGCAGGTATCAACCCCTACTAGGCCAGCAGAAAAAAATGAAAGTCATTTGTCTTGCTTTGTGCTTGAAAATCAGGCAGATGGATACATGTCAGGGCAGTTAGTCAATGTTTTATACTTCTTTCCAAGACAGTTGAAAAATGTTGAGAGTTGGAGTCTACACATGAAAGAGTGCACCTGTGCTCCAGCGACTTAATTTATGGAGTCAAGAAATCCATAAAACAATGTGACAATCCTATAAAAATGTTAGATGGGATTGTTGGGGGGGAAAAAAGCAATGATTTACAATTCTTCTAAGTATATTTCTTCTTAGTAAACATAAAAGGAAAATGGGCTGGGATTCCAAAGGTTACATGATTATTAAGTGATCTTTTTTTTTTTTTTCCAGTGAGGATAGAGTATAAAAGTGATTGATGGCTAATCTTTTTTTTTTTAATTTTTTTTCAACGTTTTTAATTTATTTTTGGGACAGAGAGAGACAGAGCATGAACGGGGGAGGGGCAGAGAGAGAGGGAGACACAGAATCGGAAACAGGCTCCAGGCTCTGAGCCATCAGCCCAGAGCCTGACGCGGGGCTCGAACTCCCGGACCGCGAGATCGTGACCTGGCTGCAGTCGGACGCTTAACCGACTGCGCCACCCAGGGGCCTCGATGGCTAATCTATTAATCCACAACTGTCCTCGAGTGTTCATTGGGAACTCTGGACTCTGCTGGGTGTTGAGGACACAAAGTTGCTAACACAGGTCTGGGTCCTTGCCCTCAAGAAGCTCCCCGCTCACACTGGGATTGGAAGGTAGAAACCAATACTAACTAGCAATACACACAGTTGACCCTTGAGCGGCCCCCGTTTGAACTGCGCACGTCCACTTATACGTGGGTTTGTTTCCTAATAAATAGAGTACCATATTGTAAATGTATTTTCCTTATGATTTTTCTCAGAACATTTCCTCTTCTCTAACTTAATTGTAAGAATACAACATATAATACATATTACACATAAAATAGGTATTAATTGACTGTTTATGTTAACGCGTGAAATCCACATTGCCCAGCACAGCGTTCTGTACTATGTGGTCCAAACTCCAGCTTAGAAAGCTCTCGCTTCCCTCACAGAAAGTCTCCCCAGTGCAAATGCCATGGGATTCTGATTCCCTCAAACGGGTGGTGGGTCACTTCCTCCCCTCATCTCCAAGTACAGTTGGTTCTCACCAGGTGCTCAGGAAATGTTTCTGGAAGTAATCTCTCTCTTTTGTAGGGTACAGACACTTTGTTTCCCCGACTGCTCTCTGCATTTTTATGGGGACATATACATCATATATTTTTTATGTATGTATTTCTTCTCTCCTCCCATGGACGATAAGGGCTCTGAGAGCAGATCTATTCATTCACGCATGCAGCACAGAGGGGGAGGTGGGGGGAGAGGCAGGTGGGACGCGGGTGGGAGTTGGGGATCCCCGTGGGTCAGGGGAAGTCTCTTCGAGAAGGCGATGTCTAACAATCCATAAAACTCATCTAGACTTGGAAGGAAGAGATGGGATTTTTTTAGAAGAGTCCACTAAACTCTAACCTCTGTGTAGATATTTAGTTCACCATAACATTCCCAACCTTGAATAGTGTAGGTACGTCAAGTGAGTGTGGAGGCAGTGCAATAACACGAGTAACGGGTTGAGTCCTTGTCAAGGAGGCGTTGTGGCCTTGACATAGTAGTGGGTGCTGGCCCCCAGAAAGGTGGCTGGAGGGCACAGCAGTCCGGGACTTGTGTGAAGGCCAGAACTGAGCAGGACGAGTCTGATGGCAGACGGAATGGTAACAACGCTGTGGTAACAGAGCGGGCCTGCAAATGGATCGTGGGTTGGAAAGGCCAGGCATTGGAAGAGACCAGCATGTCTTGATAGCTGATTGGATCTAGATGGAGAGGGGCGGGGGAGTGAAGCAAACCACGATCAGTTAAGTGGTGGTTTCATCCAGTTAAGAACAGAGAAAGGAGAACGCTTCTGTGGGAACACAGGAGGAGCCCGCCTGGTGAGATACTCAGGAGATGCTTGGAAGTTGCCAAGAGAGTAGATCTTACACGTCGTCCTCACAAGGAAAAGACATTTGCAACTATGTGTTGGTGGTGAAGGTTGGCTCATTGTGGTGATCATTTCACCACGTATACAAATATTGAATCGTTATTTCGTACGCCTGAAACTAGTATAATGTTACATGTCCCTTATACCTCAACGCAAAAAAAGAGAAACTTACCTAAGCCAGTGGCTACGATAGAGTGCGTGCTCCATAAACGATGGCTGACTTGAGTGAAATTAGAAAGGAGAAGACAGGTTTCCTTTCCCCTTTTTTCATCGATGAGTCACTTGAAACCCTTATGTGCTGGGGACGCAGGGCCAAAATGTGCCCATTAAAATAAGCGCTTTAAAGCAGCTTTTGATGGAATTAATGACGGGATTGGGGAGGCAACACCTTTAAGGTAAATGTCAGGATGTGGGCTTGAATGCTAAAAGGTAGTCACTTAATGGATCAAAGATAAAAATACTGCTTGATATATTCTCCCTGGTTGCTTCAAAGCTGTTCAGAAGGTCAGTGGCTAACCAGTGGGATGCCTGTCTGATGAAGCAAGCACATTACCTTAGCTGTCCTTGTACAGGACAGGTAGATTGCCATTAAAGTGACACGCTCCCGATTTCCTTTTGGAGGCCCAGAAGACAGACCCATTAACTTTATTTTTAAGAACTTGTTTCTCCCCTTGGTAACCTTCAGAGAAATGCCAGTAATTATACAGAAAAGGCGGACCCACAGACCAAACAGCCTGAAGCTATCGAACCCCGGCACCCTCGAGAACCTTCGGAGGCATGGGATTTCTCGCAGGTAAACGTAAGAATTTAAATATGTTTCCGTGTGAATCGTAGTCGATGCATTTTGCTAATGACGTTCGAAACCAAGATGTCAGCGCCACTCGCTTCTCTGCCAAGGTAAAATTTTAAACCATGAAATCACTTGCCAAGCCTACAACCGTGTGATCATATGTGAATACACAGAAATGCATATGCTGCTGACGATTTCACCAGACTCTCAATGCTAACCTGCCCTTTAGGCATTTAGTAGTGAAATAAGGGATAGATAAAGTGAAATAAGGAGAAACGATGCACATTTGCCAGTGCATTTAGAAATCTGCACAAGGTTGCAAATGTGCTTTGGATTACTTATTGGTACCACTTTTGGGTAAAGCAGATAGAAGCAAGTAGTCGGGTAGAACATTTTACACGCCTACGCATTTCACCATTTAATTTAGCCCTCACAAAATGATTTTTATTTCTTTTTAAACTTTTAAGAACATGTGATTTAAATTTTTTTTTTCAACGTTTATTTATTTTTGGGACAGAGAGAGACAGAGCATGAACGGGGGAGGGGCAGAGAGAGAGGGAGACACAGAATCGGAAACAGGCTCCAGGCTCCGAGCCATCAGCCCAGAGCCTGACGCGGGGCTCGAACTCCCGGACCGCGAGATCGTGACCTGGCTGAAGTCGGACGCTCAACCGACTGCGCCACCCAGGCGCCCCAAGAACATGTGATTTAAAGGAAGAAGAGTAGAGCACTGTATAACCTAGAAAATGCCAGCGTAGAGGGGCCTGAGTGGCTCGGTCGATTAAGTGTCCCATTTCGGCTCAGGTCATGATGTCCTAGTTTGTGGGTTCGAGCCCCGCGTCGGGCGCTGTGCTGACAGCTCGGAGCCTGGAGCTGCTTTGGATTCCGTGTCTCCCTCTCTCTGCCCCTCCCCCGCTCATAGTCTGTCTCTGTCTTTAAAAAATGAATAAACCTTGGGGCGCCTGGGTGGCGCAGTCAGTTAAGCGTCCGACTTCAGCCAGGTCACGATCTCGCGGTCTGGGAGTTCGAGCCCCGCGTCAGGCTCTGGGCTGATGGCTCGGAGCCTGGAGCCTGTTTCCGATTCTGTGTCTCCCTCTCTCTCTGCCCCTCCCCCGTTCATGCTTTGTCTCTCTCTGTCCCAAAAATAAATAAACGTTGAAAAAAAAATTTAAAAAAAAAAATGAATAAACCTTAAAAAAAATTTAAAAAAAAATCAAAAAGGAGGAGGGAACTGAGGCACGATAGTGTTCGATCGCTTTCCCCCATGTCACATCTGGTGAGACCAGAGTTGGGACTGGCTCCCAAGTCTGCCTGTCCCCCCAAATCTATACTTTGAGCTGCACTGCTAGACGGATATTTCTACTTTTAGCTCATTCTCTTACAACCACGTTACTGTTTTCTTTCTACCGCGGCTGAAGGATCTGATTAAGCACTGACACACTAAAAGGAGGAAGCAGCTGTTTTCCGGATCAAAAAGTGGATTAGAGATCGTAAAAGTCAGATTGTAGGAAAGAGGCAGTGACTCATCAGATTCTCTTGCCCGGTTTGTCAATTCCTTGGGCACAGAGTTTGCTATGTTGATAACCACAAGTCACTTCGAAAAGTGACATTCGAGATAGAGGGAAGCATTCCCTCAAAGCCGCTGACAATTGGTGCTGTCATTACACGGTACATCGTGGGCCTGTACCAGAGAGTGACAAAATAGTCGGAGGTTTCAAATGATCTTCTGCTCGCTTGGGTGTAGCCAAAGGGTTGAAAAGAAAAATCGCACCGTTGTAGCCAGAAGGGCCTTCCTTCCTCTGCTCCCCAAGCTGGAGTCCTGCTGTTGGAGGCTTGGCATGACCAGTCGCCTGCCAGTTGCTTGTCTGAAGGTTGCTGGGAGTTGATGAAGGAGGAGAAAAGAGCAGGAACAAAATCTGAGCTCCTTATCCTTACTCTTTAATATTTATGTCTGAGGATATTACTTCCCTCTCCCTTCCCCCATACTCCATTCTCTAGACTTATCGCAATGAAACCCAGAGGGATTTCTGGATACTTAAAAAAAATTTTTTTTAACGTTTATTTATTTTTGAGACAGAGAGAGACAGAGCATGAATGGGGGAGGGTCAGAGAGAGAGGGAGACACAGAATCTGAAACAGGCTCCAGGCTCTGAGCCGTCAGCACAGAGCCCGACGCGGGGCTTGAACTCACGGACCGCGAGATGGTGACCTGAGCCAAAGTCGGCCGCTTAACCGACTGAGCCACCCAGGCGCCCCTCTGGATACTTTATAGGCTGAATTGTGTCCCCAGTCTCCGATTAATATGTCCAGTACCTTATTTTGTGACTGAATTTGGAGACAGTCTTTAAAGCGGTAATTAAGGTAAAATCAGGTCATTAGAGTGGGCCCTAATATGACTGAAGTGCTTATAAGAAGAGATTAGAACACAGACAGGTACAGAGAAAAGACTGTGAAGACACAGGGGAAGGATGGCCATCTACGACCCATGATGAAAGGCCTCAGAAGAAACCAACCCTGAGGACATCTAGATATTGAACTTTTAGCTTCCAGAGCGGTGAGAAAAGAAATTTCTGCTCCTTAGGCCGCTGTCTCTGGCATTTTGTGATGGTGGCCCCAGCAGATTAACACAATATATGAAAGCTGACCATCTTCTAGACTTACAGTGAACCTCAGGGAGATTTCTGGATGCCATTTTCAAAGAGCTCAGTTATGATGTGAGTCTCCGTTCAAGACAATCCTTCTAATTGCTAAGGCAAGAAATTTTATTCTTTTTTTAAAAGTTTTTTAAAAAAATATTTATTTATTTTTGAGAGATGGAGAGTGACAGAGCATGAGCAGGAGAGAGGCAGAGAGAGAGACACACACACAGAATCGGAAGCAGGCTCCAGGCTCTGAGCTGTCAGCACAGAGCCTAACATGGGGCTAGAGCTCACAAACTGTGAGATCATGACCTGAGCTGAAGTTGGACACTTAACCACCTGAGCCACACAGGTGCCCTGAATAATTTCATCCTTTAAGGAATGGTAGCCATATTCTATCCTGGGTGGTCAAGGCCCAACTGGAAGAAGGCATTCACTTTTGGGTACCACACGTTAAGGGAGATACAGTCAAGGGGCGCTTATTAATGGCAGTTATCTCAATAGTGAAAGAGGCAAAGTCCGTGTTTATTCTTCCAAATTTGAGATGTTTGCTCTGGAAAGGAAATGGCTCATGAGGTGGGGATTTACTTCTTTAAGCATTTAAGTACTTAAAATATTTGCTTCTATTATTAGATACTTCAAAAAAAAAAAGAAAATAAATAAAAAGTAAAGTCCCCCATGTTTATAGCAGCACTATTGACAACAGCCAAAGTATGGAAAGAGCCCAAATGTCCATCGATGGATGAATGGAGAAAGAAGATGTGGTATATACATACAATGGAGTATTACTCGCCAATCAAAAAGAATGAAATCTTGCCATTTGCAACTACATGGATGGAACTGGAGGGTATTGTGCTAAGTGAAATTAGTCAGTCAGAGAAAGACAAAAATCATATGACTTCACTCAGAGGACTTTAAGAGGCAAAACAGATGAACATAAGGGAAGGGAAACAAAAATAATCTAAAAACAGGGAGGGGGGCAGAACGGAAGAGACTCTTAAATATGGAGAACAAACAGAGGGTTACTGGAGGGGTTGTGGCAGGGGGGATGGGCTCGACGGGGAAGGGGCACCAAGGAATCTACTCCTGAAATCATTGTGGCACTAGATGCTAACTGACTTGGATGTAAATTTTAAAAAATAAAAAATACAATTAAAAAAAAAAGTATTTGCTTCTACAACTGCAAAATAGTGAACAACAGATGATACAGAAGGATTTTGATGTAATATAAGAAAAATGTATGGAGCCAGCCATTTCCAAAGATGAAGTGAGCCGATAGGGAAGGAGTGAGTTCTTTATCGCAGTTGGTGGCCAGACAGAGGAGAGTTGACCACCGGTGGGAGACGTTGGAGGATGTATCCATCAGGAAAAAAACCAGTTTCAGTCAGTAGCATTTCAACACGGGAAATTAAAGGCCTGTGGGAAAGGTGCCGGAGTTGCAACGCAGGAAGAGTAGAAAGTCAAAGATGAGAGTTTGGCTAATTGGCTAATTAAGCTACTCAAAGATTAGAAACTCCAGGGCTACCCCACGAAGGACCTGAGGGCCACATGGGAAAATGGCAGCAGGACGGATGGCCGCCATTTTCATCACAGGAGAGCTTTGAGTTTGTGAAGTGACTTAATATTGCGGCCCCTGTCTGGTCAAATCTAAACTCAGTAGTTGCTCTCCTTACATCTTGGAGAGAGAAAAGGCAAGTCTAACCTCCATGACCCAGGCACACGTGCTTGACGAAGAGGCTTGGGCAGTCCCGGCCCAGCACACCCTGGTACAGAGCACCGGCAGACCCCTGACCGTCCTTCTCAAGTTTTAATTATTTAGTCATTCATGCCTTCACTCACTCACTCACTCACTCACTCATTTAGCAAAGTGCAGACCCTGGAGGAAATTGCCTTTGTCTGAATCTGGTACTTACCACCTTTCTGACTTTGGGCTGTGTGTCAGGGGTCCCGATGTTGGCTTTCTTCCAGACTGTCCGTGTGAGTCTTCCAGGGACACAGCAGAAGCCTCTGCCCGCACATGTCTCTGCCCTGGGTCTTCCGGTTCCCTTCTCTTCTCTGATGCTTCCGGTTCCCGACTTGTCCAGAGGCCACTCCTTCAGGAGACCCAAGCTTCTCGGTGTTGGATTTCTGCTTCACAGCTTGCCCTTGGGGGCAACGGCAAAGAGCTCAAGGTTGGTTATTTTCCATAACGTGTCCTGGAATCCTTTGCAGGGCTACGTGGTGGTGCTGCAGCTGGGCGATGGGGTCCCTCTCTCCTCCCCCCGGTTTTCCTCCAGTTCTCCTAGGTCACTGTTTGGGTAGGTAAAGGGCAGGTCAAAAAGTCTGCTGTCTAAGAAGATAGTAAGCCAGGGAGTGAGATGGGAATTCTCCTTCGGAAGGAGCACCTCCAAACTCTGCAACGATTTTCTTGAAGTCTTCCCCAAGAACCCTCTCACCTCCTGCTGGGCCAAAGATAGTAGGCCTTTATTCCATCCCTTCCCACTCCTGGGGGTGGTGGTGTTGGCGGGATAGCTATGGGAAGGCAGATTCTACCTCCCCTGGCAACAGTGTCTGAATGCTTTCTAGTTTAGAATATGAGGTCACGGTGCCTCTTTGTTTCCTATATTTGGGCCCCAGGATAACAAAAGTCCTACTTAACATCTTGTCACATTTTCTCTGACCCCTTCCTCTCTACATCCCGGAATAACCTATGGTTTCTTGCCAGGTCCATTGACTTCAAGTATGAGAACAGAAGGATCATAACGATGTAAATCCTTTGGGCAATCCATCAAGACCGTGCGGGGGACCAAGAGGGTATACAGCTGGTGCCCCTGTGGCCGTGGCAGCGTGCCTCTCTATGTATTAGATCTTCTTTGGTTTCTTGCACATGCCCTTGCCTTGTTCTTTAATATTATTATTATTATTCAAGTATAGTTCACATGCAGTGTTATGCTTAGTTTCAGTTGTATCATGTAGTGATTCAACAAGTGCATACGTTTCTCAGTGCTGCTCGTCAAGACAAGTGTATTCTTAATCTCCTTTATGTCACCATCCTGCCACCCACCTCCTGTCTGGCAGCCAGCCACCAGTGTGTTCTCTGTATTTAAGAGTCTGGGGTGTTTTGTTTTGTTTCTCTCTTTTTTTCTTTGTTTGTTCATTTGTTTTGTTTCTTAAATGCCACATATTAGTGAAATCATATGGTATTTGTCTTTCTCTGACACACTTATTTCGCTTAGCATAATACCCTCCAGATCATCCATATTGCTGCAAATGGCAAGATTTCATTCTTCCTTATGGCTGAGTAGTACTCCGTTGTATATGTGTGTGTGTGTGTGTGTGTGTGTGTATGTATATATTCTTCACACCACATCTTCTTTGTCCATTCACCTGTGGATGGACACTTGTGTTGCTTCTGTATGCTGACCATTATAAATGGTTCTGCAACAAACAGGGATGCATATATCTTTTCAATATGAACCACCCTTTTAAGATATATCTGCTGGCTATAGATTCTCTTAGTTTTGCTCCATTTGAGAATGTCTCAGTTTCTCCTTCATTCCTAGAGGATGTTTCCCCTGCATACAGGATGTTGATTGGCCATTCTTTTCCTTCAGGGCTTTGGAAATGACATAGTGATGTTCCATCTTCCATGCCGAGTAATCCTGCACCGCTTCTGGGCCCCATGTGTGCGGTGTTCTCAGACTTAGGGACTGGGTCCCCATCGGGAGAGAGCCTTAGCTAGGGTTAGGTTTTGGTCCAGGGACGGACGTCTCCAGGGCTAAAGCGACACCAGTCCCGTGCTCTCCCTGAAGGGCTGAAGTGAGTTGTTAGAGTTGCTTTCTATTAGCCACTTCCGTCTGGCCTCCATGACCTCTGAGGAATTCATGGTCATTCACGTTATTTTTCCCCTGCACTAAGGGGTCCTTTTCTCTCTTGCTGCTTTAGAGAGTTTCATTTTTGTCTTTAGTTTCAGAAGCTTAATCATGATGCCTCTTGACATAGTTTTCTTTGGATTTATCCTATTTGGAGTTCACGCAGCCTCTTGACTGTAGATTTATGTTTTTGTTGAATTATTGAGAACTTTATCAGCCCCACCCTTTTTCTTCTCTCCTTCTGAGATAAGAGGACAGTTGTTCGTTCAGCCTGTTTTCCTTCTTTTGTTCTGATTAGAATAGTTCCTATGTTTTCACTTTTCAGTGCACCGATGCCTTCCTCTGCCGCCTCCTTTCTGTTATTGAGCCCTCAACTAAGCTTTTCATTCCAGCTACTGTACTTATATCAGTTCCGAAAGTCCCACTTGGTCCTTTTTTTTTGCTGAGGCTTTCTGTTTTTCAGTTGTTTCAAGTGTTCTGCGATTGGTCACTGAGCTGTTTTTAACATTGCTGCTTTTATCTTTGTAAGATAATTCTAATATCTCTGTCTTTTTGGCGTTGGCTTTCATTTATTGTCTTTCATTGTTTCAGTCTGAGATTTTCTTGGTTCTTGGTATGAAAGTAATTTTCTATTGAAAGCTTGACTTTTTTTTTTTCTTCCTATTACGTAATGAGTCTCTGGATATTATTTAAATGCTGCTAGGTGGAGGTGGAAGTCTGTTGCCCCACTTGGCCTCCATTGACACCAAAGCGGGTGGGGGGGTCTCCTGGTTACCGCTGAGTGGGGTAGGAGTTGTGTTTGCCTATGTGGTCTCCACTGACGTCCCCAGAGAAGGTGGCCTCTTACCTCTGGGTGATGGTAAAAATCTTGACTCCTCACTAGGCCTCCTCTGACGCTATCCCAGGGAAGAGGAAGGTGCTATGCTATTGCTGGGTGGAGGTGAAGGCCAAACCTCCCCATGTGATGTCTGGTGACCATTACCAAGAGGCTGTCACGAAAGCCCTGGTTTCTATAACCCGTTTGCTCTTTCTACTGAGGCACGTTCATCCGTTGTGAAATTTTACCATTTGTAAGAAGTCATAGCTTTCATTTGCTCTTTCTCTAAGACTAAGTTTTCGTGGGATTTTGATCCTCAAAATTTACCCCCCCTCCATCTTATACTATTTTGGGTAAAGAAGCAGTTGGCTCTTTCAACTCTTTCCCCTTCCTTTCTGCTCGTAAACTGGTTGTTTCTGAGCTTCTGTTTCTCATGTAATATTGTGCCATATCTAGTCAAAGCACTTTATCCATACTACTAAAATGGTTTCCAATGTCTTCCCTAGAAGTGCAAGTTCCTTCTATACATAATCCACCCCTAAAGTTTCTCAGTTTCACCAGAACTTTTCACTACGTGATAGGGCCTCCGGCCTTCTGACTGCTAAGCCTTTGCCATACCCCCTTGGGACGCTTGTGAGAGCAACTTTCAGCTCTTGCTACCGATATTTTTATCGCTGAGGCTACAGTTGGTTATGCTGTAATACAAGCACCCTGAAATTCAGTGGCTTAACACAGCGAAGGTTTCTTTCCTTACAATCTGCTTTGAGTTTCTTTTGGTGGCTTTAAGGCCGTGGGCCTCCACACATCGGGTCAGCTTTCAAGATCTTTTGATGTGTGGCATCTCTACCTCACGATGAACATTCTTCCATGGCCAGCACCGCAGGAGAACAGAGGGCACAGAGGGCTCTGCCCCCGCTGCTTCGGGCTACAGCCCGATATGTGTAGATACGCATGGTTTCACTTTCAAATGGATCATCTGACGGAACTATTGCTCACCCGCATAGACGCCAGGGGCCTGGGAAGCATACTTTCTCCCCGCATCCAAGGGGGGGAAGAGAACTGCATGCGGTGGGCGTTGAGGAGAGCAAGCAGGGGGTGGTGACCTTGGTAGTGCCTGCCCCTGACAGGCGTTCTGCTGAACTCGATTGTGAATCCAAAGCTAAACAAAACTTTCATCTTCAGTAACTGGGGTCTTTTGCTCCACAATTTAAACCAGCAATACAGAGCAAATGAGGACAGTTTGAAATGTCTTTGAGTCTCGAACTATGCGAGGCCACTCAGGGTCGATCACCACAGCACATGAAAGTCTTAACGGTGCCTTTGTGCGGCAACCGCATGCCGCGTAAGGACCCTAATATCTGAATCTCTGAGCATTCTGAAAGGGCTGTCGTGGGGACAGATCTTACTGGTTATTTTATTATTGTCATCTTTTTTTTTTTTTCCTCACTATTCCATGCCTTCTCTTCAGATCAGGAAGCTTTAAAAAAAGTTTACAGTTTGATAATCTTTCCAAACCGTGTACATTTGATGGTAGGAATCAGTGATGTGAATACTCCAGAAATCATAGTTTTAGCATTGGAATGCATGATTCTTTTCCCGGCAGCATTTTAGGGTACATGGCTTCTTTTATTTAAGTTGATATAACATATTTCATGGGACCATTAGCGTTAGAAGAAATAGAAAAGACATCTCGTCTCACGTCACATACATTGCCATTCCTACGGTATACACTAATTGAACACAGAAAAGTGTGGCTGGTACTTTAGAGAAACTGCCCAAGAAAGTAAAATCGACCACTGATCATCCGTGATTGTTCACACCTTAGAGAAGATGATGCTGTCGGTCCTTCTATGACGATGTGACTGATGACCGACGAAAGAGTATCGTGCGACAGTGTTGGCTGGAGGTAACCAGTAGTGGGGATAGATGGCCACTTTAATCTGTACTCTCTTATTTTATTAGTTATATTCTACCTAACTCCCAAATTATTTGAGGTGGGGGAACTTCCGCTTCTGGCCATTGACACAGTATGTGACTAGCCCTCTTGCTAGAAGTATCTATAAAATTGGACACCTATTTTCAAGGCTTTGGACAATGGAAATACACGGCTAATCGGACACAAGGGAAACACATGAGGGGAACCCCCCCCCCCCATCATCATTTCCTCCAGGACTCTGCGAGGGGCAGCATACCCATAACATGAGAGGCCAAGGGGAGCTCAGTAGTCTGCCAGGGCTGGGCAGCAGCCCCTCTGGGGCAGGAGAACAGGGTCAACAAACAGGTGCTACCCAGGGACCTTGCGCTGGTGTTGTCTCTAACAGATTTTCTCCAAAAATCACCTCCAAGATTTTGTGTTTTTTCTTAGGCACCTTAAATCTGTGAGACCTTAAATCAACATGACTGTATTTCAGAGTTTTAGGTTTTTCTCTCCCTCGGCCTGCTGAGTAACGCTTTAATTACATGTATTAGTCACATCCCTGAAATTGTATATCAGACACTAGATGTCCATTCAGTTTCCAAATAAAAGGTCACCTTTCCTGGGCGATACCCTCCCTGGACACAATTTTATAAGCATAAGTTGTTGCTGTTAAAATATGCTAAGATACCAAACTACTGATAAAAGTAAAGAATAAATGCTCCTTTTTTAAAAAATATAATCTATTGACAAATTGGTTTCCATACAACACCCAGGGCTTATGCCAACAAGTGCCCTCCTCAAAGCCCATCACCCACTGTATAAAAAATAAAAGTTTTATTTTAAAAATGGCATTTAAAAAGTATTTCTCTACTCTTCTATCAGATGTTCATATTTATCAGAACTTACCCACCTATTTTTTCTCTTTATTCATTTATTGTTCTTATTTTTACAAGTTTCCACTCCTTTATTTCATGCTTATTTATTCTTTCTACTGCTTTTGTGTTAGTTTTTTCCCAAGAACTACAGAAATGGAGCCATTTTGCCCTCTTAGCTGACTATCAGAATCATTTGCAAGGCTTATAAAAATACAGATTCTTGGGATCTCTCAGGTCCAATGAGACAGAATCCTCATGGAGAATTCTCAAAATATATTTTATTTTATTTTATTTTTTATTTTAAAAAAATTTTTAATGTTTGTTTATTTTTGAAAGAGAGAGAGACACAGAGTGCAAGCAGAGGAGGGGCAGAGAGAGAGAGAGGGAGACACAGAATCTGAAGCAGGCTCCAGGCTCTGAGCTGTCAGCACAGAGCCCGACGCGGGGCTCCAACTCACGACCCGTGAGAACGTGACCTGAGCCAAAGTCGGATGCTCAACCGACTGAGCCACCCAGGCGCCCCTCAAAATATATTTTAAATAATCCCATAGCTGAATGATATCATCCATCAAGTGTGGAAAGCTGATACAAGTCAAAGTTGGTCTTATGGAATTATTGGTTAAACATCTGCAAAGTTTCCTTTACCTTCCGCAATCATCATCAAGCTCGGCATGTGGACCTGGGAGCCATGGTATGATTTAATTATAACATAATTTATCTATCTATCTATCAGATTAATTTGATGAAACATGTTATAAACATCTACATCTATTTGCTTTATTACCTGAATGTTTGTTTCCTGGAAAGTTACAACAAAACAGCCTTTTATGAGAGAATCCGTATTATTTTCTTATTTATGATATAACCTAATAGCATCTGACCATAATCTTCAACTTTGGCACTTGCCCTTAGAGAAGAAAGATCTGTGCTATACATTGAATATTTTTGTCCCTCCAAAATCTGTATGTTGAAACTTAATCCCCAAAATGATGGTGTCTGGAGATGGGGACTTTGGGAGGTGATTTGGGAGATGATTAGGATGGGGTTTGTGCCCTTATTGAACAACTCCTAGCCTTGTTCTAAGCTGTTATGGTTACAAGAGTAAACGAAAGAGGTAGAAGTCCCTGCCTTCAGAGAGCTCACGCCACCAGTGTTTCCATTTCTTACCTACTGAACTGTGTAACTCAAAGAGAAGAAAAGAATAAGCCCATTTTGGATGAGAAGTTCATTTAATCGGTTTGCCTTAGAACAAGTTTATATTTTCTTTAGGTGACAAGAATAAGTATAATCTAAAAAATAATTGCAGTGAAAATAAATCCAGAGAAATTTGGCTTCCATCTCACGAAACCATTTAAGTAGATTTAAATTATTTTCCCGACATTGTGGATTACGTAACACCAAATGGGTAATAAAGAAGTAAGACAAAATCTCTGCTCACAAATGCCTTCAGAAATTTTGCTAAGAAAATTCGGGCAAAAACCTTAAGTTTTTCCTCCTGTAATAGGGTATATGAAATCAGATGTTTTCATCAAAATTTTAATAAGGCAAATCTTAAGCATCAAATTACTAGCTCTATTCATACTCATCCTATTTCTTCCCTGAATTTTCATTGACTCTACACTTGAAAAACATTAAAAGTTATGTTGACTAAAAGTTAAAGTAAGGGGCGCCTGGGTGGCGCAGTCAGTTAAGCGTCGGACTTCAGCCAGGTCACGATCTCGCGGTCCGTGAGTTCGAGCCCCGCGTCAGGCTCTGGGCTGACGGCTCAGAGCCTGGAGCCTGCTTCCGATTCTGTGTCTCCCTCTCTCTCTGCCCCTCCCCCGTTCATGCTCTGTCTCTCTCTGTCCCAAAAATAAATAAACGTTGAAAAAAAATTTTTTTTAAAAGTTAAAGTAAGAAATCTTAGATGTTGCAATCGTTCTCCAAAGCATAGAAGCTATAGAAACTTCTAGATCCAAATTAGGATCTAGTCAAATTTGTCTTTAAAAAATGTGGATGCCAAAATAACCATTTTCTTTGTGAACCATGAAGGCGGAACCTTGTGTAGGCTTCTGGAGCAACTATATGGATGCATCAGAAAGCAAAGGGTGTGCCTGGGTGGCTCAGGCGGTTAAGCCTCTGACTTCGGCTCAGGTCACGATCTCTCGGTTTGCGAGTTCGAGCCTTGCGTTGGGCTCTGTGCTGACAGCTCAGAGCCTGAAGCCTGATTCAGATTCTGGGTCTCCCTCTCTCTCTGCCCCTCTCCTGCTCACCCTCTGTCTCTCTCTCTCTCTCTCTCTCTCTCAAAAATAAACATTAAAAAAAATTTTTTTAAAAAGAGAGAAAGCAGAAGAGAAGCTTTGTTTTTTTTTGTTGTTGTTGTTGTTGTTGTTTTTTTCCAACGTTTATTTATTTTTGGGACAGAGAGAGACAGAGCATGAACGGGGGAGGGGCAGAGAGAGAGAGGGAGACACAGAATCAGAAACAGGCTCCAGGCTCCGAGCCATCAGCCCAGAGCCCGACGCGGGGCTCGAACTCCCGGACCGCGAGATCGTGACCTGGCTGAAGTCGGATGCTTAACCGACTGCGCCACCCAGGCGCCCCGAGAAGCTTTGTTTGAAAACCTTTGTAGTTGCCCTATCAGGTTTAAAGAATACTGTGTCGAATTGGAATTATTTCCTCAGAGAGTTATCTACCTACATTTAAAGAGCTACCATTTCCAAAGCTTCTTCATGAGAATCCCCATAATATGTGCCTATGGGAATTTTAGTGTGTAGACAGAATTAAATATATATAATATTTATAAATATATACTATAAATGTATTTGATATTGTTATAGGTGCCTTGTATTGTACTGCAACTTTTTGTACAACTTGGAAACGAGAGAAAGCATATGTTACAAAAAATAGTATTTGCTACTGGTGAGATAAAGTGGCAATTTAATGAGAAAATAAATGTGGTTTAATTTCACCTCGTTGAAGTTTTAATAGTAGATTGCAGGCAGGAAACAGTTGGATTTTATTCTGTCATGTTCTTTATATGTATTCTAATTGGTATACAATAATAAAGAGAACCATAATACCGGGTGCAATAGCTATCTCATAATTGCTGAGGGCTTTTTATACAATTAAATTCACATCTATTGAGTACTTAGCACAGACAATGCACAAAGCGACAGGCAAAGTAACTCTTTTCTTGGAAGCGTTTCACCACTAGGGTTTCAGACCTGTCCTCGTTTTAGGCTGATTAGGAGCCTGTGTACGTGGACTTGGTTAATTTGTGCAACAGAAGTAGGTGATGGGGAAAGGGCAAAAGATTTCTTAGTGCATGACACAAATCCTTTCAAATCTTCCATAATGTTAATGCTTTTTTTGTGTGTGGAAAGATTCCTATAGGCGAATATGGTGATTTATGAACTAAACTCTCCTTTTAAATTCAGTCTTCACTGTAAATATGCTGAACTGAATATATCCTAAAATTTTCAGAAAAATATATAGTTTAGAGTCTCATATCAATAATCAGGTAATATGGGGGCGCCTGGGTGGCGCAGTCGGTTAAGCGTCCGACTTCAGCCAGGTCACGATCTCGCGGTCCGGGAGTTCGAGCCCCGCGTCGGGCTCTGGGTTGATGGCTCGGAGCCTGGAGCCTGTTTCCGATTCTGTGTCTCCCTCTCTCTCTGTCCCTCCCCCATTCATGCTCTGTCTCTCTCTGTCCCAAAAATAAATAAAAAACGTTAAAAAAAAATTAAAAAAAAAATAATCAGGTAATATGCATACTTTGTCTAGTTGATAATCTTTTCTATGGTACTATCTAAGCATGCAATATAAATATGAATATATAAAATATAAATATTTTATAAATATTTATAAAATATAAATATATATAAATATTTATATTTATATTTATTTATATATATTTATATTTTATAAATATTTATATTTATATTTTATAAATATTTATATATAAATATAAAATATAAATATAAAAATATATATAAATATAAAATGTGATTCATAGATAGTTTACAATTCCTGCATTATGTGACAGTTGGTTTTTTTAATAAAAGAATTAAATAAACATAAATTCTTTACTACTCAGGAAGAGCCCGAAGAACATGGAATCTAGGCTTAAAAAATTGAAAATGTAAAAGTGAAAAAGAAAAGGTGCAAAGTTAAAAATTGTAAAGAGCATAAACATTGTTTATTTCATTGTAGTAGCCCCTAATTTCCTACTGATGGCTATTATTTTATGCCTGGTCCATATAAATATACAAAATATTATGACTTACGTAATCTAGGGAGAAAAATATAATTGCTTAGATAATGGGACTGTAGAATAACTTTTTGTTTATCACCTTTTTGAGTATAAGGATGGAATAAATTTATTATTGTGGCATTCAACAGTAGAATAGAAACTGGTAGAAAGATGTAGAAGAGAGGACGTAACATGCCTGAACCCTCTTTCAGCCCAAGCTAGTTTACATTAACATTTCTGAACCGAAGCTAGTTTACAACACTAATTTTAAAATAAGGATTCTAGTTATTTTTTCCTTTAATAGAAATAGAAAGACTGGCTCAGATCATTTTTGTCTAGAATGTTTCTTCACTCTCATGAGTATAGTCTGTTTTTTGACTGAGCATGGATATTGGTAATTTTCTCTATATATTACTTAATGGTAGATGTATTACCCAGACAACTTTGCAATTCATTTAAGAATTGCATAAATTGCAATTATATTGCATAAATGAAATACATTGCATAAATTGCAATTGCAATTGTATTAGGTTGCCGGTGATAATTTAGTTAAGGAGCAAATAAAGTTCCTTTTGGAATTGGTTTTATCATCTATGTTACCTTTGCTCTTCAAGGAAGGAAGATCTTCCTTTAAGAACCCCAAACAGAAAACCAAATATCTAAGACTATCTTACACAACAAGATAAATTACCCCAATTGGGGATACGTCTGTATTGATAGCTCAGATAATTGTCAACCTGATGTCCTTTCTCTGATACTTGTAAAATTCACTTCCAGTCTGACCTGGCTATTCAACAATACCAGTTGGTTGGATCCTCCTGGATTCAAACGTATATGGGTCCTTCAAAGATGTGCACTAATCTCATTACTATCAAAATATTCACTTATATTTTCTTTTTATTTCTTTATGACATTGGTGTTCATATTGACTTTTCGATCTATCTTTTTTAAAAATACAATTTGCAAAATATTTATTGAAATCATAATGGGAAATGGCACCCTTTGGGCATTTGGGTTTAACTTTTCTTGATTATGAACTTAATTGTATAAAATTATGAGATCACAAATATTTTTCTAAGTATTCTTTAGACTGTGGTACATTTTATTTCTGAATTTAGCATTGATGTGTGCAGTCAAATTGATCACTTCATCTCTTTTATCTGCCTGGATGTAGAATTTTATATATCTTTGAAATAACAATAGGTATTAGGAAGACAGGATAGATCTAAATGTCAGTCTCTTTCATTGATTTTGCCTTGCGCATGGTGAGAACTTTTTGATCTGTGAACTAAGATATTTTGAGCTTGATAATTGCTTTTCTAATCTATCCTGAATTGTGTGATAGATGGTGTGAGGTAAGGATCCAGCCATTTTGGGGGAATTATTTGAGAAGGGTCAAACAACCTATGGTAAACACTATCCATGTTTATAATGATAAAGATGGCCATGAAAATACATTAAATGTATATATTTACTAATGGTAAGTGTAAGCAAATAAGCGTCATATATGACACCGGGGGTGTGGTCTTTATTGTCAGTCTGTCTTTATTAAAGATCTCTTCAGCCATTGGTGCTTAACAATCAAGGTCTTTGTGCTATTTCTGCTTTGAAGCTGTACATTACACGTTTATTTAGGACCTCTCTGACTTCCTTTATACCAGCTTAGTATACAGGGCAAGGATTCCATGGATAATTGTCAACATGAGATCTGGACACTGTTGGCAATTATTGCTGTAATTCCTGTTTCATTGATTAATTTAAAAGACATGAACTGAATTCCTACTAGGCGCTCTTAAGAGGATATGCTACTTGCTCTCAAGGAATTTACAGTCTGGTCAGAAAGCCAGGCATGTCAACGAGGAACATTACACATACAATCAAAGGCGTCAGAGAAGAAACAGTGGGAGAGAGATCAGGACCTATTCTTGCTAAAGCAGTAACATCTTAAGTCTTGCACATTTATCTGTTGTACTACCCAATACATTCATTTGTTTACTTACCATTTATTCAGCATATGGTTTTTAGGTCATGGGGAAATTACACCTTAGAAACAACAGGCATATTTCTCATGTTACACATACGTCTTACTTTCTTCTAACTTGTATTTCAAATGTTGCCTGTGCTACTTTAACCTATTTTGATAGTTTTCACTCATAATTTGGGAAAAGTGGAGTATTCATATAATTACTTAGGTATGGCAAACAAAATATTTTGATATTTGTTTTTCAAATATATCAACCTAAAATTTGTAGAATTATCTTAATTTCAGAGCAAAAGGAAGTTAGAAGAGAAAAAAGGAGAGAAAGAAAATCCACGGGATTATTATGTTAATTTTCTCTACTAAATTTTGAATGGCCATATTTCACGAGGCTCTTGAGATTCCCATGGTAAAAGAAAGACAGAAATACCATGCAATGTCTTCTGTTCATCTCCTCAGACCCCCATCCCACCTTGTCCCCTCCTGCTGCAGGGTGTCTGGGCTCAGGAGACTGAGGGCTGTACTCACAGCCTCCTTTGCGTTTAGCTTCCCATTCAGTTGGGCCAATGGGACACTCTACAGGAAGTCAGAGGACAGGAAAGGAATGAGGGGTGTACTGGTGGCTCTTCCCTGTGAAGCAAGGAAATTCCACCGCATCTTCCTACCGAGCGTGTCCCTGTCAAGTAGCCCTGACCCACAAGGCTCCTCACTCTATGTTCCAGAAACTGCTCTCTTGTTTCACTATTTTCAGGCCAGTGGGAGGCAATGCCTCCTCCACTGCTGCCAGGTGCTTGAAACACTTTTTCTTATTTCTTACTTATTTTTATACCTTTCATTCCCCTTTATTAAGATGTCTCAAATTTGATTTTCTTCTCAGAGTTTAGGACTTCTCGTTTGTCCCAAAGTTGCCGCCACAAAAATCTTGACAACACATTCTGCTTTCCTTTACACCCCTCAATGCAAAAACAAAAACAGAAGCAAAACTATTTGTAGGAAAAAAATAGTTTTGTACAAGGCAAGAAACAATATAAATTCAAAAAGATTTTGGGAAGGGTAAGGATTAGCTCTATCACTCATCTTTTTAACAAGTTTATGTGAATATCTAGTCAAAACCAACAGGGTGTCTCCCTTGAAATGTTATCTATACAAATATCCAAGTAGACCACAAGACTGTATACTGTCTTGGAATGTCCTCAGAAGGCTCTGTCATGGATCAGGTAACAGAGTCCCCAGAGTCCTTTTCTTTCAAACAGAAGAGGGAAGAGAAAGACGGATGGAAGAAACTATTCAAATTTCGTCTTCTTTCTTTGTAGCTTGTGGTCGCCCTCTCCCCGTCTGTGCCCTCGCCCTCCAAAGCCACCTCAGCCTCTACTGTGACCTCCAAAGCCACCTTGAGCCTTAGGCTTGGCCCAGTCCAAAGTGGCTTTGTTTCCATCAATTTCACCATCTTCCATGGTCTCCTTGGTGGTTTTGGCGTCTTCCTCACAGTTGAAGTCTCCAAAACCAAACCCTTTGAAGGACCCAGTCTCCTGGTGACAATCCTTGCCTGAACAGAGCCATCGAACGACTCTTTTAATGTCTCTTCTGTGGTATCCTCAGACAGAGGATTTGATTACGTCTGGTATTAGAACATTAAAGTGTGTCAAATATCCCAGAATGGGGACTGTCTAAAGTATGACTTGAGCAATCTTGAAGTTTGGACAGCTGCATTTCTTAGACTTAAAGCATTTCAAGTTGAAAGAAAAGGCTAATTATAATGAAGACATTCTATTTCCTTAGAACTACGGTCTCATTACAAATTCATGTGCCAGGGTTTATGTTTTAACTTCATTTTAATTAGAAATAAATTTAATTATTTAGAAACATTGCTAGGAAGATGGTAAAATATGAACGTAAAAGGTTATTTCCCATTGTGTTAACATGGGTAAATACAAAATTGACCCATTTCGGAATATCTGACACTCAGTAAATTCTTAGTAAACAAATGAATGATTTGTGATACAGAAGTACATATTCTAACTTTTAAGTGAATGTATCGACGAAAGCAAAACATCTCTAGAAAATTAAATTTCATCAGAGAATTGAAAACTAACATAATTTTTTAAATAAGCCACCTTCACCTGCAGATAAGCTGTCATCTCTGGTCTGAATTGAAAAGAATACAGACAGCTTAGTTGGGAAAGAGAAGGAAATAGAATAGCTCTAGGTTTTCTGTGTCATCCCTTGGTTTATCACAGATTAACAGGAAGCAAGCTGGATTCAAGATGTTTGCCATGTTACTGACATAGTACCAAGAACTACCAGAACACTATCAAGAACTGAAATTGTAAGTAATGTCTTAGTTGGTAAACGGAAGTGCTTATAGTTGGGAAAAATTATAGGCAAATTGGCCAGTTTTACTGACTCTAATTCCTATGCTTTACTACATAATCAATATGTTGTTTTAATTCTAAAAGTTTTCCTTTGTGTTATGTATTTATAAAGATCTCTGGATATCACATTTTGTTTCCCGGTCTTTTATGGCAATAGCTTAAAGGGAAATGCAGTCTGGAAGAGTGATTAGGAGCAAGGGCTCTGGCACCAAATGGTCTGGTTCTGAACTCTCTGATCTATTTACCACTCTGTGACCTTCAACAAGTGACTCACATTCTCCATGCCTCAGTTTCCTCATCTGGAGGATGGGGATGGCAATTACGGCACCAAGCCAAGAATTAGAAAAGTTGAGATGGATAAACCACTTAAAACAACACCTTTGCAGAGTGCCTGGGGGGGGGCTCCGTCAGTTAAGTGTCGACTCTTAATTTTGGCTCAGGTTACGATGTCGCGGCTCATGAGATCAGGCTCCACGCTGTCAGCTTGGGGTTCTGTCTCGCTCTCTCTTTCTGCTCCTCCCCTCTTCTCTCTCAAAATAAATAAATTGAAAACAAAACAAAACGCCGCAAGAAATAGAGCCATTAAGTTACCTTTCTCAGAAGTGATTGTTCTGCGGGTCTGTCTCCAAGCTCGGCCATTTTTCCTTTTGTCTACAACGGGGAGTGAAATGAAAGCATCCATCTTGATTTCAGTAGACAAAAAAGGTCAGACTTCTTGACCATTTCCTTGACATGAGCTAGTCTTGAAACAGGACAAATTTTAGGAAAAAATTTTCTTACAGGAAACTTTGATTTAGTTTCCCGGGGACATCTACAGTGTGGGTGAGAGATGCTGGGAGTCCTCCACTCACATAACGTTTTCTCAGTAATACCACTGACGTGACTTTGGTTTTTCAGAGTACTCTTGCGTATTTCTAGTACTGTGTTGTCTTATAACAACGTGCTGTGGTGCTCAGACCTCCCCGGGGGCCAGCCCCCATCTTTGATTCTTCAGAAACTGTGCAATATTTTAAAAGGTCAAGGTTATCTGAGGAAGCACAGCACCATAACTCTTAGAGATCACAGCAAAGAGGGAGGAGGAAAAAAGGCCACATTGCTTAGAGATGGTAAATTCTGAGTGGTAAATCACCATACGTATACAATCGTTATTACACCATTTTCTATCTTCCCAGTTGTATATATTCCAGAATTATATTCTAAGTACCTAAATAAAACCCTCATGAATTATCAACATTACCTCTGTGTTTCTCACATAGGGCCATAAAAGAAAGCGTATGAGAGATGATAGCCTCTAGTCTTTTATTAAAGTTCTGTGACCTTTAAGTTGTCGAAACTCAGACTGTATGTAAATTGCCTGCAAGCCAAGATGACAGCGTTAAGCTGTAAAAATGGTCAGTTGTATACGCAACCTCGCAAATTACTAGGTTGGCCAAGACCAATGATGGAAAAACCTTTAATTATGATGCACGGTCATGGCCACTTCTAACTGTATACAATAAAGCCAGCACATAGTGGCTTGATTTGAGAGGCATCAGAGGCATCCTTGCTTGCAAATATTCCTCCACTAGCCAGCTCAGTAACTGGAAATTGGAAGATTTCCTTAGGTTGAAATATCTTTGTTGAAATACTTTAAACAATAAGCATAACCTGAGAAGGTTCATGATTAACTCAGCAGCATCCTTTAGTATAGTAATTTGAGTTTATTGATTCATGCATGAAACATTTATTGAACACTTATCATATGCTTGGCATTGAAAATACAGAGGGAAGTGTTTACACTCACCTCTTTCAATCAGCACCCAGTCTAGTCAGCAACGTGGAAGGGCAACCAAACATGAGAGTCTAGAATGAAGAAAGCTGTGGCGAAGATGTTCACGTGCCACTGGGGACCCAGAAGAGGGATCCCTTGACCTTTAAGGAGTTAAGTGTGGCTAACGTGTTAAGGTGTTTTAATTCTCTCTCACAGAAATCAATTCAGTTGAAAGATTTTAACCGAGGAGCAGTATAATCACATTTGCGTTTGACGGCTGTCACCCAAGCAACATAGAAAATAGTGATTGGGGCCAGAGGGCCCGTGAAGTAGAAATAAGGCATCCAAGAAGCTACTGATATTCTCCAGGCAAGATATGATGAAGGCCTGAAGCTGGGCTAGGTTAGTAGGAAATTAACGGGGATTAGATTCGAGAGGTACGTAGGAGTTAGGATCAGTGGGAGTTCTGGTTAGAGATTTGGGTGAGAGGGGAGGTTTCTGGCTAGTGTGACAGGATATTTACTTTGGTGCCATCATAGAGAATTTGACGATCAAGTTTGAGGAATGGGGAAGGGACCAGTTAGGCTGAGTTGAAGCTGCCTGTGGCTATGCAAGAGGAGGTAAACAGTAGGCATCTGGACATAGATGCATGGACATAGCAAGAGAGATCTGGGCTGAGGGGAAGACCTGGGTGCATCGCCAAGGCAAGGAAGCAGCTGGAGCCATGAGTACTGAGCCCTTTTAATGTTATATTACAAAAGAAGTGATAAAATCTGGATAGCAACATATGCTACAAATGCAATCGCAAACACCATTTTCTGAAAATATGAACACATTTTATTATAATAGTTGAATTTATGAGGAATTCTGTTTTCTATTTTTTTTAGAAAAAAAAAACTGTGGTAGCTTAAAAACAAATAAAATGTAAGAGTTTGGGAAAAGGCTAAGTGAGTATTTTCCTCTATCTAGCCAAAGTGTTTCTCTGATGATTTTGTTAATGGCACTGTGGTTCTTGAAGCTTAATGCTATAGTATAAAATTCCACATTTCTCTACGTTTACTCCTAATTATTCTAAGTGAGTCTGACTTAGTTAATCCTTTAAAATCTGCTATCTATTCACCCACATTCTCAGCAGTCAAGAAGGTTGATGCATCTATCACAACTTCCAATAGAAATAGCCATTTCTATATCAAGGCTATGTGTATAATGACACGATTCATTGGAAAGACCTTACCTTTCCTCCTGGGAAGAAGTCCTGTCTCTTAGGGCTCCATGTTAAATGGGAACAATCTCTATTTTACAGAATATTGCAAGTACGGAAGTTACCGATTGTAGCTTTGAGCTATATTTGTGTTTCTTGAGTATAATCCTGAAGCAAAAATACAACCAGTGTACCCTAAGAAGATAATTTGCTTAAAAATTTTTTTTTTAATTTGAGAGAGAGAGAGAGCATGAGCAGAGGAGAGGAGCAGAGGGAGAGACACAAAGCATCGTAAGCAGACTCTATGCTCAGCATGGACCACAACGTGGGGCTTGATCTCCTGACCATGAGATCATGACCTGAGCCGAAATCAGGAGTCGGATGCTTAACCAACTGAGCCACCCAGGAGCCCGAAGATAATTTGCTTTTAATTTTGAAGTTCATTTATTAAGACTTCGTTGGCTGTGTCAGGACCTTGACCGTTATAAAAATATCTGTATGCTTTAAAAGGCATAATAAAATCAGAAAATAAAATTTCTAAAAATATTTCTTTACTAAAAATATTCCTTACTTTGACAATTTGGAGTAGATCCACTAAGTTAAAATTTTATATGGATTATTTTTATTGATATTCTCAGTAATAGGCATAGAAATTACTCTTTACTGTTTTCACTCTGAAGACATGAAATTTCATATAATTCCCAGGATAATTCTAAAGGCCTCTTGGAAAGCATCCTTAAAGTTGGATTCAGATAGGCTTTTGTCAGTTGCTATATGTTAACGCTTTCACCCTTGTAAAAATATCATCACATACAACTGCATATTCATAAAAAGCTGGAGGAGATAAATGAAATTATTCTAGTTGAAATATTATAGAGAAAAAAATCATAAGATAAAAAATTAAAAACTGTCTATAATTAGACAATTAGAATTCGCCGTCCCTCATCCTTATTCATAAAACATATGGCTGAATTTTTTGAAACCCTGCAGTTAAAAATTAGACAGAAGAAAAATGAATAGTTGATAATTACTTGTACGTGTTCATTTTCTTCTGTGTTATAAATGTGTTGAGTAAGATGGCACCAAGAAATCCTAAAAGATCACACATTTTTAAAAATGTATTTATCCAACAAATATTTATTGTAGACCTAGTGCGAACATTTTTCTGGCTAGAGGTACAAGACAAGTCCCTGCCCTCCGGGGGCTTACATTCTAATGTGCTGGATGGGCAATAAACACAAAAAACCAGCATAGAGTAGAATGTCAGGTAGAATGAAAGAGTAGGCTAAGAAGAGAGAGAGAGAGAGAGACACAGAGAGAGAGAGAGAGATGTGGCCAAGAGTTAATAGAGATAGAATGGTCAGAGAAGCCTCTTTTGGGAGGGGATATTGGAGCTGAACTTGAAGAAAACGAGGCAACCATTCCCAGGAAGAATTTGGGAAAAGCACAGTAGGGAAAGAAAATACCAAGCCCAAGTACCAAGAGACGGACTAAGCTTGGGTGTCTGAGGACCAGCAAGGAGGCCTACAGTGGAGTGGAGTGAACCAGGTGAAGGAGATGAAGCAGGTGGTAAAAGCTACAGATGTGGAGGAGGGACCGAGGCCAGATCATGGTCTTATTGGCCATGAAGAGGGATTTACATTTTAGTCTCATTATAAAAGGAAGACTGCAGAAGCCTCGGAGCAAGGGGAAGACTCTATGTGACTTACAGTGTCAAAGGATCACACTAGTGCTGTAAGATGCCGACTCAAGATTCTCAACGGTGCGTGTGTGTGTGTGTGTGTGTGTGTGTGCAAATTTGGGGGTAGAGAGAATCAAACCGAGACGTATATGTGTTGAGTTTGAAGGGCCTGTTGGACATCCAAGGAAGGGTGTTGAAGCAGCTGACTAGAGACTCTCCAGTCTAAGAGTGAGACACTGGAGATGGAAAAGAGAAGTGACCTGGGAAACCATGGGACTGAATAATGTCACATAGGGAGTGAGTGTAGATGGGGAAGAATGACAACTAGCACGTGAGGGAATCTGACACGAGGCTCAGGTATGAGGAGGACTAAGACAGCGGGTGGTACACGGTCCAAGAGAAGAAAACGTTTCAAGAAGGAAGTAAGCGTCAACAGTGTCAGATCACCATGGAAACGTGCATACCAAAAGCTGTTCGATCACATCTCTTTTTTCCATCAGTTCTGAAAATCAAATGCACAAGCGTCAGAAGAGAAGTTTCTTTACATTTTAAAACAAGTACTATTATTAAATCGGGAAGGTCATGAAGTGGAGTAAATTAAAAGTGGGGCTACTGAACCGCAGAGATATGGAGACGAAGGGGAATGGGGGAGGGAAGAGATATAGCCAAACTAAACACTACAATAGGACTACGTGACACATGGTAAGGAAAAGGGCCATTTATTTATTTATTTATTTAATTTTTTTTTTTTAACATTTATTCATTTTTGAGACAGGGAGAGACAGAGCATGAACGGGGAAAGGTCAGAGAGAGAGGGAGACACAGAATCCAAAGCAGGCTCCAGGCTCCGAGCTGTCAGCACAGAGCCTGACGCGGGGCTCGAACTCACAGACCGTGAGATCGTGACCGGAGCCAAAGTCGGACGCTCAACCGACTGAGCCACCCAGGCGCCCCCGAAAAGGGCCATTTAAAGTGGAAGCCAGTCGTCAATTTTTAACAGCAAAAATTGTTTATTAACAACGAGCTTTGCATCTAGCATTCTAGTCAAGATGGAAAACACGTTATATTGCCGTGAGCTAACATTGGTCATTGGCTTTATCCTCTCTTTTATTCTCCAGATGTTCATCGATCCAGACTTTGAACTTCAAGGGTTGTCTCTTTCAGTGTATGTGTGGACAGGAAGGGTGGTATGTCTTGTAATCTAGGAAGTTTTCAGGAAGGCTTAATTTGGTCCCCATGAATTGGGTAGGTACTTTGGAAGAAGCTCGACTGATTAAGTTTTTAGTATTTGTTTCGGCACCTGTGGATTTGCAAGATCCTGAGCATACTGTAACCCACTTTTCCCCTTGGTACCTCAAGTAAATACATTCTCTTCGGTGAGAAGTTAAAATGCCTGTTTTCTTTTCTGGTTCTCTCCAACACTGGTCAAAGTACCTTTCATCGCTTTGTAAAATCTCCAGCAAGATATCAGAAAAGCAAACAAGGAATGAGTTGAACTACATTGTGGATTCTTTCAAGTGGAATAGGGTACAGACATTAAAAATTATACGATGAAAAATATAAAGCAACAGAGAAAAACATCTATCATGTACTCTTAGGAGAAAAAAGCAGAATAGAAAATTCAGTCTGTATTTACCCCTATATGTGACTGTTCTTTTTGTTTCAATGCAAGTTCTTTAAAGTAAAAATTTCTTTGTATTTGTGGTATTCTTTGTACTGCATGGTTAATAAATGGGCTAAAATTATGAAAATGCAAATTCAAACTGGGGGTGATACAAATACAATAGTATATGCAGAATATGCTATAATATATGGTCTAATGAAACAATTATAATTATATATTAATTATAATGCTATATAATATAATATAATAAAGCAATTGCAAAAAAAGCCAATGCCATTCTCCTTTTCTCTCTCCTATCCCACTTTATCTACATGAGATACTTTACGAATGAGCATTGTTAGGGCTATATCCTGAAATCTTACTTTTCTTGAGAAAAATGCTTGCACAGCGCACCAAACATAAGTATCCATGTTATAAGACTGTAATTGGAGATTGAAAATGCCGAGATAAAATACTGAGATTTGTATCAACCATTGTCACTCAGGAGACAGAAACGACAGCAATAATTTGGTGGGGGGAACATCGATATTAAGATTTATTAACTAGAAACAGGTAGTTAACTACTAGAGGAGGTTAAAAAAAAAGCAAACCCTAAGGAATGCAACAATGGAAACAATAGAAAGATGGGATGAAGCGGGCCTAAGAAAAAAAATTGAGAATGAATGAACAACTTGGAAGAGGGTCTTCCCTGAGGCTGAATTCAGACCTCAGCAGAGAGGGAGTGCCTGCCGCAAATCTGTGCAGCCTTCCCAGGGTGACGGAATGTGCTGGAGGACAGAGGTGGTAGCGACCCATGAGAAGTGAACAACTGATGGCGGAGGAACTCCGTGGAGGGTGCTGGTCGCCCAGGATGGCTGTCAGTGTCACTGAAGTGGGGCTGGCTGCCACCCCACAGGAGAAAGCCCGCTGAAATCGGGAAAAGACACCCTTCCTCTCGCTTTGTCCGTGTAGAGGTCTTTCTGTTGACAAAGCCTACCATTGTATCAGCTGGCACAGGAGAACTGTTTATAAGCTGCGACTAAAATATCACAATGTAGGTCATAGGAGGGTCGATTTGGTATCTAGAAGGAATGGATTGACAAGTGGATTGTCAATGTCAGTGGATTGACTGTCTACCCCTTTGGTTCCTCAGATTCCATGTGTTCCCTTCGTCATACACTTAAACTTCCACGTGTTTTCCACGTGGAAGTGGAAAGTCATACACTTAAACTTCCACCTCATGTTTTCACTTAACAAGGTGCAGCTGTCCTTCCCACAAGTGAAGTTCTTACCCTTTCTCCCAAATGAGGAGAAATGTCCTTCCTACAGTAATTGTATCCGTCATCCACCATTCTAATGACTCCTTGGATTCAGCCATCTTCCAATGAAAGTTCTGCTACCTAAAGATTGATTTGTAAAGTTAACGTCCAATGAGGATGAGTCTATGCCTCCTTCGTGATGGAACAGGTCCATTGTAATCAACCTGCAACTGGAGGCAGTTCCCCCTAGAGAATTGTTCCATATCTGGGACCAAAGCATTTTTCTCTACTCTTGGGAGATTAGACGGCAGTGGTAGCCTCGTCGGCCATGGTAAGAAGTGTGTGCTATTGAGCCCGGGAATAATCTCCATCCTTATCACCATGGACACCATGGGAAGATGCTGACTGAAATCCACACAGCACACCATTGCCCACCTGATTATGGAGGACCTCTTCTGTGGTGTGTACCCTCTAATGAGTATTCGCATGAAATGTTATGGCACACACCCTTCCCAAATAGGTCCTCACGATGCCTGGATATTTCTGTCCTTGTGTAACCCTCTCTCCTTGAGCGTGGGCTGGACCTAGTGGCTTACTTCCCAGAAATGAAATATGGCAAGCGTGATGATATGCCACTTCCAAGATGAGGTTACAAAGATTCTGACTTCTCTCTTGCTGACATTCTCTCTCTCATTCTTGCCCTGATGGAGAGTGCTACCTGGTAAGCAACGAAGGGTGGCCTCTGGCCAAGAGCCAGTGAGGAACCGAGGCCTTCAGGTTCAGAAACAGAATCTTTCCAGCAACCATGTGAGTGACCTCTAAGTGGATGCCTTCCGGGTTGAAGCTTCATTTGAGACCGCAGTCTTGGCTGACACCTTAACTGCAGCCTTATGAGACCATGAAGTGGGGGACCCAGCTAAGCCATTCCCGGATTATTGTTTTAAGCTAACAATAACGAACTTTTGTGGTGGGTCATTAATCACGTAGTGGTAGGTAACTAATACAGATGCAAACTTCACAGTCTACCCTGATTTTGAGAGATACATCTACATACCTCTTTCCCAATAGTCCTTGTTCACTAGTCTTTCAATCCTGTCCTTTGCACATCCTTTACCATTCCACCAATCCATTATCTACCCCTTGTGAAATAATGGTAGATTATCAATTCTGGTTAGGAGAAGGTGGACCTGTCTTCTTTCAAATACCATGAAAGATGGCTGAGAAATCAGAGTTAGGATTAAATTATACTCTAATTTTTTTGAGGGCATACCATTTGACTGTGCTACATGTTGTGTGATAGAAACACAGTCATTTCATCTTTAAGAAGCTTTACACCCACGAGGATCCGAAATCTCATTCTCCGTCACTGTAAAGATGGACATGATTTTTATATCTTTGTCAAGTAATTTGCTTTCTGGGATGTAAGGATTAATGTTGCTGAAGGCTGATCTCCAATAGGATACTTTATTCCCATATTTTGGGATATTGTCTATAGGCCAAGATCCCTCAACTATTTGTAATCTACTTAGGGCTCTCTTCTAATCTCCAGGATCAAATTTCCAATTTCCTCGTAAAAACTTCATCAAGAACTCCCATCACACAATTAACACGTCCAAAATAATTCCTTGCCTCTACCTTCTGCATAGCACTCCCTTCATCTTCCAGCTTTCTCTGGTCGAATGTTCTTTTTTCTTTTCTCCATAATTGGAAAGTGGCCCCATCATCCTCCTAGCCTTTTTTTTTTTTTTTAATGTTTACTTATTTATTTATTTTGAGAGAGAAGAGGCAGAGAGAGAATCCCAAGCAGGCTCCATGCTGTCATCGAGGAGCCTTGATCCCACCACTGCAAGATCATAGCCAGAGTCCAACACTTAACCGACCGAGCCACCCCGGCGCCCCTCTCTTCCTGAACAGAAATTCAAAACTGCTCTTTTCAAGAACAGAACAGGTATTTTCCATGTCTTCATTCTTTGACACTTAATTAACTATTTAATTATTTTCTCCTCGTGCAGTCTCTTTGACCAGAACTCTCCTCATCCTCATTTTGGTCTCAGGGTAGCCTTCAAAAACTAGCTACCGTGTCCCTTACGTAATTTCCTCCTTACGTAAGGGACAATCCCTTCTGATGGACTTCCACTAGACTTTGCCTGAACACCACTTTGCTTTTATTACAGTACTTTATTTTATACTGCCTTTTCTAAAGCGTGATCTGAGGAAGCCTTATCCCTCGGAGACATCCCCGTAAAGGTAATGGAAGTCTAGAGCATTTTCTGCACTGTTGTTTGTCTTAGCCTTTCCTGATTTACATTAGCTGGTTGATGCTGAAGCACCCGCAACACAGAAATGGATTCAGCCTCCGTTTATCTTGTTTCACTCTCTTTTGTCCTTATTATTTACTATTTTCTTGCAGGACGCTTGTGCCCAATCTACTATGCCCTTTCTCACTTTTGTATTTCTTGGCATTATGCGTTATGGTTACTTGTGGGTTGTTGGAAATGTCGTGCGAATGTCCACACTCTGAGGCAGGCACATCTCAGACGTGTTGGTGATATTTTCTTCTAGGCAACTCTAGAACTGTAACAACACCATCAGGAAGCAAAGGAAATAAATGATTAAGCTACCAGAGGGAGCTGACTGAGAAGTTGGAACTGCTCGAGGCCACAATTAGTGGGAAAAGTGAGGAAGACGAATGGGTCACACCATGAGATTTTAAGCGGAGCGGTTATAAACTCTTGGAAATATCATCTCTGGCTTGATGAAAGCGGATGTGAAAATGGTGAGATACACTATTCAAATGAAGCATTAGAGCATCCGTTGTGTTGAATGAAGTTCTGATGAGTCAGCCCAGTCAGAGAAGCATCAAGCCTCCTGGAGACGGTCCATTCACACACCGACTTGCAATGGCGCGGTTTGCCACGACGTGGTTGATAGTGGCAGAGACCAGATGGGTTCTAGATCGTAAGAAATTAAATCTACTTTTACCTGGGTCACTAAGCTACTGATCTGGCTTCCAATATGGAAATGAGGAATCATTCCCCTCCCCCGAGATTTGATTAATAAATTTAGTGACCAATGGGGCGCCTGGGTGGCTCAGTCGGTTAAGCGTCTGACTTCCACTCAGGTCACAATCTCAGGGTTCGTGCGTTCGAGCCCCCGCGTTGGGCTCTGTGCTGACAGCTCAGAGCCTGGAGCCTGCTTTGGACTCTGTGTCTCCCTCTTTCTCTGCTCTTCCCCTACTCATGCTCTGTCTCTCTCTCTCTCTCTCTCTCCCAAAAAGAAAAAAACACTAAAAAAAAAAAACTAAAATAAGTAATCAAATAAATAAATAAATAATAAATTTAGTGACCACTTTGCTCGGGTCACTTTTTCCTTTAGTGCATCCTTCAGAAGCACAACGCAGAGAAATCGAAAGTGCTGTCATCTGTTTCGTGCCATCAACAACATTTCATTTTGAAACAGTCATAACCACGCGGCTCTAAGCAGCTTTATTACCAAAAAAAAAAAGGAACACAGATAAATGTTGCAACTTATTTTATGATGTGAAATGTCTTCTGAGGAACATCTGTGTAAACAAAGCAGCATTATGCATACACTTTTGCCCTCAGACTTGAGGCTGACGGTACCTTCATTGTCCATTATTCAACCCTGATGATGCTCTTGGCACACAGGGTTCCGATATGAAGACATATTGTGTGGTGTTTTGACCCATTTGGTGTTCATCATCTTATCTTTCTGAGCTGTAAAAACAAAGTGATACCAGAGTGGTTTCTTGGATCTGTGTCAGCCTCAAGCTTCAATTTTGTAAGTGAAAAAACGATCTATTAACATCAGGAGAAAGTAAAAACATTAGAAAAAAAATGTAAAGGGGCGCCTGGATGGCTCAGTCGGTTAAGCATCCGACTTCAGCTCGGGTCATGATCTCACGGTTCATGGTTTTGGGCCACGCGTCGGGCTCTGTGCTGGCAGCTCAGAGCCTGGAGCCTGCTTCCGATTCTGTGTCTCCCTCTCTCTCTGCCCCTCCCCCTCTCACTCTGTTTCTCTCTCTGTCTCTCTGTCTCTCTGTCTCTGTCTCTGTCTCTCTCTCTCCCAAAAACTAAATAAAACCTTTAAAAAAAAAGCATTAGCAAAAAGTAACATTTGACTATGGGACTTATGCCTCCAAAGTATCAAAAGCAGAAATTCGTTTGCAGAGATTGAAATAAGGTCATTTCCTTACACGTGAGTTCTTCCATCTGAGGCGATTGATCAGAAGTGCTACGAGGTTTAAATATCGAAGTGAAAGAGATCAGCCGTCAATGAACCGACTGCTAAATTTCTTAAGGAAAATGTTTAACCTGAGATTGGCTGGTTACTAACTACACTTCCTCTTTCCTCTGGCTCTCACAAAAGAAATGGATTGAGCCCTAATGAAAATTGTAAAAACTACATAGATGTATTTCATATTTGAATCTGAATGTCGACTTGGCACTGAAATGGAATATAATAAAGCAATTAGAAGGATTTCACTTTGACAGTTCTTGATTGATCGTTCGATTTAAATCATTTCTCTTGGAATTTATTCCTTCATTTATAATTTTAGTGTCGTAAATTCAAAATCAAAGAAAACATGACAACGAAAATGACATGGCCTGTGTTATACATATAAATATAAGTTCACGATGTTTTGTAACAACTCATTAACTCAATTACATTTACAGTTTTCTGGAAAGGGTTTTCCTTTTTTTATTTTTAATAGACTTATTTTTTTTTAGACCTGAAAAATTGAGCACAGGGGCGCCTGGGTGGCTCAGTCGGTTAAGCGGCCGACTTCGGCTCAGGTCATGATCTCGCGGTCCGTGAGTTCGAGCCCCGCGGCGGGCTCTGTGCTGACAGCTCGGAGCCTGGAGCCAGCTTCAGTTTCTGTGTCTCCCTCTCTCTCTGCCCCTCCCCCGCTCACGATCTATCTCTTTCAAAAATGAATAAATGTTAAAAAATTTTTTAAAAAATTGAGCACAAAGTACAGAGAATTTTCATGTATTCTTTGTTTTTCTGAGAGATTTCATGTATTCTCAGTTTAATCTAACATCTTTTAAAAAAATGTTTATTTATTTTCAGAGAGAGAGAGCACGAGGTGGGGAGGACAGAGAGAGAGGGAGAAAGAGAATCCCAAGCAGGCTCCACACTGTCATCACAGAGCCCAACACAGGGCTTGATCTCATGAACCATGAGATCATGAGCTGAAATCAAGAGTCAGACACTTCACCGACTGAGCCACCCAGGTGCCCCCCACCCCATTATTCATATCTTGAATTAAGGTGGTACATTTGTTGCAAATGATTAACCAATACTGATAAACTATCAGCAGCTAAAGCCCATAGTTTACATTAGGGATCACTTCTTGTGTTGGACAGTTCTTTGGGTCTTGACAAATACGTAAGGTCATGTATACACAGGTATGGGATCATACAGAAGAATTTCACTGCCTTAAAAATTTCCTGCACCCCACCTATTCATGTCTCTCGGCCCCTCTCCCTCCAAGCCTCGGGGGACCTCTGATCTTTTTACTGTTTCTATTGTTTTGTCTTTTCCAGAACATCATATAGTTAGAGTCATACAGTATAGAGCATTTCTACCTCGGTTCTTTTACTAAAAAATATCATAGAACTTTTCTCCGTGTCTTTTTGGGGCTCGATGCCTCATTTCTTTTTAACACTGAGTACTATTCCATTGTCTGGATGGACCACAGTTTACGCATCCATTCAGCTCCTGAAAGACATCTTGGTTGCTGCCAACTTTTGGTAATTACAAGTAAAGCTGCTATAAACGTGCACGTGCAGGTTCTTGTGTGAACAGACATTTTCAACTCATTTGGCCAAATACCCAGAAGTGCGGTTGCTGGATTGAATACTAAGACTACATTTGGATTTGTATCTGCCAAACTGTTTTTCCAAGTGTCTGCATCATTTTGTGTCATCAGCAAAGAAGGAGAGTGCCTGTGGCTTTACCTTCTCCCCAACTTTTGCTGCTGTGAGTGTTTCGCATTTTAGCCATTCGAATGGGTTGTAGCTCTCTAATGTTCTCTAATGATTTACCGTGTTGAGCATCTTTCCATGTACTTATTTGCCATTCCCGTGTCTTCTGTGAGATTTCTATTTAGTTCTTTTGCCCATTTTTAAAAGTGGTTTGTTTTCTTATTCTTGAACGTTAAGGGTCCTTTGTATATTTTAGACACAAGTCCTTTATCAAGTATGTGCTTTGCAAATATGCTCTTCCTGTCTGTGGAGTGTGATTTCATTCTCTTAACACTGTCCTTTGCAGAGCAGACGTTTTCCATTTTAATCAAATCCAGCTTATCAATTTTTTCTTTCTCGGATTAAACTTTTTGGTGATGTATCTAAAACCTCACCACCACACCTAAGGTCACCTAGATTTTCTCCTGTAGAGAATGTCTAGGCATGTTACGGTTTTTTACATTTTACCTGCGGGTCTATGATCCATTTGAGTGAGTTTTGTGAAGGGTGTGAGATCTGTGTTTGTGTCTAGATTCATTTCTTTTCTTTTTTCTGCATGTGGATGTCTAGTTGTCCAAGCACCATTTGTTGAAAAGATTATCCTTTCTCGATTAAATTGTCTTTGTTCCTTTGTCAAAGATCATCTGGCTATATTTGTGTGGGTCTATTTCTGGGCTCTTTATTCTATTCTATTGACCTACTTGTTTGATCTGCCAATATCACAATGTCTTGATTACTATAGCTTTATGGTAAATCTTAAAGTCAGGAAGTGTCAGTGCTCTGACTCTGTTCTTCTACATTGTGTTGGCTATTTTGGGTCTTTGCCTTCCAAATAAACTTCAGAATCACTTTGTTGATATCCGCAAAATCACTTGCTGGAATTTTACTTTAAGAATTGCATTGGATAGAGAGATTAAGTTGGGAATAACTGACATCTTGACAATATTAAGTCTTCCTATCCAGACCATGAACTATCTCTCCATTTATTTAGTCCTCCTTTGGTTTACTATATCAAAATTTTATAGTTTTCCTCATATAGATCTTATACATACTTTATTAGATTTTTGCCTAATTTTTTCTTTCATTTTTGATGCTAATATAAATGATGCCATGCTTTTAATTTCAAACTCTAGTGTTTCATTGCTAGCATATAGGAAAGAAATTAAATGTTTATACTAACCTTGTATCCTGCAACCTTGCCATCATCACTTTACTGTTGATTATTTGTGATTTTATACATAGGCAATCATGTCATCTGTGAAACGAGACAGTTTCAATTCTTCCTTACCAATCTACATACTTTTTATTTCCCTTTCTTGTCTTGTTGCATTACCTGGTATTTCTAGTATGACTTTGAAACAAGAGTGGTGAGAGAACAACTTTGCTTTGTTTCCAGTCTTAAAGAGAAAACGTGTAGCTTATCGTTAAGTATGATATTAATTGGAAGTATTCTGTTAATGTTTCTTAAGCTGATGAAGTTACACTTTATTCCTGCTGTGAGTCTTATCAGGAATGGGTGTTGGACTCTGGATTGCTGCATCTATTGATATAATCAGGTGATTTTTCTTCTTCAGCCTGCCGATGTGAGATATTACATTAATTGATTTTCAAATGTTGAATCAAGCTTCATACCTGGGATAAGTCCCACTTGGTCATGAGGTATAATTATTTTTATACACTTTTGGATTCAATATGCTAATATTTTGCTGAGGACTTTGTATCTATGTTTATGAGAGATACTGGAATGTTTTTCCTTTCGTGTAATGTGTTTATCTGATTCTGGTATTAGGATAAGGCTTTCTCACAGAGTGAATTATGAAGGGTTTTCTTTATTTCTATTTTCTGAAAGAGATTGTAGAGAAGGGACATAATTTCTATTTTTCTGCTTTGAAATTCATGGATTTTTGCTGTTATTTTTATTATTAATTTTTTCCTATTACTTTTGATTTAATATGTTCTTTTTTCCCTACTTGCCTGAAGCAAAAATTTAGATTATTGATTTTAGATCTTTTTCTATTCTAATATATGCATTCAATGCTATACCTTTCCATTTAAGCACTGCTTTTACTGCATACTTCACATTTTGGTAAGCTGTATTTGCATTTGCATTTAGTTCAAATTATTTAAAAATCTCTGTTGAGATTTCTTCTTTGCCCCAATAGGTTATTTAAAAGTTTGCTGTTCAATCTCCAAATATTTTTGGGTTTTCCAGCAATGTGTTACTGACTTACAGCACAATTCTGTTGAGGTCTAAGAGGAAAGATGATATTGTTTCTACCTTTTAAATTTGTAAGGGTCCAGAACATGATCCATCTTCGTGAATATACTATGCAAGCTTGAAAAGAATATGCATTCTCCTGAAGTTGGATGAAGTATTCTATAAATGTCAATTAGATCTAGTTGATTGTGTGTGCCATTCAGTTTTAATATAGTCTAGCAAAATTCTTAAGAAAGAAAGAAAGTACAAATAAGAATATTAGGAATAAAAGGAATGAGATTAGGAGTGGAAAGAATGAAAGGAATACAAGGAATAAAGTAGAGTCAGAGATAGCGTTAAATGCATTTTTAAGACAAACTATGGTATTTGCATGTAAGAAAATACTATAAAGGGTTAAAAAGTGTAGCTAAATAATAATGCATCAAATAGGCAAATCTGGATAAAAGCAGAGTGCAGAAAAATATCTAGATGATAGTTTTTATGTAAATGTTAAAAATACTCAAAACGATGTAACGTGTATTTTGGATACAAAAAAATGTACAAAAACAGTATAAAACATGAAAACGACGTGCACCAACAACAGAATTATGGCTATTATTTTAGGTGGAGACCAGCATTTATATTGATTTCAAGGCACAGAGATACTTTTTCTTTCCTCACTGTGCTGGCTAGAACCTGCCATATAAGGTTGAATAAGCATGTGGAAAGAAGACATCCTTGTCTTATTGTTGTTTTTAGGGACAAAGCATCCGGTCCTTTATCATGACGAGTACTGTGAATTTGATGTTTCTATCTTTTCATTTCTGCCTTGAAAACTCTTTTTTTCTGGGCTGAGGAAAAGCAATTTTGGAAGTTTTAGTAACACTAAACTAAGACATGTGATTATAGTAGATATTAATGTTCTTCGTACTCAAGATTCAACTATTTTATTGCAGACTTTTAAAATAAGAAGAGTTTTTAATTTAACGTTTTCTTATTAATAAACAAAATTGGTTCAAGCAGTACAAATTGCTATTGGAACTCTCTTTTTTTGGCAATTTTGTGGGTAGGCTTCAGGGTATATAAAGTATATTTCTATGTAAAAGTATATTTTATAATTCTATTTATTCACTGTGTGTGTGTGTGTGTGTGTGTGTGTGTGTGTGTGTTTATAGCAATGTCACAAATGGTGGAAGAAATACCTTCCCTATATATTCTTAATTTCTTCTCAATAGTTAGTATTTTATGGCCAAAAAATACTATTATGGTGATTTTTACAAATACGATGTTTTTTAATAACACAAAAGTAATACACCCTCATATAAAAAATGTTTTGGAAATCCAGAAAAGTACAAAAAAAATAAAAAATTACCACTTTGAGGAGGGCACTTGTTGGGATAAGCACTGGGTGTTGTATGGAAGCCGATTTGACAATAAATTATATTCATAAAAAATTAGTGCTGAATTTATATCTTACCAAAATATTTTTAAAATATTTTGATGTACTTATTGCATAATTACACATACTTACACATAATTATGTACATGAAAAGACACATACACACATACTTTTTAATTTAGTATTGTGCCGTATAGAAAACTTTAGATATTAACTCCTGCTTCGAGTTACGACAAAGCAGCTTGCGTCACACAAACCCTCCTGTTATGAGCTACCATAAAAATTGAGAAAGAAAACTAACAGCTGTTTGAAGAAATTCGGGAGCAACCAGGAAAGCCAGGATTTGAGAGACCAGATTGAAGTAGAGAGAGGGAGAAGGGTAGGAGACACAGAAAAGAGCATGAAGGCCTAACACACATGTAATTGGAGTCCTAGTAGGAGCAAAGAGAGAGAATGAGACAGAATGGTAACTGGAAGAATGAATGCCGATGGGTTTCCAAAACTGAAAATAAAAACTAAAAACTAAAAAAAAAGATCAAGTCACAGATGTAGGTGCTTTACAAATCGAAACCTGCATAAATGGAAAGAAAACCACTCCTACCCATCTCGGTTTGCCTTCCAAAAGACAAAATCAAAGGCAATTTAAGAACAGTTATAGAAAAAAGGCAAAGTACCTTAAAGAGCTACAGTAAGACAGGAAACCACTTTTCCAATAGAAACAATGGAGTCAACAAGAAAGTGTCATCAAAACGACTCAAATGAAAAACCTGAAAATCTAGGATTTCATATCCAATTTTTATTTCAGCTGTTTAAATAAAAACATGTAGACCTAATGAGTTAATGAGATGTGGGAAATCGAATAATAAAATAATTCATTTTAATCCAAAAGAACAAAAGAAAGGGGAAAAAAGATGAAAACAAGATAAGAGAAACAGAGAACAAAGAATAACATAGCAGGTAAACCCGAATATTGCCTGTGACTACATTAAAGACATTATGAACTAAAGATTCCTTCAAAGACAAATATTGTCAGATTGGATCAAAAAACCTTTGTTATGTTTGTGTAGGACACATTAAAAAATTTGCTTAATGTCTATTTATTTTTGAGAGAGAGAGAGAGACAGAGCACAGCAGGAAATGGGCAGAGAGAGAGAGAGAGAGGGAGACACAGACTCTGAAGCAGGCTCCAGGCTCCGAGCTGTCAGCACAGAGCCCGACGCGGGGCTCGAACCCACAAACCATGAGATCCTGACCCGAACAGAAGTCCTCCGCTTAATCGACTGAGCCACCCAGGCACCCCCTGTATGGGAGACATTTTACACATTAGGACATAGAGAGATTAAAATTTTAAAAAAAATCAAGAAAATATATTCTTTGATAATACCAAGAAATAGCTGCAATAATACCAAACAAAGGAGACTACCTACAAGTAGTAACCCAGTTAAAGACGGATATTTTGTAATGATAGAAGAGTCCATGCCACTGGAAAAGATAACAATCTGAAATTGATGTGTGCTTAACAGAATGAAATTAAACTATGTAGTAAAAAATTCACAAAATTAGAGAAACCTATATTCACTGACTGGTTTTTTTTTTTTTTTTGACAATATCTGTCTGTAACTGATAAAGCAATCAGATAAAGATACCAATAGAGAGAGAAGATTTAAGGAACATAATAATAAACTTGACTAGTTGACATACCTAGAGTTTGGCACCCAAAAAATGCAGAGCACACATCATTTTCAAGTATACAGGAAAGACTTGGGACAAACAACGATATACTGGGCCATGTTTCAACAAATACCAATGAATTGAAATCACATTGAGAATGTACACTGTCCACAGTGTAATTAAGCCAGAAATCAATAACTAAAAGAACTGGAAAATCTCCAAATATTTGAAAGCTAAGCAACTATACACACACACACACACACACACACACACACACACACATGCATACACATACATACATATATACACAGATATACATGCGTGTATATATGTGTATTATATATGTTTTATATATATATATCATGTATAACCTTCTTTGTTTCACTTAACATTAGATGGTGTTTTCTCACATATTTTTAGCTCGGACATAGCCTGAATTTCCTGTCATCTTCTTCACAAAGTGGGAAACTGCAGGGAGCTTAATTACACAGAGCCTAGTAAAAAGAGAATGAGTGGGTAAATAAAGCGTTTGTATTCCTGCACCCAGAGATTCTTCCACCGGCTGCTCCCAGCCTCCTCCTCAGTATCTTAGCCTCTCCTCTAAAAATGCCTCATAAGAGACCAAAAAAATGCACTTTATTTGGACTTTTGCCTGCTTTTGTGGGAAGGAAACCTGTTCGAGGGAAGCAGGAGAGAATCCCGTGGTTTAATTTGCTGCTCTCCCAAAGGGAAGGTGGAGGAAGAGAACAGGAACTGGAGAGAACCAATACTGAGTTGATTTCATCCTGTCCTCAGAGGTGGGGTGCCTAGGGTGAGTTCTTTCTGTAGGGGCTCTGAGAGAGAGGGAGATCGCCGTCCAGATCTGCCTTTATTTGGCCTCACTCGGCCACAGCGCTGTGAACCCAAGGGTGAGTTCTCTTCCCGGGAGAATCAGGAATGTGTGCTGGAGAATCAGGACAGTGTGTTGAACAACCGGCAACATGTTATGAAATACGCATTAAGAGTCGTGGTACACGAATATATGTATATGCATAACATATAGAGAGAGACTAAATAAAGTATCTCAAATCGTTGACCTTTATTTGCTATGAACGATCTTGCACCTGTGAAGGCCAGAGTATTAGAAAACGGGCGATGTGTATTTTAAAATTGCATTCACTTCTCCCTTCTGTGTCGCGATGCAGTACAAATGGAACTTAAAATTTAAAATTGCATTCGCTCCTTTGGGGTATGGGGTTTTAAAAAGTAGAATGGGAGCCAGAACCGCATTGCTCTTTGAAAATAGACCTCTCACCGCCCCCCCCACCCCCCCAGCTTTGTTTCTCTTTAATTCTTAGCAGGAGAGCTTTTCATTTATTAATGTAATTAATACGGAAGGAAAAAAAAAAAAGGATTGCTGAGAAACGCGGCTCTCTACCCCACCGCCAGGGCGGGGGACGATGGGGAGGCGGCCGGGTCAGCGGGGGCGCAGTCGCGGCTGCGCGGTCCCGGAGCTTGCAGGAGCGCGGGGGCTGCGCCCGCGTAGACGCGCGCTGGCGCCCGGGGCCGAAGCGGGGAGGCGGACGCCGGGCGGGCTGGCGCAGCGGCAGTCGGCGGTCTCCCCACCTCCCGGCTCCGGGCAAAGGCGGCCCCTTCCCCGCTAGCTAGGTGACCTAGAGACTGCTACTGAGCTCACTCTTGGAGAGGACGCACGGAAGGTGGGAGAGCCGCGTCGGCCAGGGGCTTCTTAAAGCGGAAGAGACAGGTTGGTATTTTTCCTACGAAGGGTCAGGACTCTTTTCTCTGTCGCACTTTGTTCGAGGTGTTCAACTGGTTACGATAAGATTTCAACAGGTGGCAGAGAGAGGTCACGTGGGGCAGGTTGGGGCCGCCGCGGCGCCTCTCCCCTCCCCTCGGAACCGCACCTCTCGCTGTCGCTGCACGTCTGTCTATCAGCCTAACCCGGCCTCTCAATTCGGTTTTGCAGCCCCAGAGTCCGCGGCGACCGCGGGGAAGAGGACGGCGGGGAACGCGCCTCCGCGGGGGGGGGGGGGGGGGGGGGGGTGGAGCCACAGGAGTCGGAGCGCGGTCCGCGCGGACGCGGCCCCCGGGGGAGCCGCAGACCCGGCGGGGCGGCCGTGGAGGAGACGGGGTCGCCGGCTCCGCTGCCCTCGCCGACATGCACAACGAGAGCTTCTCGGAGCCGGGGCCCGCCAACGCGTCGTGCCCGGGGCCCGCGCTGGGCTGCCCCAACGCGTCGAGCCTGCCGCCGCCGCTGCCGCCGCCGCTGGCCGTGGCCGTGCCCGTCGTCTACGCGGTGATCTGCGCGGTGGGGCTGGCTGGCAACTCCGCAGTGCTGTACGTGCTGCTGCGGGCGCCCCGCACGAAGACCGTCACCAACCTGTTCATCCTCAACCTGGCCATCGCCGACGAGCTCTTCACGCTCGTGCTGCCCGTCAACATCGCCGACTTCCTGCTGCAGCGGTGGCCCTTCGGGGAGCTCATGTGTAAGCTCATCGTGGCCATCGACCAGTACAACACGTTCTCCAGCCTCTACTTCCTCACGGTCATGAGCGCCGACCGCTACCTGGTGGTGCTGGCCACGGCCGAGTCGCGCCGGGTGGCCGGCCGCACGTACCGCGCGGCGCGCGCCGTGAGCCTGGCCGTGTGGGGGCTCGTGACGCTGGTCGTGCTGCCCTTCGCCGTCTTCGCCCGGCTCGACGACGAGCAGGGCCGGCGCCAGTGCGTGCTGGTCTTCCCGCAGCCCGAGGCCTTCTGGTGGCGGGCGAGCCGCCTCTACACGCTGGTGCTCGGCTTCGCCATCCCCGTGTCCGCCATCTGCGTCCTCTACGGCGTCCTGCTGTGCAGGCTGCGCGCCATGCGGCTGGACAGCCACGCCAAGGCCCTGGACCGCGCGAAGAAGCGGGTGACGCTCTTGGTGGTGGTGATCCTGGCCGTGTGCCTCCTCTGCTGGACGCCCTACCACCTGAGCACCGTGGTGGCGCTCACCACCGACCTCCCGCAGACGCCGCTCGTCATCGCGGCCTCCTACTTCATCACCAGCCTGAGCTACGCCAACAGCTGCCTCAACCCCTTCCTCTACGCCTTCCTGGACGACAGCTTCCGCAGGAGCCTCCGCCAGCTGCTGGCCTGCCGCGCTGCCGCCTGACCCCCGCCCCGCTCCGCTCCGCTCCGCTCCGCGCGCGCCCTGCGCCCGGGTCCCGGCCGCGCCAGCCCCGGCGGGTGCGGGGGGAGCAGGCGTCCGCGGCGCTCGGAAACTTGCTGGAGACGCAGATTCCCTGAGGCTCCGGTTCAGACCTCGGGAATCCGACGCGCTAGGGCTGCGTCCGAATTTGAATTGGTGAAGCCCTCCCGAGGATGCGGGAGCACACTGAGTATAAGGACTGTTGCGGCCGAGGACGCACGCTCACTTCTCTCTAATGCCAAAGGACACCGAGTCGACCCCCCCCCCCCGAGTTTGACAGGGGAGGGGAGGAATGGGGAGGGGAGGGGAAGGGGGCCGGTATTGCTGGGAATCCTCTGCGCCGCCCCCCTCTCTCCTGCCGCCCAAGGCGTTCGCAACCCAGGCTCTAGGTGGAGCCCTCGACTCTATCCCCGGGATTCGGGGGTGGCGGTGGGGGTGGCGAGGACGGGGGCTGGAGGATGCCGCGGGCGCCCCCAGGCGTCGGCCCCGCGCTCGCCCTGCACCTTGCTTCTTCGATTTCCGGCACTGACTGCTCAAGCCCGCGACCAGCCTGGCCAGGACCTCTATCCAGTCCTTCTTCCCTCGCCCTAATCGCTGCGGAAGCGGGTCCGGTCTCGTGCGTTCCATCGCCCACTCCTCCGGGGTGCTAGGGGGCCCGTGGAGCGCGCGGGAGTGTGCGCGCGCGTGTGTGCGTCTGGCGGAGGCGTGGGATTTGGGTGAAGGAGGCTGGAGCTTGGCTGTGACTACCCACCACGGTGGTAAGAACAGTGAAGGTTCCCCTTTCCTGTTTTAGCCCCTTTTCTCTCTGCCTTTCGCTTTTCCTGCCTCCGCTTTCACTTGAAAATGCTCCACGACTCTCAGACTCCGGGGGAGCCCGGCTCGCCCGGCTCGCAAAGGCCGAGAGCCGCGAGTGTCCCAGGCGCGCGGCGGTGGCGCCCCCTTGCGGAGCCAGCTGCTCCGCGCAAAGCGTCCTAAAATCGGGCTCCGCCTCGGAGCGCACCTGCTGAACTGCGCCTTACACTTCTGGGGTCCCCGTCCTCGCTGCTTTCCACAAATGGCTTCAGTCCTCCTACGCCCCTTTGCCCCAGGTGACCTCTCCTACAGCTTGGACCGGTTCGTCTCAATTCTTTGTGCGAGTATTGTTTTTCAGGACCGAGAACTTCAGAAATATGTATGGCCTAATGTCACAAAACTGTGAGGACCGAATGAGATTACAAAGAAATGTGTTTCTGTTCCTTCGATCCCGTTCTCCTCACATTCTTCGTCCCTTTTGCCCGAGGGAGAGCCAGGAAGCCGAAATGGCTCAGACCCTCATCTTTGCCCCGATTGGATTCCTTTCCACAGGGAGCTGTCGATTCCCTATGGCTTGTTCCTTAGTGCAAGTCAGGTGAACCCGGTAAATAATCCGATTCTGGAATCACAAGGGAGCCTGACCAGCCCTCTATCTCTATTTCTATCTTTACTAATGGGAGGCAAGTGGATTAAGAGAGGGAACTGAGGCTTCGGTTTGCCCAATCATAGGCACTGTACGCCTCAGACACGAGGGCAAAGCCTTAACCAGCCTGGAGTCATTGATTACAGTGTTTCGAAGGGCAAGTTTTTCTTTGGGATGGATGGGATGGATTCCAAACAGGAATGAAAATTTCTAGAAACATCTGTTTCCTATAGCGCAGGGTTAGGTGTGGAAAGAGAGTGTGAATGTTCCCGGCGGGTTTTGCTTGCTTAGTTTGGTGGGCGTGAATCCATTTCTCGATTATTTAGGTACAAAATACCTTTCAAAAATACATAGAAGGGAAAAAGTCTCCTTTGCGTGGGAGAGAGCAAACTCCCTTTCTGATTTTGGTCAATGAGAATTGCTTCCTTCGACCTCAAAGTTATTCAGAACAGTAATTCATAGCTATCAGTTTAAAAAAAAAGTAAATTTAGAAACCTTCTATCTTGGGTAACCAATAATGGTAAATCGTCCAAAATACAGGTTTTTTTTTTAAATGTCTCCATTACATTTTCAATAATGTACATTTGAGCAGTCCTCTGCCGGCCGGTGGCCTTCGGAGACCCCTTGAAATTCATTGCAGTATCTTTCAAATTTCTTGGAAACATTTTATTGATTTTCTTTATGACTCACAAAATTCTTTTATGAATCTTGAGGGACTTTTGAAAATTAAAGTTTTAAGCTTAGAGTCACTGCCACGTTATATCTCTGGTGATGGACAAAGAATCAAGTGGATATCTGGCCACAAACACAGCCGGTTGAATCCTGGGGATTTGAAACTCCATCGGTTTTCATAAACTCTGCAGCTGTATTTTGACATCCCCTGGACACAGAGCGGGGGAGAGCTGAGTGACCCATCTGTCCACCGTATCATCCCTACCATGGGTTCGCCTGGGCAGTCTCGGAATCTTGGACGGGGACTGTCGGAAAAGATGGACTGACGTTGTGTTGGCCACAGCAAGGCCTGGGTTGGGGTCCGTACCTACCATGGTGTGTGTGGGATTAAGTAGGACTCAGTAGTTCACTTTCACCCTGGCTTCCTAATCCCTGGATAAACTATTGTGCCATCATTTCTAGGTTGTTGCCTTCATATTAGCACGGAGATATCCAAATCGCTAGTCCACATGGAGACAAACCCAGTTTAAAATAAAAGCTGAAACATTTTCTGTTTGATGAGTGGATGTTCCATTGCCCGAGAACATGGGAACCATCATTCAGTCGCCTCAGTGCCTCCGCGGAAAAGATCCCCAAATGGGGAAGCCAGCGAATAAATAGAAGTGTTTGACAGGGCATTCTTTTTCATTAAAAATGAAATCTTCTTCTCCTTTATTTCGGTTGATTGTGGGAATGATGTCTAACTGCTAATGAGGACAAAAAACTCTAGAACGTAGGCTGGGCAGAAAAGCACGATAAGCTTTTATCTTATAATCACAAGCCTCGTTTAATATTTGAGCCACTCGTGTGGAGAGTGAGATGGGAGAGAAATCGCTTATGTTATTTAGCACACACGTCACTATTTGAGTTAACGGTAAGTGCAGGTAGGGCTCACATGTGTAAGGTGGAGAAATTAACCAGGAAACCCCTCGCACTTAGAGAAAGCTTGCTGTTCCCCAGCAACTTGCTGAGAAAACAACAGACGATATCCCACCACGAATGGCACTCATCTATACTTACCCCCATTAAGGAAAGGATCAGGGGGTGCTTCACATAATGGTCGTCTACTAGGGTAGTTTTGGGTCTGGCATATTCGTCCCGTTTCATATACAGGAAAAGTAAGATACAAGGAAAGGGGAGGGGGGCATTTGGCCAGGTACACAAAGACTAATCAAGACCAACCAGAGCCATTTCCTCTTCTAGGAATCATCTCATCCTGCTCCAGCAGAGATGAGGTGTATGGCAAGTGGGTGATTTGGAATTATCAGGCCATAGAAGACATTGATGTCTTGGAGATATTTAATTGTTTTAAGCAAGGTGTGCGTCCTGTTTCATCATGGGATACAAAGGGAGGATAAGGGATAAGATTTACTAATAGAACGTCGCTCCTAATTCAGAATCTTGAAGGTGTACGGTGTTGCTAAAGGTTATATACGAATAAAAAGTTCCTGGACGAGGGCGGGCTGCGTGGCCCCCTCCACTGCAAAACACCGTATGCCCTGTAATCCCCATGCTTTCTGCATATGGAGTGGTGCTCTGGGATGCACCATTCATGGAAAATAGGATGTTAATGGTACCTCTGTTTATACAGATTGCAATAGATGCCATTGTCCTTCGGTTTAGGGCAAGGTACATTTATTTATTTATGCCTTATCTTATAAGATTACCTGAAGACAGGTTTCATCAATTAAAAAATGGGGCAAGGGAAGAAAAGGTAAAATGACATCTCTTAGAAACTATTAATATGGACGAACTGCTTGCTTCCCACAACCCGGAACAGGATTTCTCTTTTGACAAATACCTTCTGGCATCAGGAGTAGTTTGTATTCACAGCAGATGCCTCAAGTGCGGTCCTTGACCAGATGGCCCACTGCACCATGGCCTGGGGAGTCAGCTCAACCTGTTTTTGGGAAGAAAGCATCTCTTTTCTTTAACAAAGACACCTCAGCAGAGGTGTCCCGGGTGTTTTTTGTAATTCCAGTATAGTTAACATACAGTGTTATATTGATTTCTGGTGTGCAGTATAATGATTCAATTCTGTACATTGCTCAGTGCTCATCATGGTAAGTGTCCTCTTAATCCCCTTCATCTCCCCCCCCCCCCCCAGCCACCACCTCCCCTCTGGCAACCAGCAGTTTGTTCTCTATAGTTCAGAGTCTGTTTTTTTGTTCACCTCTTTTTACTTTGTTTCGTTTCTTAAATTCTACATATGAGTGAAATCATATTTTTTTTCTTTCCCTGACTTATTTCACTTAGCATCATACCTTCCAGATCTATCCATGTTGTTGCAAATGGTAAGATTTCATTCTTTCTTATGGCTGAGTAATATTCTATTATATATGTGTACATACATACACATGTATACCACTGTTTCTTTATCCATCCATCTATGGATGGACATCTGGGTTGGTTTCATATCTTGGCTATTGTAAATAATGCTGCAATAAACATAAGGGTACATATGTCTTTATAGCTAAGCTTAAAATCAGGAAGTGTGATGCATCCCATTTATTTCCCCTTGGGATTACTGTGGCTATTTGGGGTCTTTTGTGGTTCTATTTAAATCATAGGATTGTTTCTTCTACTATAAAAAATGGTGTTAGATCCTGATGGGCATTGAATCTCTAGATGGCTTTGGGTACTATTGACATCTTAACTATATTAATTCTTCCAATCCATGAATATGGAATACCTTTCCATTTTTTGTACCTTCTTTGATTTCTTTCATCATTGTCCTGGGGTTTTCAGAGGAGAGATCTTTCACTTGCTTGGTTAAGATTATTCCTAAACATTATATTGTTTTTGATGCTATTGTAATGGGATTGTTTTCTTTATTTCTTTTTCAGATAATTGAGTGTTAGTATATACAAATGCTACTGAATTTAATCTGTTAACTTTATATCCTGCCACTTTGTTGCATTTGTTGATTAGACCTAACAGTTTTTGGTGAAATCTTTAGGATTTTCTACATATAAAATCATGCAGGTACAAACAGGACAACTTAACTTCTTCCTTTCGAATTCTGATTCCTGTATTTCTTTTTCTTACTTGATTTCTCTGGCAAGGACTTCCAGCACTTTGTTGAAGAGTAGTCATGAGTGTGGGCACTCTTGTCTTGTTTCTGATCTTACAGGAAAAGCTTTCAACCTTTCAACGTTGAGTATGATGTTAGCTGTGGGCTTATCATATACGGCCTTCATTATTTTCAGGTACCTTTCTTCTACACCTAATTCATTAGGTGTTTTTAGCATGAACAGATCTTGAATTTTGGCAGATACTTTTTTATGCGTCTACTGATATGAGCGTATGATTTTTTTCTTTCATTCCATTAATATGATGTAACACATTGATTGGTTTGCATATGTTGAGCCATCCTGGCACCCCAGGTATCAATCCCACTTGATCATGGTAAAAATCCTTTTAATGTGCTGCCGAATTAGGTTCATTACTATTTGCTGAGAACTTTGTCATCTGCATTCACCAGGAATATTGGTCTGTAGTTTTCTTTTCTGGTAGTGTCCTTTTCTGGCTTTGGTGTCACGCTAATGCTGGTGGCATAAAATGTGTTTGGGAGAATTCCATATTCTTCAACTTTTTCGGAAGAGTACGAGGGAAGTTGGTGTTCATCTTGAAATATTTAGTGAAATTCACTAGTGAAGCAATTTGGTCCTGGGCTTTTCTTCATTGGGAGATCTTAAATTACAGATTGAATCTCCTTACCTAGTCTATTTGGTTTTTTTTTTTTTTTAAGAGAGAGAGAGAGAGAGAGAGAGGTTCCATGCTCCGTGCAGAGCCCAACTCAGGGTTTGATCCCACCATTCTAGGATCATGACCTGAGCCCAAATCAAGAGCTAGACATTCAACTGACTGAGCCAACCCAGGCCACCCAGTCTGTTCAGACTTTCTAGTTCTTCCTCATTCCTTTCTTCATAGTTTGCATGTTTCTAAGAATTTTCTCATTTCTTCTAGATTTTCCAGTTTGGTGCCAGAGGGTTATTCATAGTAGCCTCTTGTGACCCTTTCAACTGATGGAGTTTCATGTGTAATGTTCTCTTTTTCATTTATAATTTTGTTTATTTGGGTCCTGTCTCTTTTTCCTCGGCTAGTATGGCTACAAGTTTGTCAATTTTGTTTATCTTTCAAAAATCCAGCTTTGTCTAATCTTTTCTATTGTTTTCCTGTCTTCTATTTCTTTTACTTCTGCTCTAATCTTTATTAGATTACTTTACTAACTTTGGGTTTCAGTATGTTCTTCTTGTCTAGTTCCTTAAGGTATAAAGTTAGGTTGTTTATTTGGTATCTTTCTTGCTTCTTAATGTAGGCATTTATTGCTATGAACTTCCCTCCTAGAACTGCTTTTGCTGTGTCTCGTAAGTTTTGGCATGTTGTGTTTCCATTTTTGTTTGTCTGGAGATGCTTTTTTATCTTCTCTTTAATGTCTTCTTTAATCCATAGGTTGTTGGGAAGAGTGTTGTTTAATTTTTTTTTTAATTTTTTTTTCAACGTTTATTTATTTTTGGGACAGAGAGAGACAGAGCATGAATGGGGGAGGGGCAGAGAGAGAGGGAGACACAGAATCGGAAACAGGCTCCAGGCTCCGAGCCGTCAGCCCAGAGCCTGACGCGGGGCTCGAACTCACGGACCGCGAGATCGTGACCTGGCTGAAGTCGGACGCTTAGCCAACTGCGCCACCCCGGCGCCCCGAGTGTTGTTTAATTTTAATGTAACTGTAATTTTTCCAGTTTCTCCTTGCTATTCATTTCTCATTTCTTACCATGGTGGCTAGAGAGGATACTTGGTATGAATTCAATAGCCTTGAATTTACTAAGACTTGTTTTTTTGGCCTGACATATACGGTCTATCCTAGAAAATGTTCCTTGTGTACTTGAAAAGAACGTATATTCTATTGTTGTTGGATAGAATGTTCTGTATTCTGGTGAGGCCCATTTGGTCTGTATTGTTCAAATGTACTGTTTCCTCGTCGATTCTCTTTCTGGATGATCTATCTATTGTTGAGAGTGGGGTAGTAAAATCCCTATTATAGTATTGCTGTTTATGTCTCCTTTTAGCTCTGCTAGTTTTTGCTTAAATGTTTAGGTGCTCTGCTGTTGGGTCCCTGCATATTTATAATTGGTATCTTCTCTATAGATTGACAACTTTATCATTAAATAATTATCTTCTTTGTCTCCTTTTGCGACTCTTAATGAATTTATTTTTAAGTTTTTATGTACTTAATTTGAGAGAGAGCGAGTGAGAGAGAGCATGTGCATGTGCATGAACAGGGGTGGGGCAGAGGGAGAGTGAGAGAGAGAGAGAGAGAGAGAGAGAGAGAATCTCAAGCAGGTTCTGCACTGATAGCGTGCAGTCAAGAACCATGAGATCATGACTTAAGCCAAAACCAAGAGTCGGGCACTGAAATGACCCAGCCATCTGGGAACTCCTTGCTACTTTGAATTTAAAGTCTATTTTGTCTGATGTAAGTATAGCCATGCTTTTGCTGTTGTTTTTGTTTGTTACCATTTGCTTGAAATATTTTTTTTCCCATCTTTTCACTCTCAGTCTCTATGTGCCTTTAAGGCTAAGTGAATCTCTCGTAGGCAGCATTATCATTGGATCTTGAGTTTTTTATTCATTCAGCCATTCTGTGTCTTTTGATCGATAAATTTAATCTGTTTACATTTTAAGTAATTATTGCTAAGTAAAGACTGTTGCCATTGTGTTCATTGTTTTCTGGTTGTTTTGTAGATCCATTGCCCCTTGTTTCTTATCCTGCTGTCTTTATTTTTGTGTATTGATGTCTTTTGGAATCAGTATGTTTTGACTTCTTCATCGTGTTCTTTTGTCCAATTACTACCGATTTTTCCCTTGTGGTTACCATGAGGCTTATACAAATATTCTCACATTATAGCACTCTGTTTAAATCAATAACAACTTCAAAGGCATTCTTAATGCTTTTCATGTTTCTTTCTCCTCCCCCTCACATTTTAGGTTATTGATGTTTCAATTTACTTATATTTTATATTGTGTAATTAATAACAGGTTTTTGCAGTCATGATTGGTTTTAGTACTTGTTTTAAACTTTTACACTAGAGTTGTAAGCGAATTATGTGCCAAATCTAACGTTGACTGTATATGTGCCATTACCAGTGAGTTTTACGTTGCTTTCTTACGTTTTAATGATGTCGATTAGCATCCTTTTATTTCTACTCAAGGGACTCTTTAGAATATCTTGTAAGGCATGTCTAGTGGCAATAAATTCCCTCAGCTTTTGTTGTTGTTGTTTTTTGTTCAGGAAGAGTTATCCCTCTTTCATTTCTGAAGGATGGTTTTGCTAAGTATAGAGTTCTTGGTTGACAGTTTTTTCTTTCAATATTTTATAGCTCTCATGCCATACCATTCTGAAATCTTTCTGTTGCAAAATTCACTGAAAGTCTCGTGTGAGTTCCCTTGCATATCTTTTGCTACTTTCGAAGTTCTCTCTTTGTATTTTGAAAATTATAACATACCTTGGTGTAGCCCTATTCAGATTTAACCCATTTGGGATCCTTTGGGCCTCTTGGATCTGGATATCTATTTCTCTCCTCAGGTTTGAGACGTTTTCAGCCATAATTGCTTTTTTTTTTTTTTTAGTTTATTTATTTATTTTGAGAGAGAGAGAAAGGCAAAGAGAAAAAATCCCAAGTGGATTCTTCACTGGCAGCACAGAGCCCCATGCGGGGGTCAAACACCCAAACTGTGAGATCATGAGACTGTGAGACCTGATCTGAAGTTGGATGCTTAACCGACTGAGCCACCCAGGCGCTCCAGCCATTATTGCTTTCAATATACTTTCTGTCCCTTTTTCTTTCTCTTCTCCTTCTGGAATTTCCAATATGAATATTGTTTCTTTTCATTGTGTCCCACAAGTCCAGTGGGCTTTCTTCACTCTTTTTCATTCTTTTTTTTTTGCTCCTCTGGCTAATTTCCGGTGTCCTATCTTCCAGGTCATTGATTCTTTGTTCTGCATAACAGAGTCTGTTTTGAAACTGTCTACTGAGTTCTTCAGTTTAGTTATTGTGTTTTTCAGATCTAGGATTTTTGTTTGTATTTTTAAAAAATTTTTTAAAATATTTATTTATTTTTGAGAGAGAGACAGAATGCGAGTGACTTAGGGCCAAAGAGAGAGGGAGACACAGAATCCGAAGCAGGCTCCAGGGTCTGAGCTGTCAGTACAGAGCCCGATGCGGGGCTCGAACTCACAAACCATGAGATCATGACCTGAGCCGAAGTCGGACGCTCAACCGACTGAGCCACCCAGGTGCCCCTATTTGTATTTTTTTGATGGTTTCTACTTCTTGGTTGAAATTCTTGTGTTGTTGTTTTTTTTTTCCATGCATTATGTTCCTATTTTTATTTAATTGTTCCTCTGTGTGTTCTTTTAGTTCACCAAATTTCTTTAATGGAACTATCCTGAGTTCTTTGAAAGTACACAAATCTCTGTTTCTTTAGAGTTAGTTATTAGAACTTTGTGTGTGTGTGTGTGTGTGTGTGTGTGTGTGTGTGTGGTGTGATATTTACCTAATTTTTTGTTATCCTTGATTTCTTACATTGGTATCTGCATATTAGCGAAAGTGGTCCCCTCTTTTAGACTTTGCAGTTTTGTTTTGGTAGAGGCAGTTTTTTTTAAGTTTATTTATTTATTTTGAGAGAAGGGGGGGAATGAGTGAAGGAGGGGCAGAGAGAGAGAGAGAGGGACAGAGGATCCAAAGCAGGCTCCATGCCAACAGCAGAGAGCCCAATGCGAGGCTTGAACTCATGAACCACGAGATCATGACCTAAGCTAAAGTTGGACACTTAAATCAACTAAGCCATTCAGGTGCCCCTGGTAGAGGCAGTTTTCACCAGTCAGCTCAGTTTGGGTTTCTGGATGTGTCTGGTGGCAACATCTTTGGGCAAGAAAGCCTGCTATCAAGGTCTATTTTTAGGCAAGGCAACTGTCCAAGCTCTGAAGTTGGAAGTGGGGGTTGTGCCACTGGCTGAGAACAGCTGGATACAACTGCTGACTTGGTTCCCTGCCCAGGTGAGGCTGTCAGATGGGCTCCATGGTGGCATGGATTCTCTGGTCAGGCTCTATCCAGCCGGGACTTGGTCCTACACTCAGCAGTAAGTGGGGCTATGAATTAGCTTCCCTTCCCTGGCAGGCCAGTGGGATGGGACCCAGGACCTGCACAGCTTGTTGTCTGGGGACCCACATCACGAGCAAGAGCCTGCCCTGAATATCCCGGTCAGGGAAACCCACTGGGTGTGCCCATCCTACTTGTGACATGGGTCAGCTTGACTAAAGACCACAGAGAGCCTTAGTGGCTATGGAGCTGCTTTTCTGGCTGCATTTGGGCAGAGAACTAATTTGTAGCCCCACTTGTTGCTGAATACAGTGTCAGCCTGCCCAACCAGGGAACCTTATCAGGGGACACAGGAAACTGAGTGCCGCCCCCCCCCCCCCCCCCCCACAGAGCTGTTTACAGGTGGCACCAGAATGGAAAGCACAGCCCATAGCTTTCCTTTTCTGCAGGGCGAACCTGGTAGGTTTACCTGACCAGGATACTCAGTGCACTCTTGCTTGTGATGTGGGTGACCTCTCAGATGGAATGTTGCTGGGCTATTTACAGAAGCTTCCAGGCGTTCTTGCCAGCCCTTCCTATCAGGTGGGGCTGGGGGCCACACTCCACAGCAGGTAGAGCTATACCTCAGCTCTCCTGCTTGGAGATGGGAAGATCAAGCCCCAGGACCACGAAAACTCCTTCTCTAAAGACCCAAACCAGGCAGACCTGTATCCCATTGAGTTCCCCGGGGGGCAGACCACACCCCTGACTTGGTCCCGTAGATGAGCAAAGCCGCTGGTTGGGACTACTGCTTGGGCTCTGCAAGTATGAACTTCCTCTGCCAAGATCTGAGTGCTGGTGGTTGTGAGCCCCTCCCCCTTGTCGGACACAGTCTGACTCTTAATTGTTGACCCTGCAGATCCCCTGGAGATCCCAGTGGAGCAAAACCAGAGCAGAGGCCCCACAAAGCGGTTCACAATGCTGATTGTTCCCTCTGGTTTCTCTTTTCTTACTGGGGGAGCCATAGACTCGGGGCAGACTCTCTGGGTGGCGCTGCGCTGGCTGGGGGAGGGGCAATGCGGTCAGGGTGAGCTGCTTCTCTTCCGTTCCAGTGTGGTCTGTCGTGGCCTCTGGGGTGCAGGGGCTGCCACAGCCTCCCCTCCATGTGCTAGAATTCTCTCAGCGCTGTCTTATCCAGGAATAGTTACTAGTTCTTCTCGTGAGGAGGTGGGAAGTCACAAATGATCTATGGTGACATCGTTCCCCGAAGCAACAGCTTTGATGACATTTTGGTGAATCTGCTGATTGATCTAGAAGAACTCAGTACGAAATGAGTTACTTGGGAAAAAGTGTATGAAAGTAGATATGTCGTCTAAAATGCCATAAAACGGCTGGAAATGAAATAATAAATTCAAGCACCGCAAAATACTAAGTATCTCTAATAACAAACATCCTGCTCTTTGGAGATATCTACATGCAGTCTTGTCAAAGAAAGGCAAGCCACTTGAAGCAGAAATGCATCTCTACAATAATTCTGTGCCCCCCCACATTCCCGGGCAAGGCTGGCCTAGGCAGCTTTATTCTGATACTCCCAGGCTACCTTTGAGACCTTTTTAAAAAAAAAAATTTTTTTAATGTTTATTTATTTTTGAGAGAGAGAGAGACAGAGACAGAGTGCAAGCAGGGGAGGGGCAGAGAGAGGGAGACACAGAATCCAAAGCAGGCTCCAGCCTCTGAGCCATCAGCACAGACCCTGATGCAGGGCTCAGACACGAGATCATTGACCTGAGCCGAAGTCAGATGGTCAACTGACTGAGCCACCCAGGGTGCCCCTGCCTTTGAGACCCTTTAAATCCGGTTCTGTGGGTGCTGCAGGTGGCAGTGTCTCTAAAGCCCCCTGACTGGATCCCACAATGAGACATGTGGAACAGAGCTACTCAGCCGACGTCTCTGTGGAGAAGCAGATCTTGTCATCGTATGCCACTGAGCTGTGTGGCATTATTGTGGTAAAACTGAGATGCTGGACAAGATTTTTTTTCTTTTTATCATTTACTTTTGAGAAAGACGGACAGAGTGGGAGCAGGGGAGGGGCAGAGAGAGAGAGAGAGAGAGAGCTGTCAATGCAGAGCCCAATGTGGGGCTCGGACTCATGAAGTTGTGAGACCACGACCTGAGCCGAAATCAAGAGTTAGATGCTTAACTAACTGAGCCACTCAGGTTCCCGTTACATATCATTGCATAAACGATTTGGGGCCTGCCTTGAACTGATCTTTTTTCAGAAGTTTTTGCTTTTTCTTGCCCAATCACTATTTAAATTCTATTTTATAATACCGCAGAAGAATCATTTCAGTAACTAGTCATAGTGCCTAAAATATCAAAATATTGACTGTTTAGGCTTCCCAGAGCAGAGGGATCTCTTGATTGTAGGGATTAAAAAAACGCTCATGTGAGAACTATTCCTTTGGCCCACTGGAGTGCTTCAAAGGTCTATTTGCCTCTGCCATTGATATATTGAAATAGAAATAACGCTCAAAATAGCTCAAAACAACGCTCTTTGTGAATAGTAGTTTATGCTCAGTACGTAGAAATGAAAACTGGTTTGATTAATTTTACTTGTTATTCTCAGTAGGAGGGGCCGCACTGATAGACTAAACCTGTAGGAGTTTAGGTTTTCCTGTCTAGTTGTTTAAGGTATTTGTGAAAAGTGGGCTTGCCTGCCACCTTAAGGATGGTTCGTGCAGAGAAAAAAACAAAAAAATCACAATGTTAAAAAAAAAATCGCAGCTTATTTTTTAACAGGAGAACGTATTCATCAGAAAACTTCAGAAAAAAAAGAGTTTTGTCTCTTGTTGGGTTCCTCTCTTTCCAACGGATTTCTTAATTATTGTTTTTAGTGGCATCATATTCTACAGACAGTGAAAAGGTAACAGCTTCTACCCTTCCTCTATTGTTGTTTCTCATGCCCTTACTTTTTCACATCTAAGGTCTACGGCCCTCCACCCTCCCTTCTCCCTCCTGCCACATGAAGGGGGTGTCTCCCCCCCATCAGGCACCACCCCCTGCACCACGTGTGCTCTTCAGTCTTTTCTTTTCTCACCTTCTCAGCTGTTCCTCTTGGCTATCTCCAGTCTCTTCTGAAGTACCTACATCTACCTTGTACTACAGGATGCTCATCGGCATTCTAGTAACTTCAACATCTTAAAACATTTTTTCCTCCGAGGTCTCTTTGTGGATGGATGCCAGCTGATGGAGGTAGCGGGAACGACAGAATTGGAAAAATCGCCAGTTTGCGGTTAGCCCAGCAGCCACTTTGTAATCGTTGATTCAGGCGAGGTTTGTCAACGAATGCCAAAGACCGCTGGGTGAAAGGTTTATCGAGAACAAGAATATTTGCATAGTGCCGAAATAGCACTCCAGAGATTACTTGCTAAGCGTCAGGGGAAAAGGGGTACCTTTCTAAAGGGGAAATCTCGTTGGATTTTCAGGTGACCAATTGAGCACGACTAATGACCTGACAGCCTAACATTGAGGGCTGTCCGATACCACGGACTGGAATGTCCATATTCACAGACATATTCCAGGTGCTGTAATGGATACAGCATAACTTAAGCATTTGACTAACTCCTGGTTGACAGAGAGAAACCAGGGATAGGGAATAGGAAAAAGAGAACCGTGCGGTTCCAGAAGATGTCGATGATATGCAGCTGTACGTCTCACTTTCCCCTAACATGTGACTCAGATGTCTCAAAAACGATCTTCTGTGTGACAAGCCCCCTAAACAGACCACTTGTTCCCCAATCCAGCCCCAGCCTACACCTGTGTGTTCCTGCTCTTCCCGAATCCATCTGGACATTCGTTTCAATCCCCTTGCCCTTTTTCTGTCTCTATCATCAGTTTATCAGCAGGGGCTTTTGATTCTATCTTTAAACTAGATCTCGAATGAGTGCTCGGCACTCTTTTCTCTGTCCTTGGTTCTGTCCCTCTCTCTCTCCCTCCTCCCTGAAGTCACCCTCGCACAACCCACCACCATTTCTTGCCAACACTATTGAGACAATCTTGCAATGGATACCCTGACTTCCATTCTTGCTTCTGTCCCATCCGCCCTCCAGATAGCAGCCAGAGTGATCCCGTTCAAATATAAAGTTTCATTCGCTGCCCTGGATATGTCTCTGAAATCACAGTTTGAGTGAAATCCCAATTCCTTACGATGTCCTAGAAGGCACTGCGTGATTCCACGCTCCTTCATGACGTGGCCACTTTTTACCGCCGTCACCACACTGCAGCAGCCGGGACCTGCCTGCACCGTGACCGTGCCCAGCCCCTGCCCACTGCGCCTGCTCTCTGCTGTCTGCTTCGCCTGGGATGCTTCCTCAGCTGTCGTGTGGGAGGCCAGAAACCTTCCCAAGAGCAGAAGGGCAAAGATCACTTGATCTTGATTTTCAGTACAAATATAGACCGTGAAATGGGGGGGGGGGGCTCATAACCCCTCTGACTTTTTGGGTTTGGCCAATTTTTTTCTTGTCTTTGAAGGCAACCTAAATTTTCTCTCCTTACAAGGAAGATCCTGCCCTATCACTAGCTGCTTTTCTGCATTTTGACTCCTTGTTTGTTTCAATTACAATTTCTCGGTGTTTTGTTTCTTCCTTTCCTCAACCTTTGGCCTGCGCTTCCCGCAGGAATGCGAGCCCTCGGAGAGCGCTGGAGGAGGCTTCCGGGATTACCCCTTAATCCTGACGTCTAAAACGATCTGGTGTGCAGTGCTGTTAAATTAAACAAAGAGACCATTGGAGTGTGGTGGTTCTAGCGCCTTTCCAGTCCGTGTGAGCAAACCGAAAATTAAGCCTGGGAATGGCTCACGGTTGAGAAGTCGAAACAGTCACAAACAGCCGAACAGGCTTTTTCCCAAATGCAGGAACTGCTTACTTTCCACCCAAATGATTTCCTTTCTTTGGTCCCACCTCTTCTCCATGAAACTTTTTCCTCTGCCTCCTCCTGGTGGAGTGATCCAGATCACTTCCAGGCTGGTGCTGCCTGGCGTAAGTAGATTCGTTTCTCACATGAACTCTGAAACTTTTTAATATGGTTTATCTTTCGACAATAGGTCCTCAACGAATGCTTTTGAGGAGAGGGATAAATGACTATCTTTAAACCCGGACACCGAGGTTTAAGGCAGCTTGACTGCATGTTTTTTCACTTATCCCCGGAGCTTAAAGTTTGGGTACATTTTCTTCGAAATTTAAAAAAAAAATCCTGAAAATGATTTAAACCCAGGGAGCTGATAAAAGTCTGGTTTTGACTGCAGCCACCAGATGGAGCAGGGAGACAATTTTTGTTAGAAAAAAATACTCACAATTATTAATTATTCAAGTCTGCTGGATCTTTTGTGTAAATACACCCGGTTCCCTTCAGATCAATTTTCTCATGATTATGTAACTGTGTCTGATTTCTTAAAGCCAAAACTGCAAAGTTCAATTAAACCCACCAAATTTAAAACACTGATATAATCCTAAAAGAATTCTGGCCTGTAACAATTCCAACAATTATGTTCATCTTCTGTATTATTTTGAGTTTGACATATGTTTGGAAATATATTGTTGTGAGGAAACTTAAATTGTTAATTCAACAGTGACATCTACATGATTAACGCATCAGGATTTTAATTTATCAGTAGCTTTACTTGGATGTTATTTATTTATTTTTTTTAATTTTTTTAATGTGTATTTATTTTTAAGAGAGAGACAGAGCCTGAGTGGGAAAGGGGCAGAGAGAGAGGGAGACACAGAACCCAAAGCAGGCTCCAGGCTCCGAGCTGTCAGCACAGAGCCCGCCGCGGGGCTCGAACTCACGAACCATGAGATCATGACCTGAGCCGAAGTCGGACGCTTAACCGACTGAGCCACCCAGGCGCCCCGGATGTTATTTTTATATAATCTCAAATACTTGGATTTCTCCAGATACAATCAATTTAAACATAACCTCCTTTTAATTCTGTTATGTGAATGTTGATAGACCTGGGCGATTCACTACAAGATAAATTAGCCTTTTAGTAACTGACAGATGATAACCAAATGAGTACTGTTATTCTCCACATGACTCCTTTTTTTGGATGGGAATGTTTCTTATAAGTCTGGAGGCCAGCAGTTCAGTTGATGTGATGGCTCTGTGATGTCATGAACGTTCCAGGTCCTTTAAACTCCTCCTTACACTGTCTTGCCACTTCATCATCTCAAGAAGGCTGCCCCAACTCCAGCCTATTTCCTACGTTCCCTTCAGGGAGAAAGAAAAGAAACAAAGGATGAGGTCATACTCTTATAGAAAAAGCCACAATTTCCCTGGAGATGTCCAGTGGATTTGCGCACACATCCGGGACCATTTCCCATGGTACCCTGAGCTGCAAGGAAGCCTGGCAAAGTGCATGCTTTAGCTGTGCCCATCTTTACCTGGAATACAATCAGTGCTGTGAGAAAGAAAGAGGGAAGTGATATGAGGCGGCAGCTATAAGCCTCTGCCATGTTCGTATACGACTGAGCACCATACTAGACATTAGGGACACAGAGGCGGCCACGACTGGCTCTTGGCTTCTGGTATGCTCTCACGGAATCCACGAAACCATCAAGATACAGGAAACTGCATCACACAACCAGTAATTCGTGTGTATATTGTCCTGGCCTCGGAGTTTGACAAGCGTCCTTTTTCTTCCAGGTGACATCCCTGTGCAGATAGTTTGGCCACACCTGTTTTAGAAAGGATACAACCGAGGCTTAAAAACTCAGGATACTTGAGCCAAGGTTACATAGGTGGTAAGACCCTCGGGCCATTTGCCTTTAGATTGGCACAATTGATATTCAGGGACTGCCCCAAGCGAGCCCTCAGTCCCACCTGGAGATCCACTTGTGTGAGCCCAGTCACCCCCCTTCAGTTGGCTTCAGGGGATTTTCTACACCTTTACTTTTCTCTTACTCAAGGAGCATCTACTAAGTCCTTACTCTGTGCTGGGCGCCGTGCTGACAGCATTCCCGCTATCTGGGATCACATTCAGAGCTGAGCAGATGACTACATTTTTAAATTGATAATCACCATCAGAAAAGGGCCCTGCGAAAGGAGTCCAGCTCTAGTCCCACAAACAAACAAACACACCCTGAACTAACCGCTCACCCCTTTCCACTTGCAACAGATGGTCTTTCCACCGATCGTCTTAAAAGGAGGGCAGGGTAAGTGGGGGTTCTTTCTTACTCTTCCACACGCCCCCTGCCCTCCAGCTTTGGCGCAATTGTCGATACCATTTCCTTCCCCTGAAGCTGAAGCTGGTGCCCGTGCTGTGGTCCCATCTCCCTCATGAAATACTCCCATCCGTTAGTCTTGCCCCTGCCTCTTCACTCGCCGCTGGTTCTCTCTCTTCACAGTCGAGGCACGCTCGAGTTTTCACTCGCTTTGAGCCGGACCGTAGCGGGAGGCAAATGTGAGTGTGGATTCACTGATTCAGTCAACGGATGCGATGGAATATATACTGTGTTGCAGGTTTTTCTTCTGGGTACTGGGTGCTGGGTACTGGGTACTGGGACTCAGTGCACACGGAACTTCCATTCTAGATGAGAGAGGTATACGGAAGACAAGCAAAGAAGAAATCAATAGCAAGACAATTTCTGGTGAATGTCACAAGGAAAGTATAACCAGATGATGTGATTTTTGTGCACATGCGTGCCTACCGTGTGTATGTTGGTAGGTGGGTGTCTGAGCAGATGCATGTGTATGTATTTTGTACTTTTGCTTTGGACCTGGGAGTGTCTGAGTTTGTCGTTGGTTTGACTTTTGCTTCTGATTGGACATCCAGCTATGTTTTCTTCATAAGGGCTGAGTGCCCCGGACACATTCCTAAGCAGGGAAGAGAGAGAATCTGAAAGTCATGCAGTGCGTTTCTCTGGCCAGGGCAGAGAAGGACCTGGGTCTCTGACAAGTGAGAGAGGCACTGTCCTCCGTCAGAAATGCACCCACGGAAGGCAGGTTACCTTGCGTGATTCCCGGTAGCGTCCTGGTTTGTTTCCCTCCTCTGCCTCTCGTGATGCAGATCAAGCCGCAGATTCTGTTCGGTCAAAAAAGAGAGTCAATTGGTAGGCGCCTGGGTGGCTCAGTTGGTTAGGCGTCTGACTCTTGGTTTTGGCTCAGGTCATGGTGTCACGGTTTGTGAATTCAAGCCCCAAGTACAGAGTGCAGAATTGGAATTCTCTCTCTCTCTCCTTCTCTCTCTTCCCCTCTCCCACTTGAACTGTCTCTATAAATAGATAGATACAGGATAGATAGACAGATAGATAGGATAGACAGACAGATAGATGATAGATAGATAGATAGATAGATGATAGATAGATGATAGATGGATGATAGACAGATAGATAAGAGAGTCAACGGGACCTGGAGGTAGCCAGCAGCAGAAGAGGGGTGGCCCCTGTTCCCTGCCCTACATTTCCTCCCTAGCAAATGCTGTGTGAGATTAGTATGCGTCTTCAGCGTTCACACCGTCCGATTCCGAAGCTAGAAACTGTCACCACGCGTAATCAAGCTGTCTCCATCCAGGTCCCTGTTAAGCTGTGTATCTTTGCCATTTGTCGTGTCGCTTTATGAACCATGTCCTCCGTTTCCTCGTGAGTCACGGGTCCTGTTCCTGTCTAAGTACCTGCAGGTTCTGTTTATGGGGACTTGGACTCTCTCTGGAGTTTTACTGAAGGGAAAAAGGAGACCTTTTGTCCTCTTGGCAACCCCTGTGCAATTCCTGGATTGTCAGAGCTTTTTCTTTTTGTAAGCAACAAAGGCAGCAGAGTGGATGTCTTGTCCAGTCCTGCTTTTATGCCTGGAGGCGTTTTGATGAGCTAGCTTTTCCTGTATTGGTGCACAGGCCATGAGCAAAAGGGCTTCCGGCCAGAGCCGGCCGGGGGAGGTGGTGGGGAACCGGCTGAGAGAGATCTTTCACCCGTTGCTGACACATGTCACCTGTCAGGGTCGGGGAGGTCTCGTAGGACCCCAAGCCATCCCGCCGAGACTGTGCCTTCTGGTCAGAAGGCACCTAATTTCCACATTTGGCTGAAGTTCCCCGCGTCTTCACGCACATCACCTCTCTTCCCTCCAGGTCATTTAATTTATTAATAAGAACTATTTTAAAGTTCCTAACTTGACAGCCCGGACATCTGGGCTGATTGCTGGGGTTGCTGGTCCACTGACTGCTTCGTCGCCTGTCCATGAGTCTTACTTTCCCTTGCGGTGTCTGTTGTAATTTGTAAAGGAATATCAGATGTCGTTTTATATGTATACAAAAAGTACAATTTGCCCCCGGAAATAGGCATGTCCCCTGCCTGGCAGTCATTAATATGAGGGTCGGCATCACCCCGGTCTGTAACTGGGCCGGGCTGGGATCCGTGGGAGCTTTGTCCCCTTCGGTGTGCCACAGCCTTCCAGTTTCCCCGGCCCCCCGGGGACTTTGGTAGCAAGTGTGGAGCCTGCGCGCTGGAGGCTGTTTCTCAGGTCTCAGCATGACCCAGGCCAGCTCCCCTCTACTGCACCCTGTGACTCCCCAGTGACAGACTACTGAGGGGGGCGCTCAGGGCAGTGCTCAGAGTAGTGCTGGGCTTTCTTGGGTCTCTTCTTCCGGCTCACCTGTAGGCCGGCCTGTGAGGCTGGGCCCCAGGGGTGGGGCTGGTTCAGCCTTCTGGCTTTCCTCCTGTGGCCGCCACCCTCTGACTGGTGAGGAAGGGGCGTCTGGGGTGGGGCCGTCCTCTGCTCCTCCCCTCCCCTGCCCAACAGCAGCACACTTCCCCTTCGTGGCAGTAGGGGACACTGGGCCCTCCATCGGGCCGCCCCAGACAGGGATTTGTCCCGCTGGGCCCAGGTGACTGGGGGCCTTCCCTTGGGTACAGGTGTTGGAAGTGTTTCTTGCCCGTCAGCAGCAGGAGTTGGCGTCTCTTTCCACTCTTCTCCCAGAGCCACATCCTTAAACCTGTCATTTGGATGGCTGTTTTTTATTTCCCTGGAAGACAGCTTTCTTTGCTGTAAAAAATGGTCTGCGAAGGAGGACAGGTCCCACAGGACAGGTCTGTGCTCCAACAAGGGTAGCTCTCTCAGGCCTGCCCGGCTCCCACATTCTCTTGTGGATCTCCCGCCACCCCCACTGCCCCCCTCGCCCCATGGATGCTGGTGGGAAAAGGATCCAAGTGAGCGTGCAGTGTTGACCTCAGCCTCCCGAGAGTGATGCATGGCTAGAAACGCCCGAGGCACTCTCCCGGGCCCACAGTGCTTGTGGCAAGCCCCCACAGGCATTTGCCCGAAGTCTTGCGTGACTGGACTGGCCCTTGAGGTCTTACTATGATGGCAGGATGTGCCTCAGCAACAACCATCAGGATCTATCACTCACGAGTCCGAAAGAGCACATAGCAAGCCTCAGGGCCACATGATGAGGTCACAGGTGGACAGAGCGAGGGCCACAGCCCCGGGGCTCTGCCCTCATCGAGGCAGGGTGGGTGCCGAGGGCTTCCTGGGTTCACTATTTACAGGCAAACCTAAAGCCTAAGAAGGGGAATCAGGGCACAGGAAGGGAAAAGCCAGATTGCGCTCCGTTTTCTAAGTGGCTTTCTAAAAGGAGAACTTCATGGATGGGGCAGCCTGGTTTCTTATCCTAGGTGTTTAGGTAGTAGCTGTGTCGTACAGCCGGGCAATATGTTTATTCGCGATGGAGGTCTTTGAGATGATCGCCCCAGCAATCGCAAGCTTCCCGCCAGGCACTCATATACAGTAAAGAAAAGCTTAATATCAGCTACTGGGAATACACAGTGCACCATCTTCTCGGACCCCAGCTCTAGAGGACTTAAGACTATCAGACTACCCCACGCTCGGTCGTGAAGAGTTTGTTCAAATTTCAGTTGTGTTCTTCTGACATATCTCTATGACTGGCTTGTTTTCCTCTGTATTCTCCCAACGACGAAACAGACGGTCTGTCCTCTGTCTCGGATGGGCTCCAATAAGTTATGAGTTTGTAGCTCCCCTGGCATTTTCTTAACGTTAGGCGGGGAAAAATTTTTTACGAGTTACACCATCCTAAACGGATATAAATACATACGTAGGTATGGTATTATAGATATATGATATGTCATTTTTAGAGTTTTGATTCATGGCAAAATTGAATTGAGAGCTCGGAGTTCCCATATACTCTCTGCCCCCACGCATGCACAACCTCTCCCGAGATCAACATCCTGTGCCCAACTGGTGCACCTGTTGCAAAGAAAGGAACCTCGTCACCCAAAGTCCATGTTTCCATTAAGGCTCGTTCTTGGTGCTGTATATTCTATGGGTTTGGACAAATGCATAATGATATGTACCCAGCATTACGCGATAGTACAGAGTAGCTTCACTGCCCACCCCCACCCCCCCAAATCCCCGGTGCTCCACCTTATCCACTCCTCCCTTCCCTCAACCTCTTGGCAACCACTGGTCTTTCTACTGTCTTCATAGTTTTGTGTTTTCAGAATGTCATACAGCTGGAATCATACAGTATGTAGCTTTTTAATGTTGGCTTCTTCCAGTTAGTAACCAATATGCTTTTAAATTTCCTCCGTGTCTTTTCATGGCTCGATAGCTCTTTTCTTCTTCGCACTGATGATATTCCACCGTACGGATGTACCAGAATTTGGCCACTCATTCATCTATTGAAGGACATCTTGGTGGCTTCCGAGTTTTGGACATTATGAATACAGGTGCTCTAAAAATCCGAGTGCAGGTTTTTGTGTGAATAGAAGTTTTCAACTCCTTTGGGTGAATGTTAGAGACTGTGATTGTTGGATCGCATGGTAAGTTTATGTTTAGTTTTGTAAGAAATTGCCAGAGTGTCTTCTGAACTGGCCGTACCATTTTGTATTTTCACCAGCAATGAATGAGAGTTCTCCAGCATTTGGTGTTATCAGTGTTTTGGATTTAGGCATTCTAATAAGTATGTCGAGGTATCTGTTACTTCAGTTTTCAGTGCCTCATATGTTTATTAGGCATCTGCATATCATCCTTGGAAGGGCGTCTTTTGCTCAGTTTTTAAATTGAGTTGTTCATGTTTCTACTGAAAGTTTAGAGTTATTTGTAAATAATCTCTGCACCCAACGTGGGTCTTCAACTCATGACCCTGAGCTCAAGCGGCACATGCTCTACCCTACTGAGCCAGCCAGATGTCCCCCTGAGATCTGAGAGTTACCCGTACATTTTGAATGAGTGACCATGCCTTTGGCAAACATTTTCTCTCAGTCTGAGAATTCTCTTCTCTTCTCTTGACAGTGTGTTTGGCAAAACAGAAAAGCGTAATTTTAGTGAAATGTAGCACAATGATTTCTTTAATGGATCATGCCTTTGGTATTGTATTTAAAAGGTTATCGTCAAGGGGCGCCTGGGTGGCGCAGTCGGTTAAGCGTCCGACTTCAGCCAGGTCACGATCTCGCGGTCCGGGAGTTCGAGCCCCGCGTCAGGCTCTGGGCTGATGGCTCGGAGCCTGGAGCCTGCTTCCGATTCTGTGTCTCCCTCTCTCTCTGCCCCTGCCCCGTTCATGCTCTGTCTCTCTCTGTCCCCAAAATAAATAAATGTTGAAAAAAAAAATTTAAAAAAAAAAAAAAGGTTGTCGTCAAACCCAATATCATATACGTTTTTTTCCTGTGTCATCTTCTAGGAGTTTTATAGGTTTACATTTTACATTTAGGTCCGTGACCCATTTTTATGTCAATTTTTTATTAAGAGATAATTGACATGTAACGTGTGACGTTTAAGGGGTATGGCATGTTGACTTGATACATTTATATATTGTGATATCATCATCATCATAGCTAACACCTTTATCATGCCGCATACTTATCATTTCTTTTTTGTGGGAACAATTGAGATATAGACTCTTAGCAACTCTGAAGTTTATACAATAGTATTGTTGACGACAATCACTAGGCTGTGCATTAGATCTTTAGGGCTTGGTTATCTACTACAAAGAGATCTCAAACAAGATCTCTCCAATTCCCTGTCATCCCCTGGTCTTTGGTCCTTGGTAATCACCATCCTACTTTCGATTTCTACATAAATGACCAGGTCATCTGAAAAGAAAGACTGTTTCCTTCCTTCCTTCCTCCCTTCCTTCCTTCCATCCTTCCTTCCTTGGCCTTTTAATTTCTTTTCCTGTCTCAGTGCATTAGCTAGGATTTCCCACAAGATGCTCAAAAGGAGTGATGACAAGGGATGTCTTTGCTTTGCCTCTGATTTTAGTAGGAAAGCTTCTAGCTTCTCACCTGTTAGTACAGGTTTTCTGTAGATGTTCTTTATCAAGTTGAGGAAGTTCCCCTTATGCCTTGCTTGCTGAGCTGAGTCTTTTGTAAACAAGCATTCTCACCCCTGGTGTCATGAAAATGATGATCTAGGCAGGTGTAAAGGAAATTACAAAGGCTGTATTAGAAGTTTGCTTTCCCCTTCGAAGTTATACTTTGTTGACTACGTTATGCTATATCTTTCAGAAGCCTTTTTCTTTGAGAACATGGAGCTAAACCATGGTCAAGGGCAGCTTTTTCAAATCTGGGTTTGGGAAGTAGTAGGGGTGGTGAAGAAAAGGAACATATAAAAAAATGAGGTCTTATGTCTCATGCCATGCCACTAACATGTTTCTACACATGGAATGAAAACTGAACAACCTTTAGAAGAAGGTGGGCAATATTTTTCGTATGTATGTCACTAGTAGAATACATTCAAATGAATCGAGTAAGAAAATCTAAATGAAAACTTCTTCCCCAGTCAAGCAAAGAAATGAAAATTGTTTCATTTGAAACTGCTACGCACTTAAGGGCATAGTAGACAAAAATGGAGAGGGTGAGTATTGAAGAAACGCTTCAAAGTAGCCAAGTAAAATGTAATGGAAATGCTCTTTCATAAACGTAAACCCCTTTGTGTTGTTTCAAAATTTATTTTCTCTGTAGGTTTCGTAAAACCCTTATTTTGAGACTATGAATTTTATGGAAAGGGCATTAATATCTGTTCAGTGATAGCAAAGATAAGTGGATTTTATAAAAAGATTATATACCTTAAATATTAAATTGCATGTCTGCAGCTAAAGCTCCCCCGATTTTTTTCTCTATAGATACTTTGTAAACGTTCACTAGATGGCACAAAGAAGCCAGTGATACAGAGAGACCAGGAAAAATCATGTACTTTGGCACGTGCTGGGTAGGCTTACTTGTTATGAAGGTTCCCCTAAAAGAATCGCATGGAAAACTCGGAATTGAAAATACTGAGGTCTACAGAGACTAGAAGGTACCACCAGGTGTTTATCTTAGGTGCACATTTGAGCTGCATGTAATTGACATCTTTTTTTTTTTTCAACGTTTATTTATTTTTTTGGGGACAGAGAGAGACAGAGCATGAACGGGGGAGGGGCAGAGAGAGAGGGAGACACAGAATCGGAAACAGGCTCCGGGCTCTGAGCCATCAGTCCAGAGCCTGACGCAGGGCTCGAACTCCCGGACCGCGAGATCGTGACCTGGCTGAAGTCGGACGCTCAACCTACTGCACCCCTTGACATCTTTTTTTATAAGCTAAGGTATATCCATCCATACTATAACATTTAAATGGATATTAATATATAAATGGGATGCATAACAACCAATCTGCAACACTGTTGTTAGGGATTAAATTCACAGTATTACCACGATCAATTTTTATCTGAAAAATAATTTTTTAGATATAATACCACAAAAATAATATAGAAGATCCAAAGGCTTGTTCCCCTTTTTAATTAGCATTTCCTACCTTCTTTTCTAGGTGAGGAGTATATAAAGAGGATAGGCTGGTAGTGGGTTACAATTTTGGGTTTAGTTATGGTGGGCTTAATGAATGTAGAAAATAGAATCAAATCACATTACCAAACGAAGGAATGTCGCATTTATAGATATCCCCATTAAAAAGCTTTTCAGGACCCCCTGAATTGGGCTCGGTGCCTTAATAATAGGCTCTGGTCCTCTCTTATCTGTACTTACCACATCATAACACTTATATCTTATAAGCACAGTATCCAGAACACAGGAAAAACTCAATTAAGTATTTTATTATTATTATTATTATTATTATTAAAATATTTGTTGAATGAATAGATCTAAATTAAATTATCTGAGGCCAGTACTTACTTATCTATTTTGGAATATTGATATTGCCGTCGTGTGGACGTTTCTCCTACTTTGCTGTACAGAATTCGCAACGTGGTTAAATAAGATAGCTGGATATGGAAGAAACCCAGACACATGCTTTGCATCGGAAACTTGGAATTAGGCAAACGATCACCAGCCATTCTTTCAATGCAGCGCTGGGCTTGATTTTTGTTGTCTGAGTACATTATTTCTGTGCAAGCAAAGGTTAACTTGTAGATTGTTGCCTCATAGAGATACAGGCAATTTTTGTCAGTTCACTAGCCTCCCCAGAGATTGTGGTCAACGGTCTGTTGGACACAAGCCAGTTTTATATCTAATGTAACAATTTTATTCTGAAATTTTTCTTGTCAAATTAGCCTATAGACATAAGTTCTTTTTTAAAGGAATTTTATTTAAATCCAAGTTAGTTCACATGTGGCGTAAAAATGGTTTCAGGAGTAGAATTTAGTGATTCATCACTTAACGTACAACACTCAGTGCTCATCCCAACAAGTGTCCTCCTTAATGCCCGTCACCCATTAAGCCCATCCCTCCACCCAAGATCCCTCCGGCAACCCTCAGTTTGTTCTCCGTATTTAAGAGTCTCTTATGGTTTGTCTCCCTCTCTGTTTTTATCTTATTTTTGCTTCCCTCCCCCCTGTGTTCATCTGTTTTGTTTCTTAAATTCCACATGAGTGAAATCATATATTTATCTTTCTCTGACTTATTTTGCTTAGCATAACACATTTTAGTTTCATCCATGTTGTTACAAATGGCAGGATTTTATTCTTTTTGATCATGGAGTAGTAGTCCATTGTGTATATATATATATATACCACATCTTCTTTACCCATTTGTCAGTCAGTGAGCATTTGGGCTCTTTCCATACTTTGGCTATTGTTGAAAGTGCTGCCATAAACATTGGAGTGCACGTGTCCCTTTGAATCAGCATTTTTGTATCCTTTGGATAAATACCTAGTAGTATGGTCGTAGGGTAGTTCTATTTTTAATTTTTTGAGGAACCCCCCATACTATTTTCCAGAGTGGCTGCACCAGTTTGCGCTGCTGGTGGGAATGCAAACTGTGCAGACGTTGATTCTTACTTAAGTGCCTTTGGATTTGGCTTAACATCTAACTGTCTCCTTCAAGTGGTTACTTAGCTAAGATTTTTTTTTTCACATATATTCATTCTATATCCGCACGACAGTAATGATTTTATGTTTTTGAAAATTATACTGTAACAGTGCCGTTTGACAATATTTTAGGAAGTTGTTCATCTCAACTCTGACAGTTATTGAGAAGTCTCCCCATTAATCTGAGCACCATTGCCTATATAGGATGCTACTCTACAACATGTATATAGCTGATTTTCTTTGATGACTTATATTTAAACATTGGAAGTTAAACGTGGAGATATGACAGATTCAACATTTGTTGACATTTGAACAACCCTGATGGCATAAGGGTCTTTAGTTTAATTCTCCTAGAGGGAGCTTTGGAGAAAAACAAAACCCGGCAATAACAGTAACAAACTCACCAGCCTTGTTACAATACCTTTGTCCTATAAGAGAGCAACATCTGTCTTCTGTGTTCCTAACCACCGCTGCTTCTGCTCATTTTAGCTCACTGTACTGATGCTGGACGGTATATTTCGAAACAGTATCTGCAGGCATCTTTGTTTTTATTTTATTATTTTGTTTTATTTTATTTTATTTTATTTTATTTTATTTTATTTTAGAGAGAAAGAGAGCATGAGCAGGAGCCGGGGCAGAGGAAGAAGGAGAGAAAGAATCTTAGGAGGTCCCTTGCTCTGTGTGGTGCCCAGTGCAAGACTCGATCTCACGACTGTGAGATCATGACCTGAGCCGAAATCAAGAGTCAGACATTTAACCGACTGAGCCACCCAGGCGCCCCGGGCCCTAATTTTAAATGCTCTATTCACATATGTAAGCTAGCAACCAAACTAAAATCTAGATTTGACTTAATGCTGGCAAAGGAAAATTTCTATTTCAAAAAGCACAGTTTTGGAAAAGCTCCATTAGGCAAGCTGAGAATCAAGAGTCTTCTGTCAAAGAATACACAGTAGTAATGAAAAAAAAAACCCCGATTTACATTTTCCTGGAATGTTTCTGACTGGCAAAGAACTTTGCAAGATGAATGTGGGATTTTTTTCTTCCCCCAGAACCTAACACTTTAACATTTATTATAGATATAAAATATATTTTTAAGTTTATTTATTTTTGAGAGAGACAGAGACAGTGTGAGTGGGGAAGGGGCAGAGAGAGAGGGAGACAGCTGTCAGCCCAGAGCCCGATGTGGGGCTCAAACTCATGAAACTGTTAGATTATGACCTAAGCTAAAACCGAGTCAGACACATAACCAACTGAGCCACCCAGGTGCCCCTAGATAGAGAACTGTTCTGATTATCTGTATCTATTAATATCACCTACTTTATCCTCAGAACATTCTGGCAGGCCAGGAAACAGATACATATCATATCTAACACTCAGTTACTTTTTTCTACTCTGTTAGTCATAGGTTTGACATTTGCCATAGTAACAGCCAAACATTTAGTTCCAAAGATGCAAATGATAATGTGCACTAATCCCTATAAATAGAAGCAAATGTCTCAGAAACACATCATATGAAATGGTTAATAACATAAGTATTTGAAAAAACCTGAGATTATGATTATATATGCACATATTTATACATACACACAATAGTTTATACTATAAGTATTTGAAAGAGTTGAGACTTTGGCTAAAACAGTGTATACCCATTACTTAAACACTTTTGTAATAACACATTTTCTATGATTCGAAAGGGACTTTAAATTTCATAATGTCTCTGGTCAACGTGACAAGTTTGAACATCATTACTTTGTTATACTTACATTGACTTACCAATTAAAAATATTTCCTAAAATATCTGATAAGTAAGTTTTTAATATATGTGAATGTAAAAAAAGGATGTTTGAAATAGCGTAGGACAGGGGCGCCTGGGTGGCTCAGTCGATTGAGCATCCGACTTCTAAGGTCATGATCTTGCAGTCCGTGGGTTCGAGCCCTGCCTCAGGCTCTGTGCTGACAGCTCGGAGCCTGGACCCTGCTTCGGATTCTGTGTCTCCCTCTCTCTCTGCCCCTCCCCTGTTCACACTCTGTCTCTCTCAAAAAAAAAAAAATTTAAAAAAAAATTAAATTGCAATAGCGTAGGAGACTATACTGTGTCCCTGCTTACTTCTGTTATTGTTTCCGAAGGTGAAACAACATTACTTTGTGGGGTACAGTACAACGTAGGAACGTTTCTGGCCAAAAAAAAATTACTTCAAAGGGAAGAAAGCAACTGATTTCTGCACATTAACTTTGTAAATTAATGTGCAGAAATCAGTTGCATTCTTATACACTAATAATCAAGCAACAGAAAGACAAATAAAGAAACTGGTCCCATTCACAATTGCACCAAGAAGCATAAAATACCTAGGAATAAACCTACCCAAAGATGTAAAAGATCTGTATGCTGAAAACTATAGAAAGCTTATGAAGGAAATTGAAGAAGATACAAAGAAATGGAAAAACATTCCAATCTCATGGAAAGGAAGAATAAATATTGTTAAAATGTCAATACTACCCAAAGCAATCTACACATTCAATGCAATCCCAATCAAAATTCTTCTCGAAGCTAGAACAAGCAATCCTAAAATTTGTATGGAACCACAAAAGACCCTGAATAGCCAAAGTAATTTTGAAGAAGACGACCAAAGTGGGAAGCATCACAATCCCAGACTTTAGCTTCTACTACAAAGCTGTCATCATCAAGACAACATGGTATTGGCACAAAAACAGACACATAGACCAATGGAATAGAACAGAAACCCCAGAACTAGACCCACAAAAGTATGGCCAACTAATCTTTGACAAAGCAGGAAAGAATATCCAATGGAAAAAAGACAGTCTCTAACAAATGGTGCTGGGAGAACTGGACAGCAACATGCAGAAGAATGAAACTAGACCACTTTCTTACACCATTCACAAAAATAAATTCAAAATGGATGAAGGACCTGAATGTGAGACAGGAAACCATCAAAACCCTAGAGGAGAAAGCTGGAAAAAATCTCTCCGACCTCAGCCTCAGCAATTTCTTACTTGACACATCTCCAAAGGCAAGGGAATTAAAAGCAAAAACGAACTATTGGGACCTCGTGAAGATAAAAGTTTTCTGTACTGCAAAGGAAACAATCAACAAAACTAAAAGGCAACCGATGGAATGGGAAAAGATATTTGCAAATGACATATTGGATAAAGAGCTAGTATCCAAAATCTATAAAGAGCTCACCAAACTCCACACCCGAAAAACAAATAATCCAGTGAAGAAATGGACAGAAAACGTGAATAGACACTTCTCTAAAGAAGACATCCGGATGGCCAACAGGCACATGAAAAGATGCTCAACATCGCTCCTCATCAGGGAATACAAATCAAAACCACACTCAGATATCACCTCATGCCAGTCAGAGTGGCCAAAATGAACAAATCAGGAGACTATAGATGCTGGCGAGGATGTGGAGAAACGGGAACGCTCTTGCACTGTTCGTGGGAATGCAAATTGGTGCAGCCACTCTGGAAAATAGTGTGGCGGTTCCTCAAAAAATTAAAAATAGATCTACCCTATGACCCAGCAATAGCACTGCTAAGAATTTACCCAACGGATACAGGAGTACTGATGCATAGGGGCACTTTCAATAATAGCCAAATGATGGAAAGAGCCTAAATGTCCATCAACTCATGAATGGATAAAGAAATTGTGGTTTATATACACAATGGAGTACTACGTGGCAATGAGAAAGAATGAAACATGGCCCTTTGTAGCAACGTGGATGGAACTGGAGAGTGTTATGCTAAGTGAAATGAGCCATACAGAGAAAGACAGATACCATATAGTTTCACTCTTATGTGGATCCTGAGAAACTTAACAGAAGACCATGGGGGAGGGGAAGGTAAAAAAAAAAAGAGAGGGAGGGAGCCAAACCATAGAGACTCTTAAAAACTGAGAATAAACTGATGGTTGATGGGGGTGGGGGAGAGGGGAAAGTGGGCGATGGGCATGGAGGAGGGCACCTGTTGGGATGAGCACTGGGTGTTGTATGGAAACCAATTTAGCAATCAATTTCATATTAAAAAAATAAATAAAAATAGATAAATAAAGGGAAGAAAGCAAGCCACAGTCATCCCTGATGACACAAAGTTCTGACAGACAAATCATGAGCAGATATTTCAAGCCATTTCTCAGAGGCAGAAGGACATTTCAGCTAAGAAAGGAAGGCAGGAAAATCATGTGGAGTCAGTGTGCTGATTTCCTCGGCACAGAATGATTTTTATCTAGAAAGAAGCTAGATTAGAAATCCTTTTTTATATGTAGTTTGGCATAGAAGAGGGTTAACAAATAGTACTCCCAAAGAAAATGATTGTATCTAACCACAGCAAAATGTCTAGAGAAGCCTAATATTCAGTCACTTAGATTCATAGTATCAAGTATCTCGATATATCCAACATGCAGACATTAGGCAACATGTGGACAAAATGGGCATCTATTTTTTTAAAACTCTTATTTGGGGATGGCTGGGTGGTCTATTCAGTTAAGCTCAGGTCATGATCTCGTGGGTTCAAGCCCCACATCGAGCTCTGGGCTGACAGTGCAGGGCCCGCTTGGGATTCTCTCTCTCCCTCTCTCCCTGCCGCCTCCCCCTCCCTGCTCATGCTCTCTCTCTCTCTCTCAAAATGAATAAATGAACGAAAAAAATAATTTAAAAAACTCCTATTTGCATATTTTAATATTGGCAAAGAGCTCCAAGGAATGAAATGGCTGAATGGATCCACCTCCTAATTAGCCTATTCATTCATTCATTCATTCATTCGTTCATTCAACAGGTACATATCAGGGGACTTGCCATGTGCTAGATCTGAACTCCATATTAAAGACTCCGCAGTGAGCAGGGCATGAAACCCACACAGCGTTCACAGTCATTAACTGAACATTTCTTCTCTGCTCCTCTGTCTGGTGCTGACCACGAGGGTTACAGAGAAATAAGAAAAGGCTCCCACTTCCAGAAAGCTCTTGGTTTAACGGTGGAGACAGACACATCCAATACGAGCCAAAGGTTCTGCCATTGAGGCGAGCATGATGAGCTGTGGGAATGAATTAGGAAAAACGTTCGCGACAACGTTTGATCTTAATCGCGCCTGAAACAGTGTTCCATTCGATCGGAAAGAAGCACTTGGTAGCATTGAGCTGAGTATTTTTTATTCGTTTGTTGGCTTGTAGTGTATCACTGACATCCCTTTTATTAATTAAATAGTTAAAGAAAAGGCAGAGAGAGAAACTAATTACAAAAGTAAATGATTAGACATCATGACATTTAAATGTGGCTTTTGACTCGTAAACAAGAATCGGAACGAAAACAGCATCAATGAAAAAACCCAAGTTCCGTATGTTTGAACCGTTTATTTCCCTGAGCCGCATGTGGCTGGAAACTGGGGTTTCCTGGTGGTTTGCCTGCCACCGGTGGGGCCTCGTCTTTGCCTCGCTTCCCTCTTCCTCGCCTCAACAGCAGCCTTTGTCAACTTGAGGTCAAAACCATGCGTAATCTTGGACATGAGCTGCACAACTTCAGGGCAATTATATAAACCCAGTATAACCCAGTAGATCCCCTGGATTGACTGAGTATCCAGAATCCTGCTTTCATCTTTAGTTTTACTAAAGTCTTATCTGTCAGATTGCCTGAGTCTTAAATAAACAAGAGCCTACAGTCGGATGTCAAAGGGCAGACCCCGTGTTCGCACCTCATGTCAGGCCGGGAATTATCTTTATTATAGGTTGACCCCTAGGGTCCTCCCACTCATTCTGTGTCTACCCCTTTTTCCTCACGCTCTTCTGTGGACTCATTTGACTGAGTTTTACACTTTGTGTTTATTGTATAGATTTCCCCATGCTCTCTTCGGGTCATCACAATTAATTATATATAAATATTATTAATTATATTATATATACAGTATATATAAAGGCTGAAAGAGGATCATTGACTACAAAACTGGCCTCCATATTTATCGGTTTCATAAATGACTTGGGGGGAGAATGGGAGAATGAAAAATAAAAAAAAAATAGTCTTGACAATTGAGGAGCGTCCTTTAAACAAAACAGCAAACTGGCAGAATGTTCTACCTCTAGCTGGCTGTTTGGGGTTTCATAAACACTACACACGTAGGAAAATAATTGTCCTAAAATGTTATGTATATTTTAAAAACACTGTAAGAAATGTTCTCTATTATTTACAGGATACAATCTAACACCTTTACCCGTCATTTATAGTTCACCATAATGTAGCCTCGGTTAACTTTTTAATTCTTTTTTTTTTTCAACTGAGGTGAAATTCTTATAACATAAGTTCAACAACAAAATGAAAAATTTAGTGACATTTAGTGCATCCAACCACCACCTCTATCAACTTCCAAACATTTCATCACCCCCAAATAAACGTTGAACCCATTAAGCAGTGCCCCCCCCTTCCCCCACCTCCTGGCAACCACCAATCTGCTGTGTCTAAGGATTTAAGTATTCTGAATATTTCATATAAATGGAATCATACAATGTGTGGCCTTTTGAGTCTGGCTTCTTTCACTTAGCATAATATATTTTTTTAATTTTTTTAAATTTGTATTCATTTTTGAGAGAGAGAGAGAGAAAGAGCGTGAGCAGGGGAGGGGCAGAGAGAGAGGGAGAGAAAGACTCCCAAGCAGACTCCAGGCTCCACGCTGAAGTCGGACACCTCACGGACTAAGCCACCCAGGTGCGCCTACTTGGCGTAATATTTTGGAGATCCGCCTACACTGTGACATGTGTCACTCCGTCATTCCTTTCAGTGGCCGAAAAGTATTCCATTGTACCATATTATATTTACCCATTCATCCCTTGATGGACATTTGATGTCTTTTCTATATTTTCTACATTTGGCTATTTTGAACAATGCTACTGTGAACACTTATGCACGGAGTTTTATGCGGACACGGTTTCATTTCTCTCTGGTGAAAATGAATGGAATTACTGGGTCGTAAGGTGACTCTACGTTTAACCTTTTAAGGAATTGGCAGACTGTTTTCCTGCGCAATTTTACATTCCCACCAGCAGCGTATGAGAGTTGCAATTCCTTCACATCCTTACCAACACTTATTTTCTCCTTAAAAAAACTATAGCCGTTCTAGTGGGTGTGGAGTGGTATCTCTCCGAGGTTTTGATCTACATTTCCTTAATGACTAATGATGTGAGCATTTTGGGGGGTGTTTGGTAGTCATTTGTATGTCTTCTTTGGAGAAATGTCTATTCACGTCCTTTGCCCATTTTCAAATTGGGTTTTCTGTCTTTTTATTGTTGAGTCGTAAGAGTTCTTTATACATTCTGGATCTTAGACCCTTTTCAGATACACTATTTGCACATATTTTCTTCCAATCTGCTGGTTGTCTTTCAACTTTCTGGATAATGCTCTCTAGTGCACAAAAGTTGTGAATTTTGTTGAAGTCTAATTTACCTATTTTTAATGTTTTCCCTCATACTTCTAGTGTTAACTTTTTGCTTTTACATCAAAGAAAAGATGAAGAGCTAGAAAGGCATCTCCTTGGCTCAGGGTTATTTGATAGCCTTCAAACATCGAATGGTGGGTGGTGGGGGAGGGGGGCGGAATGATGGGCTCTGGATGATTTCAGTTTCTCTTCACTATGTTTATTAGTATGGAGAACAAATAATAGAGTCTTTCTATGCTTATAAATGATAGTTTTTTTTCTGAGAACTTGGCACTCATCAGAAACAGCATTTTTCTTTCAAGAGACAGAAACACATCCTAAGGGATACGGTGCAAATTGCTACGTGTATGATCAAAGGGCAGTTTTCTGGAAGTCTGCACTTTCTATCTTTTCTTAGAAAATGCTATGGATGTTTTCGCATACCCAATAACAGAATCCAAATTCTAACAAGTACATGCTAGAAAAGGGTCCTGTGGAAGATCTAACATTTATCGGGTACCTCTAAGCATCAAGTACATGGGAGATCCTTGCCATGGATTACCCATTTAATTCTCTAACACCTCAGAAGTGGATGGTATTATCCACATTATCTTCATTATTATGACACTCTAGTTTAAGGCTTAGGGGGATTCTATTATTTTTACTATTATAAAATTTGCCTTGTGTTATTCATTTTGTAGTTGGTAAATCTAGTGGGAGCTATTCTGTTTCCATTTGAAAACCTAAGACCATAGATGGCATATTCCAAAGGGAAGGCATCCTTTTGAAAAGTGAATCTGATGATCCCTTTCCCCTGCCTATAATAACCTTTCAGTGGGTTCCCACTCTTCTTAGGCTTTAAAAGACTTTCCTAATCCTTTGACTACCTCCCACCTCATTTTCTTTACCCTTTTGTCCTCCGCACCCACCCTAGGGCATTGTCTGCCTTCTCATCACCCTAACATGTACCCTGTAGCTATCACAGTCAAGACTGTTGACTGACTTGATGACCTTTCCTTTGCCACATGCATTCCCTAGCACGCTGAGGGGTGGGGGGAAACCTCGAAGGTAGAATTTGGGGTGGAGCCCCAATTCTGAGATCTCTAGATGCTCATCTTCAAGGTCCAGAGTTGGCTCACTCAGACATGGGGATATTTCACTCCTTCAGCCTCCATATTGACATCAGCAAAGTTGAGAAAGACCCCCAAACTTCCATGTTCCTGGCAATCTCACTGCTCCCCTGTCACCACACAGACATAGGCAGGAGTTAAATGCCCCACCCCCACCCCCACCCCAAGAGCTGTGTGGTCCTGGCCACTCCTTTCTCCTCTCTCCCTTCTATCATAGTGCTCACAACCTCGGCACTTCTATGCGCCAGAACATCAGACATAGTAGTACAAGGCTCTTTGTTTCTATTTATATCAGTCACCAAAAGAATCTCCTGGTTCCCAGAACACCACTCCAGACTTCACCTCTTTTCCCTATCTCCTATCCCTTTTCCACACTTGAAACCCTTCCCCTGAAGCCTCTGGAGCTCATGTGGACCCCAGTGCAACTTGTTTATAGACCCCATGTGGGCCCTTGCCTCCTTCATCTAACTGTCTAGACCTGACCCAAGAATGGCCGGTTCCTTGTAGCTTTCAGTGTCTATGTTAATTCACCCCCGCAGAACCAGGCCTGGAGGGAGGTCTTCCCTTGTCCTTGTTGCCACCATGCAGATGACTGTCCTTCCCCTTTCTTAAAAATCCTCAACTTGCAGCTTGTGCTCTTGGTCCATATTACTCACCAATCCTTCTTAGTGTGGTCATCCCCCGCTTCGTTGTACAGGCCACATTATTGGAAGATGCTAGTGTTTGCATTGTCACTCCTGTCTCCCCCCCATCCCTAGTTTATTGAGATAGAATGACATCTAACGGTGCATGCGTTTAAGCTCTGTGGTCTGATTTGACACACTTATATGTTGCACTATGATAATCTCCTATATTTTATATAAGAAAATCTATTACAACCTATTATATTTTCCCCTATTTTTACAGATGTTCTTCTCTCCCCCCCGAAGTTCTAAGACTTCTGTTATCATTTCTGCTTTGCCTAGTGTAATTACTTTAGAAATTCTTTAAGGATGGGTTTATGACACAAATCTTTTAGTTTTCCTCTATCCAAAATTGTTTTTAATTCCCCTTCATTCCCAAAGGACCCTTTCAATGGATATAGAATTAGAGGTTGGTTTTTTTTTTCTTTCAATACTTAAAAAACATTGTGTTATCTCCTTCCAGTATCTGTGGTTTCAGGTAAAAACTAGGATGCAATTCAAATTGGTATTTCCTTATATGGGATCTGTCATTTCTCTCTAGCTGCTTTCAAGATTTTATTATTGTCTTACAATTTCCAAATGTATGTTTCCAGCTGCTCAAGCCCAAACCCTTGGTGTCATCCTTGACCTCCCATTCGTGTTTTGAATATCCCACACCCAGTCTGTCACCCCTTAACTTCAAGAAATATACATGGGGTCTGTCATACTGTCCTCTCCTCCACGGCTACCTTCCTGATCAAAACCATCATCACATTGGTTGATCACATCGCGTCTCATTGGGTGATCATAATATCCAGGTAATGGTATCTCCACCTTATCTCTTTTCCCCATCTGAGTCTCACGGGCCAGCTTCTCAGTCTGGAAAATCAAGTCTGCAGCTCTCACAAAAACACTCTCGTTCTACCTTCTCTGCTTATTTAATACGTTAGGACTTGGGACATGTGAAAGTTTTATGTGTTGTTGGCTTATTCTCCTACTTAAATGATTTCCTAAGGTAATCTCACTCTTTTGTGATGGAGCTCATTTCTTAAAGTTCACTTAAAAAAAACTTTTTTTAATGTTTATTCAGTTTTGAGGACAGAGAGCAAGCAGGGGTGGGGCAGAGAGAGAGAGGGAGACAGAATCCGAAGCAGGCTCCAGGCTCCGAGCCGTCATCACAGAGCCCGACGTGGGGCTCGAACTCACCAACCGTGAGATCATGACCTGAGCTGAAGTCAGATGCTTAACTGACTGAGCCACTCAGACGCCCCCTTAAAGTTCACTTTAAATTTAGAAAAACACCTTTCAATCATTCAGATTCCTACTTTAAGTGTTCAACAGCGTTGCCTTTTAGCAACAAAGTAAATCGCAAAAAAAAATGGCGTAAGTAACAGAGGGTCGCTGGGTGGTGTGGTAACTGATCCTTCCCCTGTGTATGCTAGAGTGGGGTCGTTTTGAGAAGAAGGGGGTGGAAATTCACTGCAAGGTTAGCCAATCCGCCTCCCTGTCGGGGTGAAATATTTTGCTTCCAAATGAGACCTTCAAGCTTTTGCCCCATGGCAGCACACATCCCGATCTCAGCATGGCAGGGATTATCTGGAACGTGGGAGCTGTCAGTCCTCATGACCTACTGGCAGATTAGTGGATGGGGTGATGACTGTTAAAAACACCTGGGGCGTCTGGGGGGCTCAGTCGGTTGGGCAGCCGACTTCAGCTCAGGTCACGATCTCACAGTCCGTGAGTTCGAGCCCCGCGTCGGGCTCTGTGCTGACAGCTCGGAGCCTGGAGCCCGCTTCTGATTCTGTGTCTCCCCCTCTCTCTGCTCCTCCCCTGCTCACGCTTTGTCTCTCTCTGTCTCAAAAAGAAATAAAAACATTAAAAAAATTTTTTTTAAACACCTATAGCGGCCCTGGTTGACAAGGACCCTTTGTCTGCTTGACTTCAAGACAGAGTCACAGGGATTGTGGTTTCACATCTTCATGGAGGGACCTTTTCTTTTCTAGTTTACCATTCCTTCCATCCAGATACCTTGCCAGTACATTGATGGTTCATTTTGGCAAATCCTATTTCTTGATTTCTTGACTCTAACCTTCCTAATTCGTAACTGTTTCCTTTCATTTATGCTGCTTTAAGCAGGAAACTCAATTTCACCCTTTTCCAAGGCTATTGATATTACCTAAAAGGACAATCCCCTTTCCGCTGCCGCGACTGTGGCTTTTTGCTGTTGTTGGAAAGTACATTTAAATTCCGTCAAGTCTACTTTAAAGACACCAATGTGCTCGACACAACGTTAGTACGTATCAACATTTTGTCAAATTCTTCAGCTTTTTAAAGAAAGAAATGAAAATTTTTAATAAACTGGAAATCACCTTATAATTCAAAAGCCTTCCCAATGGATTTGCCGCTGAAAACGAAGCAAGAAAACTCACAGATTGTGGCTCATTCTGTGTCGGAGCCCACAGCGGTAGTAGCATAGGGTAGGTAAGAACTCTTATCTACCTCAGTGGGATTTTGGTGGGGGGCGGGTTGTCAATACGTGTTTTAGAACTTAATGGCGGTATATTGTACAATCGATTGTGTATATTTAAAGGGCTCCACGTGATCGTCTTTGAGACATGTGTAAACTATTTTGCGTTTTCTAATCACGTAAAGCCGAAACCCTCACCACAAGCCGCATAACGAACATGCCCATTGGCGCGAAAAGCTTCCGATGCAACTTTTAATACCCGCCTACCACCCTTTTGGTAGCATCCTTAATGGGAGTTTACAGGGAAACAAATGAAGCAAATGGCTGAGAAACGGTGTGAAAACCACATGTCTTGAGTGCTGTGCTGTGGTTCTCACCTGCATGTGTGATTTGGACGGTGTATGGTTATTTTATGGTAAGGTCTTTTTCTTTACTCTCTAGGCTTTCCTCTTTTTTTTTTTTAAGTTTATTTACTTATTTTGAGAGAGAGAGAGAGAGAGAGAGAGAGAGAGAGAGTGGGCGAGGGGCATAGGGAGAGGGAGACAGAGGATCCAAAGCGGGCTCTGTGCTGACAGCAGAGAGCCTGATGCGGGGCTCGAACTCGTGAACCGTGAGATCGTGACCTGAGATGAAGTCAATAGTCAGACGCTTCACTCGCTGAGTCACCCGAGTGCCCCAGATAGCTATTCCATTTTTTGATGATTAGGAGAAAATGAACATTTATTTCATTGCCAACATTTCCTCCCTCCTTTCCCCCTCTTCTCCTTCCCGCCCTCCCTTCTTCTCTTTCTCCTTCCTTCCTTTCCTCTCCCCTCTTTGATTTAGTTTTGAGAGAGAGAGCACAAGCAAGGGAGGGGCAAAGGGGGAGAGAGAGAGAAAGAGAGAGAGAATCACAAGTAGGCTCTGTGCCCAGTGCAGAGCTCCATGCCACGCTCGATCTCCTGACCCATTGGGCTCGATCTTACAACTCTGAGATCATGACCTAAGCTGAAATCAAGAATCTGATGCTTAACCGACTGACCCACTCAGGTGCCCCTACCCTCTTCAATTTAGTAGTTGGGGCCTTTAAATTAAACTAAAAAGAAGAAGAAGAAGAAGAAGAAGAAGAGGGCAGATTGACAGGAGAAAAGGTTTATTTCACATGCACACAGAAGCTTCACGTAAGAGAAATGAAACCCCAAAGGAGTTGGCCAGATGTGAGAGCCCCTGTACCATTTGACCAAAGGCTGATAAATTGTAGAGAAGTGGCTAGCGAAAGGCCAGGGGGGTTGAGCTTCTAGGGAGGATACATTGTGGGGAGCTAAATATTTCAGGATAAATTATTGGAAGATAAAGATTATTTCGGCAAGCTTTGTTTATGCAGATTCAAGCTGGTGCTGACTGTCCATTCCCTGTGATAAGGGTTGTTCTCTTCCTCCTGGTACGGGGGAGAGAGGAGGGGGGACACCTTCACGGAGGGAGACTTATGCCCTGCTTTTCTTAGGCAGAAAGGACGAGAGCCTGGAGGTACTCTGGTGTCTGTCTTTTAATCGCCTTCAGCTCAAAATAGTCCGCGTGCTAACGTGCCGTATTGAGTAGCACATTCTGACCCCCTTCATTTTCTACTTTTCTGGTATAGTTGCTCATTTCCACCATGAGGCACGCAGTAAGGTGTGAGGCCGTGGGCTCCACAAAGTCTCTCCCCTTTGTGTTCTGACTGCTCGAAGCCCTCAGTGCTGGTAGGAGTTCAAGTACAGCCTCCCTTGGACCACAGGCTCTCAGAATGTGTTTTATCCGATAAAGAGCGCATTTTCGTCCATCACCAGAGTGTCCCTTAAATTATTTCAGACTCGAAGTCCTTAAATTTAAAGCAGCCTGATGCAACTTGGTCAGAACACATAGTCTGAATGTAGGCACCTTGACCTGAAATGTTTGAAAGTAACAATGTGATTGGTTTTAGCGATCTCTTCCTAAAAGGCTGGAGGGCTGTTGGGACCTAGGCAGCCCCATCTGAATGCTAGGGTGGAATCGGGTACCTTCCTGGCCCTTGGGATTGAGGGGGCCCAATGGCCATGCCTGAGGCAGTGCAGAACGTTCTGACCAGTGCCGGTGTTGCTGGTTTTTGGAGAGACCTTCCCTTTGACTAGTTGACAGAAGCTGGGTTTCTTTGGAGACCCACAGACTTCCAGAACAATTGCATCCTTTCTTTGCCACCAGTGCCTGCCTGTTTGGAATAGTGGAATGACAAGAATTTGTAACCTTTAACCCCTCCAGGCATAGGACAAGAAAGAGGTGGCATTAAAGCTTGTTAGTATGTAATCATACTATATCTCGGTGCAAAGTCTCACTCACTCAGAGCAAAAACGACTTGTGCGTAGATCACCTCTGCACCTAGGAAGTTAGTCCTTAATGAGACTGACACAGTCTAACACGTACTTTACTGACAAAGCGGGTATAAATGTGAGTCTTCTGCTTCGTAAGTAACTTGTTATGGTTTGTTTCCCATGGTTTGGTATGAAAAAGTTAAGCTAAATGTCACCTTGAAAGAAAAGCACCTCATAGTTTGTCAAAACTTGGATTTGGTTGGCCTAGAAATGCATCATTAAAATATCAAAATGTAAGTGAGTTATCATCAGCATTTTTTTCTTGCATACATAGGAGGTTACTCTATTCCATAACTAACAGAGACCTTAGTTTTTACAAGTGTGGAAAATAAGGTCGACATTAAAATTTTTTGCAGCTTTATTTGTTTTTGAGAGAGAGAGAGAGAGAGAGACAGAGACAGAATATGAGTGGGTTAGGGGCAGAGAGAGAGGGAGACACAGAATCCGAAGCAGGCTCCAGGCTCCGAGCTGTCAGCACAGAGCCCGACGCGGGGCTTGAATTCACGAACCGTGAGATCATGATAAGGTCAACGTTTTAAAAATACACACCTGGCTAATTATGTTGAGTTTTAGCTTGAGAAGTAAGGGGGAAAATAATCTTCAAGAAAAAGCAATGTGGGAACGAGCAAGAACAGATAGAAAAAAGAGAAAGGAATTGCTGTTGGTGGAGTGTTTCCTCTTGGGCAGGCATCGTGCTCGGTAGGCACTCTTCCCTTTGCTATCTTGAGGAGGAGACAAGAATAAGGACCAAAATGACCCCCTCTGGGGTATAATTACCTCTTTCCCTTGAGACACTTAGACACTCAGGTGAGCCTGACAACCTATCATTGTCACAAGCCAGTAAGACAGACTGCACTGGGCATAATCGTTCCCTTATTCTAAATAAAAGGAAAAATAGGCAGAACATGTGCTCAGAGGAGAATTCCAGGTGGATCCCGGGTCTCTAAGACTTGCTTTCCCTGGTTTGACCAGACTTCATGCTTGCCGATGAGAAATTGTTAACCTGCCTTTCCTCTTAATGGGACATTATTCACCGTAATTAGATGAGTATCTGCTGAGCACCTTTTACGTGCCATGTGGTGGGACAGGTGAGGGAGAAGAGTGAGGGATGATCTCTGTGTTCAAGGACAGAGACATCCACTCGCGGATGAACACGAGACCTGCTCTATACGGAAGGGGGTGTGATGTGCCCTCCTCGAGCCAGGTGCTCATTCTGATGAAGGCTCTGTAGGAAGCTTCCAGAAAGGACCTCGGTGCATGGTGGGAGACGAGGGAAGGGGATTCTAGACAAGGGAGCTAAATAAGGACGCAGAGGCATGGAAGTGTGTCTCGTAGCTATGGAAGGCAAAGGAAGGGTCTAGCTGGATGGGTGCCATCTGGGCGTAGAGTTTCCAAAGAGGCTGGAAAGGTAGATCACATCTGGGCTTTGGCGGACTTTGAACGCCAGCTGGAACCAGAATGGGAAGTCCAGTCAAGGTTCTTGAACAGGGAAAGATGGACTGGAGTCGAGGGAGACTGGAGGCAGAAGACCGCTAGGAGACCATCATTGTCAGAGCCTGGGTTAGAAGTTATGTGGGAAAAAGCCATGAGACTATCTATGGAAACAAACGTGGTCTTCAGAAAGACATTAAAGGTTGGTCAAAAGAGCTTTGGGCATGGGCATTGGAGACTAGATTCTGTCACTTCCAAGCCATTGACTAAGCTACTCTCTTAAGTTGCTGGGATGAGTTTCTTGATTTGCAAAATGGAAAATTCTGAGATGCTATACCCATTGTTCTAGACTCTGGAGTTCTGGCAGTAGAGTAAAACAAACAAAACGGCTGCCATCACTGTTGGGGGAATAGAAAAGAAACACTGTAAGTAAGGAAAATATATAGAGTAATGGTAATAATGAGTGGTAAGGGGAAAAAAAAATAAAGCAGAGAGGGGGGATATAAGATGGTGAAAGAGCATATTGAAATTTTAGGTAAGGGCGGGAGTTCACCACGACAGATTGGGAGGAAATGAGAAGGTCAGCATGCACATATCTGGGGAAAGGGTTCCAGGAAGAGAAAAACAGGAAGTGCAAGGGTCCTGGGGCAGGAGCACCTTAGGAGTATTTGAGAAATATATGAAGACCAGAATGCTGGAGCAGAGATATGGGAAGCCAGATCATGTAGAGCTTGTGGATTAAAGTAAGTACTTTGGCTTTTTACCCTTAGTAAAGGGGAAAACTGTTGGAGGGTTTTGAGCAAAGGCACGACAAGATGTGACTTAGGTTTTCACTATAGCCTTCAGACAGTATGTTGAAGAGAAGCAGGAGTTAAGGAGAGAAACAAGGAGACCATTTTGGAATGGTCCAGCGTGCAAGGTACGGTCCCTGCAAGGGGGTTGGGGTGGGAGAAGGGTCCAGGTCCCTGATCTATTCCGACGGTAAAGCTCACAGCATGGGCGGACGGCCTCCAGACAGACTGTAAGAGAAAGAAACTCAAAAGTGACTTCAAGTTTAATGAAGCTGCCCCTGGCTCATTTAGAGAAAACCACAAGGAACTAGACTGTGTGGGAATCCTAGGAGCTCCACGTTGAACATGTTTTAATTGAGATATTTGAGTGGAAATACGTGTCAGGCGGTTGGCCATGAGCCTGGGGTGGAAGGAAAAGGTCTTGCTGAGGATGTGGGGCTACGGGTCATTAGCACGCCGTTCCTGAGAGGAGAACTGAATTTTGCCAAAGCGGTTTTTATTGACCACGGTTTTCTTATAAGAGTGAGTTTCCAGGTCCCGGAGAGTGAATAAACGAACGGACAATGAATGGTCAGACCATATCTAAAAATAAAACTCTGACCCATCATCTGCAGCAACCAGACCAGGAAGTTAGCCTGCCACCTTTACGTCAGCTTGTAGAAAGTCAGACCACTATCTCCAGTAACAACCCAGGAAGCCAAACAATGACCCCTGGGACCATCAGCCCCCAACAGCCAGGACTTGATTAAAATCGGTAGCTTTCCTAATTTTTGTCCCCACTTCCAACTTAAGACCAACCAGAGAAAGTCTAACACACCACTAACCGATCAATAGGGTCCCCAATTCTAGTTAGCTCAACTTCAGCTCCTCAAGGTCAACAGCCTCCAATCAGGGCATGCCTGAAACCTCTTTCTTCTGTAAAGCTTTCCCTCTCCTGTGCCTAACGTCAAGTCCGTGACGAATGTCAGTGATGGTGGCTTGCTGACAGCAAGCTCTGAATGAACAGCGTTTGGCTTGTTCTTATTCGATTGGTCTCGCTTTGGTGTCCACATTTCCCATCATAGCCAAATGACCACTCCAGTAAGGAGATGCTCCAGGATAAATATGGATACAGTTCCCTCTACAGGGAATACTGTGATATTCGCAGAAAACTGTCTTTTTGGCTTCCTGGAAGTTAAAAAAATATTTAAACGTAGCATTTGTTGTCAATGCGTTTGTATGCCTCCAAGAACGATCATGTTAAATTGGCTCTTTTCTGCTATGAAACAGCTGAGCCCAAACAATTAATTATATGGTCAAGCAGTTGCCCTAATTTGGTTATTTGCACAGAAATAACCAGAACAGTAATGGTCTATTTATTTTGTGCTAATAAAGAGTTGAGTTTGGCTTGGTCTAAATAATTTGTTAATTTTTTTAATCGTGATAGTGGATTTTTTTAAAAACAGATACATTGGCATTTCTATTATAAAAATTCCACAAATATTATAGTCAAAAGACTTGAATAGAATGGCTAAAATGTTCACATATTTTAAAATATGTGTTTTTCAAATACTTAGCTACATTATTTGATCACTTTCATGACAATTATTTTTCAGTTCCCGATTTAAAGGTTAAAAAGAAGCTGAGATTTTATGGCCATTGAACAAGATCCCAGTTTGGAATTAGATGGGTCAGGAGTGCACTTGCTGGGATGAACACTGGGTGATGTACAGAATTGTCGAATCACTAAATCGTATACCTGAAATTAATATAACACTGTGTGTTAACTGTACTGGAATTAACACCTAATAGAAACAAAGCAAATATTTTGTATTGGATTTCATGAGTCGGTGGTTAGACTTTGTTTCCATTAGGAGGCAACTTCCCCTTGGGCAATTCTAGCACCTGCTCTAAGCCTTAATTCCCTCATTTCTTTTCTCTTTCTTTCTTCCTTCCTCTCTCCCTTTCCTTTCTTTTCTTTTCTTTTCTTTCTTTCTTTCTTTCTTTCTTTCTAGTTTGTTTATTTGTTTAACAGAGCCCTGTGCGGGGCTCAAACCCAGAAACCAAGAGATCACGACCTGAGCTGAGATGGAGAGTCCGACGCTTCACTGACTGCACCACCCAAGCACCCCTCAGTGTCCTCATTTAAGGCGGAGATGGCGGCATTTGTCCACTGAAACTCACGGGGCTGAGTTGCAGATCTGGCGAGACAGTGCGTGGGAAAGAGCGTTGCAAGCTAAGTGCTAACAGCAGTGGAGTTTATTATCACTTAGTATTAGCTCCTATTCATCTCAGCCCCTCGAAGCACCCTACAAGTATTCTAAGCGTGTCCCGGCCTCCTGCGGAGTACTTTGCTGTCCCTGGGGGAGCAGCGCGGATCCCTTCGTTTTGGTGGTTGGTCTGGGGCATCTCAACTGCGGGACATTTCCCTCTGTCCTGGGAAAGGCGCCTGGCGCGCGTTGCACCAGACTCAGGAGATCAGAAAGCACCCCACCCGCTCACTTAGCCACGTGACACTGTTGGGCCTGCAGACACCAGCGTTTAACAATGACTTGTGAGCAGCAAAGCCGCCTCCCTCCCGCACCGCCTCCAGAGCCTCCCGCCCCATCCCAAGGGCTCACCCCTGCATCTTACTGGGAGGGCGTATTGTATTCTGGCCTCTGGGAGAAAACAGCCTTTCTCCCAGGGGAAGGAATGCAGATAATGGGAGACTTTTCAGGATTTCTTGATGTCCAAAAACTATTGAAACTCACCCAAAGAATGTTCCCTCTCTGACGAGGGCTTGCTTCTTTTACTCAAGTCTCTGCCCAATCGGGGACTTTGTTTTCCCCCCAATTAGTGGCCTCCGGACAGGTTTGCAAGTGGAGCCTCCAGAATTGCGCAGAGAAGCCCCCTGGCTTGGTCGCTTCCTGTGACCGGAGGCTGCCAAGAGTCAAGTGCGCGCAGGGGCTTCTCTCTCGGAGCTGCGCGGCCTTCGTGGCGAGCACCAACTCACCGCAGGGAGAGAAATCCTTCATTTGACGAGATCCCTGAGGGACTTTATAACTGATCTTGTTTCTCATTCCCCGAATGAGTCAGCGATGCTACTCGTCCGCTGGAAAACGATCTCAACACTTGACTGCATCGCCCATTAACCCTAAGCAACCGGAATGCCTGATCTAAAATGCAACGTGATCGGGGTGCCTGGGTGGCCCAGCTGGGTTAGGTGTCTGGCTTCGGCTCAGGCCGTGATCTCTCTGGTTTGTGAGTTCGAGCCCCGCGTGGGACTCTGTGCTGACAGCTCAGAGCCTGTGTTGCATCCACACGACTCCTGAAACAGAATGCCACAGGCACCAGTGACAGTCACAGCAAAGTTTATTACAATGAGAGGCAAGGCCGACCCATCGGGACCAACACTCTTGATAAGAGCGCGGCCTCCAACAGCCGGGGTACAGAGTTTTTATGGCCGATCACGTTTTATCATCACCTGGGAACAGAACAGAGAAACAGTTCCCAGAGGAGTTAGAAACAGTTGCCGATGAGGTGATTATTTCAGACTTTCTGCCGCCAAGTTGCAACCAGTGGATCTCTTTGAACTTGCCTCTGATGCTCTTTTCTTTGAGCTTTTGTTTCCTTCTTCGGTGAAGGCTGATTTACAAGAGAATGACGCGTAATTTACAAGAGTAAAGCAAGGCTGTTATCTCTTGACCTTCAGTGTCAGAACAAAGCTGTTATTTCTCAAGCTACAGTGTTAGCCCTAGGCTACAATCTAACCCTTACACCTGGAACCTGCTTCGGATTCTGTGTCTCTCTCTCCCTCTCTGCACTCCCCCCCCCCACTCACACTGTCTCTCTCTCAAAATTAAATAAACAGTAAAAAAAAATGTTTTAAATGCAATGTGATCTTTACTGTAGCTTCTTAAATCTTAGCTTTTCAAATGTATAATCATACACAACACAGATTTTAGCTCAGCATTGTGTTGTTGCACAGAGATCTGTGAATGACTACTCCATTATTCTTGCAAACGATATATCTGCTCCAAAAGGTGATAAAGAAAATGTTACAATAAAATCATAACGAGCCTTTATTTCAAGGTAGTATCTTACTTTTCAATTCAAAGTAACTTCTAGATGTCATCTTATTATCTCTCATCATAACACACAACTCTGAGGCACTCATTAAGGAACCGAATACCACAATATTTTATGCGACAGGTGAAGCAACAATAATATCACTTTGTTTTTTTGATCTTTGTCCTCGACATGCTGGGGAAGTTGATTGTGAGTTGCTTCAGATCTCCAGAATTATGACTGTCCCGATAATCCCACCCAAACAGGCTCCAAGACAAATATTGGTGGGGTTTGAAGTTAATTTTTCTTTAATTATGTGAACAGTTACTAAATTCTCTATTTTATAATTACGTTAATGTTTTTAACCTTTTATTTTGTAGGGACAGACCACTGCAAAGGAGTTTAAGGGCTTCTGGTGCTGCTTTCGATCTTTGTCAGGTCCTCAGGTATCACAAAGTCGAAGAGCCCAAGAGAGGGAATACACAAACGATGGCCAGATCACAGATAAAAATAGAACTTTGACTGGCAACCCGCAACAACTCACCCAGGGAACCACCCCCTTATCTGCAACAAACAGCCCCGTAAGCCACCTGCTGTGGGTCAGCAAGGGGGTCAGAAGAGACCACCCCCCAAATATGGGGATTATTTTGAGCTGCTGGCAATTCAGAAACAGCAGTCACAAACAAACAGAGCTCCCGCTCCTCCCCCAATCTGCTGAGAAGCAGAGCACAAAATCCCCTTTGTGAGGGGCTCCCTCCCCTCTCCTGCCCTAGGAAGAGAAGAATTAGTCGCGGAGATGGCGTGGCTTCAGTCTGCATAAAGCAACCTCGCAGAAAGAACCCTGGCCTTTCATCGAGTTTCCCCCCCATGTGTTTACCTTCCCACAGTTCACCGCCCCAGAGCCCACACCCCGGGTCCTCTGTGTAGACACTTCTCCACAGTTAGCTGTGCTTTTCTAAAAACAGTGTATAAGCTCCCAGGTCTAACCCACAGTGGATCTTCACCTCTTTTCTGCGAAGCCTCTGTGCACATGTAAAATAAAGTGTCTCCTGTTAATCTGGCTTTTTTTCTCTCTCTCTCTCTTTCATTGTCATACTCCAGCTACTGAAATTAAGAGGAGAGAGAAAAAGCATTTTTCCTCGCGTTGCAGCTTTGGAGACCCACATGGGATGGCGTGGGCATCCCATTCTCCTGGGGGGGTGGGGGGGGGGTGGGGGGGCTGTAGCTGAGCCTGGAGACATCTAAGCCGAAAAGGCAAAAATCCTTACCAAGGCAGGCCCTCTCTGACTTCTGTTCAGAGTCCAGGCACATGAGGGCAGTAAGCACGTCTCCTCTAAATCTAAATCAGCAGGAGAAACCACTTGAAGGAGCTAGTTCTCTGGACATTACTCTAGGGTGACTCTCGCTTTGGGGTCCGCACTGGTTATTGGTTCTTTTCCTTCCAGGGACAGCATTGTTTTCCTTTTTATGTCGTATGTGTCATTCGCCTTAAGAAGGGGAATCACAGGGTAAGATTCTCCTTCGGCCTCGTTTGATATCCTGAGAGCTTGGCTTGGATCTCCCTAGCTTTCGACCTGCCAGCGGTCTGCCTGTCGGGCCTGAGGTTGTTTATTGTGAGGTTGGGGGCACTGAGAATTTGTGATGGGCTCTACTGCAAATGGGAGGTGGACCCCCACTTCCTGATGTCCTGCTGACCACTGTCAGCTGTCAGAGTGTTCTGCTAGTCACTTTGGAAGTGACTAGACCATATCGTTTGCACCTTCTTGCGTTCATGGTTAAGCTATTAAAAAAAAACAAAAGCTTATTGGTTTTAGTTTTGAGTCACATTTGGAATAGGTACACATTTGGAAAAAATTTTAAAGTGCTACTTGGAAACAAATTAGATATATTACCCACTCATATGACCTTTAAAAACATCCAGACAGCCACTTAGCATTTCCAAAAGGTTCCTTGCCCAAAGTTTAATTCACAGTCTCCATTAGATTACGTATCAGGGAAAATCTTAAAAGTAATCTCCACATATATTGGTAAAAAGTTTTAGCCGTCATTGAGTGGATAATCTTAACTTGTTCCGTCTTCCAGAAACACAAATTGGATCTAACTATTTTATATGGACCTTGTGACTTTGTATTACTGTGTTTACCTGACTCATGGCTAACATTGTTTTTCATTCAAGGATAATAAACATACGGTGTTATGTTAGTTTCGGGCGTACAATGTAGTGACTCAACAATTCTATACATTACTCATGTTCAAGATAAGTGTACTCTTAATCTCCTCCTATTTTCCCTATCCCCCTACCCACCTACCCTCTGGAAACTACCAGTTTGTTCTCTGTATTTAAAAGTCTGTTTTCCGGTTTTTCTCTTTCTTAATTTGTTTGTTTGTTTTGTTTCTTAAATTCCACGTATGAGTGAAATCATATGGCATTTGTCTTTCTCTGACTTATGTCCCTTAGCGTTATACCCTCTAGATCCACCCATGTTGTTGCAAATGGCAAGATTTCATTCTTTTTTATGGCTGAGTGATATTCCATAGCATTTGTACCGTATCTCCTTTATCCATTCATCTATCATTGGACACTTGGGTTCCATACTGGGTTCCATCTATCATTGGACACTTAGGTTCCATATTGGCTATTGTAAATAATGCTGCAATAAACACAGAGGTAAATATGTCTTTTCAAGTCAGTGTTTTTCTTTTCTTTGGGTAAATACCCAGTAGAAGAATTACTGCATCATATGGTAATTCTAATGTTAATTTTCTGAGGAGTCTCCATGCTGTTTTCCACAGTGGCTGTGCCAATTTGCATTCCCACTATCAGTGCACAAGGGTTCCTTTTTCTCCACATCCTTGCCAATACTTGTTATTTCTTTTGTTTTTTATTTTAGCCATTCTGACAGATGTATAGTGATATCTCATTGTGGTTTTAAGTTGCATTTCCCTGATGAGTGATATCGAGCATCTTTTCACGTGTCTGTTGGCCATCTGTATGTCTTTAGAAAAATGTCTGTTCAGGTCCTGTACCCATTTTTAATTGCATTACTCTTTTTTTCTTGTTGAGTTGTATAAATTCTTTGTATATTTTGGATATTAACGCCTTATTACGTATATCATTTGCAAATACTTTCTTTCATTCAGCAGGTTGCTTTTTTGTTTTGTTGATGGTTGCCTTTGCTATGCAAAAGCTTTTTATTTATTTCGGTATAGTCCCAATAGTTTAATTTTACTGTAAGATCTCTATCTGCATGTATGTCATGAATGTATATGTATGTATGTTATGTGTAGTGGTATTTTTCTACCTCTGGATGGTATTACCAAAATGAACTTGTAAAAGGGCTCTGTGTTAACTTACTTAGAAAAAAAATAAGTACCTGTATCAATGAAATATTCATGAAATTCTCAGAAATACAGAAACTAATATGATGGAGTTTGGGGGTGATGGTGGCATTTGAAGCCGATGGCCAAGAAAGAACTCTTAAAGACACCTTTAGAGCAAAAAGGTCATTTTATTAAAGCATGGGGACAGGACCCGTGGGCAAAAAGAGCTTCACCGGGGTTGTGACGGGTAGCTGATTACATACCTTCAGGTTGGGAGGGGTTACCGACAGAGTAAGTCTCTAGAGTATTTTGGAAGCAAGGTTTCCGGAACCTTGAGAGGTTAGGTATTGTTAGGAAAACGCCATTTATTACCTGTTAGTAAAACCTCAGTCATGAGACCCTTCAGATGTGTATCAGGGGGGCATAAGCTTGGAGTATGATTGCCACCATATATCTTGGGGGTGTTGAGATAAAGGAAGTTTCCAAAGGAATTTTTATGTGTTAAAGTAGACTTACAGGACCCCGGGGAGGCCAGGATAATGTTAAGCCTAGATTCCCTTTTGCCCGTAGCAAAGTGTCATCATTGATGCAGCTGAGCTCCTAGAGGGAGGTCACCCTGCCTGTTTCAAGGACTCGTCACTGGGCTGCAGGCAGTAAGGGAATTTCATTTTTCATTTGCCTCTGTTCCCCACATCACCACGACAAGCACTTAAACCCCCTTATATGTCGATGAGGGTGGTATTAGGGCTCCAGGAAATGGAGTCTATAGGTTTCTGGAGATTAAGCTATGGATCAGATTGCCTTTTCCTTGCAGTTACTAAATTATCCGTAAAGTGAAGGAGGCTCCTGCCCTGCACGACTGTGAACTCCGTCAGTCAACCATCTGCTTTCTTTCCTTTCCCCTGTTCTGGGGCAGCCCGGAGTGTCCGAGAAGTAGCACACATACCCCACCTGGGTCGCCGGGGGGGGGGGGGTGCTGTTAGCCTACACTGGGTCTTCAGCCTGCCCTACGCCCCCTTGTCATAATATATGTGGTTTTCAGGAATAATCTTTGGTGAATAAGGCTAATTTAATGCTGTTGGTTTAGCTAAAACATGTATGTCTTCAGAGCTGTCTGCATTATATTTAAAATCATTTCTCCTCAATATGGAAAACCCTAAAGCTTTTTTTTTTAATATAAACCATGTTGGGGTGCCTGGGTGGCTCAGTCAGTTGAGCAACCGACTTCGGCTCAGGTCATGATCTCACGGTCCGTGAGTTCGAGCCCCGCGTCCGGCTCTGTGCTGACCGCTCAGAGCCTGGAGCCTGTTTCTGATTCTGTGTCTCTCTCTCTCTCTCTCTGACCCCGCCCCACTCATGCTCTGTCTCTCTCTGCCTCAGAAATAAATAAACATTAAAATAATTTAATATAAACCATGTTGCTTTTACTTACCTTCAAAATCGTTTATTGTCGCTTTGGTTAAATGGATACATAGTCACTCTACTTGGGTTTACTAGTAAAATAAGCTGATGTTATCGCTATTACATATTTGAGATTATAAAATTATAAAAGCATTCTAAGAACAAAATGTATAATAAAAATAAATAGCTTGATTCATGTCAGAAAACAAGTAGGCAGGAAGAGTTATATGTTTAACTTTGAAGTTTTTTACTTCTGTGATTTCTGATGCTTGCCTGTTATGTCCATGTTACAAAATTTGTGAACAAGAAAGCAACTGAAGGTAATGGCTAGTTTTGCCTAAAGCCTCATGAAATTTTCACGAACACGCCAAGCATAATTATTAAGATCACGTGGGTTAAGTGGATGTAAATGAGACAAAATTTATAAATGAACCTTTGTGCTTAAAAATAGCTTCCAAAGTCCTTTTGGTAACCGTAAACCTTGAAACTATAGCTATTTAAAAGGTGGATATTAATTCACCGAGATCATCCGTGAATAAGCCAAAACACTAAATAAAACCGTAATTGCTAGACATAACTTTCAATTTATCTACTTTTAGTCCCTTATTTTTACAGGAAGGCTAAAAAGATACTTGGGTCTGTTAGGAAACATGGGGTTTGGGAGAAGGGGAACAAAGTTCCAAATGATTAAGCTCTGGGGTTCTAACAAACAGCATGGTGACTCTAATGAACAGTATTGTGTTATGTACCTCAAAGGTCTTTTTATCCTTTAAAGTTGTTAAGACAGTAGATTTCAAACGTTATTATCGCAAAAGATGGTAATTATGTGTGGAGATGGGAGTGTTAACGAGCCCTATTGGGGTAATCATTTCACAGTGTATGTGTGTATCATATTGTCACTTTGTATCTATGTTAAACGCCAATAATAGCAAAGCTGGAAAAAAAAAAGATACAGGAAAGATTACGATAGCCAAAAATACACACAAAATTTCTGAGAATAGTTTCACTGGAAACGTATAAACCTTTTTTGATTAAAACTGTCAAACACTCCTCAGGGCGCCTGGGTGGCTCAGTCAGTTAAGCGTCTGACTCAGGCTCAGGTCGTGAGTTCCAACCCCACCCCAACCTCACTGCTGTCAAAAGGACCCCACTTTGGATCCTCTGTACCCGTCTTTCTGCCCCTCCCCTGCTCACACTTTCTCTCCCTCTCTCTCTGTCTCTGTGTGTGTGTGTGTCTCTCTCTCAAAAATAAACATTTTTTTTTAAACTCTAAAACCCTCCTCAAAGACACAAATGTAGATTTAAATGAAATGCGAGACAATAATCTTGCAATGGGATGCCTGCACATGGTAAAGATGTTCCAAATGAAAAGACGAAGGGTTGACGGGGAACTTCACGATGGGTGAGAGCTGACAGCTTCCCCCATGGCAGCGCCGCTGAAAGTGAAGTAGCCAGACCTTACGTGCTTCCTTATCTGATGCAATTGACAGCCCGTGGCACCCGGGATGGAACTTTCGCGCCAAAAGAATTCAACCAGAATCTGATCAGATCTCTCGATGTAACTAACTGCCGGTTCACAGGAGAGAGGACGAAGAGAAACATCCAGAGAATACTCTGGGATGTCATCAACCAAATCCACAAAGTCTAGAGGACAATTTATTCTAGAGAAGGAAGAGGGTACCGTTATAGATCGCAAGGGACTTGACACAAATCAACCACGTGCAGTCTGCGGACCTTGTCTGCATCTTGATTTAAGCCAACAGAAGAAAGGCATTTCGGGAAATTTGAAAATAGACTACTAGATGATACTGAAGAACTACAGTCATTTTTGTTAGGTGTGGTAATGGTATGTGGCCACAGGCAAAAAGTCTTACCTTAAAGACATATAATAAAATATTTATGGGAGGAGCGCCTGGGAGGCCCGGTTAAGCGTCCGACTTTGGCTCGGGTCATGATCTCACCTTTGTGAGTTCAAGCCCTGCATCGGGCTCTCTGCTCTCAGCACAGAGCCTGCTTGAGATCCTCTGCCTCCCTCTCTGTCTCTACCTTTCCCGTGCTTGTACTCGCTCTGTCTCTCAAAAATAAATAAACATTTTTTTTTTAAAGAAAGAGAAGTATCTGGTCCTTCTATATTTCCAGGCCTTACTGCTTTTCTTTGAAGCCGAAATCATAACATTTTAGAGATTGAGACAAAAAAAAAGATGATCTAGGGGAGCCTGGGTGGCGCAGTCGGTTAAGTGTCCGACTTCAGCCAGGTCACGATCTCGTGGTCCGTGAGTTCGAGCCCCACGTCGGGCTCTGGGCTGATGGCTCGGAGCCTGGAGCCTGTTTCCGATTCTGTGTCTCCCTCTCTCTCTGCCCCTCCCCCGTTCATGCTCTGTCTCTCTCTGTCCCAAAAATAAATAAACGTTGAAAAAAAAAAAAAGATGATCTAAGCCAATTCCCCTCAATATATTTGAAAATTCTGGAAAAAGTGGCATGCTCAAGTCTGCCAACCAATGGTGCACCCAGGGCTCCAACCAGACCTTTTGTTTCCAATTCCGTGCTATTTCCATCAGGGAACACTGACCTTACATCACTGTGGGAAGTGAGTCATAGTGTTGTCCACTATTTACATTTTTCTTAATTCTGTCTCAGGATTCCGATTTGCAACAGAATTACCTAGTTAGCTATGTCATTTTGCATTTAACATTAGTACTTACTTGATTACAGAGTGCTCTTCTGTTTTGCTTATGCAGCTATTGGATTTTTATTTAGCCGAATTACTCAGTTGCCTTTATGGACTTAATTGCTCTTCAGTAGCTCTTAATGTTGTACCTTCCTTTACAATTTCCATTATAACTCATTACGCTTTGCAGAAGTCAGATGACACACGACATCATGAGTGCAGACCACTTGCGCCCTTGTTAAGGGACCTGCTTTAGCACACCCATATACAATGATGGGCAACTCAGAGGGTTGCATAATTTGACAAGCTGGAGGAGTAAGCAAACCAGTAAGACCCCGTGATGGATGCTAAAATTTGTGGGCAACAGTTTGTGGAGAGACAGGATATTTGAAAAGTTTCCAAGTCTCTCTCCCCAAATACTCATTAACTACAAAGTGCAAGATAGCGTATGTATTTGTTTTCTATGGCTGCACAGCGAATTGCCTCAAATTTGTGGCTTCAAATAAACGTAATCATTAGCACAGTTTCTGTGGGTCAGGAGTCCGGGGAGGGTCTTCTGTTCAGTCTCGAAGGTTGAAATCAAGGTGTGAGAAGGCTGAGTTCTTGTTTGGAGCTCAGGTTGTCTTCTGAGTTCAACCAGAGTGTTGCCAGAATTCTTTGTGCTATGGAACTGAAGACTGTGTGTGTGTGTGTGTGTGTGTGTGTGTGTGTATGTTAATATTTACTTATTTTTGAGAGAGACTGAGAGAGAGAGACAGAAGCAGGGAAGGGGTAGAGAGAGAGGTGGGGACAGAAGATCCGAAGCAAGCTCTGCATTGACAGCAGAGAGCTTGATGTGGGGCTCAAACTCACAAACGGTGAGGTCATGACCTGAGCCGAAATCAGACACTCAACCAACTGAGCCACCCAGGCGCCCCTGAAGACTGTGTTTTCTTGATGGCTCTCAACTAGGGCCCTTCTCAATCCTAGATGCAAACTCTATTCCCAGCAACAGGACCTTATCTTCAACCTACAGCTTTCTCCGTGAAAATCAGCACAGTCTCTTCCACTTCTCAGTTCAGGCCCAGCCAGGACAACCTTGCTTTTGGTGAACCCCAAGGCAACTGTTCAGAACCTTAATTAAATCTGTAAAACCCCTTCTACAGTACAACATAACCACAGGAACTGTTTCCCCTATATTTTGCAACTGTTCTGTAAGCCTAAAATTATATTAAAATAATAAGTTAAAAATACGAATAGTGTTCCATGAAGGTTGATTGAGTTCAGAGAGCTAACGATTTGGAGCTAAACATTCCCACGGGGACAGGGTAAGTGCTTGGATGAGAGAGTTGTCACTTGTCCTTTACAGGAAGTGACAGGAAATCTATGAAGGTAGATGAGACCAGATATAAAAAGGCGTATGGCCAAATCTCCTTTCAATTTTGAACTCAGGCAAGATGGCTGGTGCTGGGAACCCCTTTCCCTTTGAGTTGTGGGCACAGAGGCCCGCATCCAGTGCTGGGGGAAGGGGTCTGGGGGAGCTAGGCAGGTTGCCGGATTCCCTGCTCAAAGAAGGACCAGATAGGGGCAGCCGAACTAGTTATGGAACCTGGAAGCAGTTCAGGGAAACTCGGGGCAGAAGTTCATCTCTAGAGAGAGCCAGCATCCGGAATGGGCAGGAGATAGGGAGAGTGACTCGCGGACTGACTCTGCCTTTGAGGTTCAAGGGCTGTTAGGCCTGGTTGGTGGGCTGTGTCAGTGGGAAGTCTTCCGGCCTCTTCCTGTCAGGGTTCACTCAGGACTACACATGTGGGTGGTAGATGTTAACCAAATACTTGAGGAAAGAACAGGAGGAAACTGAGCCAGAGGAACAGTTGCTGAAATGTTCACTCAGGAAGAGTCAGACCCAACTGATCTCATCAGGTCTTTGACAAGTATACTGAATTGTAGACACTGACTGACAGGTATTTCCAGCCTCACTGGCCTTTGACTCATTTATTTTGTCGAGTATTATGTATGGATGAATGTTGGTACCATTATACGAATTAATTAAATACTATTGTTAATCGCTGTGTTCTGCTCGATGTCAAGAGGAGTATCAACAGCCTCTACTCCTTGATCTTTTCCCCACTGACACAACCCAGAAAGGGACAATCTGCAGGGTGGCATACCTCCACAGAGAGCCAGGCCCCAGTTTAGGTGTCAGTAGAAGACCACCATTAGCTGTTTGCCGAGGAGGAGATGTGATGAAATGAGGCTTGGAGTTGCGTCACAGAGTGGGAAACGGAAGGACACAGATTGGTGCGCATCCTGTTTCCTGGCCATGCGACTCCCGCGTAGATTTTTAATGAGCTCTGGTTTCTTCTTAACCTCATTTCAGAAAGTTATGCTAGAAGCTTATTACATTTGTAGAAATTTCAGTCATGCTCTCCTCCCACACAACGACATAATGTATACATACACTGTATATTTTGACCAGAGAACATTTGCATCATTTAAATGTTAACAACAACAACAAAAGGTCGGTCAAGTTTTTTTTTTTCATGTGGAGAGCAAATATTCTTTTCTTTTCGTATTATTGGTTTCCTGTTATAACTGGAAAAAAACAAACCAGGGCCTCATTGATCTCCTGCACACATTTTCGTCTCTTCAGCATCTTTAATGATTTTCAGTACAGTCTTTTTTTTTTTTTATAAAGTTAATTTTTTTTAATTTTTTTTTAATTTTTTTTTCAACGTTTATTTATTTTTGAGACAGAGAGAGACAGAGCATGAACGGGGGAGGGGCAGAGAGAGAGGGAGACACAGAATCGGAAACAGGCTCCAGGCTCCGAGCCATCAGCCCAGAGCCTGACGCGGGGCTCGAACTCCCGGACCGCGAGATCGTGACCTGGCTGAAGTCGGACGTTTAACCGACTGCGCCACCCAGGCGCCCCTGGTACAGTCTTTAAAATACGTAAGGAGAGAGAAGAAGTCTACCTTAATGCATTACAGGGCTCAGGAGTTTAACCTTTTATTTAACCATTTAACTAATACCCTTAGAATATTTTTTAATAAAAGGTTTATTGAGATGTAATTCGCATACCATACGACTCAATAATTTTCAGTAGATTCACAGACTTGGGCTTCTGGTAGCATAATACATTTTAGAAGACTTTCATCACCCCAGAAGAAACCTCATACTCTTTAGCCATTACTCCCCAGCCCAGCCCCCTTATCTCCACCAGCCTTCGGTGACTTGGAGTCTCCATTCTGTCTCAAAAGATTCGCTGATGCTGAGCATCTCATGTAAATGGAATCGCATGATCCTGGGTCTTTAGTGACTCTTTTTATTCATTTGGTGTAATGTTTTCAAGACGTATCCATGTTGTAGCATTAGTACCTTTTTTTATATAAAATTTGCACACAGGTGTTTGTGTGTTTGTTTTTTGTGTGTGTGAACACCTTTTAAAATTTCTGTTGGGTATAGACCTAAGAGTTGAATTGCTGAGTCATATGGAAACTCTATATTTAACTTGTGGAGAATGTGCCAGACTGTTTTCCAAAGTTGCTGCATTATTTTGCATTCTGCCTGTGCCATATGAGGGTCTCAGTTTCTCCACATCCTCACCAACACGTGTTATCATCTGTCTTTTGACAGATTGTAGCCATCTTCGTGAATGTGAGAGTGTATTTCGTTGTGGTTTTGATTTGCATTTCCCTAATGCCTAATGGTGTTGAGCATCTCCTCATGTGTTCGCTGGACCTTTGTCTATCTTTGGACATAGGCCTATTCAGATGTTTTGCCCAATTAAAACATCATATTATTTGTATTTTTTGTTATTGAGTTGTAGGAGTGTTTAAATGTATTCTAGATAAAAATCCCTTATCAGATATGTGACTTGCAAAATTCTTCTCTCATTCTGTGGACTGTCATCATTTTTTGATAGGATTATTCATATGTCAAGGGTTTTAATTTTGATCACATATAAGTTATATTTTTTTCTTTTTTTGCTTATATTTTTAGTCTCACACCCAAGAAATCATTACCTGATTTCAAGGTCACTGAGATTTAAGTCTCTGTTTTCTTCTACACCTTTTGTAGTATTTGCTCCTGTACTTACTTTTTTTTCCTTTTTGTTTGTTTGTTTGTTTGTTTGTTTGTTTATTTTTAATTTACTTCCATGTTAGTTAGCATATAGTGCAACAATGATTTCAGGGGAGATTCCTTAATGCCCCTAACCCACTTAGCCCATCCCCCCTCCCACAACCCCTCCCATAACCCTCTGTTTGTTCCCCATATGTAAGAGTCTCTTATGTTTTTGTCCCCCTCCCTGTTTTTATATTATTTTTGCTTCCCTTCCCTTGTGTTCATCTGTTCTGTGTCTTAAAGTCCTCCTATGAGTGAAGTCGTATGATATTTGTCTTTTGCTGACTGACTAATTTCGCTTAGCATAATACCCTCTAGTTCCATCCACGTAGTTGCAAATGGACTCTTGCATTTACTTTTGAGATATTTTGAGTTAATTTTTGAATATAGTACAAGGTAGAAGTCCAACTTCACTCTTTTGCGTGTGGATATCCCGTTGTCCCATGGCTATTTTGAAAAGACTATTTCTCTATTGAATTGTTTTGGCATTCTTGTGGAAAATCAATTGGCCCTAAATGGAAATGTGGGATTTCTTTCTGGACTCTCAATTCTATTCCATTAATCTATGTGTCTATCTTTATATCAGCATCACACAGTTTTTATAACTGCTATTTTGTGGTAAGTTTGGTAATTGGGTAGTGTGAAACCTGCAACTTTGTTCGTTTCAACCTTGTTTTGACTATTTTGAGTCCCTGGAACTTCCATATTGATCAGCTTGTCAATTTCTGGAAAGAAGCCACTTGGGATTTTGATAATAGGGATTGTGTTACATCTACAGATTGATTTGTCATCTCAACAATGTAGTCTTTGGATCCATGAAAATGGGATGTCTCTCCATTTTTTAAAGTCTGCTTTGGGGCGCCTGGGTGGCGCAGTCGGTTAAGTGTCCGACTTCAGCCAGGTCACGATCTCGCGGTCCGTGAGTTCGAGCCCCGCGTCGGGCTCTGGGCTGATGGCTCGGAGCCTGGAGCCTGTTTCTGATTCTGTGTCTCCCTCTCTCTCTGCCCCTCCCCCGTTCATGCTCTGTCTCTCTCTGTCCCAAAAATAAATAAAAAACGTTGAAAAAAAATTAAAAAAAAATAAAGTCTGCTTTAATTACTTTCAACAATATTTTGCAGTTTTCAGAGTTAAGTTTTCCACTTCCTTTAAAAGTTCTGTTCTTAAGTATTTTGTTCTAGGATTTTTTTTTTAAACACACGGTGTTATATTTGTGTTTGGTGTATAACATAATGATGCTATTTTAAATGAAAAATTTTTCTTAGTTTTGGTTAGTACTTTGCTACTTCATGGAAATACAACTGAATTTCTGTATATTCACCATGTATCCTACAACCCTGCTAAACTCCTTCATTAGTTCGAATAGGTTTTTTTTAGTGGATCCATTAGGAGTTTCTTTATACAAGATTGTTCACCTGTAAGTAGAGAGTTTTTTACTTCCTCCTTTCCAATTTGGATGCCTGTCCTGCTTGCTTGCTTGCCTATTTTCCTATTTTTCCTGGCTAAAACTTCCAGTACAATGTCGAATAGAAGTGGCTGGGCAAACATCTCTGTCTTCTTCGTGATATTCAGAGAAAAGAATATAGTCTTTCATCATTATGTATGATGATCGCTTCGGGTTTTTCATAGATGCCCTTTATCAGGTTGAGGAAGTTCCCTTCGACTCCTAGTGTGTTGAGCATAGCCTTAAAACCCCAAGGGGAATGAACAAGAAGTCACTGCTTATTCAAACTTTACTCCCTAAAATGTATATGAATGGCTAGGGATGATTCTGACCCCCTACATTTACTACAGGCTGCTTTTCACCAAAAATCTACAAGTCTACCTGTCACAGGGCTAAGGAAGGAAGTTGAATTGTGAAGTCCGCATGAGTAACACCGCCAGGCCGGAGAGCAGGGGCAATCTAGAGGCTCAGCTCTGCAGATCCACAGCAGGAGAGGGGTCTGTGGGGACCAAATGCTGGGAGCGTGCAGTTAGGATGGCAAATGCCAGTCCTCGACGCATGTGAAGGGGTGGTAATTTCACCCAGTCCTCTGGGGAAGCTGCTTGCCATTGTCTCCAGCGTAACCCTAACTTAATAGTGGTTCCCCCTAATGAATAATTCTGAATGAGCAGATAAGCTTGGAGTATATATTGGGTAAACTTTCATTTCTTATGGGTAGTTCAATTTGGTTTTTTCTTTTTTTACTTCGAATTTTGTTATTCTTTCCTCTCCTCCCCCCCCCCTTTTTTTTAACGTAAGAGAGTCTTTAAAAAGCTCGTAGATGAGGAACATTTTGTTTGTAGCACAGTGTTTCTGCTTTCTCAGTTAATTTGAAAATGGGACAACTGGAAACAAGAAGCATATAACATTGGACCGGCACCATGTATCACTGCTCCAGCTAGTTTAAGAAACAGAAGCAGGGGCGCCTGGGTGGCTCCCTCGGTTAAGCGTCCGACTTCAGCTCAGGTCATGACCGCAACGGTTCGAGTCCCGCGTTGGGCTCTGTGCTGTTAGTTCAGAGCCTGGAGCTTGCTTCAGATTCTGTCTCCGTCTCTCTCTGCCCCTCCCCCACTCACTCTCTGTCTCTATCAAAAAATGAATAAGGTTATATATATATGGATATATATGGATATATACATATATGTGTATATATATATATGTATATATACATATATATATAATTTTAAGAAACAAAAGCAGAGCTCTGGCAGGGCCAGGGCCATATATGACCAGGGTCAGCACAGAAGTACCAAACCTGAGTGAGGAACAAGGGCGCAAGAGCAAGTTCAGCATCTTGTTGATAGGAATTAAGGAACCGAAGTCTCTGGACGCCAGGTGAGAACGAAGCAGGTCTAAAGAGCCTCAAGCACCCACTCTGGAATTTGAAAAGCTTTTCTGGCAGCCTCAGGCTTTCCCTCCTGGGCATATCTTGGCCAGTCTTCCAGGCATGGCTAACAACTGAGTAACCACCGAAAGGGACCAAGAGGATGTGGTCCCTGAGCCAATACAGAGGATAGCAGTCCAGGACCCTATAACTGGGAACTGAGAATAAGGGCCTTTGTAGATAAAGTCTTGGGTAGAAAATGCTTAATCGCACCTAGTAACAAATCTCAGCAGCTATAAACTTCTTCCCTTGCAAGGAGGAACCCAGATTACAAAGAAAAAAGAACCTTGAGTTGTCTTGATGGGTAGACGTGCTTGCCCATTAAAAGAATCGCATACCTCAGCGTAAGTTATAAACTCTTAGAGCACTCTCCAAAAAGGGTATGTATTAGGGTTCGTTTTTTCTTACTTTCTAGCCTGTCTTTATAAGGTAGCTCAACTTAAAAGTGTCATTATTTTTAGAAAGTTTTTTTTTTCAGAAGATAATTGGTTTAGCTGATGAAAGTGATTCTTTTCGAATGGGAAAGGGTCTCAGCTATTACCCTCCCTAAATGAAATAGGCCTAAGATTCTTTCATTTTCTCGACAGATTCTCTGCTACTCCTCTCATTTGAATCACTTTATGAGTTCGGGAATGAAGTGCTCTAATTCTGACAGCTCGCCATTGGCATATGAAACAGATCAGATATAACAAAAATCGCTCATGTTCCCACAGGAGACTGAGACATTGTTGACTGTCTCCCAGGGGATGTGAAAATATTCAGACGTTAGAATTTTCTTCTAACTTTCACAGAAGTGAAAGCTCATTTATTATTTTTCGATGGCCGCCTTGTCTTCTACGCTCCTGTGAATCCGATGTGTGTGTGTGTAACAGAAAGGTGACGTTCTGTTTCTCACCCACAGTTGGGCTGACACGTGCAGCGAGTGGGAGACGAAACTTCAAATGCAACCTGCCCAATGGTATTCGATTCCTAGCTTCGTATATGCCCCTTTCTACGCTCTTATATGCCTGGGATGCTTTATGTGTGCCTGGAGTTGCAGGAGGTTAGGATGTTAGCTTGGGAGAATGCACCAGATTTAACAACCCAGGCATTTGTTCAAAGGGACTAGCCCTGGCCCTCCGCCTCCCGCTGTCCCCTCCCTCAGCCCGTCCTCTTCAGATCTTCAGATGCATCATGTTGGAATCTCTACGTGTCGCCCAGAGGGTCTGTGTCCTTAACAGGCATCCTCGGATGATTCTGAAGGGTAGATCAGTTAAGAACTGATCTTGTCCAATCTGTTTCATGGGAGAGGAGACAAGGCTCAGCCATGCCTGGTGTTAGAATCTCAGATGGTCAGGAAATGGGACAGAGGTTATCAATGAAGTGCTAAGACCTGGGTTCAGAGTTTTGCCCCTTCCCCACTGCCGTGGGGTGGGGGTGGGGGGTCCTCAACTTCTGAGTCCGCAACTTCTCCCTCTGCAGAGTCTTACTTTTCTCACCCCCTCGACCATGCTGATCACCAGGCAAAGAAGAAAGAGTCTAGAGTCCTGATTGTGGAACATTTTCCAGTGGGAGAAATTAAAACAAAAAAATTTAATGTTTATTTATTTTTTTCAGAGACAGAGACAGAGTGTGAGCAGGGGAGAGGCAGAGAGAGAGAGGGAGACACAGAATCCGAAGCAGGCTCCAGCCTCTGAGCTGTCAGCACGGAGCCCGACGCGGGGTTCGAAGTCACAAGCCATGAGATCATGACCTGAGCCGAAGTCGGATGCTTAACCGACTGAGCCACCCAGGCGCCCCTCCAGTGGGAGAAATTTTTCAAAGTCAGAGTTGCTAAGAATGAATTCAGTGTAACAATAATATAATAACACCTCTGTCCCTGAAAGCCTTGTCTGAACTAGTTTTCCCCCAAAGCGTTAAGTTGCCAATGATACTATTTTTCAGGTGCATTTCATTTTGAATGATAAGGATTTGTTGTCATTCTCACGATGAGACAGCAGCTCTCCTAAGGACGGACGCTGGGAAGGACCTCAGGTTGAAGCCTCCGAGTCAGGCACATGGGCCCCCAGACCTCCCTGAAATGCTTGTTTCCACGAACCTTTTTAACTGACTTACTCTTCACACTCTATGAAAACACCTGGAACCAAAGCAAAACAAAAGAAAACAAAGTCATTTGTTTTTAGCTTACTGCTCAAACTGCCCAGTTTAAGTGCGCCCCAGGGGGGGTCCTTATTTATCCTGTTTCCTTTAGTAGGGGGGCAAAAACTTGCTTGACCACTTGAATATCAAACATTGCCAATTTATAAATGTTTATTTAGCTGCGGGTAATGATTTTAACTTAGGTAATAGAACATTATGAAAATTCTGTATCAGACAGTTCGGTTGTTTTTCTAATTGATAGAATACAATCTCTACTGTGCAATAAATCTCGTAAATACCTACGACAAGTGCTGGTCTCCTCTGAATGACTCATCCGTAAACTGTACTGGATGTAAAGCTAAAATTAAAATCTCTTAGTATTCTTAAATAGGTGATTAATTGACACACTTTAAGTTGACTGATTTGGAAGCAAAAAGGTTATCCCGATTCTCATTACCTGAGAAGAATATACTGGTACCATAGCTACAGGCAAATGGGCTTTTTCTCCAAAGGGTAGTGTAATTTATATGGATTGGTGAGGGGCACCTGGGTGGCTCAGTCGGTTAAGTGTCTGACTTTCAGGTCATGATCTCGTGGTTCGTGGGTTCGAGCCCCGTGTCGGGCTCTGTGCTGACAGCTCAGAACCTGGAGCTCCCTTCCGATTCTGTGTCTCCCTCTCTCTCTGCCCCATCCCTGCTCACGCTCTGCCTCTGTCTCTCAAAAATAAATATAAAAATTACAACCATATGGATTGGTGAGATGGGATGTGAGGAGGCAGCAGCAGGCAGACCAAGAGGTCTGCGCGTGTGACCTCAGATTCCTGTGATCATTATCCAGCCCCCCGTTTCGAATGGATATCCAAATGCTTCTGATCATTAGCTTGCTGAGCCTTGCGACATTTCTCTGAAGTCGGAGTGGGGCAGTTTGCTTTTCTGCGATAGTAAAACACTTTACCTGTTTTCATGTTTTCGTCTGAGTCTAGCTGACCCACAGCGGTGCGTTCGTTTCAGGGGTCCGACACAGCGATTCAACTTCTCCGTGTGATGCCGTGGGCAGCACGAGTCTGGCTACCATCAGTCAACGCGCAACGCGATTACCGTACCATCGACTGTATTCCCCATGCCGTGTCTTTGTTCCCCATGGCCAATTCATTCCATACCCGGAAGCCTGTGTCTAGGAATGGGGCAAGTTGTACAGGTACAAATCAACAATTCCTAGTCACTGGCTACCCGAGGAAGGTGCTAGGTCTATTTTCAATTCCATGTACGTTCTCTGCGAGACTCCGCAAAGTTGTGTACAATTGAGAATGTCCGGAATTCACGGAAGTTTTTGACATGGGCTGCTCTACTTTGCTAGATGTACAATAGAGCCAATCAGGGCCTCAAGATATGAAGAATGGATGAAAGTAACGAGGTAACATACGCGGTAATGCATACTTTTTGCATCGTAAGGGCTGTTTCCGATATAAATTATTAAAAAAGCAGTTCTTAATGTTTTCCTAGAAAAGGGATCTCTAACATAGTTGTGATGAATGAAAGTATTTCAGATCAACAATCAGAGCACATAATACCAGGGAAAATAAAGCGTGTGCTAGAACAGAAACCAGTTGACAGTAACTTTAAATTGTTCACTGTGGCATCTTTAGAGCCCAAGCAAAGTCTCATATATAATAGGTAAACATAAATTCTTTGAATAATTATGGATGATAATAAATATCAAGGTTTAATATAATTATGGAGGCTTTTAAAAATATGGAACTCTCAGGGCACTTGGGTGCCTCGGTCGGTTAGGCGTCCGACTTCGGCTCAGGTCATGATCTCATGGTTCAGGAGTTCGAGCTCTGCGTGAAGCTCTGTGTTGACAGCTCAGAGCCTGGAGCCTCCTTCGGATTCTGTGTCTCCCTCTCTCTCTGCCCTTCCCCCACTCACGCTCTCTCTTTCTCCCCAAAACAAATAAACATTAAAAAACTTTATAAAAATAACATGAAGGGAGCAGCTTATATCCTTTGAGAAATTATATGCACACAAGCATGCTAAAAGTATGCACTCACTAAATGAAGATACTACTTGTTCATCAAGGATGCAAACTGTCTTTCCTGTTGTCTTTCCCCTTAAACCCTCCTTCCGGACAGGAGACACTGCCTCTGAAGAATTCACAGCCTCGGAGAGCAGACAGTCGAGAACCAGTTACCATGCTCTGATGTGGCGAATGCTTTCAGAACCCAGGGGAGGGAACTCTCCGCAGGTAAATATGAAGCAGCAATTTCTCCTTAGACAAATCGAAGCGGGGATTGTAATAGCCCAAATGGAACACTGTGCATATGTAAATACTGAGTTATGTGAAGTTGAACAGGTGTCCAGGAACGCTGAGCGAGGGCAGGTGGCTTAAGGGTACTTCCCTTCCGTTTGTTTTCCAAGTTCTCGCTCCGTGAGGCCGGAATGTGAAGTCGTTGGACTGAGGTGCTGAATGAGGAATGGAGTACAGTGTGTTGAGGACCAAGAGAATGTGGTGTGGACACTGTTAAAAAGAAACGACAGTCTCAAAATGGCGTCAGTTAAGTTAAGGCCCGAGGTCAATAAACCAAGACTTAATATGTAACTGCAGTTATAATCCTTCAGAAATGTCACCTTTAGCCAGTCAATGTGGGAATTTTCTGGTCACACTAGGAAATTACTGATAGATCCCTTCCATTCCTGTTAGGAGGGTAACCTTACCTAAAACAATAGATTCTTTGATAATAATTTCCTTTATTCTGTTCCCTCTCTACCTTAAAACCTTTCCTTTTCTGTAGCCCTTTGGAGCTCCCCTCAACCTGCTAGACGGCTCATTGTCTGACTCATGAATCGATGAAGAAAGCCGATTAGATCTTTAAAATGTACTTGGTTGAATTTTCGTTATTTAACACTGCTCACGTACGCACGCAACACACCAGGTCGGTCTGCGTGTGCATTTCCCTTCCAAGGTTCCCATTCCTAAATTTTGCATTAACTTGTCTCTGAATTGTTCCAATTACAACCCAGCGTGAACGGTGCACAACCCTGAGATGCTTAACAGGCCAATTGATGTTATGCCATTAGTTTTTCCACTTCCTACTGCACAAAGTTCTCAGTGACATTCCCACAAATGTACCGAATTTTCTTTTTTAATTTTTTTTCTCCGTTTTTATTTATTTTTGGGACAGAGAGAGACAGAGCATGAACGGGGGAGGGGCAGAGAGAGAGGGAGGCACAGAATCGGAAACAGGCTCCAGGCTCTGAGCCATCAGCCCAGAGCCCGACGCGGGGCTCGAACTCACGGACCGCGAGATCGTGACCTGGCTGAAGTCGGACGCTTAACCGACTGCGCCACCCAGGCGCCCCCCGAATTTTCAAGGAATAATTTCCCATGGCAAAAAAACAGCTTCATCTCTTGATGAAAAGTAGTTCACTTTTTGCTGGTAAGATGCATGCAAAGGAACATCGGTAGTTTGAACTGTATCTCATAACCAAGGGGTAGAGGTCACAGTCCTCATATGTGTTTGACTGCCACCACTTAGGATGTTTGTGCATGATTTCTATGGAAGCCAAAGATGGATATAAGAGCCCCATTTGGGAGAAAAGAAAACTGGTTAGCATTTGTCCCCGGCATTTTGCATATTTCCTACATCCTATTGAACTCTTCACTCCGAGGCCAAGTTCATAAAAGAAATGTGATTGCGGATATATGCACATGCAATAACGTGACAAAATCATGTATGGAACCATAGGCACCAACCTAAATATAGCGATGATTGTGAGGGAGTTAAAGAAAGAAGGAAGAGAAGGTTTGGCAATTGGATGGGGTCGTTAGCATTTAATATTTTCTTTTGGAAACACAGAAAGAGCTCGTGAGTATGGCACAACACTGCTCTCGTAGGTCTCAGAAATACTATTTTATGACCGTTCAGCACATCTGATATACTTCGTAATTAAGAAACAAAATCTTCAGTTTTGAAATAAATAAAACCACAAGATGGTGGTGAGGAATAAAAATATGAACATTATCCATCACGAAGATTTTATGTATCAATTAAAAATAATAATATCATGCAAATTCATCACAGTCTGATAGCCGTTTGCAGAAAACAAAGTAAGAAGTAAGACAAAATCGGTTTAAAAAGCAGCATACCTCTTGGAGTCATCTGTTTTTCACTTTATCTGCAGATATCCTAATGGACTAGAATACTTGCCCAGATAGACCAAAAGTGTTCCCACTGATGTGTATTAAAACAGGTACGCGTTTTAAGTAACCGAGTTTGTGCACTGATCAATTCCTTTCCAATACAGGCTTAGGTCATATTCTTGTTTCTCAGGACTTTGTCGGTAGACCCTGGAACTATTAGAGGCTGACGGGACATGTCATGCTGTTCAACTGTATATGGTGGCCAGGCTAAATGTGTGTTTAATCTATGCTTAAGTCGAGAAAGTGTTGGCAATATTCCTACAAGGTCCTATGTGAGACGTATGGCTGTTTAAAAATTCAGCTGTATTGGGAGCCTGAAGTCAGTGTATGACAGGGGCTTCTGAAAAGGGGTAAATGGTTTCGGGTGACCATCCGCTCCTGCTGTGAGCAGGGCCAGTGTGGCATTTTGCCACCCGAGGAAGGGCAGGTTGCTTCCGTCTGATCGGTCCGCTGAACCACATGGCAGGCAATGAAGTTGTTCATCGTTCCGTATGAGAGGCAGGCTTCCGCCCAGTGGCTGAATTTAAGATGATGTAGGTGAGGATTCAGAAAGTCCAGAAAGGATCCCGGGGAGTTGAATGTTATATTAGAATCAACCTACCCACTGGATAAACTAAAGTGTTTAAAAGTTAGTACATACTTTGCAAAAAAAATAATGTCATACGTTTAACATTAATATTGTTTATTCAAGTTAGTCATTGCTAATAGACAGAAAATTCTGAGGGTTATCGAAAACAAAACCTAGATTTTTTTCCCTCCCAGGATGGTTCTACAACAATTAGTGAGAAGCATTCCGTTTTATAATAAATGTTGTAACAAACCTGATCCCGTTAGTCCGAATTTTAGCAAATTTTGAAATTGCTCAACGTTTAGAAAAGTCTTGAAAGGTTTCACTGTTTTAATGCCATTGCTGTCCTTCCTCTATCCCAGAGCAAACCTCACAGACTGTCCCAAGTCATTGATGCCAGGTGCTTGGTAAGGATTGAAAACCCTGTAATCCAGGGACTAACGGACAAGAGGCAGTGCAAGACTGAGAGGGGGAAACAAGCAAGGTGAACCCTCTCATGGTTCCAGTTGACCGTCTGAGGTGACCTCCAGGCCTCCTGCATGGGCAGCAAACCCAGGCAGAGTGGAGGAGAAAAGGACCAGAATCCAAGGAGGGCGAGGAAGCTAGAATTCGAGGGGGAAAGTTCGGGGTAGGTGGCAGGTCACCAGAGAGGAGGCTCTGGAGAGTGACAGAGGGATCCTCTTGAGGCTTTGACAGATATTGACAGAATCACCAGCGCACCTGACACTACTATGACACTGGATGTTAACGGTCTGGAATTAAAATAAAAACATAAAAAGAAAAAGGACCACCAAACAATGTTAGCTCAGAGAGTTCTCGGAGCTTCCACGGGGCTGGGAATGTTCCCCGGGGCTGGGAACCGTCCACGTCCGCAGAAGCTGGGGTGAATAAGCTTTGTAAAACAAAACGGCTGATTAGAATTCTCATCCAAGGTATCAGTCAGTCTGAGCTGCCATGACAAATGCCATAGACTGGGGGGCTTAAACAACAGAAATCAATTCTCTCACAATTCTGGAGGTTAGAAGTCCAGGACCAAGTTTCAGCAAGGCTTGGATTCTGGTGAGGGCTCTCTTCCTGGCTTGCAGAGGGTGACCTTCTCCTTATGGCCTCACATGGTCTTCCTTTGGTGGGTGTGTAGGGAGACCGATCTCTTTTCTGTTCTTATAAGGCCACCAAACCTATTAGGTTAGGAATCCACCCTCATAACCTCAGTCATATCTCCTAAAAGCCCTAACTCCGAATACAGTCACTGTGGGGGGTTAGGGCTTCAATATAAGAGTTCGGTGGAGGGAGGAGGCATAATTCAGTCCATAGCACTCTCTATTAGGGCTAATTAATTCTGGAGTAGTTTAGACTGCCCTGGGCTGTCTAAACAAAGGTTTAAAACAAGCATCAAGGGACTTAATCGATTCCCCAAGTAACAGATCTGCATGCCAAAATACATCTTTTCAAGACAATAAAACAAAATCCAGTACTCAAAAACATCTAATTCACAATGCCCGACATTTTGTCTAAAATTATCAAGCACACGAAGAAGCAGGAAAATTAATATTTAACCAGGAGAAAATCAATAGTCAAAAGCAGATTCAAAAATGACAATGACAATGGGACTTGCACGTGAGGATGTCAAAGCCGGTTTTATGAACCTGATCACTATGTGCTCAGTGACCTGCCGGAAGCATGAATATGATAAGGAGAGGCATGGGACATGTAAGATACTCGAGTGGAACTTGTAGAAATGAAAAAAGCAAGACTTAAAATGAAAAACCACAGTGGATGAGATTAATAGCAGATTAGAAGAAAAAATCAGTGATCTTGAAGATATAGCAGTAGAATGTATCTAATTTTTTTTTTCAACATTTATTTATTTTTGGGACAGAGAGAGACAGAGCATGAATGGGGGAGGGGCAGAGAGAGGGAGACACATAATCGGAAACAGGCTCCAGGCTCTGAGCCATCAGCCCAGAGCCCGACGCGGGGCTCGAACTCCCGGACCGCGAGATCGTGACCTGGCTGAAGTCGGACGCTTAACCGACTGCGCCACCCAGGCGCCCCAGCAGTAGAATGTATCTAAAATGAAGCACAGAGAAGGGGGAAAAAAGCTGTAAAAGATTAGTGACCTGTGGAACAACATCCGACAACCTGTCATACATGTGATGAGGTCTCAGAAAGGAGTGGCGGTGGGTGGGGGTGCTGGTGGTGGGGGGAGGGGTGGGTGTAGGGAGCAAAAATTACTTGAACAAGTAATTACTGAAAACTTTCCAAGTTGAATGCATAAAATAGATCCACAGATCTGAGAAGCTCGATTAGCGCCAGGCGGAATAAACACAAATAAAATCACCAAGGCACATCATAATCAAATTGCTGAAAACATGTGTTGAAGAGAAAATATTAGCAGTGGCCAGAGGGGAAAAAGAGACACATTATGCATAGCAGAATAAAGAAAAGAAGAATAACCAATTTCTCTTCAGAAGCAATTCACGCGAGAAAACACTGGAACAACATTTTTAGCGTACTGACAATAAAACCGTCAACTTAGAATGACAGACTTGCAAAGCGGAAGTGTGATAAAGATCCTTCAGACAAACAGAAATTGAAAGACGTCGTTATTAGCAGACTTGAAATACAAGAAATGTTAAGAAGTTGTTTAGGCAGTCAGAGAATAATGCCAGATGAACATTTGCATTTATACAAAGGGATGAAGAGTACCAGAATGGTAAGTATATGGATATATATAAAAAATATTTCCCCCCACTTTTAAATCTCTTTAAAGTACAATCAGGTATTTCAAAGAAAATAATAACCAATCACCATGTACTGTCTGGCTTATGCTTCATATGTAAAAACATGTATGAGAAAATAACATCAAAGCCAGGAGTGGGAGGGGTGCCTGGGTGACTCAGTCGGTTAAGTGTCTGACTTCGGCTCAGATCATGATCTCGCGGTCCGTGAGTTCGAGCCCCACGTCGGGCTCTGTGCTGATCGCTCAGAGCCTGGAGCCTGTTTCGGATTCTGTGTCTCCCTCTCTCTCTGACCCTCCCCTGTTCGTGCTCTGTCTCTCTCTGTCTCAAAAATAAATAAACGCTAAAAAAATTTTAAAAAAAAATAAAGATAAAAATGCCATTATGGCCCTGCCCCTAATTTCAGTGGGATTTCAGAAAGAAGGGGTACGCTATCCCAGGAGGCATCATATTGGGCAGATGGAACCCTGGAGGACTGCCAAAATTATGCTACAGTAGACAGCTTTCCACTTTCTTACGAATATTGTTTATAAAATGAACACATTCTTTTTTTTGGAACATAGCATTTACCTCCCAAGAGGTGATTTGACAAGTACAAGACAGTAATCATAGTTTTCTCTCTTGCCTATTTATTTGAGGTTTGACCTTTTGGACCCCTGACCTGTTTCTAGAATGTTTTCAAGTAATGCTTTTACGTACACTCAATAGAACTGCTTTTTCTTGGAACCCAATTTTCAATGGGTCTTGATGGCCTTTGGTCATAAGGTTGGCCCATGACCAGACTCTTCGTTCGACGTGCCCACCATCTGCTCTTTACAGTACGTGCATTTCACTTGTTCTGGAAGCCACCAGCTATGTGAACTCAACTAGTTTCCCAAATCATTGGCCTGTCGTTTTCTGCATTTTCATTCAGCATGGCATTTAACAGAAATAAATTATCCGTTTCTGTGTGCCAAAAAGACCTTTATTTTTATCTTTATTACAGCATCTCTGTCATTCTGTCTTCAGTCAAATCAAGTTGTTTGCAGACCTGCCTCAGCATTAGACTATCAATGACAGGGTACGAGTGTTCCTCGTTCATTATTATATCTCTGATATACTACGGTGCCTAGTATCTTTCAGGTGTGGCTTAAATATGGCATATTGTCGGGGCGCCTGGGTGGCGCAGTCGGTTAAGCGTCCGACTTCAGCCAGGTCACGATCTCGCGGTCAGGGAGTTCGAGCCCCGCGATGGGCTCTGGGCTGATGGCTCGGAGCCTGGAGCCTGTTTCCGATTCTGCGTCTGACTCTCTCTCTGCCCCTCCCCCGTTCATGCTCTGTCTCTCTCTGTCCCAAAAATAAATAAACGTTGAAAAAAAAAATTAAAACAATAAAAAAAATAAATAAATATGGCATATTGTGGATGGATAACTTTCACTTCATGAAAGGGTAGGGAAATCTGAGGGCCTTGGGAGTGCCCGTGGAGATGTGTCTGAAGTTTTGTAGGTGGGAAGAAGAACATGAAAAGGTGTTGTTAATGCCTGTGTTTGAAGGAAAGGACGAAAGCGCGTGGAGCTACCAGTGGGAAGCGGGGGTGGGGGGGGTGGGGGGGGTGGGGGGGGTGGGAACCCGTGCTATTTCCAAACCGTGGAAATGAACAAGAGCTGGGAATATAGTACAGAGTTCCCATTTACCCTACACCAAAGGATTATATTTTAGGATGGTATCTTTGTTACAATTAGTGAATCAATATAACGAATCAATATATGCACTTTATTAACGAAAGTCCATAATTTATTTAGATTTCCTTCGTTTGTACCTAGTACCCCTTTTCTATTCCGGGGTCTCATCCAAGACACCACATCACACTTAATCATTATGTTCCCATAAGTGCCTCTTGCCTGTGACAGTTTCATTATGTACGGGTGATATACGTATGTAACACACACATATACTATATACGACAGCTTTTTAAAAAATCCATTTATGTGCCAAAGGACACTTAGGTTGTTTACATGCTCGGGCTATTGTAAATAATGCCATAATGAACATGGTGATGAAGATCTTTCTGCAAGATAATGATTTCATTTCCTTTGGCTATATAGCCAGAAGCAGGATTGCTGGACTATATAGGAATTTTATTTTTAATTTTTAAAAAAATTTTTTACTGTTTTTATTTATTTTTGAGACAGAGAGAGACAGAGCATGAGCAGGGGAGGGGCAGAGAGAAAGGGAGACACAGAATCCGAAGCAGGCTCCAGGCCCAGAGCCCGATGCGGAACTCGAACTCCCGGATGGTGAGATCATGACCTGAGCCGAAGCCGGATGTTTAACCGACTGAGCCACCCAGGTGCCCCAGTTTAATTTTTAAAGAAACCTCCAACCTGTTTTCCATAATGGCTCTGCCAATTTACATCCCTACCAATAGTGAGGAAGGGTCCCCTTTTCCCCATAGCCTCACCAACACTTGTTAGCTCTTGTCTGTTTGCCGATATCCATTCTAACAGGTGTGAAGTGATAGTTCATTGTGGTTTTGATTTGAAATTCCCTGATTATTAGTGATGTTGAACAATTTATTTATTTATTTATTTATTTATTTATTTAATTTATAGGTAGGCTTCATGCCCAGCGCAGAGCCCAACACAGGGCTTGAACCCACGACCCTGAGATCAAGACCTGAGCTGAGATCAAGAGTTAGACACTCAACCGACTCAGCCACACAGACGCCCCCATGTTGAACATTTTGAAAAACGTACCTTTTAGTCCTTTATATGTCTTTATTGGAAACATGTCTATTTAAATCCTTTGCCCGCTCTTTGATCAGATTTTCTGGAGTTTTTTTTTGCGACTGAGTTGTATGTATTTTGGATCGTAACGTCTCAGCGTACAGATGGCTTGAAAATAGTTTCTCCTATCCCATAGGTTGCCTTTTCATTTTGTTGAGTATTTCTTTTGCTCTGCAGAAGCCTTTTAGTTTGATACAGCCCTACTCATTTGTCTTTTTTTGCTTTTGTCGTTGTGGTTTTGGCGTTATCTCCAAAAAACTGTTGCCAAGACCAATGTCAAGGATATGTTTTACTATATCTTCCTCTAGGAGTTTTGCAGGTTGGGGTCTTAACATCGAAGTCTTTAGTCTATGTTCGTTAATTTTTGGAAGTGGCGTAAAGTAGGGTCTTGGTTCCTTCCATTGGTCTCTGTGTCTGTTTTCATGCTAGTAACATACCCCGTTAGGTATGTTTCATGCTGGTAACATACCCCGTTAGGTATGTTTCATGCTGGTAACATACCCCGTTAGGTATGTTTCATGCTGGTAACATACCAGTTAGGTATGGTTACTATAGTTAGGTCTGTGGGGCCTGGCCTGGGTCTACGTTGGGCCAGAGGCCTGGTGCTGGGTTGGTTCAAAGCCTAGCTCCGTGGTACTTGGCCTGGCCAGGACCCACCCAGAATCCTGTGCTCTCAGGGTCTCATCTGGAGCCTGGTGCATGGGAATCGGTTGACACTGAGGCATTCCGGGAGCCTGTTAGGAGCCCGGTGCCATAGGAGCTGCCTGGGGTTATGAGATCCACCCTGCCGCTGCTAGAACCAGCTAGAGAGCAGGTAGGCTGGGGGCCTGGTTTTGTGGGAGCCTTCTTTTTGGAGCCAAGGAAATCTCTTGGAGCCTCAAGAGCCGCACAGGGCTGCTGAAAACAGCGGGTGCCCGGGGAGATCTGGGGCCTGGGTTTCACGGGAGCCAGACAGGAGCCTGGTGCTGGGGGGGCCCCTTGGGTCTGCCAGGGCACCTGTTGCTGTGGTAAAATCCTAGGGCTGCAGGATCCACTTGGGCTCACCTGAGCTGGCAGGTGCGGGGGCGAACCGGGGGCCTGAGTACACAGCAGCTCTCCAGGAGCCACCTCGGGTCATGACAGTGGGACTGGTGTCGGGGCAGGCCATCTCCAGGGTCCACGGTGAAGTTAGGTGCTCACTTTCCTTCTCCCGTGGGGTGAGTGTCTCTGTTTCCTGGGCTGCCCGGCTTTGGGGAGGGGTGATGGGGTAGTGTGGCTTTATTCCCACCCTCCTCATTGTGTCTTTTCTTATGTCTGTGCTTCACTCGGGTGCTGTGGTCCATCGCCCGGGATCTTTGGCTCTTGTGAAGGTATTTTCACATGCAGGTAATTATTCAGATTGACCTTTCTGAGGGGGGGAGGAAGGCACTAGAAATTCCATGCTGCCGTTTCGGTGCTACAAGCCCCTAATATTTCAAACTCACTATTGAAGGGCAGCACATTAGGCCACCCTAAAATGTGCCGCTTTCGCAGAATTATTTTGAGCTGAAGACAACTGAGATATAAGAAAAGCTCTCTTCCCTCCTATTTGTCTGAAGCAGGCCATACGTTTACAAAGGCGTCCCTCTTTCCTTCTCTAGCAGGAAGGACACAGGTTAGCCCCTGGAGACAGCTTTAGACCCAGTCAGCCTAGAGAAAGCAACAGAAGAATCTACATAAGAATCTTCGCTCACTGGCCTTTATCTCTAGCTTTGGATGCCTAAAACTGATTGCCTTTTGGGGATCTCTTTTCACAAATGTATGGTTCTTTGCTGGAGATGCTATGTAAGCTGGAATTTTAAGCCACCTTGGAGAATTACTCAGTTTTCCTTCGGCATCTCTTACGTTTCCATGAGGTATACCTGTTAATGAACTTGTGTTTGTTTTACTCTTGTAAATCTTTCATGACAAGGATCTCACCTAGAGACTCGGAAGGATAGCGGGAAAAATATTTTTCTTCTCCTATTGCTGGTATCGTGTTCTTTTTGTTTGTTTCCTATAATATCTCTGTTACTTTTCTATATCACTACAGCTCCCAGACTAGTGTTACTACTCTTGATGGGTTTTTAATAATATTTATTGATTTGTTGGTTGATTAATATAACCATTTTCCCCTCTACAAGGGTTGTTTTGTAATGCAGATATAGAAAAGTAAATCCATTAAACTCCCATTTTTTCATGATTGCTGGGAAATTAGGAATACTCTAACTTACTAAATGTCCCAGATATTCTTACTACATATGTATTACAGTGTAATTATTGAACGTGAATTGATTTTTCTTTTCAAGTAGCGAGTCGGAATTCTGAATATCTCTTCTTGATACATACTATTGCAAATAAATACCTGGTTGTGTTGACTCTCAGGTTTTGTGGTTGATGAAAATTACTGTTAGAAATAGCAATTTATGGGGCGCCTGGGTGGCTCAGCCAGTTAAGCGTCCGACTCTTGGTTTCGGCTCAGGTCATGATCTCACAGTTCCTGAGTTCAAACCCCGCATTGGAGCACAGAGCCTGCTTGGGACTCTCTCTCTCCCTCTCTCTCTGCCCTTCCTCCGTACATGCTCTCTCTCTCTCTCTCTCTCTCTCTCTGAAAATAAATAAATAAATTTAAAAAAATTAAAAAAGGGATAGTAGTTTATCAGTCCCATACTGTAGAGCTCTTCTGCATTTAGCAGATGGGAAGAAGAGAACTTTCAAAATGCTTGGTGGTATTTGGCAAGCTTTTAAGAAACTGTAAATGCTAATTTAAATCCAGTTTTTTAGTCACTCTTTTTCTATTTTGGTAGCACCTCACTTCATTCCTGACAAGTGAGATGATTTTTTTCCTTTGCCCTTGACTGAAAGCTGGCCTTAAAATCTCCCGGGAACACTATTTCCTTGAAAGTGCCAAGATCCAGAAGATGTTACAGGGTTTCATTTCCAGGCTTATTCTCTCTAATTAATTGGTTTTCGTCTGTTCCAAGAATACCCCCCCCCCAAAGACCTTTTGCAGGTTCTCTCTTTTGCCCTCCAAATCCACCGGATGATTATTTGCAAATATCATTGGTTTTGCAAACTGACTGCAGAATCCTCGTGGGCAAACAACTATAGATCAAACCTGCCTCTCTTTCCGGGTTGACTTTTAGACTCTTATTTTATATTTTGCTTCTGAAGTTTGTTAAACTGGAAGCAGCCAGCACAAGAAAACTATGTAACAAAACTTTCGGGGGGGGGGGGGGCTCATGACTACTGGTTACAGAGGGACCACTCCACTGGTGCCCACAGGCGGTTTGGTCAAAGATAAACAAAGCTGGATATTAGTTAAAGCGGTGAAAACATTTTATCCAGTGACTGCTGACAGTGAGAGAAAGAGCTGAGCCCCCTTCTAATTTGGGCAGCGGCTAGACAGCTCAGAGCCAGCCCCGGGGCTCGAACTCAAGAACCGTGAGATCATGACCTGAGCCGAAGTCTGACACTTAGACTGAGCCACCCAGGGGCCCAGGAGATAGCTGGGCATTTTTTTTTTTTAATTTTTTTTTTTTAACATTTATTTATTTTTGAGACAGAGAGAGACAGAGTATGAACGGGGGAGGGGCAGAGAGAGAGGGAGACACAGAATCCAAAGCAGGCTCCAGGCTCTGAGCCATCAGCCCAGAGCCTGACGCGGGGCTCGAACTCACGGACCGCGAGATTGTGACCTGAGCTGAAGTCGGATGCTCCACCGACTGAGCCACCCAGGCGCCCCTAGCTGGGCATTTTAAAGGGAAAATGAATAGGAATAAGGAGCGGGAGGGGGCAAGCGGGACCTCAGTAGGGTTCAGGGGGGTGAGAAGTTACAAAGGGTCTGCGGAGATGCAGTTAGGCCCAATGTATCTGCTAGCTGGCAATTAGTTATACAAGTTAAGATTTTATTCTCCCACTGAGACTGGGACATAGAGGCCAGTCCTTCCTGATGAGTACATTTCAAAGGAATGGTTTTCAGGTCTGTGAGAAAGACACTCACTCCTAAATGGTAGGAGACGCGTATATACCTCAAAGGGACAGAGGAAGGATTCACAATTGTAAGTCCAAAGTGCTCTAATTAAGGGAGGAAAGGGCCTATCCTCAAGTGCGGGCAACAGCAAACAATAAATTATTTTGGCGGCCCCGAGCTTTTCCAGACAGAAGCTCGAAAGGGGGCTGGGTGGGCCCAGGAGAGCGGTCTTAAGCCACTAGAAGCTGGTCAGGTGTCTCAGCCTGGGGGTCTGGACGGGAGTGGCTGGGTACAGTTCTCAGAGGCCCCCCGGAAGGTGCCCTCTTTGTGTGTAGACCAAAGCTTCCATAGGGTACTAGACGTCTCAGCTTGCTTTGTAATGTCTTGAATGCCCTTGATGTCATAAACAGTATCACAAGTGACATAATTTTCAATTTCCTGGTATCTTTATTTGAATACATTTATAAACTTCTTCTAGGGACAGTATTTGATTAGAACCTCTGGGCTCTGAGGGAAAAATAAAAGAACATGGTCCGCACCCACTTCATTTACATATGCTTTCTATGAATACCGATCAAAATATTTACTTAAAACGTAAAGGTTCATCTTTAAAAAAAAATTTTTTTTTTAATGTTTATCTGTTTTTGAGAGAGAGAAGGAGCGACAGAGTTATGAGCAGGGGAGAGGCAGAGAGAGAGGGAGACACAGAATCCAAAGCAGGCTCCAGGCTCCGAGCCATCAGCACAGAGCCCGACGCGGGGCTCGAACTCACGGACCTTGAGATCATGACCTGAGCCGGAGTCAGAAGCTTAACGGACGGAACCACCCAGGCGCCCCAAAGGTTTAATTTTTGAGCAATTTTGACAGCCTCTTCCAAACTTCGGCTCTTTCGCCACTGTGTCATTATAGTCTTTCAAACCATCTTCTGGAATCATCCTGTAATTACATTAACCCCGAATGGATTTTGAAACTTTCTTTGATTAGTTTTGTAGAAAATCCATCATCTGTGGAGTCAACTCAGCCCTGAGCCCAGTACCTCAAAATTATTTATTATTCAATTAAAAGATCCTGAAACAAATGTAAACGGGCTCCAGAATTTTCAAATATGCTGCTGACGATGATGGCTGCCCATGAGACAAGCTGTCAGAGGACTGAGTGTACCTAAAATAAACGTTTTCCCACGGGCATTTCAAGTCACTAGGCTGAGACGCTGAGTGTTTAGACTCTGGGGCAATGGTTTGGAAAAGCGGGTTACCTTTTTCGACAGCCAGAGGCTCCGCGTACTTTTCGGAAGAGCCGTGTTTGAGGGCACTGTTAATGATTTTCAAAAGCCCATTTGCCATCACAGAAGGCAACGGATGACATTTATCTTGCAAATTAACAAGAGGCTTTTACCGTTCATGCAGGCATGAATGTGCCTATGTGTGTGGTGTGTGTGGACGTGTGAGAGAGGCAGAGACAGACACAGAGAAAGAGACACAGAGAAGAAAGAGGGGGAAGGAAGGAAGAAGCAGAGAGGAAATCTGATACATACATACCTCCTCCCTCTGGTCCCTGCTCCCTGCAGATTGATTTCCCATCCTTCCGTATGGTGCTTTATAGCCCTGGAATTAACCTGATACTTGCTTTTTGGCTTCCAGCTGGGTTAGCCAAGTGACGCACTGACAGATTGGAGGTGCTAGAAGAGAGCTATCAGAGTTTTTATGTTCCAGCTCCCTCCCTGCTTGGAGAGAGACTGACCTTAATGAAGGTCACAGCCCCCCCCCCCCCCCCGGGCGGCCTTCTCCTGCTGCTTCAAAATATCTCCCTCAATCCACACTTAGCCTCTCGAGAAAAGTTTCCCTGGGACCAAGTAACAGAAAAGAATACGGGCCTAGTTGTAGATAAATCCGTAACCTGTCTGACCCCAGCCGGAAGGGGATTTGCGTCTTTCTAGAGCACCATTCCCAATGTGCCTTTGAAAGCGTATTGTCCTCCTGGGGAGAACTGTGAGCGGTACGTTTGCTTGGGCACTCTACGGAAGCGACCGTCCGAGGGATGGTCTGCGGTGGTGTGTGGACAGTGGCTAATGAGTTGCCCAGTTAAACGAAGAAGGACCTGTGAGGAGAACGTTTGTGGCCAGCCCTCTTGGAATGGTTTCGGAAGGTGAGGCTAGTTGAGCATTGCCACCAGTGCTACGGAGGTAGCCTCCACAGCGAGGGGGAATGAAGTGAGTGTCCTGTGGTGTCAGACAGCCTTTTCCTGCCACCCTGGTGCTTTCCTGCCACCCTGGGCCCATGCACCACCACCAAGGCTTGATAGCAGGGATGGAGTCCAAGAATCCATCCACAACTCAGCATGGATCACCCCTCAGATCTGAGTTTACCTTCCTTGTCTCTGGCACTATTTGTGAACCTACAGAAGGCCTTCTTCATCAACACGATACCTCAATCAAAACTTCCCCTGGTCGTGTTTTTCTTTTGACAAATGAGCCCACGCCCACAGAAGTAACATGTCTGCCCCGGAGGTCGTGTCATCCAGAAGCAGCTGGCCTGATGTGATGGTGAAATCACCTGCAGAAGAAGCTTCAGTTATCATCTAGGAAAGGACACCATTCGCAGGATGCTGTATGTGCCTTAAATCAGAGTGTCATTCCTCCTACATCCAGAATATTCAGGTGTGGAACCAAGGAGAAGAGGTGACGAGAGTGGCCTCTATCACTATTAAACCTAATAACGCCTATCAGAAAAATGTACTTTGCTTCCCCACCCTTTTGGACCAAGTGTGCTTAAAGGTTCAAATATCTGCTTACACCAGAATCCCGCTCCCATTCCACTGGACGCTGATAACGCTTCCCAGCTCTTTGGAGTTCTTACGATGCACGCCACATCCAGACATTTCAATCCCAGTTACCTGGAGAGGGAACTGGGTGGTTGATACAGAGCAGGGAAAGGCTCTCCATGTGAGGAATCCAGAGGATTCTCAGGGATGCTTTTTGGTCAGTGCCTTGTCGAATAATTGCCTTCAATGAAAACTGTGGTCACTCTATAAAGACAGGGCCTCCAAGAACTCAGACCCGCATGAGTAAGGGTTTTGGCTCACTTCACCAACTAAAGAATCCTTTCCAGCTGAGATGCCGGCAGAGAGTTCACAGGAAGACGAGTTGTAGAAAATCACGGTTATGACGGTAAACTCGGGTCTCCCGACCAACTTACAAAATCAGAAGCTAGGGCAGTAACATCTTATGTCAATGAATGGTTTTCTTCCTTCTCCTCACTTTATATAATGAATATCATTAGTGATGTCAACATTTTAGGTTTTAGAAGGGAGTATGACTCAACTGACATCATCTCACAATAGTACTAACAATGACATGGAAATTTGTGTGACCCTTGCATTGAGGACACATTTTTCGTCCATATAAAGAACTCTTGACCTCCCAAAGGCAAGGGTGGCCACTGAGGGACAAAGGACTGGACCGTCCTGAGCGTCCCCTGTCTGGCCTTCCCATAGTTCCTGACCACCATTCTTCCTCCTTCTCTGCTCCTCAAGACCTACATCACTGCCCTGCTGTCGGAGCTACATCCCTTGCGATCCTGGCCGCCTAGCTTCTGGCCGCATCTTGCCGGTGAGAGGCATTGGTAGTTTAGAGGGCGGAAGTGGGGGAAGGTCAAGGGGTTTGCTTCCCTGGCTCCTTCCCGCGGCCCTGTGGTTTGGCAGCGGCTTCCTCCTCTTCTTCCGGAAGGCCCGAGCTCCTTCCGGTCAGAGGGGCCTCTCCTTCAGCGGCTGCCTCTCCTCAATCTCCTGCGTCCCCGTGCAACCAACGAAGGCTCCGTACTGTTGAAGGCCAAGGCCGCTTCAAGTTGTTTAATTACTTTTCCTCAAGCCTGTTCACACCTCTGTGGAGAGTTCTCGTCTTGCGTGTCTGCTATTCATTTCCAGCGAGCAAATTCCCATTTCCACAGATTTCCCTTCTGTGAGAAAGCAAACCTTCCAAAGTAGAAGTCTATTTTAATGGTCTCCAAATGGGCTTGCTCCAATAGGAAAGAAAAAAAAGAATAAGAACTCGATTTTTCGTAAGAGAAATACTTGTGAACTCTGCTGAACATGTTCAAGCACCTATCAACAAGACGTGACAGGTTCCCATCTGCAAAGTCTCCGTGTTCGGTTCTTCTCCAGGCTCCGTGGAGTCTTATTATAAAAATCAATCCATGTTTCAAGAACGCACGTAAGTAAGCAATTATTCCATTGCGACGAGTGGTGACCAACCCTGAGGTCCTTGGGGAGCCTCAAAGTGAATCATGGGAAGTTGTCGATCAGTTAAAACAATTATCAAAGTTTGATATAAACCGTCCATTCGCCAGGATGTCTGTGAGGAAGTAATACAGAAGATGTTTTAAAAGCACGAAATTCATTTCTGAATTTTTAAACAACATGCGATGTATAATACATTAGAAATACCTAAATTATTAAGGCCCTTTCAGTGCATATTATTATAATGCCTTGTGACAAATAGCTTGGTTTTTTTCTACTATACGTTCCATGCAAAAAAAGTAGGAGAAAGGCTTATTAAACCTCATTATTAGGTAGTGACACTGTCTATAAGCATAGAACAAAACAATTTGCTTAAGTCATCCCGGAATTTCAGGCTGGATGGCAACAATACTTGATTCACGTAGGCTCCTAAAATTTTGTACTGAAATCTGAATTAGCGGCTTTAATCACGCTGGTCAACTCATTTTTACCACCAAGACCGATCCCTTTCCAGATTCCAAGAAAAATGATCTTTATGTTGGAAATCCCATCTCCACCTGCAGCTTCTGTCACCTGCCTGCGTTCTGTACACGCTTCGTGGCAACCGAACTCCCTGCGCCTAATGCAGCCTGTCCCTGGCAGGGGTCTTGTACGCACCCTCATGCCCCCTCTCATGGCTCTTCTCATCTGATGCTCAGCATGAGTCACTCATTTGGTTAGCGATCGCGTTTGAGGTCCTCTCTTTACTGGACAGTAAGAGGCAGAAAGCCTTTTATGATTCAAATACAGGATCCAGTATGCGTTCACTCATAGAAAAGGCTCAGTAAATGTTGGTGACCATTTTTGAGCAAGGAAACGGCTTTGTTCCCCTGCCGTCCCCTTCATTTCGTCCGCGCGAGCCAGCACGAGGACATGCCACGCCGGGCCATCACCTCACAGTACCGTGTGTGTGCACTCAGTGTGAATGCACCACATTCGGATAGTGAATGTTGATGCACGGGAAGAGCACTGAACTCAGGTTCAAAAGGGACCGAAAATCTAGTCCACACAGTTACTGGCCTAATGTGAACCCAGCTATTTTCTGTCTCACTTTTCCTTGTCTGTAGCATAAAAATTGAGATAACTTCCCAACCACAGAGAATTGTATTGAGACTCAAATTATATAATAGGTAGCTAATTTTGCCACCCACCGCCCCCCAAAAGGGAATCATTAAGCCAGAGTTGGATTTAGATCCCTTCTCAAAGGAGCTATACCTCCAAGCTATTGTGCCACTCTAACAGCAGCCAGAAAGATGAATTTTCTATCCAGCAACCTAGTCCCCAAGTGACTGCCCCTGCCTGACTTCCAAATGCTGGCTCGAAACTTTCTTCCAAAGGCTATTCACTGATTAGACGGACTGATTACAGTACTTCAAACTCAAACTGGCTTTACTCTGTAATAGAATGATCGACAGTTAATCAAAAGGCTAGAGGTTCATAGAGGCTTTTTTTTTTTTTTAGTCTGAGGCTAATAAAATCATCCGATACAGCAGCAATTGTGTGTGTAAGCCTCCATGATCAGGCAGCTTATGTCTTGTCATTAGAAAGATGACTGCGGGGGGCGCCTGGGTGGCGCAGTCGGTTAAGCGTCCGACTTCAGCCAGGTCACGATCTCGCGGTCTGGGAGTTCGAGCCCCGCGTCGGGCTCTGGGCTGATGGCTCAGAGCCTGGAGCCTGTTTCCGATTCTGTGTCTCCCTCTCTCTCTCTGCCCCTCCCCCGTTCATGCTCTGTCTCTCTCTGTCCCAAAAATAAATAAACGTTGAAAAAAAAATTAAAAAAAAAAAAGAAAGATGACTGCGGTTCACATCGTGAACTGACTGACACTAACAAGGAAAAGAAATCATTTCTGTTTGGATTTATCTTATTTACTATATAACGGCTGGGATGCAGTTCGTACCTGAAGTACTTAAGGTGACGAATCTCACACCAAAAAACACCCCTCCAGACAAGGAACCAGGAGCTGTGTTCCCCACCAGCATTGTTGTGCCCGCTGACCTCGGCTTTAGCACATGCTGTCCAAACACGCCCATGTCTCTGCACGTGGAGAATTGTACTCATTTTCCTTTGCTTAGATATTAAACGTCCATTCTGGAAAAAATGCTCATCTCATGGGAACAGTGGGGCCAGAGAAGCTTCAGAAGCCAGGGACCTGGGAGAGGGAATGAGCTTCCAGATCGCTCTCCGCAACAGAGAGGAAGAGTGTCTGAGGGACACGTGGCCTGGGCAGCCTTGGTTACATTCTGAGGGATGTCATTGTCCAATCTCGTCAGAGGCAGCTAAGCGACACCCTGTTATCTCTTTTAGTGTTGACATCTCCATAGATACTCCTAAACACAGTGAGGAAGAGTATTTTGTTATACCGCGTCTTCAAAAAGGCTGTGATCTTTCATTCCTTTACCCTCTGACTGTGAACGCACAACAAACATTGCATTGTTAACTGGGCGACCTCCCTGCCGCCAGGCTTTGACAGGTCCTGGTGTTGATGATGACGGTGACAGCATGGCCACAATTTTCCTCTGAAGGCGGTTCAAAGTCCTAGCGATAATCCTGGAGTCTGTTTTGCTACAAAATCATAGTCTCCTGACCCTTAACCTTGATTTTTGCCGTGAAAGGCCTTCACAAAACTATAGTGTTGCTTTCTTTTACTTTCTATTTAGGTTTTTTTTTTTTTTAATTTTTTGTTTTTAAGCATTAGTCAGAAAGAGTGATTTTACTCTTATGATGATATGAGCAAAAGGGAAGGCCAGAGCCAGAGAAGAGTCGAAGACGGGGCCCGGTTTCAAGTCTCCTGAGACTCTTTACGGTGTGTCTGGCCAATGTAAGTGGTGGGATTTTGTCTCTGGTGTTTTGTTCTCGTTTGCACAGTGCTTTGCTCAGCGGTTGGTCCAGCGGCTTCAGATCTACGAAGAGATCTCGGCCACTGGTTCTAACCCAGGCCCAGCTGCAGTGGTTGGCGGCCCCCGTCTGCCCCCCCTGCCCACACCGCATGCCTCCGGCCTTCTGCCCGCCATCTTTCTCCTGTGAGGCGTCAACTATGTCCTGGTGCCCGTTTGGCCCCTGCACATGTGCAACCCGCAAGTTTAGGTGAGTTAACATTCCTCAGAGTCAACGTTTGACTAACGGGAGGCTGTTCCAGAAATTCTTCTCCCTCTTCTCTGGCTGCATGTTGTGAGGGAGGGGAGTTCATGTGGCTTTATGGAGGGCAGTCCCATGAGTTCGACAAGCAGGTGCACTTGGGACCACGGAGGGCCAGCTCCGTATCCTACCTCTTTGTGTCTGCGGTCTTCTCTTCCTGCCCCCTCTTCGTGCTCACGCCTCCTTTTCTGGATTTGCGCATGCGGCAAACAGGGTGACGCATGTTTTTGCTTCAGGCTTCCTTTTTGTGTTTTTCTTTTACAGAAATCTATGAGCGAAGTAGGTAAAGGGAATTAAAAAGGTGCAAACTTCCAGCTTGAAGATAAATGAGCCACAGAGATGAAAAGCCCAGCGTAATGAGTATAGTTAATAATATTGTCACAATGTTGTACGGTGACAGATGGTGACTACATCTACCGTGCTGAACCCTGAGGAATGTATAGAGTTGTTGAATCACTAGGTGGTACACCTGAAATCGATATAACATTATGTGTCAATTATATTTTAATAAAAAAGGAATATGAGCTAAGGGAGTGGGAATGAATATGAAACGAAAGGCATGAAATTATTAAGGTGGGGGAACTTTGAGGTCAGGGTAATGACGATGTTTCCATTTCAACAGTGAAATTGATGAGAAAGATGACAAGATCGTTAGAGAGAGGACAGTCTTACGTCCAATTTTCAAAAGTCCTTACACCCTCCATGGAGACGTCCCCACTCCTCTTGTCCTTAATTATTGCCCTGTACGCTGAATTCAATCAATACACTTTGTCTGAGCCAAACAATTCCATAATAGTTGGCAATGGGCAGTAATCATCCAAAAGTCTGTTGCTTTTGTGTCCTTGGCTAGATTATAAGTAGTTTGTCTATAAATTCTTCTGTACACCTTTATAAAGGGCTTGGCACAGTGATTATTCCAAACTGGATTGAGTCAAGGCTTGCTAACCGATTGAGTAATTTATTAAAATGAGACCAACCTCAGTGTAATCTGTTGTTTTCATAATTGGGAGCTTACAAAATTCTTACATCCCCCTCCCCCCATAGCTATATATCAAAAAAGAACGTGTATCTTTTGGAACGTGTATCTTTTATTCATCCATTCAACAAATATTTATCACATACTCACTCTGTGCCAGGCATTTTTTTTCCTAGAAACTGAGGATACTTCATGAGGCAAAAAAATAAAATAATAAAATAAAAGCCTGTGAATAATTCTTGTTTTGGGGGAGTCTAGTGCAGGAAGAAAGAAAATGAAAATCATAAATACAGTATCTAGCATATAGGCAAGTGAGAAACGCTAAGTAAAAATAGAGCCACAGGAAGAAGACTTTTGCGCAGGTGGGTGGGGCTGAGGGGTAGGGAAGAGTCGGGTAGGGTGGGTCTCCCTAAAAAAGTTGACTTTGGAGGGGTGTCTGGGTGGCTCAGTCGGTTCAGTGTTCGAATTTGGCTCGGGTCATGATCTCACAGTTTGTGGGTTCAAGCCCCATGTTGGGCTCTGTGCTGACAGCTCAGAGCCTGGAGCCTCCTTTGGATCCTGTGTTTCCCTCTCTCTCTGCCCCTCCCCTGCTCTCTGTCTCTCTCAAAAATAAATAAAAACATTAAAAAAAAAGAAGTTGACATTGGAGGATAGGGAATAACCACGAGGTCCTTCCTGTTTCCATGTAGGATCCTCCTACCTCCACACTATTTTCATCCGATACTAACATTATTAATATCCCCCGTCCCTTTTCTCTTTTTTTAATGTTTATTTTTGAGAGAGAGAGTGCAAGTTGGGGAGGAGCAGAGAGAGGGAGACAGAGGATCCGAATCAGGCTCTCTGGTGCCAACATAGATGCTAGACTTGAGCTCATAAACTGTGAGGTCATGACCTGAACCTAAGTCAGATGCCCAACCCTCTGAGCCACCCAGGCACCCCTCCCTGTCCCTTTTCGTATACTTTATGCAAAAGCAGGGACAGTGTGCTCTCTTCACCTTCTCTGAGCAGCTCCTTTTTATTTGTATCACCTAACACGGTTCTACAGGCAGCATGGGGCTCTGGACCAGAAGAACGTCAGATTCTAACCTGCACTTTCCCCTTCAACTAGTTGTATATTCTTACTGCCGTGATTAATACCTGATGTGTCTGAATACCGACCGCGTGCTAAACTGAGTGATTTAGGAGATTATACAAATTTGTCTTCACAGAAAATGTTTAGGTGGTCATGAACTACCATTCCCGTTTTATAGATAAAGTAAACCGACACACAAGAGGTTTCGAAGGTTCGACGGTTCTTTGATGCTCCAACCTTCTATGTAGTTGAGACACTTCAAATCATCTCCTAAAAAAAGATAAGAAATGGTTTTACAAAACTGTGGTACTTGATGTGAGCACTGTGTGTGTGTGTGTGTGTGTGTGTGTGTAAGAAACTTTCTTATGCATGGTCTCATTTTAATCCTACTCTCTGGTAGGTGTTTTTAACAATGCTACAGATGAAAAATGCAGCTCGGAAGTACAAGTAACTTCTCCAAAGTTCTATAACAGGTCTGGGCTTCCCATTCAGGTTCAAATCCAAAGTGTTGCTGTCTCCACTCATTTGGTTTACTTGCTTATGAAGTATTTTTGAATATGTACCACGCATAATGTATTCATGAATATGTACCAGGCATTAATGTATTAATGACGTCCCAAACTGCAGGAACCTAAAGAGTTGTTGGTGGAGACAGGCCAGGAAAGAGACAATTATAGCATAAGTATTAAGTGTAATGATTGAGGCAGGGAACACACAGAGCTGCATTTGCTTTGAATCTAATAAAATTGAAGTTGCAAAATGCTGGGAAGGGTTCCAGTAAGGTGTTTATAGGATTATCTTGTGTTTTTTTGTTCAGTTTGCAAAAGTTAGATATTTTAATTGCAATTGATGAAGACAGCTGTCTCTTACGGTCTGACTTTTGTCACATTTCCCCCTTTGCAAGATAGTATTGAGATAATTGTAGGCCATTTTGGGTGTCTAGCAAAGAAAAATTTAGTTGGGACTATGTTAGCTTGGATTTAGTGAGAGCCATTTACGTGGTTTGTAGTTATTTCCACGTAAAGTCAAGTCATTTATGAGACTCAAGGAAGGGGTATGTGATAGGGTAAGTAATGGTGCCCATAGATCCGCAGGTCCAAATTCCTGGGACCTGTGAACGTGACCTTACCTGGCCAAACAGAGGTGGGGAGGGGCGCCTGGGTGGCTCAGTTGGTTAAGCGACTGACTTTGGGTTTCAGCGCGGGTCATGATCAGCGCGGGTCAGGGATTGAGCCCTGCACTGAACTCTGTGCTGACAGCACTGAGCCTTCTTGGGATTCTCTCTCTCCTTCTTTCTCCGCCCCTCCCTCACTCTGTCTCTCCTGATAAATAAATAAAGTTAAAAAAGAAAAGAATCTTGACATGGGGAGATTATCCTGGGTTATCCAGGCAGGCCTTACATGCAATCTCAAAGAGATGTGAGAAGAGAGAAGAAGGAAATGTCACCACTGATGCAAGATATGAACATGGAGGAAGAGGCCACACACGACAAGATGCCAAGACGGAATGCAGGACAAGGAACGGATTCTCTCCTGGTGCTTCCAGAGGGAGTCTGATCGTGCTGACACATTGACTTGGGCTCATTAATAGTGATTTCAGATTTCTGCACTCCAGAACTGTAAGAGAGTAAATGTTTATCACTTAAAGTGATCAAGTTCGTGAGAATTTGTGACAGCAACCATAGGAAACTAATACGGGGTGGAATATTCCAGGAATATTCCTACTGCCCAACGGGTGACTCATGGAGTGCTGGAAAGGAAGCTATCGGCTACAGATCCGGGAGAATGCATCTCACAGAGTCCAGCACTAAAAGTTTGAAATTCAAGAAACCAGAAGCTACTCTCTGGAAAATTCTTTCAATAATCAGACTGTAAAATGATAATCAGAGATCAGGGCGCCTGGGTGGCTCAGTCAGTTAAGCGTCCGACTTCAGCTCAGGTCACGATCTCGCGGTCTGTGAGTTCGTGCCCCGCGTCGGGCTCTGGGCTGATGGCTCAGAGCCTGGAGCCTGCTTCGGATTCTGTGTCTCCCTCTCTCTCTGCCCCTCCCCCATTCATGCTCTGTCTCTCTCTGTCTCAAAAATAAATAAACGTTAAAAAATTTTTTTTAAATTATAATCAGAGACCAATCGATACCAGTGTATCATACATTCACTTTATCTTTCCTGAATTATAGGAAATCAAAGTAATCAGAATTCTTGTGTTTGAGAGTATAAAGAAATAGCAGTACTGTGGTGGCATGCGAAGTTTCATGCTTTATGCATTAACTTTAGGGACGTTTCATATTTTATGCATCCCAACTACCAACATAAAATAAGCTTTGGTCAAATGTGTTAGTGGAAGGATTGCATCATCTTGTTTTCTTTAGAGAACACGATGATGAAGATTCTCAGTATTTAGAAGACAAGTGAGGCGATCACAGTGGGGGAAAAATGTAGGCAAAAAGTATTTCGGCAGAGTGTCGGGCAGTTAATTGGTAACATTGTAATGCTATTTTTTCTGGATTTTGTTATGCTTGTGACCTTTGAGATTTATCTTCTCATCCTAAATAAGTATTTGTTCTTGTACCTAATTTCATATTTATTTAATTATTCTTTTAAAATAAGGCCCCCATGATGCATAAGCTTCAGGCCCCACAAAACCTGATCTGCCCACGGCACCAATGATTGGACATGTGACAGAGGGACTCAACCCAGCACGTGGTGGAAGTCAGGATGAGCTTCTGGGTGGGTGGGGGCGGGGGGACCCCGTGGCAACATCCAAAGGCTGATGGAGGAAATTGGGATGTGGGGAAGGAGGCTTGAGAGGAGGCGGAAGTCAAATGACGCAGAACTTTGTCTTTTCCCTTTTACTAGGGATAGGAGAATTTATGTGGATGATGCACTTAACAAGCAGGGAGGTTTTCAATATTATCTGCCTCTTTTAACTTCACAGAATTATCACTCAGACTTGTTTTTGAAGCGACCATGAAGGTGAACACTCAAACCCAGGCTCCCATGGACTCGAGGGAAAAGCACAGCCCTTAGGCAGAAGATCTCTGATATTTACTAGCCTGAAATAGGCAAACAATAAGCACAGCAGGAAAGGCTTTCACACTAGCAAGAACATAACGTACCCAATATTAGATCAGGAATATGAGCTCAACTTGTTTCACTTAATTGCAACTTCATAGTTTATTGTGACATTATGGAAGACAACCTCTTTAACTCTTCTAAGCATTACAGTTGATGTTAGCACAAGTCTTCTCCGCCCCAGAACTCATATGGATATGGCTTTGGTCAATCCATCAATGCACTGAAAGAGTTATTTGCAGCTGCCCAGTTTAAAAGCTGGGAATATCGGGGTGCCTGGGTGGCTCAGTCGGTTAAGCAACTGACTCCTGATTTTGGCTCAGGCTAAGATTTCACGGTTCATGGGTTGGAGCCCCGTGTCAGGCTCTGGGTCGACAAGCCTGCTTGGGATTCTCTCTCTCTCCTCCTCTCCTTGTCCTTCCCCTGCTTGTGCTGTCTCTCCCACCCCCCTCTAAATAAATAAATAAATAAATAAATAAATAAGAAAAGAAAAATCTGGAAACGTATGTGAACACAGGGGCAGAAAAGCCAATGATTATACTAAAATAACTCTTTCATACAATTTCTTCCTTTTTTCTTCAAGAGTAAAAGACTCAAGTACCTCGTTCAACAGCACCTTGGCATAAGTATTGGAGTGCATTTGGTAGAAGCTGAGTTAGGCTGACACCCATCCTGTAGCCCATGTGTCAGCCTTAGGAATGCCTAAAACAAACCAGAACAAGACTAGCCCAGAGGGCAGCTTGGTCAATAAAAGGCAAAGTCTGAGGGATGGAGTGAAGCTCATCCAATGGTGGTCTAGGAGCACAGGTTCACATTATGTAGGGGTTACCCAGGAGTTCCTGGCATTCAGCATAGGAAGAGAAGGAATTTGGGGATTTTTAGTAGCAGATTTCTAAGTAAATTGGTATCTATGCATCAGAAGGACATTTGTAGAATTCTATAAAAAAATGTGAATGTGACACATAATCCCACCTTATGGTTAACTATCATGAACATATATTTTCTTCCAGTCATTTCTTAGGCGTCTACAAACGCTTCGTTATTGGGTTTATTCTCTGTAAGTTTTGTACCCTACTTTTTAAAAATTCTTTCTTTCTTTTTTAATTTTTTAAATGTTTATTTATTTTTGGGAGAGAGAGGGGCAGAGAGCCGGGGAGGGGCAGAGAGAGAGGGAGACAGAATCTGAAGCAGGCTCCAAACTCTGAGCTGTCAGCACAGAGCCCGACGCGGGGCTCGAACTCACGAGCCGTGAGATCATGAGCCACCCAGGCTCCCCTGTACCCTACTTTTTATTTGAATGTTATCTTTTGCGTTTCCCCATGCCAGTAACTATTCCTCAAACACATTATTCTAAATGACCGAAGAGCATGCCATTGTATCTGAGTGTCATAATTTAGTATTTTCTATAAGTTTATGTCGTTTATAGTATAAGGTTTTTAGTTAGTATAGGTATCACTAATACTCTAATACATATTCTTATATTAGGAAGGCGTACACAGCTAATTATTTCCTCAGTTTCTAGAAAAGGAACTATTGGATACAATCATTATTTTTAAATCTTGATAGACATTTTTCTGAAGAAAATACGCAAAGGCTCACCATCACTCATCACCAGGCACATGCAAACCAAAACCACAATGAGATACCATTTATTCACACCTGCAAGATGACTATTATCAAATAGACAAGAGATAGATGGGTGCAGCCATCATGGCGAAGGGCATGGGAGCTCCTCGGAAAACTAAAAACAGAACTACGACGTGATCCAGCCCTCCCGCTCCCGGGTATAGACACGAAAGAAAGGAAAACTCTAAATTGAAAGATGTATGCACTTTCATGTTCTCGGCAGCGTGGTTTACGATGGCCAAGATCTGGAAGCAACCCGAGTGCCCATCAAGGAGGAAGTGGGTCAAGAAAATATAGCGTATATGTATCTACGGAATATTATTCAGCCATAAAAAAGAATGCAATCTTGTCATTGCGGTAACGTGGGTGCACCTTGAGAGCATAATGCTAAGTGAAAGAAGTCGGAGAGAGCAAGACAAATACTGTATGATCTCACTTGCAAGTGGAATCTGAAGAGCAAACAAAAACCAAAACTCTGAACCCATAGATACAGAGAACAGATAGGTGGTTGCCAGAGGCAGGGCGTGAGGGGGTAAGTGAAATGGCTGAAGGCCGTCAAAAAATGCAAACTTCCAGATATAAAATATATAAATCCTGGGGACGTAATGTACGGTGGTGACTGTAGTTAATAATATTGTATTGCATATTTGGGTTTTTTTAAGTGTATTTATTTTAAGAGAGAGAGCACACATGCAAATGGGGGAAGGGCGGAGAGAGAGGGAGAGAGAGAATCCCAAGCAGGCTCCATGCTGTCAGCACAGAGCCCCCTGTGGGGCTGGATCTCAGGAACCGCCAGATCACGACCTGAGGCGAAACCAAGAATTGAAAGCTTAACCGACTGAGCCTCCCAGGCGTGCCTGTATTGCATATTTGAAAATTGCCAAGAGAGTAGATCTTAAAGTTCTCATCACAAGGAAAAAATTGTGTGTGTGGTGATACATAGATGTTAACCAGACTTAGCGTGGTGATCATTTTGCAATACATACAGATACTGAATCGTCATGTTGTACACTTGAAATTAGTATTATATGTCATAGTATTATATGTCAATTTTATCTCAATGAAAAATTTGACAGATATTGCCCAGTTGTAATCAAGAAGATTCCATTAGCAACATCAAGAAGTTCTGCTTCACCATCTGTCATATCAGAGAATCTCCGATATAAAGTCAGAATACTTTATTATTTTCGCATTTATATTTATATATATTAACGAGTTTGAAAATTTCCATATGCTTCTTCACATTTGTACTTATTTTTTACTTTTTTTCTCTATATTTTATACTCATTTTTATCCAGCAATTCTTATTTTCTATTGATTTAAGTAAATTTTGCATTTATCCTGGAGTATTGTTTAACCATTTTGGGTATTATACAAAATGTATTTTAAGTGTTTTCCCATTTGGCGTTTGCATTTTCTTTTTTCCTTTTTGAAGTTGATATGTGATTCCTATGCCTGAAATTCATCTTCATGGGTATAATTCATTGGGTTTTAGTATCCACAGGGTAGTGCAACCATCACCCCCATTTCATTCCAAAACATTTTCACCACCTGCAAAGAGACCAGGGTCCTGTTGGCAATCATACCCCATTCTTGTCTCCCTCCAGCCCCTGTTAACAACCAATCTCCTTTTTGTCTCTACCGATCTGACTCTTCTGGAGATTTCATATAAATAGAATCTTGCTATATTTGGCCTTTCGTGCCTGCCTTCTTTCATTTAGCAGAATTTTTTAATTTAGATATAATTGACATATAGCATTGCATAGAGCGGATAGCATTGCATAAGTTTGGGAACAACGTATCCATTGACACATAGGACAACTCTTGGACAACACAGGTTTGAACTGCATGAGCCCTGTTATACGTGGATATTTTTCAATACAGTATAGTACCACAAATTTATTTTTTCTTTCTTACGATTTTCTTCAAAACATTCTATTGTCTGTAGTTTACTTTAAGATGACAGTATATAATACGTAAAACATACAAAATGTATTCATCAACTGTTTAAGTTACCGGTAAGGCTTCCGGTCAACAGTAGGCTCTTAGTGTCACGGAGAGTTAGATGGAAAAGGAACGAAGCCCTGGTCCTTTCCGCAGTAAAGAATTCCAGGACAGGGAAAGGAAAGTACAGCTGAGCAAGGGTGTTATTAAAAGGACACTCCAAGGGAGGAGCAGGCCAAGTGAGAAGAGACAAAGGCCCTAGAAACTCTAGGGTGTGGGCTTCTATGAATTTCGCTTTTCCCGTGGGTTCTAGGGTGGCAACATTTGAGGGACAGTCCCCGATTATATAATAATTAGCCAACAAGGCATGTCTTTTCCCAAGATGTATTTAACATACCTGCATGGGGTAGGAAATCGCAACATTATTTCTATTCTAGGGACATAGGTCAGGTCTGTACAAGTGCAACAAGCATATCAAACTTAACTCTTCCTGGGCCGGGATGTTGTGACCCCAGACCCACTGCCAGATGGGTGCAACGGGTGGTCCCGGGGCGGTCCTGGGTTGGGGCTGTCCATCAGGACGTCTAACGTCCATCCTCCTGTCGCTCATGCCCAGCTTCCTGCCTAACATTGGTAGTTACGATTTTGGAGAGTTCAAACTTATCCATGGATTTACAACTGTGTGTCCCTAACTCATGTTGTTCAAAGGTTAACTGTACTTCTATACTGCAATATGATTACCCCCTTAGCCTTAGCTCAAAGCTTCATTAGACGACATAATTACCTCTTGTTCTGTGGTGGGACATTTAAGAACTACCTCATAAACATTTTCAAATATATAATATAGTGCTGTTAACTAGAATCACAATGCTGGGCATTAGATTCCCCAGAACTTACTCATCTTCCAGCTGGAAGTTTGTACCTTTTGATCAACACTTCCCCAATTCTCCCACCCCCCCACCTCCTGCTAACCACCACTTTACTGTTTCTAGGAGTTCCATTTTTTCTGGTTCCACACGTAGGTGAGATCATATAGTATTTGTCTTTCTCTAACTAATTTCATTTAGCATAATGCCCTCACGTTGTCACAGATGGCAGGATTTTCTTCTTTCTCATGGCTGAACGATATTTCATTGTGTATAAACCTACATCTTTTTTATTCACTCATCTATTGATGGACATTTAGATTATTTCCATGTCTTGGCTATTGTGAGTAATGCTGTGATAAGCCTGAGAGTACAGATATCATTTAGATAGACTGCTTTAGTTTTCCTTTGGGTATATACCCAGAAGTGGGATCACTGGGTCATATGGCGTTTTTATTTTTAATTTTTTTGGAGGAACCCCCTGCTGCTTTCCACAGTGGCTGCACCAATTCACATTCCCGTCAACAGAGCACCAAGGTTCCTTTTCTCCATGTTCTCACCAGCACTTACTGACTGTCTTTTTAAAATGATAGTCATTCCAAAAGCTGTGTAATATAGTTTGATGTCTCCAGCTTTGTTCTTTCTTAGTAATGCTTTAGTTATTTGGTGTCTTTTATAATTCCATACACATTTTGTAATCTTTTTTCCGTTTTTGTGAAAAAAAAAAAAGTCGTTGGAATTGACAGACATTAAATTAAATTCGCAGATGGTTCTTGGTAGTATGGACGTTTTCACAATATTAATTTTTCCAATTCATTAGCATGGAATATCTTTCCACTTCTTTGTGACTTCTTCAATTTCTTTCAACAATGTCTTGTAATTTTCAGTGTACAGATCTTTGAACCCCTTGGTTACATTTATGCCTAAATATTTTATTGTTTTTGATGTTATTGTGTTTGGGATTGTTTTCTTTACTTCTTTTTTAAAATTTTTTTTTAAAGTTTATTTATTTATTTTGAGAGAGAGGGAAACATGGGAGGGGCAGAGAAAGGGGACAGAGAGAGAATCCTAAGCAGGTTCTGAACTACCTGATGATTCTGTATCAGAATCATGTGATACGTGATTCATTGTCACGAACTGTAAGATCATAACCTGAGCCAAAACCGAGAGTTGGACGCTTAACCGACTGAACCACCCAGGCGCCCCTCTTTACTTCTTCTAAAAAATACTGTGTTCTTAATGCATAGCGACACAACTGATGGGATGGAGAGATGGCCTTTTCTGAACTAATTCTGTAAAGTCTACGTTATTTGTTGTGTGTATCCACTGAAATCTTTTCTTAGTTAGTGTTTGGCCAATGACCGGACAGAGACTTCCTTGCGCTCCCGGGACCAGCCAGTCTCCCAGTCTTTGCTGAAGGCCTCTGTGTGTTGGTTGAGACAGTTTCAAAACTCAGGCAACTGACCTCTGTCTTGCCCTTCGCTTCCTGCTTGTGCAGAGCTCAAGATCAGCCCAAGGTGAGATGTGCAGGCGCTCCCGCGTGTGTCCTCAGTATGTGCCCGGTCCTACACCTGTGAGTGACCTTCTAGATCCCTAGGAATATGTTGGAGCTCTTCAAAGCCACTACGGAGATCTTGTCTCTTATATTTTCTTTTTAAGCTTTTTGGTTAGTCTGACGCCTGCCCCAGTTGTCATTCCTCCAGCAGTTGATAAATTTAACAATTGCCCCTCACCCCCAACCCCCAACCCCCAACCCCCAACAAATGATCCCAGGGCAGAAGGCCTCCCTGGGAAAATTCGGGGTCAGATTAAAGGTAGCCTTGCAAGTAGAATCTTCTAAGGAACCATCAGACAGAACAAAACATGACCATTTGGGGAAGAATGAGGTCTTGAAGAAGTTTTAAGTTTTGTTTTGCATTCTCTGGTGACTTCTATTTTCATTGTGTTGTGACTTTTGGTCTCCAAGATTACTGTGGGTGTGGAGAAGGAAGGAGTTGAATCAGGCACATTGAAAGGCCACAATGTCCACCATTCTTACCCAGATTCATCCACTTTCTTAAGTAATTTCTCCCCAGATAGCTGGAAGCCTTTTCTTAATTTCCAGAGGTCTGAAAAAGTCGATTCTGACTATTTCTAGCCGCTTTCTAATTGGTCTTATGGAGAACAGAATTTTCAGAGGTCCTTAGTCCGCAGTTTCATGGATGCCACTCAAACTAATTAAATTTCAAAGTAACCGTAAGGATTATTTTTTGAGCATCAGTGGACTTTTCAGTTACGTGGCCTTTCTTTTCTTTTTTTTTTTTAATTTTTTTTAACATTTATTTATTTTTGAGACAGAGAGAGACAGAGCATGAACGGGGTAGGGTCAGAGAGAGAGGGAGACACAGAATCGGAAGCAGGCTCCAGGCTCTGAGCCATCAGCCCAGAGCCCGACGCGGGGCTCGAACCCACGGACCGCGAGATCGTGACCTGAGCTGAAGTTGGACACCCAACCGACTGAGCCACCCAGGCGCCCCCCCCCCCAACACACTCTTAAGGTCACCCACATGAAGACTGAAGAAGAAGAATCTGTGCAGAGAGTATAAGAGTGGTTATTTTTTCAAATCATAGGAAAAGTATTTACTCACTACATATTCATTCATCATATATATTTTTACGTTCATGTATTTGTTTTGAGAGAGAGAAAAAGCACGAGTCGGGGAGGAGCAGAGAGAGGGAGGGAGAGAGAGAGAGAGAAAGAGAGAGAATCGCAAGCAGGCTCCACACTGTCAGTGCAGAGCCTGATGCGGGGCTCGAACTCACGAACTGCGAGATTGTGACCTGAGTCGAAGTCAGACGCTTAATTGACTGAGCCACCCAGGTGCCCCTCATTCATCATTTCTTACAATCAGTAAATATGTATTGATCCCCACGCTCTCATGTAATTTGCAGGCCAATGGAGGAGACAGATAGTAGATCACTAAACCCAGTATTTAATATATAATGAAAAATAAATGGGAATTTTATGTAAGAAAGAACGTGGGGGCAGATTTTCAGGCATCAGGGAAGACCTCATTGAAAAAAGGACCCTTCGATCGGACACACTGAAATCACACTGAAATCTGAAAAGTCTGAAATCTGAAAAGTCTGTGTAATTGCTGTGCCGTGCACCCTGTAGTCAAGATTCGTTCAGAACCTTCATAAGGCAGAACGAGGTCCGACTTCCTACCGGAAAATGGAGGCAGAAAATCGAAGTCTTTATCTGGCTGACATAGGGAGAGAAACACAGGCCCAAAGTAAAGCTTTGGCAGATCTGAAGGCTAGAGCCTGAGATCTCACGGCAGGATTCCGGACGATTGGACAAAGGCAAACTTCAGGACCGGCTGTGGCCTAAGGGGATTGAGTGAAGAAACGAATATTCACCCTTTCAGTCTTGCATACTTTCTATTTTCCTTGGCTCTTGGAAATGAGTAAAAAATGATCTTGAGGGCTCACTACTAGACAGATATACTTGACATTACTTCTACTGCGACTCTCTCAAGAGGGTGAATAATCAGGTTGAAAAACTCGAAGCAAAGCTACTTGTAACAGATTCGATTCCTTCCCGTTAGCATGCATTTCACACAGGACTCCTAGCCTATTGCCACTTCTCTCCTTCGCTTTTTGTTTGTCTTCACAACCGGACGCTGATCACAAAAGTAGAGGGCAGATATACGCAGGAAAAAAAAAACCCCACAAAAACACGAGGAGACACCTGTTTTCCTTTAAGTATCAAAGCAGTTTGGATGCGGGTGGCTTCGTTTTATTTTGTGTTACAATTTCATCTGCGTAAGTAATTTTGATTTTTTCAAAGTGTGACTGTGAGTGTGTCTGTATTTTGCATGTCGACAATTCACACACAGGAAGACTGTTGGAGTAGCTGACGGTCTCCTGCTGGCAATGACAAGGAGTTCTGGAAAGAATTCAGGCTGCAGTAGGGCTGATGAGAACATCAGTGGGCAGCTCTCCAGTCTCATTGGCACAGGCTACCCTGGAGATGAAACAGGCCCCTGATTCACTGAAGATCCAACAGCAAATGGGATTATTTTAAGGCAGTCCTATGTTAAAGAAAATGTATTTTATTTATAGCTTTTCTCACAAGGTTCCAACCTCTCATTTGTGGAGAAATGCAAACTCAAATCAGAAGATTCTGCTTAGGATCAAGGTAATTGCCTTATTGCCTTAAAGTGCGTGACAGTAGGTTTTGTTCTGGAAAGAAAATGGAATGAGGGTTTCTAAGGGTCCCTTGGAGGGCCTTGGGGCCTTAAGGAAGGCAGTGGCCATGTGGGACAATGGCCATTTAAGACTATTTCAGTAGGAGATGGTTTAGCATTAAGAGTAATCGAGAAGCTGGGAATGGGCAGTGGGTTTTATGTTAGGCAGAGGTGGGATTGACTTGAGTGAGGTGCACAGTTCCTCCTGAAGTACTTTGTTCAGACAAATACTTGGCGATATATTTTCAGTGATTGGCGCTGGGTTAGGAGTTGGGATTACAGATTTGAGTGATACAGTTCTTACTCTTGTCCGCTTTGGAGTCTCATGGGACTCCGTTGGGGGGAACAATAAGCAAGCAATAATTTCATTGGAGCTTCATCTGCATTATGGTAGAATTAGCTGTCGTACACGGGGCTTAAGACTAGGGATGTTCAAAAATGAGAAGAAAGAGATGATGACATTGACAGCATTTGAAGTGGGGCCAATCTCAGGGGAGAACTGTGAAAAATCTAAATTTGCCGTGAGATGCCTTCTTCTTCACGGAGGCCCCTGTCCCCTTTCTCTCCAAGCTTGTTCCCATAGAGATGCTGGGACCTTGGCAGTTGGGTCCATCCCACAGGAAAGCAATCTTAAAACTGAGAAACTCTTAATGCCTCGGTGTTTGCTTCATATACTTCAACCAAAACAACATCTTGCAACAACAGACAGAATGTAAGAGCAAATAGGAGCTCTCGGCTGTCTTCTGTTATACGAGGCATTAGATTTGCACAAATGTAAAACAGAGCCATACTGACCACTAATTTTTGCTTATTTGTTTTGGAAAAGACCCATTTTTCTTAAGAACATATTTCTATTCACATGATGTATTTATTATTGTTATTTAAATAATTTTTAATGTTTTTATTTATTTTTGACAGAGAGAGAGAGAGAGAGAGAGAGAGACAGAGCATGAACGGGGGAGGGGCAGGAAGAGAGGGAGACACAGAATCCAAAGCAGGCTCCAGGCTCTGAGCTGTCAGCACAGAGCCCGACGCGGGGCTCGAACTCACGAGCCGTGAGACCATGACCCGAGCCGAAGTCGGACGCTCAACCGACTGAGCCACCCAGGCGCCCCACTTTATTATTGTTATTTTAAAACAAATCAACAAATATTTCTAAGAGTCTCGGTTTCTTTTTCTAATGTGATAAATATCAATAGATATAATCCACATAAGCAAAAGTTCTTTGGGATCCTTGGTCATTTTTAATTGTGTAAAGGGGTCTTGAGACAAAAATGTGCGAGAACTACCGGTGTCATCAAAACAACAGGGCTTGGTTTCTTGTCCCACCTGCTGAGAACATGGTCTTGAACGAGGAACCCAGTTTACTCATCTGTAAGATGGGCATGGGGACATAGCCACCTCACATGGTCATTGTGAGGAGTTAGGCAAACATCTTTGTAAGTTACCTAGATAATGCTTAATAAATACTTAACATGCTTCATCGATTAAAAAATATGCTTCGAACGCTTAAAAAATAAATATGTACTGTCTGCACAAAGAATTCAAATCTGGGAGGCATAACCCTCTTGGTCACAGATTTATTTTGTGATGAGATCCGCATAATTCACCATACTGTTTTCATGTCCTAACTAGACACGTCTTTAAGGTAACACCATTATTTTTTCTCTATGTTCTTGTTCATTTACCAACATTTGGACAATCCATTCAGCTTCCTGGTTCTTCAAGGAAAGGGAAGTATCTTGGACAGTGGATGAGAACTTACATATCTAACCGCTGGAAGTTAATAATGTTCTTATTTCTACATCTATCTTTCATTTCAATTCAGGTGGCATATGATCATAATAAAACCTGCAATTGAGCACAGACTCTGGTAAGGCCTGGGCTAAGGCTGTGGAAATAAGTCCGTAAAGCATTTTCAAACTGGTCAAATTGAATTTAGGAGCTGAGAACTTAGGCAAAAATATAGTACCCCAAAAATGTACCGATCTCAACACTCCCTGGGTGCCCCTCTGTGTGAAAAAAGGCCCCTTACCAATTTCTACCTATTTCTTCTTACCTGTTGTATAGCCCTGGATATATATATATATAGAGAGAGAGAGAGAGAGAGAGAGAGAGAGCACCCTGCTGTAGAAGCAAGATTATTGTTAGCAATGTTTCAAAAAATTATTTTTATCATTAACAGCTTTCTCTTATTATATAGATTTAAACTTATAAATTAAAAATTATTTTCTTAAAGTATCTTAAAATATATCCAAGGAAATATTATACACGTATGGTACTTTCTAGAACAGCATGATGGTCAGTTGAAAAATATTTATTCCTCAAAGCAACAAATTAGAAATTGTGGAATGTTGAGGCACCTGTGTGGCTCAATCGGTTAAGTGTCTGACTTTGGCTCAGGGCATGACCTTGTGGTCCGTGAGTTCAAGCCCCGTGTTGGGCTCTGTGCTGACAGCTCGGAGCCTGGAGCCTGCTTCGGATTCTGTGTCTCCCTCTCTCCCTGCCTCTCCCCCGGACAAAAAATAATACACATTAAAAAAAAAAAAAAGAAAAGAAATTGTGGACTATTTAACCACCTACCTGATGTCTCAATTTTTTCTTTTTGTCAGTTAAGAAATTAGGATTTTGTGAAGCATTGCCTCTTCCTTCCTGTGCTGTGTAGTGCCCTTTTGAGACTAAATTTATGTGGAAAATGTGAGCCAAGAATTTTGCATTAGGATCTTAATCTAATGACCAAGGCTGTTCTTTTTTTTCCCCCAAATAGTGCTCACTGTAGCAACACAGCTTTTTAGTATCGAAGGAATTGAGGCAATTAGTCCAATAAAACTTCAAAAGGATTCCTTAATTGAGTAAGTACATTCAAGAGGTGAATAGTTTACTTTAAAAACAGCAATAAAAATTTTTTTTAAATTTTTTTAACGTTTATTTTTATTTTTGAGACAGAGAGAGACAGAGCATGAACGGGGGAGGGTCAGAGAGAGAAGGAGACACAGAATCTGAAATAGGCTCCAGGCTCTGAGCTGTCAGCACAGAGCCTGATGCGGGGCTTGAACTCACGGACCGCAAGATCATGACCTGAGCCGAAGTTGGACGCTTAACTGACTGAGCCACCCAGGCGCCCCCTCTCCTCTCTTTGTCTATTCATCAACATCTTACAGTTTTCTTTGTTCTTTCTTTCTTTCTTTCTTTCTTTTTTAATGTTTATTTATTCTTGAGACAGAGACAGAGCACGTGCAGGGGAGGGGCAGAGAGAGAGGGAGACCCAGAATCCGAAGCGGGCTCCAGGCTCTGAGCCATCAGCACAGAGCCCGATGCAGGGCTTAAACTCACAACTGTGAGATCGCGACCTGAGCCAAAGTCGGACGCTCCACCGACCGAGCCACCCAGGCATCCAGGGTGAAGGATTCTTGATCGTTGCTGTTTCCAGAAATCCGGGGTTCCAGTAAGTCAGCATCATCACAGATTCACTTCAGGAATCAGGGCAGTATGGTGAGTCCTGCGATTCCCCGAGTCAACAGAGAGCACAGAGAGCAGTGTGAGGGGAGCCAGTGCACCAAGGAACACACACCCTCGAGGTGGCCCCCCCCAGGGAGGGGCAAGAGAGCTCATTTGTCAGGGTCTGGCATGCAGTGGCAGCTTCTGCGTTAGGAAGTCCCAAGCCTTCGCTGTGGGCCCTGTGCGAGGTGTGGCGAGGGACGTGTTGCCGTGCCCACGGCACGGGGACAGATGTGGACAGGTGACGTGGCGATGGCTAGCGTGGCAGACTCTCTCAGGAGCCGGTTTCCCACGTGAACCCTTCCGGTGGGCACCTGCCGGAGTGGGGCAGACGGTCTGATAGGGAACCCCAGTCTGGGGCCACGGTTCCCAGCCCGAGAGGGCATGTCCTTCGTCTGCAACTGTCCGGGAGTCGAGCAGACGTGTCCCGCTTTCCAACCTGACACCGACAGACAAGCCCTGGCGCTCACCACGGGGATTCCGCTTACTTAACACCAGTGGACCGGGCTCAGGTGCTGAGGGCGACTTGGGTGAGCTCAGGATCCCATAGAGCCCAAGACTCCGAAAGGAGTCCTTCTGGCGGGAGGCTGCCTGCTTTTGGACGCTGCCTCTCTTTTCTAGAGAGGCTCTGCTCCGCGAAAATCCTCAAGGGTTGCAGAAGCTGCGTCTGTCTGTAACACCTATGACGGGTCCCCCGTCTCTTCGTAGGCACAATGGGCTATGATATTTGGATAAAATTCTAACTGCCTAAGGTTTGTTTTGACCTCACGGCGTCTCTTACCTCTGTGAACAAAAACATTACCTGTAGCCCGGATCTTTAAAACCTCACGGTCTGTGCCTTAAAATGCAAGGCACAGTGTTGTTTCATGTGGGTTTGCCTCGCCTTTCCTGAGAACAACTACGGATCGTGTGTGCATTCTTATGGTTTTGGTCACGTGGGCATTCTTACGATTTTGAGTTTTCAGACAAGCAGATGGTCTTCTGTAGATCACCAAACATTGCACATAAGCACCCAAAGTTTAAGCACTGTTTGAAAAATCAAAGCCCCGGGAGGGCAGCCCTCGTCTTTCTGGTCTTTCTGTCACTTGGTGATTTTTTGTCGCTCCCATCTGATAACAGTGACCATGGTTTCTAATTCAAAAACCGAAGCTCCTGGCTTGACAAAAAGCATACGTGCCACTTTGGGGACTAAGAGGCAATTTGAGAGGCAAGTCAGTGGAAATTCTAATACGTCTTTATGTTCCTTGGGGACATTGTAGCAATGCAATTGAAATTGAGATTGTTCCCAACAGGGAACCTATACTTGGTAATTGCCAAATGATATTTTTCAAGGGATCAAATGAAATAAAAATAGATAAAGTTAATCTGGGCTGTGGCCAATAGTTGTTGTCGTTGTTTTTTAACAGTCACCCTAACCCTGGTGGCTCCATAGCCACATCCAGAGGCCCCTGAGAATGGATAGCAAAGGAAACACAGTCAGCAATGGCAATTCACACCCAAAACTGGATTTTCCCGACACAACATTGCATTCCGGCATTCCCTGATTACTTGTGTTTATGCTTTCCATCTCAATGGACTACTGTAGAGACTCTAGTTTCTGATAACATCATAGGTACAGAGACATGACAGGCCCACGGATAGAGAGAATACTGCTGGTACTGAGGGCTCCAAAATGCACAGACAGCTGGAAGAAAAGAGAGGGATGGTTAAGAAACTCTCCTTCCTATGAGGCATTCTGCCAGTTGGTGAGCATGAGCATTTGTGGGCAATGATCAGGTCTGACTGCCTCCCAGCAACGACTGAAACACCCTGGATGGGCACCCTGGGGACCCACTGTTTCTGAGCAATGGGGTTCTGTCAGGGATAATGAATCCACTTAATCTCATTGGAGACTGGTTTCTCACTGTGAACGATTTCTCCTGACATTTAACCGCAAAATGAGGTCCAAATATTTAAGCAAGTTGTTAACCACGAAATAGTGTTTACCTCAAAAATGTACTAGAATAATATGACCAAGAATAGTCAACAAATCTGCAGAAAAGACCTAACCATGTTTTCCATACATACAGCACTCGCAAAAGGGGAGGCGTAAGATCAACGATCTGATTTCACGAAGTTGAAATTCTTTGTACGACGAACTTGAAAATCCTCTTTCCTGTTTCTTTTACTCTTCTTTTAAAATGTTTACTTGTTTAGAGAGAGTGTGTGTGAGCGAGCAGGGGAGGAGCAGGGAGAGAGGAGAGGGAGAGAGTCACAAGCAGGCTCCGTGCTGACAGCACGGAGCGAGACATGGGGCTCGATCCCAGGAACTGTGAGATCATGACCCGAGCCAAAATCCAGAGTCAGAGGCTTAACTGACTGAGCCACCCAGGCACCCTTCTTTTTTCTTTGTTTATTTTTTTTTTAAGTTCATGTATTTATTTTGAGAGAGAGACAGCACAAGCGAGGAGGGGCAGAGAGAGAGGGAGAGAGAATCTTCACCAGGCTCTGTGCTGCCAGAGCAGTGTGGGGCTTGAATTCATAAAACCATGAGATCGTGACCTGAGCTGAAACCAAGAGCCAAGCGCTCAACCAGCTGAGCCACCCAGATGCCCCCTCTTTTCAGTTTCTCACATATTTTTTATTTTGTGAGGAAGTAATCATAATATGACTATGACATCAATTTTATACGTTTTAAATAGACTTGGAGGAAAACATCCTCTAGATTCTTCTAAGTCTAAATTTATGAATCGTAATTGATAAGTAGTAACAATTTTTATTTTAATCCATTTAATGTTATCTGTCTTGTCATACAACGAGAGCATTCCGGCCAACAGGTTAAACTATAATAGATTCTTTAAAAAACGGTCTCAGATAATAATTAACTAAGCCAATCCTAAATTATTTTCTTTATTTTAAAGATCTTACCAGTTTGGTCAAATAGGAGGTATAAATGAGCACAATTATGGGGATGATCTGAGCACAAGGGAGGCCTATTATTTTTGGTAATAGCTGACCCATCAGTGTGCAAATCAGACTCCACTCTATTTCATAGTGGAGTTGGTTATCTTAGAGAGATAATCAGTAAAGGCTATTTTCTTGAGCTACCCAAATTAACTTGATTTTAGAAGAAGATTAGAGGGCTAAATCTGTAAGTAATATAATTTTGCCTGTCCTCGGGGCGCCTGGGTGGCTCAGTTGGTTGAGTGTCCGACTTCGGCTCCAGTCATGATCTCATGGTCTGTGAGTTTGGGCTCTGTGCTGATGTCTCAGAGCCTGGAGCCTGCTTCGGATTCTGTGTCTCCCTCTCTCTCTGCCCCTCCCCTGCTCATGCTTTGTCTCTTTCTGTCTCAAAAATAAACAAAAACATTAAAAAAAATTTTATTTTGCCTGTCCTGGATATTTCATAAATTTGCGTGGATACCAAGCATTTGATGTCTCTAGCTTATGCCGTCACAGTGCTCTTGGCCATGCTAAAGGATTTACCCTGACACCCTGAAGTCTCCATTTCCATGTAATAGTGTATTTTAGGAAGAGGGTAAAAGGAAATAGGGTCCTTGAGTCCAGTTGGTACAATTATGGATCCACTCAGACACCGAGGAAACTTAAATCACGAACGGAAACTATTACCTTACTGCCAAAGAGCCAGAAAGATGTAAATGGAGAGATGCTACAGTGGTTCCCCCAATATCCTTGCTCAAAGTCACCTGGAGGCTATCCAGATATCAAAAAATTATAGACTCCCAGACCTGACCTGCTATGTAAACCAATATGGGGGTTACGATGCAGCCTGAATGAGGTCACCAAGATTGCAAAGTATGAGGCCTCAGGATTCAAATTAGAGAGAAAAATTAAAATTTTCTGTTTGCCGATGACATAACTTTGCATAGAGAAAACCCTCGAGACTCCACCAAAAAGCTGTTAGACCTAGTGAATGAATTCAGTCAAGTTTCAGGATACAAAGTCTACATACAAAAATCCGTTGCATCTCTATATACTAACAGCGAATGAAATGCAAAAAGAATCCCATATATGATCTTATCAAAACTAAGAAAATACTTAGGAACAAATTTAACCAAAGAAGTGAAAGATCTATACACTAAAAACTATGGAATAATGATGCAAAAAAAAATTGAAGATAAAAATGAGTGGAAAGATAGCCCATGTTCCTGCATTGTAAGGATTCATATTGTTAAATGTCCATACTACTCCAAAACGCAAACTCTATCAAAACTCTAATAAAATTATCTACAGAAGTAAACAAAAACAATCCTGAAATTCAAATGGAAACACAGAAGACCCCCAGAAGCCAAAGCAATCATGGGAAGGAAAACAAAGTGGGAGGCATCACATTTCTTGATTTCAAGCTATATTATAAAGCTACAGTGAGTAATCGGAACAGTAGGCAACTGGCATAAAACCAGACACATAGAACAATGGAACAGGACAGAGAGCCCAGAAATAAACCCCCACATATATGGCCGAATAATGTTTGACAAGGGAATGGGGAAATGAGGAAATGGTGGTCTCTTTAATAAATGATGCTGGGAAAACTGGATATTCAAATGCAAAAGAATGAAATTTAACTTCTGTGTAATACCACTCACAACTTAACTCAAAAGGGATGAAAAGATAAGACCAGAAATCATCACACTTCTAGAGAAAAACATAAGAAAGAATTTCCTTGACGTTGGTCTTGGCTGTGATTTTTTGGGTAGGACAAGAAAAGCATAAGCAACTAAAGCAAAAATCAACAACTGGGACTACATCAAACTAGATTTTTTTTTTTTGCACAACAATAAACAATGAGCAAAGAAAAGGCAGCCTACAGAATGTGAAAAATGTTTGCAAACCATATATTTGATAAAGGGTTGATAGCCAAAAAATATGAGCGACTTACACAGTTTGACTGCCAAAAAAAAAAAAAATCCAATAAAAAAATGGGCAGAGCACCTGAACAGACATTTTTTTTCAAAGAAAACGAAAATGACCAAGTACATGAAAAGGTACACGACATCACTAATCATCAGGGAAATTCAAATTAAATCCAATATATACTTAATTGAATATTATCCAGCTATAAAAAAAAGAAGGAAAACCTGCCAATTGCAATGACATGGATGGACCTTGAGAGCGTAATGCTACGTGAAAAAGTCAGACAGAGAAGCAAATACTGTATAATCTCCCTTATAAGTAGTGGAATTTAAATAGGAAGGTGGTTGCCAGGGGCTGAGGGGTGGGGGAAGTGTGGAGATGTCAAAGAGTACAAACTCTCAGTTAATGAGATAAATAGGTTCCAGGGATCTAATGTACAGCCTGGTGACTGAAGACAACAATACTATATTGTATGCTTGAAAGTTTTCGTGAAAGTAGTAAAAATACATAAAATAGTAATTATGTAAGGTGAAGGATGTATTAGGTAACCTTACTGCGGTAAATATTTCACAATAAACATGTATATCAACTCATCACATTGTGTGCCTTATACTTACACAATGTTATATGGCAATAATATCTCAATAATGCTAGGAAGAAAGTTTCAACCCATCGATATGATGCCAACAATTCGTGGGGCACCTGGGTGGCTCATTTGGTTAAGTGTCCGACTCTTGATTTCACCTCAGGTCATGATCTCGTGGTTCATGGGATCAAGACTCTGCTTTGGATCCTCTCTCTCTTTCTCAAAATAAATCAATTAACTTAAAAAAATTCTAATTAGTGTACTATAACAATTGTGTTTCACTTCTAATGTGCCCTGGAATAAACATTACTTCAAGTAACAATACCCTGGATTAGATAACTGAGTAATATCAGTACCCCAGGATTGCCCTGCAATTAAAAAACATAGAAATATTATATATATATAAGTGTATATTAAATATATTTTATATATTAATATATTTACTTATAAATATATATTATTTATATATAATGTATTTAATATATAATAATATATTAATAATATATGTTTAATATATTGATATTATATGTGTGTGTGTGTGTGTGTGTGTGTGTGTATACACTTGGAATCTCTAGAATGATGAATGTCTTTGTATGCTAACAATATGATGGGTGGCTGGGGGCCCCTAGATAGCTTCAGGCTGGCTACTACTGGCTGCCAGAAGTCCCAACCACCTGGTGAGAAGGTTGGAACTTTTCAGGGGTCTCCCTACCCTATCTCCTCTAAGAAGGGGAGACAGCCTAGAGATTGAGTTCATATAATCAGTCAGACCTGCATAACTGAACCTCCATAAAACCTCTAAACAGGGTTCGGAGAGTTTCCTGGTCAGTTAACACAAGGTGCCAGGAGGGTGGTGAGCCCAGAGAGGGCGTGGAAACTCCATCCTCCTTCCCCTATACCTTGTTCCGTGCATTGCTTCAAGTTGGCTGCTCCTGAGTCATATCCCTTATAATGAACCACTTATGGTGAATAAACCATTTTTCCTGAGTTCATTGAGGCATTCTAGCAAATTGGCAAATGAGGCGGGGAGGGGGGGGGTTGTAGCAACTCCCACTTTATAAAGAATAAAGGAGGCCCAGGAATGGAGATTGGTGTCTGAAGTGGGACAAGTCTTATGGGGCTGAGCCCTCCACCTGCGGGGTTTGTACCCATTCCACAGGTCGTGTCAGAATTGAATTGAATGATAGGACACCCATCTGGTGTTGGAGGGTTGGAGACTTGGATGATGCAAGGAAATGCAGTGGTAGTGGTAGAAATGTGTTGTTGGAAAATAGGGGGCAGAGTGTGGGGTCTGTCCTTACAAAATCTCCCTTTGTGAGCCCACTGAGAACCACAGGTACAGTGGAACATGCATGGGAAAACAATCTGGCGTTTAAATGTTGCCTCAGTCTTACGACCTATCACTTACGTGCACTTAGGTGCTTATCACTCACGGGCCCTGTAACTAGAACCTGCTGAGAAACTGTGCAAAGTCACATGAAATAAAAGCAGGTCCTTACTTATTCATGGTTTGTGGTCTAATTTTTTGTCATTTGCTTGGAAATGTAAACACACTTCTCTCTTGAAGCTTACTGCTTAAATCATTTCCTGGTTCAATTACGTATTTAATTGATAGTGTAGCCACGGCACAGCCTAGTGCTGAAATTCTTGGGTGCTTAGGACACAGCCAACGCTTGCTGAATGCTCACTGGCCGCTGGCAGGGTCACCGCCGAGGACCCTGCGAGCTGCTCACCACTGCATGGGGCGTCGAGCCCCTGGCCTGCTGCCCTCGCCTAGAGGGAAGGACAGTGCCTCCCTCCCTCCCTCCTTCATCAAAAGCAACAGGTTCCCAAATGTCTGATCCTTGCCATCGGATACATGAGAGAGAGTATCACAATGTGTTTTCATATGCATGCATCTTATAATCAACAAAGGAGAATCGTTTCATTTATTGACGAGCCATTTTTAATCCCATCTGTGATTATTTATTGGGCTATTGATCTTTATTGATTTTCAGGAACACTACATGGGGATTTATTTATTTACTTATTTTTTGGGAGAGAGAGGGTACAAGTGAGAGAATCCTAGGAGGGACAGAGAGAAAGAGAAAGAGAGAGAGAGAGGGAAGCAGGACTCATGTTTCCTGGAGCTAGGGATCCAGCTCACCGGATGTGAGACTCAGACTCACAAACCGTGAGATCATGACCTGATCATTGATCATGACTGAGCCGCCGAGGCGCTCCATGGGGTTATTTTAATTTATTAAAAAAAAATTTTTTTAATGTTTATTTATTTTTGACAGAGAGAGAGAGAGAGAGAGTGGGTGGGGAAGGGGCAGAGAGAGAGGGAGACACATAATCCAAAGCAGGCTCCAGGCTCTGAGATGTCAGCACAGAGCCCAACACGGGGCTTGAACTCACAGACTGTGAAATCACGACTTGAGCCGAAGTCAGATGCTCAACTGACTGAGCCACCCGGGCACCCCATCCATGGGGTAATTTTTAGATAATAGTCACTCTAGGCTGTGTTCAATCTGAGCTTCCTCTCCCTGGCTGCAGGGGCTGCTCAGAATGACAAGTTATGTTTTCCTGTTGACTTTCAGACTCAGGTCTGGTTGCTGGGAGATGCGGAATGGTGCAAATCCCACAGGTTCTGATAGACAAAGGAGTCTCTCCTCTGTATGTCTGCAGCCTCCTGAGGGTCCCAGGGCAGTGTGTCGGTGGGGGGTACTCCTGCCAGCCAACCTGCAGGGTAGGAAAGGATCGGCATCTCCGGTGCCCTCCCTCCCAGTCCTCTGAAGGTCATGTGCACTTAGTACAGTCCCACCAGTCACCATGGAACTTCTTCCCCTTGAGGTCCTCTGAGCAGTACGCACCAAGCTCTTTCTGGTTTTCCAACATCTCGACCCCCCTCCCGGTCCTGGGCCCCCACCCCCTCCCCCGCCATTGCTAGTGTCTCAGCAGAACTGAGGCCCCATCCAAGGTCAGCCTGCAAGTCTCAGTGCAACCACATACGGGAGAAGCCTGGTGACTGGAAGTGGGGAGTGCGGGGTGCACTAAATTCACAGGTCCGTGAGGGAGAATAACAGCTTTATGAGCTGAGTCTTTCTCTCCAAGAACATGGCCTGACTCTTTATTTCTTTAGATCCTCACTTTTGTCTCTTGACGACATTTCGAATTTTCTTCCTCTAGATCTTGCACATATGTTGTTTATCTGTACGTATTTTATTTTTTCCTAAAAATTTATCCCCAAGTAAGTTTATTGCTAAGTGTCGATTGCCTCTGTAGATATTGTCAGTAAAGTATTTGCTTTCAGTAAATATGATTGTTATTTTGTTGTTATTTGCAAAAGTTGTTCAGTTGATTTTCTTGGGATTTGTAAAGTGCGTTGCTCATTTATTTGCAAATAATATACCAGACTAAGTAAAATGGAATGACAGCAGATATCCTGATCTGATTCTGACTTTAATGAGACTGTTTCTGGTGTTTGCTCATTATTTCAAATGCTTAATCGGTATGTATTATTAAGCTTAAAAAGTTTCCAAGTATTTATATGTCATTAAAAGTTTTTAATTAAAATAGATGTTAAATTTTTTAAAGTTTCAATATGAAAATCTGCATATTTTTCTTTTGTTTAATAATACAGTAAATATTAATTATAGATTTTAAAAATGGAAATACCTTGATATTCTTGAAATAGACTACTTATTCTTGGTATATTGTTTTCTAAATTTGTTGTTGATTTCTGATTTTTATCTGCAGTTTGTGTGTATGTTTTCTTATGGATTTTCAGCTCATTATTATCCTCATTTTATGAAAAATTTAGAAAGAACCTTTTTTAACGTTCTGACACTATTTGAATAACATTAGAACCATCAGTTTCCAGATTTAATGGTGATATTTTAGGTGTGTGTGTGTGTGTGTGTCTGTGTGTGTGTGTGTTGAGGGGAAAGGGCTGGTTAGATTCATGACAACAATCTCCATTTCTTCTAAGTATTTAATACATATAATTTATATTTTCCCATTACCCATTTCATTTAATTTTTTTGTACCATGAAGAGTTGTTTTGTACTACTAAATATTTTTTTATGTCTATTATCCAATTTATGAGCTTCAAATAATAGTTTTTGTGCCTTAATTATCAAAAAGAGTGAAACTAACACATTTACACTGCTTCCCACAGTGTTATCCCTTATCTTTTTAAAATACTGATTTGGGACATTAACATTTATATGATATTCTCTTATCCCTACATTTATTTGAGTCTAGTGTATACAATTAATTAGATTGAGGGCTCATTATGAGCCCTCATATAATTTTTCCATTTGTTTCTTAGTGGGCTAAGTTCATTCCCTGCTCTTTCAAGATGGGTGCATAAGAACAATAGTTTCTATCTTCCTTTTTAAATTTTATCAAATGGTTTGTCTCTTGCTTTTAAATTTGAATGACAGTTTAGGTGGGTATAAAATTTGGGAAATCTTATCTTTTTTCTTCAAGTACTTTGCTCTTCTCTCTTAATAATCTAATGAATGGGGCTATGGAGAATATTTTTCCCATTTGAGCATCTTGATGTCATTGCTTGGTTACTAAATATGTCTTTATTTCTGATGTTCAGAAATATTACCACAACATGTCAGAATATTTACTTTAAATCTGTGGATTCATGTCTTTGTTTATTTCTTTTAAATTTTGTTTTATTAAATTATATCTTTCAAAAATTTTCTTTCCATTATTTATGATTTATTTGGGGGAAAAGGGAGTCAAATTATGTATATTTTTCATCTTTTTTGCTTATCTTGCCCCTCAAGTATTTTTTCTCTAATTATTTATTTTATTTTATTTTTTCCTGTTTCATTTTGCTCACTCAAATCCTCCCCACCTTCTTTTTCCTGTGGTGTTCATTATTCACAATTTTCTATTTTTTACTCATTCCTGTGATCATTTTTTGCTTTCAATATTTTCCTGAGCTCTGCCAACTCTTATTTCATTTTATTTTGTTTCTCTGCCTTTTCTTTTCTGATTTTTTACATCTTGTAGTTTTGATATTTTTAAAAGGCGATCTTTTTTTAGATTGTGGTGGTGGTTGTTGTTTTAAAATTTATTGCGGGGCTCCTGGGTGGCTCAGTTGGTTAAGTGTCCAACTTTGGATCAGGTCATGATCTTGCGGTTAGTGAGTTCAAGTCCTGTGTAGGGCTCTGAGCTGACAACTCAGAGCCTGGATCCTGCTTCGGATTCTGTGTCTCCCTCTCCCTCTGCCCCTCTCCTGTTTGCACTCTGTCTTTCTCTCTTTCCCTCTCCCTCTCTCCCAAAAATAAACATTTTTTTTAAAAATTAAAAATTATTGCAAATGGCTAGTCAAATACTTATCTGCTCTAATGGCAACAGATTTGCTTCAAAAGCCTATTCTGTTCACATTTTGCAAACAAAAGATTTTGTGTGTTCCCTTTGGCGTATACACTACCGTTTGGGCGTAAACTTTGTCAGCTTGTTCCAAAATGATACAGTAATGCTATTGTCACAACTTTCTATATTCTGAACCATCCCCACACCTTTCCAATTGTTTTTCAGGGCCCCAGGTATTTTCTAGTTTTGTAAAAAAAAGCTTTTATTATTATTATTATTATTACTATTATTTTAGTTTTCAAGGGAAAAATGTAATTCATGAGCATGTTTAAGTATCACTGGGACATATAATTAATTCCTTGGTTTTATCAAATTTTTAAAAATTTGTGTTAAAAATAAGGATAGATTTCATAGAGAATAGAAGAATATAATGAAGTCCCACAGGGGATACATAATTAAAAGTTATTTTCACACAAGTCACTAGTCTCTTTCTCAGCAAAAAAAGTAAGTTCTCTTTTCACAAGGACCTCATTAAGGAGCTAACTTCTGGACACAAAGATAAGCCCCACATATTTGCTTGTGATGTTCTGTGTGCTGTCTGATAATATTAGCATTCTAAGGACACCAGTGAATTTAACCTAAATTCCCAGAGATGTTGCCAAGGAAATTTCCCATTATTATACTTATGAAAATAGCTGATAGCTCCCAGGAAAAAGAGGGTAATTTTGAAATCTGATTCTGCTTACTGAAACCTTATCATAGGGGAAAATGCATTCAGAGACTTGTTTTGATGTTTGATGAGGGAGATGATGAGAAGGCAAGGGTTGTGGGAGAAGGAAGCCTAACTGAAGTTGCACTGATTGTAAAAAGAACAAACCCTCCATCACATTATGCATTACACTCCTGTTTTAAAGATAATTAAAGTGACTTACTACATTGTGTCTGTAATGTTAAGCATTGCCTTGGGCTGATACGGACATGATTCTTGGTTTTATTAGCTACTGACATTTTAGACTTAAACCTTAATGCATTCAATAAGCAATTTTAGAATTAAATCAAACTATTCTCCAGCAACAGGGTGTGTTGTTCAGAAAACGCAATTTGGTTAAAGCAGATGAAATCCAAATGAACATACTATGGTCCCATCAGTCAATGTGCTTCTAGACATGATGGAATCTGAAAAAAAACGACTAAAAAATGGGTAAATGTTCAGTTGGGATGCATCCGGAAAAAGCAAACTGGTAGACTGCCTTATCTTTGCACTCAGTCTAAGTGCTTCCTTATGGAACTACAGCCTTATAGGTAAGGGTTGTTATACTATTTGCTGAGGTCAACAGAAATTGACTTTTATCTTAATAAATGATTCCGTCACTTTTTTTGTTTTATTTTGCCAGAATACATTTAAGCAATATCAAATGGAAAGTCCACCAATTAATATTCTTTTTTTAAAATAGCTAAGGAATAACCTCAGGTCCCAACCATCTCAATGTGGTGAGGAAGTCTGTCCTTGGGCAAAAAAATATATAAATCTGTTTCTTTTTTTTTTAATCTTTCTTTTTATTTTTGAGACAGAGAGAGACAGAACATGAGTAGGGGAGGGGCAGAGAGAGAGGGAGACACAGAATCCGAAGCAGGCTCCAGGCCCAGAGCCCGATGCGGAACTTGAACTCCCGGATGGTGAGATCATGACCTGAGCCGAAGCCGGATGTTTAACCGACTGAGCCACCCAGGTGCCCCTGTTTCTTTATATATCTTTATCTCTATATCTGTATGTTTGGAATCTTGGTGAAATGTTCTGGCAGCATACTATATATAATAATGTGTGTAAACTCCTCACATTCAGGTCCTTACTCCCTATTTAAGTTGTACTGTACAGTTCCTCTTGAAGAAGTTTCGATTTGTGTGCAAATAGTTCCACCCCACTGCTATACCTTGTTCTCCACGTATGTTTTGGGCCTCGTGCATTTTCTCACTCTGCCTTTAGATAATGAATCATGGTTCACTGTAAGTATACTGCCAGCTCTGCACATTCTACCCAGTGCCCCTGGCCCGCTGGGTCATAACATGCACGGAATGAGACGCAAGACCAATCAAGGCTATGTCACATATCCAATTTGCATGCACCTTGGTGGCCCCGTATGCCCAGTTCCTAAGCGTATAACTGACGGCAAGCCTGTCCGTCATGGTGTTAACCAACTACAGTCTGCTCACCCCCTTCGATCTACTTGCAAGGAGTGACCCGGATGCCACTGCGGGGCTCTGAGAGTTCTGGGTTCCTACTGGGTTAGTGACGATTTGATGTACAAACTCTTGGAGGTAATCCTCATTGCTTCGTCCCATAAAACTATCAAAAGAAATCCTGATCCTCGGTGGATCACCAAACCAGTCCACAAGCACGAGGAGATGTGAGGGCTAACATCTGCAGGCTGCAAGAGCCATGGCCTTGAGAAGGGCCATAGGAAGGGTCACAGTTCCACCATATTGTTGGTGGTTCTTGACCCCAGGGTTGGAGAAGACACAGTACTCTCTGGCTCCACTTTTACTGCTAATATAGGCAATGTTCGTAAAATTCTTGCCTAATACACAACTTATGACCATCTAAAACCTAAATTAAAAATGGAACTACCATATTAATCCAGCAATCCCTCTTCTGGAGATATACCCAAAGGAAATGAAATCCCTACCTTCAGGAGTTACCTGCACTCCCAGGTTCATTGCAGCATTATTCACGAAAACAACCTAAATATCCATCCAGAGATGAATGGATAAAGAAATACACACACACTATACACACACACACACACACACATGCACACACACACACACACACACACACTATGGAATATTATCCTTAAAAAAGGAGATTTTGCCATTTTTGCAACAACATGGATGAAACTAAAGGGTACACCAGTTACCCTAAATAAGTTTAACTTATTTCCTTTTTATTAACTAAGTTAATAGTAGCACATGTGCATGGTAAAAACTCAAACTCTGTATATATTTATAGGACACAGTACTTATCTTCCTTCCACATCAGACCATCAGCAACCCAGTCTCCCTCCTCAAATGCAAACAACGTTTTCAGTTTTGTGTGTGTGTTGATTTATGAAACTATAATGGGCATACACAAATCTAGACCCACCTTTTTATACACATTTGGGAGGATGCTATCTATGCTAATCTACTCCTTGCTTTTTCACTTGAAAATATTTCTTGGATGGGATGCCTGGGTGGCTCAGCCAGTTAGCATCCAACTCTTGATTTGGTTCATGAGTTGAACCGTGGTTCATGAGTTCGAACCCCACATGGGGCTCTGTGCCGGCAGTGTGGAGCCTGCTTGGGATTCTCTCTGTCTCCCTCTCTCTCTGTGCCCCCCTCCTAATTGCTCTCTCTTTCTCTCTCTCAAAATAAATAAATAAACTTTTTTTTTTTAAAAAGGGGGGGGATACCTGGGTGGTTCAGTCGGTTAAGTGGCCCACTCTTGATTTGGACTCGGGTCATGATCTCACGGTTTATGAGATCGAGTCCCACATTGGGCTCTGCTCTGGCAGCACGGAGACTACTTGGGATTGTCTCTCTCCCTTTCTATCTGTAAACTTCCCGCCCCCAGCTCTCTCTTGCATACATGCACTCTCTCTCACTCTCATTCTCAAAATAAATAAACTTCAAAAAGAAACATTTCTCGGAGATCATCCTATATAACATAGAAATGTAGATCGGTCAAAATGTTTCAGAGATCATTTATCCTTTTTCAAATGCAATGCCAAATAATATTTGCTTCCAAATTTCTGCCTGAAAGGTGGGTCTACAGCGGCTGAACTTCCCTGAGGCTTAGAAATGGCTCTGTTCACTTAGCAGTGGAGGGGATCAGGGACTTTTCACCCTACAGCTGAGCAACTGAGGAACCATCAGAAGACAGAATTTAGCAGTTTTTATTACTCTCCGCAGGGAGCAACCAAGCGTGGGATCCAATCAAAACCTTCTCTTCCTTGCTAGAAGGGAAAGGAACACATTTCTTTCTAATACACATACTGAGATCAAACTATAAAAAACAGAAAGCAGGATGTTTTTTTTTAAAGCAAGAGATTTGCAGATGTTATGAATTTTCTGGTAGTACAGAAGTAAGGAATAATTTTTGAAAGTGACACAGAGACCTGTATGAAGCCAAAATGGTCATAGTCTATTAGTTGCCCTGCTCCCAGGAGAAGAGACAATCACTATCTGATGGTACCCAGAGCTTCGAATGCCTTTTGAGGAATCCCCCAAGGCATTTCACAACAAAGTTGAAGTTCTAGGTCAAACAGATTCTGAAATTTATTTTTGAAAGATACTGACAAGTGTCTCTCCTAAAAGGTTGTACTGATGTGCACTCTAACCACAAGTATATATAAATTGCTGTTTTTCTGGTTTCATTTTTGACTCGGGCTGTACATTTTTACAATATGTTTGTCAGCTTTAGTGAAGTGTGATTGCTATATAAGAATCTGCACCTATTTAATGTATACAATTTGACGAGTCTGGACATATGTAAATACCTGTGATACATTATCTCCAAAAGGTTCCTCGCGTCCCCTTGCTTTTCTCTTTTCTTTCTTTTCTTTTCTCTTTTTGTGCTAAGCACACTTAATATGAGATATACCCTTTTAAGAAGTTTTGATTTGCAAATACTGTATTGCTAACTCTAGGCACTGTGTTGTACAGCAGATTTCTAGAACGTATTCATCTCGTATGACTGAAGCTTTACGCCCACTGAACAGCAATCCTTCCTTTTCTCCTCCTCCCATTTCCTGACAACCACCAATTTATTTTCTGCCTCTGTCACTTTGACTGTTTTAGATACCTCTTGTAAGCAGACTCGTATAGTATCTGTCCTTTTGTGACTGACTTATTTCACCTAGCATAATGTCATTCAGGTCCACCCATGTTGTTGCAAATGGCAGGCTTTCCTTCATTTTTTAAGTCCAAATAACAACCCATTGTACATTTATACCCCCCTTTCCCCATTTATATTCTTTTAAAAATTTTTCTTTAATGTTTTTATTTATTTTTAGACAGACAGAGACAGAGCATGAGCAGGGGAGGGGCAGAGAGAGAGGGAGGCACAGAATCCCAAGCAGGCTCCAGGCTCCGAGCTGTCAGCACAGAGCATGACGCGTGGCTCGAACTCACGGACCGTGAGATCATGACCTGAGCTGAAGTCGGACGCTTAACCGACTGAGCCACCCAGGCGCTCCTATCCATTTGTCTTCTATGGGCTCTATGGGCATTTGGGTTGTTTCCATATCTTGGCTGTTATGGATAATGCGTCAATGAAAATTTCTGCCGCTCTTACAGGTTAAAGTAGAACTCAGTATTGTTTAAATTATCATTTTTTAAAACGATCTCTTTTCAAATGTTCATAAGTCATTTATTTTTGTGTGACCTCTTCATTGCTTTGTTTGCTTTTTAAGTTGAGGTCTTTTCTTTCATTTTTCTGAGACTTATGTGTTAAAAAGAACGTGTCCTCAGGTGCATTGCCAATAACATTCTTGTTGTTTTGTTTTGCTTTTTAAATCTTTTTATTTTTTTAACTTAATTAAGTCATTAATTAACGAATTTTCGAGAGAGCATGAGCGGTGGAGGAGTGGAGGGAGAAGGAGAGCTAGAATCTTAAGCAGGCTTCATGCCCAGCATGGAACCCAACGCAGGGCTTGATTTCACCAACTGTCAGTCAGATCATTACCTAGGCTGTAATCAAAAGTCGGATGCTTCTGGGGCGCCTGGGTGGCGCAGTCAGTTAAGCGTCCGACTTCAGCCAGGTCACGATCTCGTGGTTCGTGAGTTCGAGCCCCGCGTCGGGCTCTGGGCTGATGGCTCGGAGCCTGGAGCTTGTTTCCGATTCTGTGTCTCCCTCTCTCTCTGCCCCTTGCCTGTTCATGCTCTGTCTCTCTCTGTCCCAAAAATAAATAAACGTTGAAAAAAAAAATTTTTTAAAAAGTCGGATGCTTAACTGGCTGAGCCACCCAGGTGCCACTATTTTGTTTTTTATACCGAATTCTTCTGTACACGAAGTCATCAATTTCCTTTTACGTGCCTTCCGAATTTTATGTTTGCATAGAACGGCCTCCCTGTCTTCAATTTCATAAAAATAATTTCCGCCACGTTATCTCACAGTTCATTTGTCTTTGTTGATCCATTCGGAAGTGATTTGGGTAGGTTTTTCTTTTGGCAATTTATTGAATGATGCAGTTTCCCCCATTATATTAAGGATTACATTTATTATACCATAAATTTCCACACGGGTTTTAGCATGTTTTTAGGCTCTGTATTAATTTTATTGATTCATTTGTTAATATGTGAGAATCAAATGCTTTTGTGTGATAAACAGAATAATGTCCTCCAAAGGTCCGCATCTTAATCCCCAGAACGTGTGAATGTGTTACGTGAATGGAAAAGAGACTTTGCAGATGGGACGAATTTGAGGATTTTGAGATGGGGAGGTTATCCTAGAGTATGCAGATAAGTCTGTGATGATCACAGGAGTCTGATAAGCAAAAGGAGAAGGTAGGAGGTTCAAAGTCATGGATGGAGATGACAGAGCAGAGATAGATGAGGGGAGACATTGGCATTGGAAGATGCTTTGCTGCTGACTATGGAAATGGAGGAAGAGGCCATAGGCCAATTAATGCAGGTGACCTGTGGAGACTAGAAAAGGAAAAAAAAAAAAAAAAAGGATTCTCCCTACGAGCTTCCAGAAAGAACTAGCCCCGATGACCCATTTTGGGCTGCTGATGTCCAGAACTGTAAGAGAACAAATTCGTATTGTCTTAAATCACCGCATTTATGGCCATTTGTTATAGCAACAATGGTAAACTGGTCTTTCACCACACATTTTTGATTAATGTTACCTGTTGGGATTAATTCCCTCATAGCTTCTTTTATTTCAGGCCTTTCCTATCTCTTCTTGCGAGTTTATTTTTCCAAATAACCTTTAAAACTAGTTTGTTGGGTTCCAAAAATACCCCATTCCTTTTTTATTACTATCACATCAAATTTATTCATAGCAAATATCTGAGTCCTAATCAACGTTCGGATGAATTTGTCAGTGACAGACAGATCAGTCAGCCCCTGGAAGTTATAAGGGCGACACTCAGTTCTCAACATCGTCGTAACATGAAAATTGATCCCCCAACAAGGCAGAAACAAAATTTCTGAAACAGAAAAAGAAGGTTTCTGATTCAAGACTGTGAAATAGGAACATTCTGCCCGAGTTTCCAGCTTCCTGCCCTGCCCTATCAACCTGCCCTTGCCAACCCTCACAACTGCATGAGCTGATTCCCTAAAACAAATCTGTCTTTCAAAGCTGTCTTTGGAAAACAAATTGTCTTAAAGCAAATCTATAATATGTGTGTCTCTCCAGAGAGGTAGAGCCAATATCTATCAGAAGCAGAACCAATAGGATATGTTGGTCCTACTTTTCTGGAGAAAGCTGACTGATACAAGTGTTAATGCAAACTCAAATGGAAAACAAAATTTATGCATTCAGCGAATTAGAACTGTGTAGCTACGCATTGATGTCTGCGAAGAAACCAAGCCATATTAGGATAGAGTTCAACTGATCAGTTAGGTTATATCTGTTTCTTAGTAATCTTCAGGAATCTTTTCCTTCAAATCAGACTACGTGGTGACATAGTGGCAAAATCATTTCTGGCTTTATTAGGCAGTTTTCATTTTCTTAGGTTGTATTTCTGTCGACATTGGAGACCTTGCAATTGTCATCCAGTTTTTCTGGGTTCTGGTACATATATACCATATAATCTGATAATACGATATGTATAATTCTGGCTCAAGATATCGCAGACAGTGAGGTCAGTTTTGAGCTGAGGTCCCAAGTCTTGCTGCTACTCTGCTTGTGATCACTAAAGACTTTGTAGGAACATGCTGGATGACGCTTCAGTGATTCCGTCTTTTTGCACGTCGGCAAATCAACAGAGAAATGAACAGACACATTGGTTACCACTACCCTGTGGTGGGCCTTTGGAAAAAAACTGCATAATGTCTGACTTAGAAGAGTAAAATACCACTGCTATCAATAGCTTCTAATGAGATATCTGACTCAGTTTTCATTTGGAGTAAATGAAAGAACAATTTTTCATGTACACAAAGAGGTCTGGCTATATTTAGTTAACTTGTGTGGGTTGGAGGAAATACGGTGATTATTCCATGGAGTAAATATTTTTGACAACAGCAGTTATGCTTTATATGCTATGTAAATATCCTATAGTTCCATTTCTCTGGAGAAATATCTCATATATATTATAGTATATTATATGTATATTATATACATTACATATACATCTATATCATAGATATATCAATATATGTATATATATGAGAGAGACTTTTTTTTTTAACATTTATTTATTTTTGAGACACAGAGAGACAGAGCATGAACGGGGGAGGGTCAGAGAGAGGGAGACACAGAATCTGAAACAGGCTCCAGGCTCCGAGCTGTCAGCACAGAGCCCGACGCGGGGCTCGAACCCACGGACCGTGAGATCATGACCTGAGCCGAAGTCGGCCGCTTAACTGACTGAGCCACCCAGGCGCCCCTGAGAGAGACTTTTTAAGGAATCATCTCATGTGGTTGCCTGGAAGGTCTAGAACTGATAGGGCAGGCCAGCAAGCTAGAAACTCAGGCAGAATTTTTCTATTTTACAGTCTCGAAGCAGAATTCCTCCTTTCAGAAACTTCAGTTTTTGCTCTTAAGGCCTCCAACTGATTGGACGGGAGTCCACCCACATCACTGGGGGCAATCTCCTTCCCTCAAAGTCTACTGATTGTAGATGTTAATTGCATATACAAAATACTTTCACAGCAACTTGTAGACTTGTGTTTGACCAAATAACTGGTTCTTGCAGCCGAGACGAGTTGACGCATACTATTAACCATCACACAAATAAATGATCTTAATCACCAGTTTTTAGAGTAATAGAGTTGAAGGAGTTCAGAAACATGAAGTTATGAGAGAGTTGAAAGTGCAATCAAAATAAAATTAACTTTTGAGTCCGATTCTCCCTGGAGATCATCTGTGTGAGTGAAATATACTCAACAATGAGGCAATTAATCATGTGTCTGTTATGTAAGATGAACAATTCTATGGAAGTCAGTTACATGTTATAAGTCTATACCTAATCACAAAGTGAGCTTGAGTATATAGCTCATTGCCCCAGGTGAAATGGGCTTCTGGCAACATCGAAGTAATCTAATTGAAGATAGCAATGCTTTATCATTTACTCATCTGTGAGTAAACCTATATAAATGTGTGGAGTCTAATGTCAGTCAATCAGCAAATGCCAATCAACACCAACAGACTAGCGCATACAGATAAGTTTGAAGGCAAAACGTACATGGCTCATGGAAGCTGATGGAATAACACGCTTCTGATGACTGCAAGATCAACCATGAAGTTGAAATTTTGGAGCTTGAAAGGATGACAGAGAGTATCTTGTTAGGTTCTCTCATTTTACAGCCCAAGAAACTGAAGCTTTTAAGATGATACCCACACCTTCCGACTCAAAATCTAGTGGTCTTTCTGTTATGCCCCAAAGTGCCTCACGAATTGTTGGCAGTCTGATCAGATACCCTTTGTGTGTACTAAGAGTTGTCTGATGAGGACAGTGGAATTAACCACTAAGGACTTCACAAGACAGGTCAAATCTTCCATCAGACAACTGAAATTAGCCACAATGGAGGCATAAACCATTTTCCATTTTCTCTCCTTGGCAATTCTCCATAATCTGACGTACTGGTTGCTCAAATCTTTTGGCTTAAACTGCTAACACCATGGGTACAGGATTATGTAATAACAAGTGACAGTATTTGACTTAAAAAATTGGGACTCTCTCCCCTTTCATCACCATGCTGCTGGGATTATGAAGGCTACTCCTCTATTCGGGGTCGTTATCAATGAAATATATTGCTTTACTCAGGATCTCTTTCTGCAAATAATATCAAACAAATAAATTTAGGGTCTAAAAGGGGAAAGAGTCTATTTAAATACTTGGTGGATTTTTCAGGGTTACATTCTTTTTCAAATTTCAAAAATGTTTAACGATCAGTATTTGTATTTTTCATATTTGTACCTTAAGTGTAGAGTGTCCTCATTAGAAGCGACTGTTGACGTTGGAAGCTTGGGATATACTTTCACTGCCTGTCTTACTTGAGGTATTTTTTTTGTCTTTCTCCGAAGAAAATTTAGACAATACTGAAAAATAGGAAAGAAACTACATTGTCCTACTGAACTGTGAAAAGAGCTAAGTTATCAGGGCTGGAAGAATGTTTTTCATGGCAGGAGTGGAGCACACAGAGGCAAAGACCGTCGCCTAGAGACTGGGAACAGGTTCAGAGTACATGTGAGGCTGTTTTGTGAAGGGACTTTGCACCACACTACAGGCCTGAGTATTATGTGGACTCCTCAGAACATTCTAGATATTCTAAAATGTAAAGCATGAATAATGCTGAGTTTGTTTCTGAAGGTACAAGACTTTTTGCTTGCTTAAGGTTCATAACACAGATAATGTAATCGATTGCCTTATTGATTCACTTTAAGGTTTATTTTTGTAAAAAGAAAAAAGTCACTTTCAAGGGAAAAAGTACAAAGGAATGGTTAGGAAGAAACTAATTTTCTAGCTTTGGAGATACATGCAGATAGTAGCTCTTAAGAAAATTTATTATAAGTAAACAGAGTCAGCCATACACATAAATAGATGAATGATTATTTGTTCTTATAAAAAAAATCATTTGCTTTATCAAATAATTCAGCGGGGTAGTAAAGACAACATTCTCTGGGGTCTAACTGCTTTGTCTGGATATTGACCTCCAATAATTTAATTTGTCGGACCAACACCACCCTTAGATGTAAGCAAGAGGACTCTGATCCCAGCCCCTACCTCTGAGAGGCCCCTTTCCCACTTTAGAGTGCTTTCATTTGAGTGTTCTAAGTTCTCCTCTGGTATCTGAGATTGGTCTCCACTAGCATTATACCTGCACAAAGCTCACTGAGCTCAGACTAGGACAAGTATAGGCCCTGCTGTCCATCTATCTGTGTCAGCAGGCTTTCTAGTCCACTGTGGAGGGGTTGACCAGATGCTTAAGGAGCTTCAGGACCCACACCTAGGAGGAATCTAAAGCCCTGTTGCTAAGCTTTAGTTCCTCGAAGGGGTCCTGGCTAGTGTGGTATTTCTTTTGCATATTCATTCAAGATTGGGCCACCAGAACAGTACTAACATGCTGATTTTGGATGACCTTCATATCAGAGGAGGAGTCTAGATTTCTGGACTAATAATAGTCCAATACCTCCTCTGGGCTCGAGCCGTGTGCATGGGCCCATGCATCACTTCATCCATCTGTGTATCACCATAGGGCCATTGCCCATAGGGACAATCTGGTTAACATCTTAGGGGAGTGGGAATTATTATACTTTGTTCCCTCTGCCCTTGGTACCTGAGTTGCCACTCCCCTTGCAAGAAGCCCCACTCCATATGTGTCCTCTGGGGGGTAGCCCAGCCTACATCCTCGGATGACTTTCAAGACTGTTTTTCAGCAATGCCAATGGGTCCAATTAATGTGATCGCATCAATGCTCTCCTGGGTTGGCCTTAGGCTGTGATGGATGAAGAATACATATTCCTCACCCTGCCAGCTGGGGATTATGTATGAAAAACAGTTATTCAGTTAATGTTGGAACATACAACACTCTAGAAATGCAGCAATCGTGGCTAGAAGAATTCAAGAGGAGCTATGTGGATGCTGTGTTATTCTGTAGCTAGGCTCTGGAATGCCAAATGGTAAATTTCACACAAGTATCTGTGATAGTTAATTTTGTCTGTCAATTTAACTGGACTAAAGAATGACTAAGCTAGATGGTAAAACAATATTTCCGGGTGTGTCTGGAAGGATGTGTCTGGAAAAGACGAACATCAGAGTCAGTCAGACGGAGTAAAGATCACCAATGCAGGCGGGCATCATCCAATCTGCTGAGGGCCTAAATAGAACAAAAGGCAGGAGGAAGGGGAAATTCTTCCTCTCTGCTTGAGCTGAGACACCCATCTTCTCCTGCCCTTGGACACTCCCAGTTCTCAAGCCTTTGGACTCAGACCCAGATCTATGCTATCACCTCCCAATTCTTGAGCCTCCTTTGAACCTGGACCTCACTGTTGGCTTTTCTTGTGCTACGGCGTGCAGACAGCCCTTCATGGGACTTCTCTGCCTCCATAACCACATGAGCCAATTCCCAAAACAAATCTCTTCTTTTTCTATCTATCTATCTATCTATCTATCATCTATCTATCATCTATCATCTATCATTTCCTAATGGTTCGATTTATCTGGAGAACCTTGACTCATATGTGTTATATAACATAGGGGTTCTAGGGGCGCATGGATGGCTGTCGGTTAAGCGTCCAACTTCGGCTCAGGTCACGATCTTGCGGTTCGTGATCTCAAGCCCCGCGTTGGGCTCTGTGCTGACAGCTCAGAGCCTGGAGCCAATTTTGGATTCTGTGTCTCCCTCTCTCTCTGCCTCTCCCCTGCTCATGCTCTGTCTCTCTCTCCTTCAAAAATAAATAAACATTAAAAAATTTTTAATAAAATTAAAAAAAAACGGGGCTCTAGGGGTTATCTCTGAACTTGATAGAGTTTAGTAATTTCCCCAAATGACCAAAATTTGTTCCATGTGAAGATACTCTCTTAAGTAAGAGTGAATGACCACAGGGCACCTGGGTGCCTCAGTTAAGCCTCCGACTTCAGCTCAGGTCGTGATCTCATGGTTCGTGGGTTTGAGCCCCACATTGGGCTCTGTGCTGACAGCTCAGAGCCTGGAGCCTGCTTCAGATTCTGCGTCTCTCTCTCTCTCTTTCTGCCCCTCTCCCACTCATGCTTTTCTTTCTCTCTCTCTCTCTCTCTCTCAAAAATAAATAAACATTAAAAATTTTTTTTAAAAAGACTGAACTACGCACAAGGTATAAGAAACTACATATACTTTAAGTGTAGGTGAAGAGAAGCATCACATTTTCCTGCAGACCAGAGTCCTCTGGACCCCAAAAGTCCTAGAATTCCAGATTGAATGGAGCAGTTGTAGATACTGAAACTTCAAGAGACTTATTAGGCTCTTGTGTTTGCATATGGTATAATATATTTTGTGTTTGACATGCTTTGTTTTGTCTGAGAATGCAGCAGCTTTATGGATATGTTGAAAATACTATCGTGCACAAAAGTTTACTTCTAGGTAGGACCCTGTCGTCATAAAACTTGTCATTGAATTCTATGCTGCAATTTTCTAGAGTCTCATTCTCCAGGGTAATTAGGAATCTCTAATACACAACACACCAAGCAAGAGATTCAGGCTTTTAAAAAATGGTCTTCCTAATTTGCAAATATTAATAAAGCCATGGTACCTAGGAGCTACAGAGTCAGTTAAGGATTACAGCTTCCCTTGCTCAGGTTTATTGAGATATAATTGATATATAACATTTCGTAAATTCAAGGTGTACAGTGTGATGCCCTGATGAAGTATGTATTCCAAAATGATTTCCACAATAAGGTTAGTTAACATCCATTCCCTCACATAATACAAGGTGTGTGTTCATATGTGTGTGTGTGTGTGTGTGTGTGCATGAAGTAACAATATGTAAGATCTCAGCAACTTTCAAGTATGTAACACAGTATTGTTGACTATAGTCTCCATGCTGTGCTTTAGATCCCCAGAATCTATTCACCTTCAAACCGGAAGTTTGGACCCTTTGACCAACATCCCCCCATTTCCCTCACCTCCACCCCTGGTAGCCGCCATTTTATTCTGTTTCTAGAAGATTATAGCTTTGATGTGGATAAGCATAAACAACAACAACAAAAGAGGCTAATGCCTAATGAATTTTGGAACAATCAGATCATGCACGTTTTAATCAAGTATTCTGAAAAATCTTGGAGTAGAGCCGTAAAAGAAAATGGAGAGAAACAAAAACATTTGCTTTCACTTAGCTAAAGATTTTAACAGAATGCAGTCTGAGGTGATGCAGGAATATCCCCTAAATTTCAACTGAAGTGGTAAAGGAAATCTGTTTTGGGTGAACGATACCAGATAACTTTTAGGGAAAGGAGGTGAGTCCAGACTTACTTGTTCCTGGGAGACAGCAAGTTGTGATCTTGAGGGCGGGTGGGGGTGCGTCTTCTCCCACTAAAGGATCGGAGTACATGAGATGTCACCATTCTTTTCTATGTTTTCCTCAGAGGCCTACCCTGTGACCCTCTCATGCTGGCTTTAAATGGTCACAGTAAAAACGATTAGACTGTCTCAATGTTTTTTCCTCTTCTTATTTTCCATTTGGGAATATCGGTAAAGCTGCTATTTTCTGGTGAATCTATTTATTCCTCCAACCTTATTTTCTTCCTAATTGCAAATCTATAGCACATAGTCATCAACACTTGATGGCAGGAAAATGACAAAATGCGAAACAAAGTTACCTCCATACAGAGGTAACTTTCTAGACTTGCCTAAAAATATTTTGTTAAAGAAGAGGGTTCCAGAATAATCAATGCCCATTAACTCAAACTCTTTCTAAATGAACAAAAGCAGGGACGAATTATTTATAGCAAAGGTACGGAGTCCAGGGGCTGTGGCCTTGAGATCTAGGAACGTCAGGAGGGAGGTCATGACCTTCAGGATCATTTCCAAGAGTGTGTCCTTGCCTCTGGGCCTTAATGTCAAAACTTCCATGTTCTTGCCTTGTTTCCAAGCCTCCTTCTACCCCTGTGTGGGATTCTGTAAACCACATGCTGTTCTTCCAACAAATTCTGAAGTTAGCCAGAATCCATTGCTGGGTCTTGCAACCAAGAGCACTGACTGATTTAACCTCCCAATCTTGGTTGAAATAACCAGTGTTTCCTTGATCACTTAATTTCTAGAAATTAAAAAAAGTTAACATTGGCAATACAAGTGATCACATAGGTTACTGTGGGTTTTATAGATATGTAACCATTAACATTGGTACATTTTCGAGCATAAAATACCTTTCACATTCCAAACTTACGTTTCAAAGAACTTTGGTAGAGATGTTATTGTTTTAGTTGGGAGTTCCTGAATCAGTAGCAGGCAGAATTTTTCTTTCGATGCAAAGAAAATTAACCACACGAAAATGATTTTTTTCACAGTCAAGCTTTCTATCAAATTTCCTAGCCAAGCTTTTTCTTCAAAAGCCTGTTATTATCCCAGTTAAGGAACTATATATAGGAGTTGAAATTTTCATCACATTGAGGAAATGTCAGCTCTTTCAGAGAATGGGTTTTTAGTAATCCATCTGGTAATGGTTTGAATTAAAAAAAAAAAAAACTATGAGATTTCAAAATACAAGACGAGATAAAAATATTTTAATCCTTTTCCATATTATTTTGACATAGTAGCATATTTAGTTAATAGAAGGTTTTCACCAGCAATTATAGTTTCCATCAAGGGCATTTCTTATGCTCAAACTGTGATCAGTTTGGATTTGCTATAGTTCACATCTCATCCTCTAACTTACTTACAAAGAACATTATGACTGAAATTTAAAACTTTCAAAATTGTCCTTGAAACTCCTTGCCCCTTCCTAAGAGAAGACATTCCCTTTAAAATCTGACCAGAGGCCTAACATGAACCCAAAGTTGGGAAAGATTACCTCAAGGTTACATGGCCCATCAGTGACAAAATCAGGATTTGAACATAGGTTCTTCTGGTCCAAGGTCATGTACTGTTATCAGCAAAACACTGTCTTCTCTAGTTATCACCATCTCAGAATATTTGCCTCGAAACAAACTTCTGACGCCTACCCTTGTGGACAACTATCCCAACTGTTTTCTTCATCTTAGTCTGAATGCATGTGGTGATTTCGAGTTCCTCTCTGCCCATACAGAAAGGAGCCTATGTTAGTGAATTCTAAGGCTATTCTTTTAACATTAACGTTAAAATCAATGAAAGACTAAAACCAATTTTTTTTAACCCTTTTTGATAATATTTGGGTGCTTCTTAAGAACATTTTCAGACTAACACCTGGCTCTAATGTCTTTTATGGATTGAACCGATGTTACTGAGCCCTGATTGTGGACCAGGCACTGTTCTGGCACTCGGAATGCCCCAGGGGGCAAAAGAAACCCAAATCTCTTCTCCCATGGAACTTACGGTTTAGCCTTAAAAATAGATAAAAAAGCAAACAAGATCCTTTGGATAGTTTTAAGTAAAAAAGCAATATGTACAGCCTGAAATGAACGTAAGCTTGTGTATCAACTACACTTCAATTAAAAAGAAAGAAATAAAATAAAAGAACCCTAAAAAAAGAGACCAACATGATCTGGCTTATATTTTCAAATGAGAATTCTGAGTGTCACATGGAAAAAAGGACTCGAAGGGGGTGCGGGGGGGGGGGGGAAGGGGTAGAAGAAGAAAGACAAGTTGAAAATGTGTTACAATAGTGTAGGTGAGGGGTGGTGGTGGTGTGGACGAGGTAACAGCAGTAAAGGTGATAAGGAGGTTACGGTCAGGAAGTATTTTGAGAATAGGACCAAGAGTGTTTTCTGGCAGATGGGACGCAGGGTATGAAATGAAGAAAGGATTCAAAGATGAGCCCAAGGATTCTGAATAAATGATTCTGCTTTCAATGAGAAGGAAGATAGCATGAAAGAAGCCAGTTTGGGGAGAAGCCTTTGTATACAACAGATTAAAAATAGATGAAGATCTTGGAAGAGGCCAGTGACATGGGTCTTCATGTGTTTCGTAGAAGAGGCTATGTTCTTTGGATCTCTTTGCGGTGAGTTTGAAGACAAGGAAGACGACTTATGTTGACATCCAGATGTGGGCTCAAGTAAGGAGAATCAAGATCCTAAGAATTAGCATGAAATATTTGGCTTTCAAAGGCATTTATTCAGTGCCATGGAGAATTTCACACAAGTGATCTGGACTGTTGATAAAGTGAATCCCCCTGCTGTCGGTGGTTCATTCTTTCATTCCCTCGTTCACTGACCTGTGCATTTACTCGACGCTCCGTCATCAGGGCAACGAAGACAAATAAAGCACAGTCCTTCCCCTCAAGGCAAAGAAATATACAAAAGCAAATAAATAAAAATGAATTCCTTCTTCTTATTGATGAGACCTTATGATATATATGTTATATATGGTATGCCATTTATAACATATTCTGGAGGGATCCATAAATTGCCTGTAAATTTTTAAATGTTTGTAATTACAACGTGATTATGAACATTATAATTAATCGATCAAAACATCAATTCAAACCCTATTCTGAGTCTGCTGGATCTCTCCTTACCTGCACTCTTAGTGTTCAATTTCTCTTCTTGCTTTTGTGTTTGAGTTCTGTGTTCGCTCCCCAGGGCTGTTGTTCCAAAATAGCACAAAATGGGGAGCTGCGAACAAAACAAACTTATTGGCTTGGGCTCCTGGGTGACTCAGTCAGTTAAGCGTCCGACTTCAGCTCAGGTCATGATCTCACGGTTCGTGGGTTGGAGCCCCGCGTCGAGCCTGCTTCTGATTCTGTGTCTCCCTCCTTCTGCCCCTCTCCTGTTCACGCTTGTCTCTCTCTATCTCTCAGAAATAAATAAACATTAAAAAATTTAAAAACAAAAACAAACTTACTGACTCGGAACTCCAGAGGCCGGGGTCCAAACTTAGGGTGTTGTCAGGGCCATGCTCCCTCTGAAGGTACTCAGGAAGGATCTGTTTAGGCATCTCTCCCAGCTTCTGGTAGTTCTTTGCTTATGGCAGTGTAAGTCCGTCTTCACATGACATTCTTCCTGTGTGTGTCTGTGTCCAAATTTCCCCCAATTGTAAGGATTTCCATCAGGATTAGGGTCCCACCTCACTCCAGCATGAACTAATTATATCCGCAGTGACTGTGATTCCACAGTCTGAGATACTGGGGGTTAGGACTTCAACACATGAATGTTGGGGAGATAGTCCAACCCATATGTTCACGATATTTTTTGTTCCAGGAGATCACGTAAATTGACAGTATTTCTTGACTTGAGGTCCATGGACTCCTACATCAGCAGATCTCTTCTCCATGTTCACAAGGTCTCAAGTTTGAAACATATGGATGTAGAGACGTCTCCTTTAAACGGAAACCCTGGTTGGGGGGGGGGGTGATATTAGAAGGAACTGAGCTCCTTTGTGGAATTATTCTAGCCATTTAACTGTGACTTTGGCCCAAGGTCAAACATGCCAAAATCAAGCCAGACAAATCAAGCTTCCCCTCAGTTTGGGAAGAAAAAAGAGCATCTGAGGTGAAGCTGAAGCGGTAAACAAGACGTGAGACCAGGCCCTCAGCAATGGCATGCTACTGAGACTAGTCAAACCCGAGGAAGTAACTGTCACCGTGGGATGAAAACCAGATCCAAGTGGGGCCGAAATGCTAGAGAGTATAGGCATTGGTGCTGGTGCTTAAGCTCTGGGACCCTCCAGTGGGAACCATCCAGTTCTCTGCCTGATGTTGTCTCACGGGTCAGACCCTTAGCCCGTGGAGTCACACATATCTCGCGTAGTTGGACCGATGTGGAATCATCTGAGCAATCTGGGCTAACGTGGGGATCTTGTGAGTATTTTAAGTGTTCTCACAACACGGTAGTACTTAAAAGTCTCTGTTTGAGAACGGGATCTTCATTTGGGGAAGAAGGCAGGCACTGAAAACTGTTCTTTCGGCGGATAGGATTTGATGTTTCAAAATTCTTAACCGTAACAAAGTGACACATGTTTTGGTTCACTCTGTTGTTCCTAAGGTTATTTGAAAAAGGAATTCTTTAGATAGGTCTGAAGTCAAAGGTAAGACCAAAACATAATAGTTACAACACTGAAAATACAATTTAATCTCCCATTTGTAGGCAAAGTCAGTAATACCGGGTAAACTAGAACAGAAAGAAACTCGGATTCAACACTGTTTGCAGGAAACCCACTAAAAGTAAGTTACCACAAAAAGATTAAAGGGCGTGGCTAGATAAAGCCATATTAAGAACATTGTTTCCTTCTGCAGTAAAGAAATATTAAAGTTTTAAAAAATCTGCTTTCTACTTACACTGGTTATGTAAATATTAAACATAAAGCTGAACAATCTATTTGTTTTCCCTTTGTGAAAGTGAACTGACTGGTCAATATTAGCTGATATTTATACATTTATATTTGAAAGACAAAATTCTAAACTGGAGAATACTTTAGATTATTATTTTTTTTAATTTTAAAAGAAAATGATCGATACCCATGTTCTGTGGAGGACATTTTGTTTCTAAAAAAATCCATTTGTTGTTGCTGTCAGGAGCTATAAAAATATTAACAAGGTCATCAAAGCATCCTAAAGATGTACTGTCTCTTCAAAAGGAATGCGATGTTACTGAGCTAGGAGGTAAGCATCGAGTGGCCAAAATATTACATTTTTCTGGCCAATAGCACATATAACATGGGTACTTTTGGAGGGGACATATAGTGGGGTTCAGGTGGATATATACTCAGACTGTCAACTGCATAGGGAGAGACATTCCCAGGTATGAACAAGTGGACTGTGTTCTGCTGTGATCTATTGAAGTGAAATATGTGTCTTGAGTATTTTCATAAGTGTAGTTAGGTTGATAATTTTCACTTGTGCTTTACGCATATCAAAGGGGCATATGAAAGGCAACAACACAGGCTACAAGGCCACAATGTCCAAAGAGTTGGGGCTATTCTGGCTGTCAAATATCCTTCCCAACTGTCACTACGCCTACATATTGTGTTCTTCGAGTTAAGTAGACTTTTTGGTAAACCATGGGTGTGGGTATATCAACATGTGTTTGACCTTGGTCTTTTGCCATTCAAAGTACAATTAATTGCACTCGAAATGCAATGGGGCTCGAACCCATGAACTGGGAGATCATGACCCGAGTCAAAGTCGGACGCTTAACCGACTGAGGCACCCAGGTGCCCCAGGGAGCATTTTTAAATTATATGTTCCAAGGCTAAAGGAAGTGTTTTAATTTACGGACTTCACTGCTCTCATAGTATTTATCACATGCAAAGTTTTTTCCGAACTATTATTTATTTGATTCTCACAGGAACATGACATATTATCCTATTAACAATTTAAGGGACTGACACAGGGGTTAAGTATTATCCCAAAGATTACAGTTAGGATGTGAAAAGGACTGGTACTGAAGCATCTTCCCCGGGAGTCAGTTCACTGCACTAATGTGGTCCCCCAAATACCCGTATCTGTCTAGTATCTATAGCTGTGTTCCTCTTTTGCTAAACCAAGAATTTTGAGATTTTTAGCCAGTTCCAAATGGTTCATCTGACTTTAATGGTTCTGTATCACCCAATTAATTACACTTAAAGAAGTTCCCAGAACCTGATCAATTTTGCCAGCTGCATTACACCTGAAGTTCAATTGTCAATTCATTCAACAGGTACTATTACTTCTATACGGTAAGTAACTCTAATATGATCCATGCATATTTTATATTATCTAGCAGCAACCGCCATTTAAATATCCAGATCAAAATCCACACTTTACCTCCTTAAAGACTTTCAGCTACCTCCATCACATTCAACACCAAAAGTCTACCAATTGGCTTAATGGATGAATGATGAGTGACTTTTCATCAGCAAAATGAATAGTGTGCATGAACAGAATCTAAGACCTTACACAAATTATGAGGAACGGTGATTACTTGAGATCCCCATCTGGTTCTGGATTCACGGATTGTAAGAGAATTTTATCTCTGGCCTCTGGCTGGAAGGTTAGCCAAACTGGCCAATAGAATATAAGCTTATCTGTCTTATAAGAGGCCTTTCTTACATGGGGCTCCCATCTAAAGGGATGGAAGCTAAGACTCATTAACAGTGATATACATGGCAGGATTTGGCACAAGACGTGCCTTGATTGTTACCTCTTTCTGGATTTCTTTATATATTGTAGACAGGAAATTTATAACACTGACAAACTTCTAAGCATTAGAAACTATGAATACTTACCCCTTAAGAATCTGATAATTGTGAGTGATCAAATTTTCTGAGGTCAGTTTTCAACTAGATCCTTCTAAATCTATTATTAAGCCTAATGAAAACCTTAGAAAGAGTATTCCTGGTTCATAAGAAATATCAAAACAAGTAACATAAAATCACTTGCACTTTTGCCTCTATAAGGACTTGGGGAATAAGATTGGCCTTCGTTTTTTATTTTATACACCTCTGTATTATTCAATTTGCATAATTGTTATATTCTGTCTAATTTACATCATACAATGATGTTGGTGATGATAATGATGCATTATTCAAATTGCAAGTAAACTTGTATTACTTGTATTACATGTATTACTTTTTAGTGAAAAAGAACTAACATAACAGAAAAGAGCGAAACTAATTTTATGCCAAGACTGATGTAGGAATACAACTTTGGCTACAAGTCCTCATTTCAGTTTTTGAGCTCTTCAACATAGCATCATTATTTTCTTCGTAACTTACACAGACGAATGTTATGTACTGGAACGTATGCATCATTTTTATGTTTGCTGCTAATTTTCTGATACTGGACGACAAAGGTCTTTTACACAACACTGAAAGTTTCACTTAGGACTCTTATTATCTTCATGCTCCATAAAACTGAGTGATAATCCACTGTGTAGAAGCACTACAGTTGGGGTGTCTGGGTGACTCAGTGAGTTAAGCATCTGACTCTTGGTTTTGGTTCAGGTCATGATCTCATGGCGGGTGGGATCGAGCCCCACGTCAGACTCTGTGCTGACGGTGTGGAGCCTCTTTGGGATTCTCCCTCTCCCCGTCTCTGTTCCTCCCCTGCTTTCTCTGTCTCCCTCTCTTTTTCTCTCTCTCAAAATAAATAAACTTGGGGCGCCTGGGTGGCGCAGTCGGTTAAGCGTCCGACTTCAGCCAGGTCATGATCTCACGGTCCGTGAGTTCGAGCCCCGCGTCAGGCTCTGGGCTGATGGCTCGGAGCCTGGAGCCTGTTTCCGATTCTGTGTCTCCCTCTCTCTCTGCCCCTCCCCCGTTCATGCTCTGTCTCTCTCTGTCCCCAAAATAAATAAACGTTGAAAAAAAAAATAAAAAATAAATAAATAAATAAAATAAATAAACTTAAAAAAAAAAAAAGAAGAAATGCCGTCAAATGCCAAGGAGAATCATGGCTATTACAAAAGATCAAAAATCATAAACACTGAGATGTGGTAAACTTATTTTGTTTTGTGGATGAAAACTCAATGATAGAGGCTGTACTTTATAACCTTTATTGAATAAATGCATGAGTCCCATCTCAGTTGGGTCTATGTGTTTGAAAACTGGTTTAAAAACTCAGCTTCCTGTATTATCAGAGATTTTGTTTTAAGCAAAATCATTCCTGCTAGTCTTGATATTTCCTATAAGAATTAAATTGAAGTATAAAGGTATATAAAGTGTATCAGAAAAGATTTCTCAGTTCCTAGGTTTATGACACTTTGGGGCCTGGGGTAGTGCACAGAAAGCTAGCCCATAAAAATAACTCCAGAATCATTTAAAATATGGAACAGACGTTGCAGGTGAAAAAAAGATCATATTCTCAGAGGGCAGCCCCCTGAGGCCTACATAAATGTGTGGTAGAGTCTGACCTCCCCACCTCTAAGAAAGCAGAAAAGTAAGAAGGGGTATGTTTTAAAAGTAGAATGAGGGGCACCTGGGTGGCTCAGTCGGTTAAGCGTCCGACTTCGGCTCAGGTCACGATCTCGCGGTCCGTGAGTTCGAGCCCCGCGTCGGGCTCTGTGCTGACTGCTCGGAACCTGGAGCCTGTTTCAGATTCTGTGTCTCCCTCTCTCTCTGCCCCTCCCCCATTCATGCTCTGTCTCTCCCTGTCTCAAAAATAAATAAAACGTTAAAAAAATTTTTTTTTAAATAAAAATAAAAATAAATAAATAAAAGTGGAATGAATACATGGGATCACCATTGATGCTATGCCCTTTCACTGTTGGCAAAACAAAGCTGCCATTTCTAATATCAAAACGCACCTCTTCTGCTTATCTTTTTCTTTAGGACTTCTACTCTATGAATATGTATTAGCTCCAAAATCTGGCTTCCTGAAAGTCAGCTCTCTTACCACCTGCATTTAATCCTCCTCATGTAGACTTTCAGGCTTATCCCTTTTCTAAGAGAACATTAAGGTAAGAAAAGTGGCATTCCATTATCAGCTTTCTTCCACTGGAAAGGAAAGAATTGTTTCCCTTTTAGACTCCAGATGAACAGAAAAACAGTAACTCTAAAAATCCTTTACCCTCCCATCACCACTCCTGCAGACAGATATGTTCAAAGAAATGCCTTCAGATGTTGAAACACACACTTTCTAATCCAAGAGATTTGGGGGACTAATGCTTCCCGATTTGACTATAGGTTTTATGTTGATGGACACGTAAGTTAAATTTGAAAATACATATCTAGGGGCACCTGGGTGGCGCAGTCGGTTAAGCGTCCGACTTCAGCCAGGTCCCGATCTCACGGTCCGTGAGTTCGAGCCCCGCGTCAGGCTCTGGGCTGATGGCTCAGAGCCTGGAGCCTGTTTCCGATTCTGTGTCTCCCTCTCTCTCTGCCCATCCCCCGTTCATGCTCTGTCTCTCTCTGTCCCAAAAATAAATAAACGTTGAAAAAAAAATTAAAAAAATAAAAATAAAAAAAGAAAATACATATCTAAGCTCAGCCGCAATAATTCCTTACTTGACACATCCCCAAAGGCAAGGGAATTAAAAGCAAAAATGAACTATTGGGACCTCATGAAGATAAAAAGCTTCTGCACTGCAAAGGAAACAATCAACAAAACTAAAAGGCAACCGACGGAATGGGAAAAGATATTGGCAAATGACATATCGGATAAAGGGCTAGTATCCAAAATCTATAAAGAATTCACCAAACTCCACACCCAAAAAACAAATAATCCAGTGAAGAAATGGGCAGAAAACACGAAGAGACACTTCTCTAAAGAAGACATCCAGATGGCTAACAGGCACATGAAAAGATGCTCAATGTCACTCCTCATCAGGGAAATAAAAGTCAAAGCCATACTGAGATACCACCTCACGCCAGTCAGAGTGGCCAAAATGAACAAATCAGGAGACTATAGATGCTGGAGAGGATGTGGAGAAACAGGAACCCTCTTGAACTGTTGGGGGGAATGCAAACTGGTGCAGCTGCTCTGGAAAACTGTGGAAGTTCCTCAAAAAATTAAAAATAGATCTACCCTATGACCCAGCAATAACACCGCTAGGAATTTACCCAAGGGATACAGGAGTGCTGATGCGTAGGGGCACTTGTCCCCAGTATGTATAGCAGCACTTTCAACAATAGCCAAATTATGGAAAGAGCCTAAATGTCCCTCAAATGATGAATGGATAAAGAAGTTGTGGCTTATATATTCAATGGAATACTACTTGGCAACGAGAGAGAATGAAATATGGCCTTTTGTAGCAACGTGGATGGAACTGGAGAGTGTTATGCTAAGTGAAATAAGTCATATAGAGAAAGACAGATACCATATGTTTTCACTCTTATGTGGATCCTGAGAAACTTAACAGAAGACCATGGGGAAGGGGAAGGGGAAAAAAAAAAAATTAGAGAGGGAGGGCGGCAAACCATAAGACACTCTTAAAAACTGAGAATAAACTGAGGGTTGACGGGGGGTGGGAGGGAGGGGAAAATGGATGATGGGCATTGAGGAGGGCACCTTTTGGGATGAGCACTGGGTGTTGTATGGAAACCAATTTGACAATACATTTCATATAAAAAATGAAAATGCATATTTATAAATCCTGTGTCTTTCAGGCTAATGGTTATATATTTGGCTAGATTTATTGTCTACATAAGGTGCAGTCATAGAAAACTGTAAAACTTATTTGCCTAAGGAGCTGAATATTTAAAATTCTGCCAGTTCTGCCCCACACTCGGAATGATTCAGTGTGAGCCTTAGCAACTTCCGGTCACATGCCACAGGGGCATTAATAATGGGTTCTAGGTTATACCCTGTGTACTCCAATGTCAGCCTGCACAGGATGTAGTTTGGGAGATTTGTCAGAAAAAAGAGGAGAGAGATTCCCAGCTGACTTTGCTCATGGATAGAGCATTTGAGATGGCTGATTTGAGGGATCTAGGAAAGTCTTCCTTAGACCCCCCCCCACCCCAAATCTTGGAGTGCCTGATTCAGCCTACTGACTGATTCCAGTCAGTAACAAGTATATAATCATTTCCCAATTGCAGTTGAGATCCGGGCTCTGAAACACTGTTTATTTATCTCTTAGTACAAAATAATAATAATAATAATAATAACATTTTCTTCAATGGTTGATGACTGTCCTATGCAAACCCTGTTGCATTTTCTGACTTCCCAGAAAAATTACTAAACAGACAACAGGAGCAGCGGCAACAACAAATAGCAGACAGTAAACCCTAAAGGAAAAGGTGTAATCTCTAGAGTTGTCACAGTATGTTGTTTGAAGTGTCCAGTTTTCAACAAAAACATTATCATAATGCAAAGAAATAAAGTATGGCCGATAGGAACTGTCATGGAAGAAGTCAGACATTGGACTCCCTAGATAAAGAGATTTTGAACCAGAATTATAAATATCTTCAAGGAATTAAAGGAAATCATATCCGAAGAATTAAAGAAAAGTATGACAGCATGTCTCCCAAATAAAAAAAGTCAGTAAAGATATAAAATTATTTTTTAAAAATGGACATTCTGGAGTTCAGTACAATATTTGAAATGAGTAATCCATCAGAATGGTCAGCAGCAGATTCAAGCTGACAAAAGAAATAATCAGGGAACTTGAAAATAGGTCAGCTGAGATCATCTAATCTAAGGAACACGGTGAAAAAAAGAATGATGAGAAATGAACAGGGCCACAGTTACATGTGGGACACCATCAAGATTACCAACATACGCAAAATGGAGACTCGCAGGAGAGGAGAAAAAGCAGCAGAGGAAATATTTTAAGAAAGAATAGCTGAAAACGTTCCAAATATGAAGAAAAACTGCTAATCTACACATTTAGGAAGGTCAATAAATTCCGAGTAGGATAAACTCAAAAAGATCCACACCTAGACACATTATATTTAACTGCTGAAAGTTAAAGCCAAAAGGGAACTTGGGAGGTGCCAAGAGAAAGATGATTTTACACACACACAGGATTCTTGATAAGATTAACAGATATGACAGTAAAAAACATGGAGACCTGGGGGCGCCTGGGTGGCTCAGTCGGTTAAGCGTCAGACTTCGGCTCAAGTCAGGATGTTGCAGTCCATGAGTTTGAGCCTCACGTCCGGCTCTGTGCTGATGGCTCAGAGCCTGGAGCCTGCTTCAGATTCTGTGTCTCCCTCTCTCTCTGCCCCTCCCCCTCTCATGCTCTCTCTTGCTCTCTCTGTCTCTCTCTCTCTCTCTCTCTCAAAAATAAATAAACATTAAAAAGTTAAAATAAATAAAATTATTAAAAACGTGGAGGACTGAAGGCACTGGGACACTATGTTCAAAGTGCTGAAATAAATCCTGTAGGTTCTAAGGAGACCATGTTTTCTAGACACATAAACTCCTTTCTTCTTCATATTTAGGTCTCCGTTGTACCTATTTGCTATTTATGTCTCAATTTTTTACTGTTTCTGATTATGGTATGTGTGTCACTCCCAAGTTATTTTCTAAAGGTCTACTCGGGTTATCACCACTCCGGAAGCATGCTTACTGTAAAAGATCAAAACACTGTATCAGCGTAAAAACTAAAACCGGGGCAGCTGGGTGGCTCAGACAGTTCAGCATCCGACTCTTGGTTTTGGCTCAGGTGGTGATCTCACCGTCCGTGGGATCGAGCCCCGCAGCGGGCTCTGCACTGACAGTGAGGAGCCTGCTTGGGATCCTCTCTCTCCGTCTCTCTGTCTCTCTCTGCCCCTCCCTTGAGCTCCGCCCCCCCAAATAAATAAACTGAAAAAAGGTAAAACTTAAATTTCCTTTTACCATCGATCCCACATTCCTCCCTCTCTTAAGATAGCCACCCTCGATCAGAGTGGCATATTCTTGGCATATTCTTTCCAGACCTGCTGAGGTATATGTTTAATTAGGGAGATCATGCCTGAGCCCAGTAAATGCAGAAGAGGGTAAATGTTACCATCACATGCTCTGGGGCCTGATGGTTTCGGTTCAGGTATTGGCTCTGACTTCTTAGTGTCTAGACTTAGGCAAATTCCTTCATCATTCTGTGACTCAGTTTCTTCACATGTAAAATAAAGATGAATGCATAATAATCTTCCAATAAATGTTATAGTCCATATAAATTTTTCACATTAGGAACAGTATGATGCACATGTTATTCTGGAGCTTAATTTACTTTATATCACAACACGTAAGGATTATATGATTTTAACACATGCACATCTACTTCATTATTTCTAAAGTCTATAGGTTATTCTTTACTATGCACGTGACATAACTTCGCCATTCTGTCTTTGAAAGCTAGGTTACTTCCAGCTTTTTTGATATTATAAACAGTTCTACAGTAATTCATCTTTGTAATTCAAATGTGTGTCCATAGAATAGATCTCGAGAGGGATAACTTCCGGGTTGAAAGCACGCAATTTAAAAAATATTTTATCTAATGTGAAATTACCTCCCAAAATGGCGAGTCCGATTTTCACTCATTATAATAAGGTAACAACATCTAGGAAGTTGTTATGACCACAATGTACAGACAAGTAAGCAACGGTTCTGGATAGTCAACAGGCGGCACGGTCAGATGAAACCCAAATATGTTCTTAGTTTTAAATCTTGGCCTTTAAAGAGGTGATCATGATTTGTTCATTATCGCTTGAGCACTCGGTCACATGACATACATCAAACATTATTATGTGGCACACGTGATATTGTTAGCCTTTTTAAATTTTTTTTTTCAACGTTTATTTGTTTTTGGGACAGAGAGAGACAGAGCATGAACGGGGAAGGGGCAGAGAGAGAGGAAGACACAGAATCGGAAACAGGCTCCAGGCTCTGAGCCATCAGCCCAGAGCCCGACGCGGGGCTCGAACTCACGGACCGCAAGATCGTGAGATCGTGACCTGGCTGAAGTCGGATGCTTAACCGACTGCGCCACCCAGGCGCCCCTTGTTAGCCTTTTTAAAATGAGGACGGTGAGGCCCAAAGGTCACACGATTGCAGTTCCAAAAGTGGGTGCTTGTACTCAGGCCTGACAGCTCCCCAGGCCACTTCTCACCCTCCCGTGTCATCGTAGTCACTCAAAGTCAAATGCGAGTTTCCACGCCTCTTGCATACCTTAGAATGTGCTGCTGCACGAAATGATTCTGTGTGTCCTTGTCACCTCTCCCCATGGGATGACAGATTCTTTGGGAGCTGGGACCATATCTTCATTCTTGTCTGGGCCCACGATAGAATCAAGCCTGTTTCCCAGCACATATATTCAGAGTCCAGTGTAAGTTTTCTTATATTTACATTTTTAAATGTTGATTTATTTATTATTTTTGAGAGAGAGAGAGTGGGAGAGGCCGAAAGAGGGACAGAGAGAGAATCCCAAGCACGCTCCACACTGTCATCAGCACAGTGCCCCATATGGAGCTTGAACTCATGAACCATGAAATCATGAGCCGAAACTGAGTCAGATGATCAACCAACTGAGCCACCAAGATGCCCTTATATTTACATTTTTGATATTGTGGTGATACTCGGGTTTCTTAAAATATGGAGTTAATATGGGAAGCCTGCATTACAGATTAAGGACTTGGTATTAGCAAACAAAATAATGAATATCTAAACATTAGATTAAAATTTTTATCTAATGGAATATTATATAGCAATTAAGAAGAAGAAGATATATTTTTAAGGCTGGTGTCCACACCACATGGGAATATCTCTATATTACATTTTTAAAAATTTTTTATATTTCTTTATTTTTGAGAGACAGAGAGAGACAAAGCATAAACAGGGGAGGAGCAGAGACAGAGAGGGAGACACAGAATCCAAAGCAGGCTCCAGGCTCCGAACTGTCAGCACAGAGCCCGATGCAGGGCTCAAACCCATGAACTGTGAGATCAGGACCTGAGCCGAGGTCTGACGTTGAACTGGCGGAGCCACCCAGGCACCCCTCACCAGATTTTTAAATTCTGTTAGGGTGGGAGCAGACTCAGACAGACCACAATCTGGAACAGATTCGAAGTGCAATGTGCATTTAGGAGCGACTCCTGGTGACAGAGGGATTTTTGGTGTCAGTCATAGGCCAAGCAGGGGCAGAGTCTGGTCATTCCAACAGGGATGTCCCTGTAGGTCAGTAGAGAGCTTTGGAAGAATCTGGGTACAGGCAATTTGCCACAATTCAGGTGGGCAGTGGCTTTGGGGTGGTCTAGCTTTAGTCGCGGAAGTCAAACAAGCCCATGAAGTCAGAACCAGGTCATGGAATCAGCACTAACCGAGCTACTTCTGTGTCACATAAGCTACAGAAATCAATGTTTTTAAAGTCCATGACTAGAAATAGGATTGCTCATTTGCTTGAAGGCAAAAGGCACCCACAGTTGGAATGTGGTTCTCTGGTTCTACAGACTGGGGGAAAGTTACCGGACAGAGTGAAGTTTACCATCGTAAAATATACTATATAGAGAGCTCAGTGCTAATATCATGTATTTGACCTAAAAAGAATGTGCTGGTAATTTAACAATGTAATAACGCTTTTATGGGTCCAATAATAGCAACTATTGTAATAACTTTGTCTTATTTTAATGCTCAAGATCATTTGCATGAGTTAGTACTTCTTTTCTATTTTCCTTAAATTAGTGATTTCTTTTTCTTCTAACACATTTTCTGCAAGTTTGGACAGTATTGCATTGACCACCATGGGCTGAAATATACATAACCTTATGCTAATCATTTTTCAGGGACAATTATAGTCTTGACTTAAATAACATCCTCCTAACTGTGGCTTTAAGTTTAGACTATTGCAGTAGCTTAGTCACTCCCCTCCCCATTACTTCCGATTCTCCAAAGATGGAAACAGTGTTTTCTATCAGCCAAAATAAGCCCATTTTGATGTCAAAAGTGCCATAAATCACTGCCACCTTTTATGCGTACAACAGTTTGTATACTGCAATTAGAACACTTCACACATAATTAGAAAGTTGGGAAAAATAGATTTTTTTAAGTTTATTTTAAGATTTAAGTTTATTTTAAGACTATTTTAAGTTTATAGATAGATGATAGATAGATAGATAGATAGATAGATGATAGATAGAGAAGGCAAACATACACAAGCAGAGAAGGGGCAGAGAGAGAGGGAGAGAGAATCCCAAGGATCCCAAGCAGGCTCCACGCTGTCAGCAGAGCTCTACGTGGGGCTTGATCCCACCACCCATGAGATCATGACCTGAGTAGAAACCAAGAGTCAGATGCTTAACCGACTGAGCCACCCAGGTGCCCCGAGGAAAATGGATTTTTTGAAAAGTAAGGAATTGGACTAACAACAAATCTTGACTACATATCACTGTGAGAGAGAAACTGAACACACAGGACCAAAATATTTCAAGAATTGGGGTTAGGTAGTTACTAGGCTGCTAAGCTTTACCATGGCCTTTTGTTTCCATCTCTACAGTCCCTGGCCTCTTATCTACTAGTGGTGCATATGATCGGCAGATGCAGAGGGCAAGAGAGCCCCTTCCCTCCCCTCATTCCCAAGAAGCCAAGGAGACTCAAATTAATAGCCAACAGTGGTTGGACCAATGAGGTTGTTCCGCCCTCTGCTAATTTGTAGTAAACACACAATTTCAATCTTCCATCACTCCATACACTGACATTGACCTTTCCATCTCTCCTTCTTTGATCAGTTAAGTGATATTTAATTAGAAGGCTTGGAGTGGAAACTATCCCCCCCAGCTAGAGCTTAATCCGTGGACCTCCTTCCATATCTTCTAGCAGGCTTCTGTTCTCTGTGCCTCTGAAAAAAGGCAATGATGATGTTAACAACAACAATATTTACATCATCATACCTTTAGGATAAAATGTTCTGCACACAGCACCTAAATTGAATTAAAGTCTATTAATCTTTTATTCCAAGGTAATAACCTTTCTCTACATGCCTTTCTAAATACATAATATATATAAGGGAAATGCTTTAAAATATATTTATTCTAGGGGCACCTGGGTGGCTCAGTCAGTTAAGTGTCTGACTCTTGATTTCAGCTCAAGTCATGATCTCAAGGTTCATGGGATGGGCCCCCGCATCTGGCTCTGTGTTGAAAGTGCGGACCATGTTGGGATTCTCTCTCTCTCTCTCTCTCTCTCTCTCTCTCTCTCAAAAATAAATAAATAAACATATAAAAAATAAAATAAACACATTTATTCTATGAGACATGTAATATTTGGGGTGGGATCTCTAATGAAGTTTCTCTGAGGTGCAATTAATCGGACACCACTAAAGTACGAACCCATAGTTATTGTCCTCCCTTTCATGTTGGAAGGGAGGTAGGGTCCTTTCAAATCAGAGAGGAATAAAGAACTGCTGTGGGGCAGGTGGGAGTCCCGGGAAGCAGGGGGACCACCCAGTTGGCATGGATCAGCTGCTCAGTGAAGAAAGAGTGACCAGAGGAAGTGTATATGGTGCGCTTTTGCTATTCTTGTTACTGCTTTAAGATGATCACAAGTAATTCTTTCAGAATGAAACAGTCCTGTGATATTATTTTGGAAATAGCAAAGAGTAGGCTTGGAGAAATGGTGCCTCACAGTGTGAGTCTCTATGGACAAAGAATCCAAAAATGCAGAGGAATAGCATAACTCCGAAAAGGAAAGGAAAGCAAATGGAACCCTCGGGAAGCCAGCCTTGAGGGCGCAGACTTCAGGAGGCAACTCGGTCCTGGGAATCAGTCATTAGCAGGCCCATGACACCCATTCAGATTATGCTGTGTTCAAGTGGCTTGCTCGGGGTATTATAGGCATAATATATGCAGGCAGAGCTGAAGTCCTAGGACCCAAAATGGAGTCTTGACACCCACTAGGTTAGGAACTAACTACTTTGAACCTAGGTCTCCTCGAACTTTCACTACCCGCAATATTGTACCTACAACACAGAGTTTTTTTATGAAGAATAAGCGATATAAGGAGAAAAAAGCACTTTGCCAACCATACTATCTCCACAAATATTAGAGTTCACACTCAGAATACACTTGAATGATTTTGAGGAAGCAGGTGGGAATTAGGAGAGAAGATAGCCGACAACATGTCCCCACCTGGATCTACCAACAGTGGCTTGATTCCCAAAGCCAGGAACATCACTAGTGTTAGTCCAGGAGCCCAGATGTTTTCTTTCCATAAATTTACAATGTCAGCTGATATTCTAGGCAAAGAACAGTGCCTTAATTTAAGCTCGCGGAAAACATTAAATGTTGTGTGTGTCTTCTATTCATAGGTTTTCATTTCCATGAATTTTAAGCAAATGTAACCAGACTGTTGTCTTCCAGGTTACTTAGAAAGTGATTGTACTGTCGAGCAGTCATTTCCTCTTTTTCCCCCTTACATTTGACCCCCTTGTTACAAGCATATCCCATACGGATCAGCCAAGTGAGAGACAGGCCACAAGATGAAAACTGTTTCAGACTTCTTACTGTATAAAGGTTCTCCTTTCTCTTTCTCTACAGAGAGATTGTGAAGAACAATTTCCAGGCATCCATATTGAGTGTTTTTCACCCAGAAACGCTGGGGGCTAAATAAGCCACTAATGTCTTTATCTGAATGTCAGGCACGTGATCAGTTACATCAGAGGAGATGGCGAATGGAAAGAAACTGGAACGAAACAAAACAAAACAAAATAGGTCTTCAAGCCCAGCCACAGATGTTCAGGTTTTTCCAAATGCTTACTTCAAGACCCAAGGAGCTTTGTTGATCACTTTCAAAGAAGGAAACTTGAAGAAAGAAAAGAAATCTTAGTGGTGTTCACTGCTAATTATCTGACAAAACACTCAAGTGTTGAAAGCTATGGCTGAACACCAGTGAACTATGGGAAAGTGGCAAAGTAGTCAGAGCAAATCAATACGACATAAATAAGCCAACTCGGTACTTAAGACGGGGACTCAGCATCATTTAAGATCATCTTCAAAAACTTTATAAACACGAAACATCACCTCTTCAGAAAACTTAGACCTATGGCATACAGACAAAATTTTGTGTTATGGCTTTAGGGACGCATAGCTCACAGATTTGTTCTCTTAATTTAGAAAGATTCATCTGAGCCATAATTTATACTGCACGACCACGGCTTCCATGATAAGAACATAAGCCAACGGAGGTATATGGTAAATGAACCTAACTGAAAGAGTTTAGTTCAAGCAGTTCTACAAAACAAACAAACAAACAATCCTTCAGTCAACCCATCTGACTGTTCGCTGGGTGTGGACTCGTCTAAGCACTGCTTCACGAGAGATGATGCATACATAGTCCCTGCTTGGCCCAGAGAAGGAGAGAGACAGCTGAACCCAAACAATGAGAAACTCCAGGGTGGAGTTGCATGTGAAGTGCAGACAAGGTAACATTCCACTGTACCAAACAGATCCCATAGTGGATCGTACCTGCTTCTAACCTGGAACTGCTCATTCCTTCTCTTGTTACCCCTGCAGTTTGCTCATGTGATGGATGAGCTCAACATGCACGAGCATCGTTTAGGGGTTATGGGCTAGCCCCTTCCAAGCACAGAAGGAATAAAACATTGAATGAGGCAACCTGAGCCGCCCAATCTCTAATTCTGGTCTGGTGTAGTGGAAATACAGTCTTCGGAAATTAGTAGCTCTGGTAAGAGAGGGGGCCTGCAAGAAACGCCCTTTATGCAAAGAAACATATTCAGTCCTAGGGCAGAGTCTCTCTGGGAGAACGTGGGTCATGGCCTCAAAGAAATGGGTGTAGACTTTGATGATAGGGAGCCTGCAAGTATGCTGAGGACATCATTGTACCTAATGCACCTGTTCATTGTAGGTACTACCTTATGCTGACCTTAGGACCCTGATAGGGAACAATCAAGTCCTGGATCCAATTGTCCCTGGCAGGACCCCTACACAATACAACTCTTAACGAATGTATAAGAAAAATGAACCCCATGAGAGAACCGAAATAAAGTCAAAGGGATGACATAATACAATGACACCAAGGAGCCATACTTTAACATCCATGTCCTTTAAAAAGGAACCTTTTTATTATAGAAAATTCCAAACCAAACAAAAGGAGAAAGAGTGATATAATGAACTCCCATGAAACGCCGTAGCCGTTGGCCCACTGGTCCAATATTGTTTCATATATACCCTCCGCCATCAACATACCTCTTTATATGCAAATATTTCAGCAGAGATCTTTAAAAGATAAAGACTCTTTAAGAAAACAATCATTGACAATAAATTTCATCTATTGAAGAAAAAAAATGGAAACCAATTTGACAATAAATTTCATATATTGAAGGAAAAAAAAGAAAACAATCACAATAATATTACCATACATGAAATTGTAAATTACTGCGAATTCTTCAATATCATCCAATATACTATCAGTATTCAAACTTTCCTAATTGTCTTGCAATTTTTTTTTAAATTTGCTTAATTAGGATCTCGATAAGGTACATTATTGCAGTTGGGCAACTTGTCACTTAAATGTCTTTTAATTTATACATTCTGCTTTATTTTGTTGTTGTTGAAAAAACTAATTCACTTTTCCTGACCAGAGTGGGATAATTTACTTCCCATAGTGTAGTGTGCTTCACTCCCTTTATTTTGGGGGGAATCTTGAGATTGATCAGAGTCAAGTTTGATTTTTTCATTAAGAATATTTCATGAGGGTTGGTATGTCATTCCTTTTGGAAACACAGGTACCTAGCCATTTCTCCTTTTCCGATAAACGTTGTTTAGATTTATTAATTTAGTAAAAGGAAATCCATGGAAAACTGAAGGAAAACTATGCCTCTTCAAAACAAGGAAAAATATACCTTTGAGACAGAACTGGGGCAACATTGGCTGCCTCTTAACCCGAGCTCCTTCTGGGTATTCATTTCCCCTAATGTTATCTGCCTCGTGGATTATCTGCCTCGTGCCCTGCAGGGGCTTTGCTTGTCTGATGAAGAAGGGCTCATCTCTTTCTTTATGACTCAATATTTGAATCCAAAGAAAAACTTACAAAAAGATGAAATTATTTGTAATCAGATGCTTTATAAAGATTTATGCACACATTTTATAGTTGTATACATTAGTTATCACCCTTTAGAATAAGTTGAATAATATCTAACTTAGTACCCTTGTATGCATTGTATAAAACTAAAACTATACTATTCTTCCAGCCACAAATGTTTCACCATTGTCTAAGATTGTATATCTTTCCCAACACGGTCTTTGAATAAATAAGAACATATAACTTTAGCAATTCATCTATAATTTTTTATTACTTGATCACTCTGAAAATTTCAAATAGTATAGCAAAGTATGAAGAAGAAACTGAAAATCACCTGTTTTTATACCACCCAGATATTTTTTTAAGTTTATCTATTTATTTTTGAGAGAGAGAGAAAGAGAGCGCACAAGCAGGGGAGGGGCAGAGAAAGAGAGAGGGAGACACAGAATATGAAGCAGGCTCCAGGCTCTGAGCTGTCAGCACAGAACCTGAGCTGTCAGCACAGAGGCTCGAACCCATGAACCATGAGAGCATGACCTGAGCCAAAGTTGGATGCTTAACCAACTGAGCTCCCCAGGACCCCCCCACCTAGATATTTTTGTGAATAGAATTACTATCATAAACATGGTAAATGAAACTGTACATGGTTCCTACACTCCTCTAGAGTTAATGTACAAATCTGAACTCTAGTCTTTATTTTATAAACACTGAGGGTTTATTGTGGGCAGGACAGTATGCTATGCTATGCTATGTTATGCTTTGCTCTGCATTGAGAGAGTGGACTGATTTCCTTCAACGGGAAAGCCTAAAAAGGTATTTGTAAACCACCTGTCCTTGTCCTGCATCCATGTGAGCTTAGAAGTGGTTCCTTTTCCAGTTGAGCCTTCAGATGAGGCCACAGACCCTGAACGGACAGCTTGCTTGCAGCTGGACCCACAGAAACTGTGGGGTAAGAAATGCATGCTGTGTTAAGCTGGTAATTTTTGTGGCAATTTATTTTGCAGCAATAGATTATTAATATCTGAGTTGAAGGGATTTATCCACTTTTATTTGTACTTTGTTCTCAGGAACTTTCTCCCAACTCCGGTGATCACACGTAGAAGCAGAGCATGTAATTGCTCCGGAAGACAAATTGCTCCTGAAGACCTTTGTCCTGAAGACAAAGCTTGGGGATTTTAGCTCATTAAAAATAAGTGTGTTGTGATATTTAGTGATTCTTTCAAAAGACAGTTCTTATCTAAAATAGTAACTGTGAGCTAAATTTTGAAAACAATCCCTTTCCTGATGCAAAATCTTGTCGTGAGTTATTTGAGGTCAAGAGAAAGGTAAGAAACGTACCAACTGGAACATAGAGCCTCAAGGCACGATAAACTGGCATTTAACTGAAACCTTTCTTTTTCCCTGCTAGCAATTCTCCGTCAGTTAAAAAAATAAAGAAATCAAGAAAGTTCAAATAAGTAATCAACTGTTCTTAGAGTGCTTTTAGAAAACATGTGATTTATCTAACACCTGTGTAGGCCATTTAATGAACGTATTAATCTTTTGTGCTTATTATAAGTTCGGTTTTAATAATTAAATAGCATCTTTACTATTTACGTGTCCAAAAAGACAAACCCAAAAATGTATTTAATTATTTATTTTTCTACTTTTCTGTGTTTTCAATAGTTTATTTCTATATGATTAAATGATTTGTATGTCTGCCTATGTACTAAGACATGTTTACACACACCATGGGAAGAAGAAAGGTCATGGCTGTCCATTTGTTCTAGATCAATTAGCATTGCATTTAAGTATCGCTTTTCTGATATCTAGACAAAAAGGGAACTATAGAATTATCTCCATCTAGTAGGAATTCTTGAAGAACGGGAAGCATATTTTCATTGTTATAGCCCCAGTAGGCCAGGATTTTTGCCAAATAAGGGAATGAATGAATGAATGAATGAGCATATCTCTGATTTCTCATGCTGAAGCTGTGCTATTGTCTCCAAGTTTTGACTTCTCTTAAGCTTTTTAAAACTCAGCAGATTGGATAACCAAACTCCAACTGTTCAGACATGAAAAATCAAGGGTAAATGAGCAGCCATACAAAATTTAAAGACAGAAATGTATTTTAGGGCATGCTGTTATAATCCCTCAATTGATGTCAAGGTTACGTTGGGAAGCAACATTTATCTTTATAACCTCACCAATTTGGTAACATGTATTTTGGACTCAGTAAAATAGGAGGGTCAGCCTCTGTTCAATGGGAGAGAAAATTTAACCTGTTCCAAATACACAGCTTTAAGATGGGGATATTTAAAATAGCAAGTAATACCATTTATTAAGCTCCACCCGATGCCAGAGAACCAAAAGGTTTATGCTGATGTATTTATTTAATCTTCATAGCAGTTTGAGAAGTAAATACTGTTATATCTGTTTTAAACATGAAGAGAATAAAATCAGAGCGTTTGAGTAAATTACTCAATATCAAACAACTGGTAAGAACCTGAACACAAGTTGATTTCAATGCAAAGCTCTCTCAGATCCAAAACTAATTACTGAGTTTCCTTGACTGAAAAATGCTACTGACAGTGAGATTGAGGATGAGCATTTAGGCGAGAAGGGACCAAAACATTCAATGCACACACAAGTAATGTCACTGATTGATGGTAATAATATACATTTAGTCTTACAAGTAGATAGCTTCCTCCTATAGAATCACATACACAAAAAAACAACGTGTAAACTTCTTGCACATTGAAAATGTCAAAGTCGTTTTGAATCAGTTGTGTCCATTGACAGTTAAACAGTATCGTGATAATTAACTGATTTTCATAACTTTCACTCTTGGTCTCTTTGACACTAATATTAAAAGTATCAATATAATCGCTAAGGTTTATTGCAGATCACCAAGGTTTTATTTATATGTCCTAATTGGATTCATAGTTTAAATTACAGGGTTAAGAAGTTTAATTAAAAAAAAATTTTTTTTAATTTAAGTATAGCTAACACACAATGCTACTTTAGTCTCAGGTATACAACACAGTGATTCAACATATCCGTACATCTTAACAGCATTAATTTGTGACTCATGCAGATCTGTATTTGAATCCAGGACCTGCAATTATGTGAATTTAAGCTATTTTCTTCTCAGGACGGGTTAAGCCATGCTTTGATATGAAACGACGCCAACATTTCAGTGGCTTACAACGGCAAAGGTTTAGTTCTCCCTCAAGCCACTTGCACATTCCATGTTTGCCGCCATGGTCTTGCCCGTCTTTCAGGGTTAAGATGGTTACTTAGAGTCTGTGACATCTAAACCAAGACTGAAGATGAAGTGGGAGGGCTGTGGATGTGCCCGGAGAAAAGTCTTCCAGGCAGAAAAACAATGTAAGCAAAGGTTTGGGACTGGAGAGCTCAGAAATCAAGAGAATCGTATTTTAGAGGGTATGGTGTTCCAGAAGCCATACTGAGTCCTTGATTTGCCAAATATTTCTGCAATCCCAAGAAATCTACTTAATCTCTCTGAGACTCAGTCCTCATCAAATGAAGAGAATAACACCAACACTTTAGTATCATACGTGTACCGATCAAATAAGATACTACCGGTGAAAATTTCTAACACATGGCCTGGCTCATATTGGACATCACTTCTGTATATTTTCCTTTTCAGGAGGGGAAATGGTGATGTCTCTTAGATGTAAACGTAATGAAAACATCAGTCAGATCTCTCAACACACACCCTCTCAGGTCTTAAGCTGAGGTAAAAGAAAAATGGAATCCAGTTACTTTGTGTTTCCAAGCAAAGACTGTAATTCAAAAAATTCTGCTTCCCTCAATGTTTGTGTTTTATATTTTTTCAACCAAGCAAAAATTTTTTTCAGTATCCATAGACAAACCCTTCTCTGGACTCTACAGGGATATCACAGCAAGTAAGACATAGTTTCTGAAGATTTGTAGATATCGGGGCGCCTGGGTGGCTCAGTCGGTTAAGCGGCCGACTTTAGCTCAGGTCATGATCTCACGGTCCGTGAGTTCGAGCCCCACGTCGGGCTCTGTGCTGACCGCTCAGAGCCTGGAGCCTGTTTCAGATTCTCAGTCTCCCTCTCTCTCTGACCCTCCCCCGTTCATGCTCTGTCTCTCTCTGTCTCAAAAATAAATAAACGTTAAAAAAAAAAGATTTGTAGATATCAAAACCTAGTGAGAGAGACCATACAAACCATATTGAGTTTGCTTGGCTTTTGTTTGCTAACTGGTCCCATCTATACACAGTCCGTTCTAAAATAAATTTCGTGTTTTTTTTCAGCCATCACGACAAATGCCTATTTATGTCATTGTTCCCGTCCAGTAAAGATAGCCAACAAAAATAGACACATTCTAATTATTTTGTTTCTTTCTTATTATTTGAGTTGTCATGATAACCGAATTAGGCTGGCTAATTAAAGTGTGACTGACTGATTCATTTAATTAAGTTATTATAATGACTAAAAGAACCCTCACTTAAATCAAACGATTGACTTGATGATATTGTATTCTTGGGTTGACACAACCTCTCTTTAAAAGAAGGGAGACACAACAGAATATTTAAAAGATTGGACACTGACATCTAAAAGAGTTTTCTTAAATGCAGGAAAGTATTGGTTGTAGTTGGTGGTTGTGATGAATTACGACATCTGATAAAGAAAGATAATGCCGAGCTTTTCTCTCTTCTGTGTCCAACTTCGTAGAATAAGACATAAAAGGCTTTTCATTGACATGACTTTATTTTTTCTTTATAATGCCCTTCTGTTACAGGGTTGCAAAACTTTTTTTAAATCAAAAGTAAATGGGAGAAATTTGTTTTCAAATACACATTTCTGGCAGTTTCGTGCTATACTAGACTTGGGGTATTGAGTGGTGAAGCACGGGGAGTTCTTTATGCTTCTTTAATTATGTAGGTATCAACTCTAGAGTTACGTCTCCCACCTAACAACTTAAAGCAGGAATCGGAGGAATAAATTTCGATTTGCTGATAACTCACAAGGAGTTCAACTTTCATGGTTTTGCCTCCTTTAACCTTGAACCTGGTATGCACCATTAGGTAGTGTGAAAGAGAACATGGGGACCCGCCAAAGAGCCAGCGTTTTCTACTCGACTGAAGGGAGCTTCCCGGGTCCCTGATCACGTGAGCTGCATCTGACAGTGAACGTGAGCAAGAAAAACATCTTTATTGCTGAAAGCCCCCGAGGTTTGGGGTTTATGTGTGACTTCTGGCTAGCCTCACCTCCTCTGATCGCCCTGTGGCTGAGGCTAGTGGAGCTCACCAACACTTAGGCACCCCTTCAACCTTGCAGGTGCAGTGGGGCTAGGTGGCTGGGTTCTGCACTCACTCGGGAGTTGTAGGAGCCACCTGGTCTAAAGACATCATCGCTTTATTTTTTTTTTAAGATTTCCTCGGGGTTTGTTTTTTTTTTGTTTTTGTTTTTCAATATAATTTATTGTCAAATTGGCTTCCATACAACACCCAGTGCTCATCCCAACAGGTGCCCTCCTCAATGCCCATCACCCACTTTCCCCTCTCCCCTACCCCCATCAACCCTCAGTTTGTTCTCTGTACTTAGCGGTCTCGTGTGGTTTGCCTCCCTCCCTCTCTATTTATGACTATTTATTCCCCTTCTCTTCCCCCATGGTCTTCTGTTGAGTTTCTCAAGATCCACATATGAGTGAAAACACTGTATCTGTCTTTCTCTGACTGACTTATTTCACTTAACATAATACCTTCCAGTTCCATCCACATTGCTGCAAATGGCAGGATTTCATCCTTTCTTATTGACAAGTGGTATTATTCCATTGTGTATATAAACCACAACTTCTTTATCCATTCGTCAGTTGAGGGACATTTAGGCTGTTTCCATAATTTGGCTATTGTTGAAAGTGCTGCTATAAACATTGGGGTACAAGTGCCCCTATGCACCAGCACTCCTGTATCCCTTGAGTAAATTCCTAGCAGTGCTATTGCTGAGTCATAGGGTAGATCTATTTTTAATTTTTTGAGGAACCTCCACACTGTTTTCCAGAGCGGCTGCCCCGATTTGCATTCCCACCAACAGTGCAAGAAGGTTCTCGTTTCTCCACATTCTCACCAGCATCTACAGTCTCCGGATTTGTTCATTTTCAGCCATTCTGACTAGCGTGAGGTGGTATCTCAGTGTGGCTGTGATTTGTATTTCCCTGATGAGGAGTGACGTGAAGACATCATCACTTTAGAATGCGCAGTACTCGAGCTCTCTCTAAAGGCTTTAGCACCACAACTGGGTGTTAACCATTCTTTCTCTACGGTGCGACTCTTGGATATTGAACACATTTTAAATAAGACAGGAGTGTTTCTTGTGAATATAGATGAGTCCCGCGTAAGATGCCTCTGATTGAGAATTACTGTCTGTTAATATCAGGAAAGGAATTTGTCTGTATCCTCATAAAAGTTGGAATGCTCGAACAGCAGACACACAGTATCTGACCTATCGTCCTCAGGGAAATCACATTCGGTGTACGGAAAAAGATAGATTTTGTTGAAGGCAATGAAATAATTATACTATAACGAAGCCTGATTAATACTCTAACCTTGTATTCGGAATGCTACGTGAAACTGCTCTCTGAGGCAATACGAAAATCACAGGTAAAAGCAATATTGTGGAAGCTGATAAAATCTGTGGCCGGTACTCACGTTGACAGTTGAATGTGCTGGGCAATCAATCACCGTCCCCTCAGGGTGCTATCCCGCTGGAGAGGAACCCTCCCGAAAATTTAGACTTGATTATGATAAATTCACTATGGTTGTGAAATCACTCCACAGATGTATGCCATCAGGTCCAGGAAACTATGAATCAGAAATGGAAAATAATTGTAAAGTGAGTACAAAAACGTGAGAACGTCTGCATTGCTATTGTTGGATGGTGTGGCCCTTTAAAGCCATACCAACCCCACACTGCTTATTTTAAATATTTGGAACGTGCGCATTTCAGATGTTTATCTGATCGTACCCTCTTGCAAGGCTGACAATCACCACCAAACAAGCAGTGATAGTGACTGTTTTGTCAGAAGAGTGCCTTGAGCCCAGGTCAGGGATGTTTTGCTGATGTAACCATTTTGTCTTTATTGCACTGACCCCCCTGGTCAGAGACTGACATCTACCGATTAATAACGTTGCTCTGTGACCACGAGGCTGGGGCAAGTCTCGGGTGGTGTGTACTAGATTGTCAGCATTGTGTCTTGATGAAACCGAATCTCAGTGACATTCTAGAAGGTTCCACCACTGGAGTTGGCTGTGTAGCAAGAACACGCCTACATATCCAGCGGGGGATAAGGAGCCCTGATGAGACTCTATCTTTGGATCCCTGGTCTGAGGTGCTCTGTGTACAACCGGTGGTTCCTGAATAAGAGAGAAAAAGCATGTCGTGGTATCACCCTGCAGAGAGGGCAATTGGCATTCATCCCTCTTTTTTTTCCCCTTAAATGTTTATACTTTTGAGAGACAGACAGAGACAGAGTGTAAGCAGGGGTGGGGCAGAGAGAGAGGGAGACAGAATCCGAAGCAGGCTCCAGGCTCCAAGCTGTCAGCACACAGCCCGGCGCGGGGCTTGAACCCACAAACCGTGAGATCATGACCTGAGCCCATCAGACGCTTAACCGACTGAGCCAGGCAGGAGCCCCTGCACCCATCCCTCCTTGCTCTCCAAACTTCTGGCTGCGAGGCAGCTTCTGGCCGCGATGCGTATCTCCACTTTAATTCTGTTGCCATGTTGGACCCTCTTTCTACAATACAGTGAATTTTTGTAAGTATGGCCGGTTTGAGCCCTGTGAATCTTCTTTAGTAATCGAAGCCTATCTAATTGCCACAGGGAGTGCAGTTCCTGTGTCCCCACTTTCTGGCAAGGTGCCTGGCCCGTGGGATGCATCTACTAAATATGAAATGACATCTACCTTCCCTTCCTGGGTGGGGAAGAAGCCAATATAAGTAGCGGTCGATTTAATCAAGCCACATTGCTTACCAAATTAAGTAAACTCTTTTATCTTCAAAGAAAATCTATAAACACCATTGGAAAGAAAGAACGGCTCCGTGGTCCTTAAAAATCAATAGCTAATATTTATCCAGCTACTCTGTGCCAGGCACTGGGCCGAGGGCTTCATATTTATTTTTTCATTCATCCATTCGTGTTTTCGGCAAATATTTGTTAAGTACCTATTTGATAGCCAGTAACGTTTAGGTCCTGGAGATACAACTCGTTCATCTCAACCACCTGGTAAGTTGAGCCCACCTCCTCCTTTTATAGATTACAAAAACTGAATTTTGTTGGCGTTAACGTGAATCAGATTCTAACAGAAAAATTCCAGGCATTTAGTTCACCTCGGATTCGTGTCGAGCCTATGCTTGGACTTCACGAGCCACAATACCCTCCCTTGAAAATCGGACGTGGTAAAGTTCTGCCAACCTCACAGGGAAGTGACTCAGGACCCCAAGAGAGTGTGTAAAACCGAAATGGCTTGTAAGCTGCCAAGGGTTAAATAAAGGCACTATATGCCCAAGGACAACTTTTGCCCACAAAAGAAGTACGATATTTCTGAAATCCTTTTCGTCGTTTGCTTTTCCTGCTTAAGAATCAGTGGTAATCTATTCGAAGGAAGTAGCATAAGGATGCTTCTTCTGAGAAGAGCAGTTTCAAACCCCATAGTCAAAGTCTGTATTATTTCAAGGCAGATAGTGTCACAGCCACAGACTCATGTCAAGGGTAGCGTTCCTATCAACGTGAAAAGACCAAAGCTCTTGAATTGGACGATGTTCATTACCCACCCGATTTGATTTTGCATTTCACCTTAAAAATCGGAAGTCACGGTCGTATGTCTCAACCAGGGTAACTCTACCCAAAGGCAGAAAAATGGATTTAATGACCTTCTGAATCCCATCCCTACAGACTTAGAATTCGCTTGTCTGTAAAATGTTTTCGGAAATAATTATAGGAGAACATCTACCAGGACTAAAATGATGTTCAACAATGTAAAATGACTAGGAGCACATGTTAGGCACTAAAAGGTTTTATTTGACTGTTTTTCTAACATCCTGACTTGAATTTAGAAAAAGAAAAGATAGACAATGTTCTTTTTTTTTTTTAATTTAAAATGAGATTTGAAAGTTACAGAGCATCTTAAAGCGTATACAATAGCAATCACCATGTAATTAAAAATCAGATGGTTCCTGGGCATAAATGTCATGAAAAAGACTGCCTGTCTGACGGATTGTCTTTAGGAGGCATTGCTAAGCACTGGCAGTGGATAAACAGTGTAAACAGTGTTGAGTTATAGAAAATCCTCTCATTGGGACAAAACTTAATTAAAGGAGTAGAATGTATAATTTACAAACATTTCAGGCTTTTGCATGGAGTTTCAGAAATCTGACTAGAGAACAAAGGGACAAAGGGGTTGGAAAGGGGCTGGTTAGTTACCATGCCGTGGTGGTTCTAGAGTCTCATTTTTATTTGCACTTGATTTTCCAAACGCCTGCCAACAGGAAGCAGTTGAGAAAGTGAACGTTCTCTGTGTGTCCAATAAGAACTCAGACCTAATAGCTGCTGTTGGATTCTTATGGGCTGAATCATTTCCCTCAGAAAGACAATTTCAAGCCTGAATCCCCAGTGCCTCAGACTGTGACCTGATTTGGAAACAGAATCTTTACAGAGGTAGTGAAGTTAAAATGAGGTCATTAGGGTGGACCCTAGTCCACTGTGACTGGTGTCCTTATAAGAAGGGGGAATTTGGACCCAGAGACAAGCACAGAGTGGGAACCAGGTGAAGACACAAGGAGAGCCACGTGAAGATCAGAGTTGTGTTGGCACAAGCCAGGGACCATCTGGGGCCACCAGGAGCTAAAAGAGGCAAGGAGGCAGTCTTCCCTTACAGGCTTTAGAGGAAGCACAACCCTGCTGTCACCCTGATTTCAGACTTCTAACCACCAACCGCAGGGCAATCGATTTCTCTTGTTTTAAGTCATGCAGTCTGTGCTAGTTTGTTAGAGCAACTCTAGGAAACGTACACAGGATCTATCTAAAGAAATCAGCTTGGTGTGGTCAGTATGAGGGTGGGCTCCAAAGTCAATTATTCCTTCGGCCAATATTTTCTGACTTCCCTGCCCTGGGCACTGAGCACATGGGGACAACACGGACAGGCAGGGTCTGCCCTTCACAGAGCTCACATCGAGGCAGAGGAAGACAGAAAAGAACAAGTAGACACATACATAAAGCAAGCTCAGAGCTGGTGATTGCTGCAAAGAGACAGGAGTAGGACAATAGCTAAAGAGAGAAACGGTTGGGTGTCTTAGAAGTGCCTCTGAAAAGTGACAGTCGAGTGTAAATGGTGAAAAGGATCTAGACCCATGAGTGTCTGGGCAAAGAGTATCGTGGGTAAAGAGATCAGAAGGAGAAGGGTGGTGAAGTTGGAACATGCCCACTGTGTTCCAGGAACAGAAAGAAAAGTCTGGCGAAAGAGTATTAAATTCAGGAGACAGTGACAGGAAGTAAGGTGTGAATGGCCAGGAAGGCCTAGTGTGTCATGATGAAGATGTGAATCTTAACCCATGGGTAAAAGAAAATCATGGAAGCTTTTGAAGTAAAAGATTGCTGTGACGTATTTACATCTTTAAAAATTCTCACCACAGTGCAGCGATAAATGTCGGTGGGGAGTCAAATTAGGGACAGTCAGCAGTAAAAGTCAGAGAGAACACAGGGTGGGGTTAGCAGGGAAGTGAGCAAGCAGAGATAACAGTGGTCGATGTGGGGTATATATAGTTTGGATGCAGGACTGGTTGATAAATTCAGTCTAGTTGAGGAAGGATAGGAAAGAAGGGATCATTGAGAGTCTTTCCTTTCTGCCATGAGCAAAGGGATGGTAATGTCATTACATGAGATGGGGACGGGCAGGAATGGTGGGGGAGAAAGAGAGAGAGAGAGAGAGGAATCAAGAGTTCCATTGGGCCATGTTTCATTAGCAATGTCTGTTAGATACTTGCACTGTGGAGGAAGCAATTGTCTGGGACTTATGACAGAGATGACTGCTTAAGACATGAATCTGAGAATGATCAGCAAATCGGAGATATTCAAATCTTTGATGGTAGGTAAAACTACCTAAGGAAAAAATAAAGCTAGGGAGGAGTGTTGAAGAACAGAGCCTGGGGAACTCCATCACGAGCAGAAGAGGAAGAACCAGGAAGTGAGGATATAGTGGGGTTCAAGGGAATGTCAGAGCTTGTAAAGTAAAAGACAGGCCCACAAAAGGCACTAACACCCACACGAGCTTTATCAGAGGTGTTTGGACAAGAGTGCTTGCGAAGGGAAGTCTCTCCCAGGAAGAGACCTTCTGGAACATCAGTGTAGGGTCACCACCCAGAAGGGGACAGAACAAGGAAGCTCCCCAGGGGCAGGGGTCTTATGTACATGGACAATGCTTCTCTGCAGCAAGGTGGGGAGTCTGTGTAAGAGCGCTCTGAGGGGCAACAGAGGCTAGGGGCCTTTTATAGCCTTGGAGTGCAACTTATATATGGCTAGCAGATCTTAAGTGCCATTTTGAAAAGTCCGCAAAGCAAGCAGGCTCTACATGGATAAAAATACGCTTATTCAGGCTACATCTAAAGCAATTGGATGTGTAAGAATTTGAGTTTGGCACCAAATTTTGAGCCAAAGGTCCTTGCCCTCTGTGAAGAAGTAACTATGTGAGGGCCATCGTACGGTAGCATCTGCGGCCCATTTAGGTAACAAAGGATGAGACAGAAAGGTTCATGTGTAGGAGAAAAAAAAGCAAGAAAGAGACAGAGACAGAGACAGAGGGAGGCAACTTGGAAGAGGAGTGAAGAACATCGGAAGGAGGAGGAAGCAGTCACGTGGTGCTGGGTGGTCGAGTGAGCGGACAGGATTGATGTGGGAGTTGTTTGAACGAAACAATTGATGACCTTGATGAGTGCAGTTTCGTGGAAGAGTGGAAGCAAAACCCTGACTGGAGAGTGTTGAGGAATGGAAGCGTCAACAACCCTTCCGGGGAGAACTTTCCAACTTTTGCAAGGAGTATAATGCTATGGTCTGAATGTTTGTGTCCCTTCAAAAGTCATATTGTTAATATCCTACCCCCAAGACAATGGTGTCAGGAGGTGGGGCATTTGGGAGGTGATTAGGTCATGAGAGAAGTGCCCTCATGAGTGGGATTAATGCCTTAGAGAAGAGACCCCAGAGAGACCCCTAGCTCATCCCTCCTGCTATCTATGAACCAGGAGGCTTGACCTCATTAGACATCAATTCTGCTGGCGTATTGATCCAGACTTTGAGAAATCAATTTCTATCCCACTCAGTCTATATTTTGTTTAAGCAGCTCAGACTAAGACTACTGTTTGAAGGGAAGCAGAGAAATGGGTTAGTTCCTCTACATACTAGGGGATACAAACATGCATCAGAAACTTTCTAATGGGAAATACTAAGAGCATGCTGTGTTGGTGGTGGGGGTAAAGAGAACGTTCCATGTAGAGAGGTCTCCACCAGAGTAACGCATTTGGCCTCTTGCCCTACAACTTACTCTTTAGCTGCTCACACTGGAGGAGTGAGTTGACTAATCCATGGATAAAATATGCTGGTCCTGTTTCCCAAGTTGATGGAGTCAATCTACGAAAAGTCTGAGAACACTGGAAAACTGTCTCTTTCTATGCCAGATCAGGATGAGGCAGTGATCCTGGAGAATGTTTCTGCCCTAAGCCTGAACTTTTGAGGTTTTCCAAATGTCTAAACTGAAGTGGTAGCAAAGTGCTAGAAAGAGCTCGGGGCAACAATTTAAACCTCAAGCAATGGAGTAACGGTGGAGTAATGGTGATGAAAACGTTACCCCCATTATCTCCATTGATTCCATACTTGGTAGGAGAATAAAAATGTATTGTACATGGACCTGTTAAGAATGATTTAATAACATGGGATATCAAAGGAAGAATAGAAATTGGAGGAGCTAACACACTGAGTAGGGTGGACTTGAAATATCATCTGTTTATTATGAGCAAAGAGAAAAGAGAATATAAGGGTACAGAGGCAGATACAGCCGGAAGACAGACTTGGAATCCCATCTTGACTCTATCATTTGGCTAGATGGCCTTGAGAATATTCCTTACTTGTAAAATAGGAATAGTAATATTTATCACCATCAATTTACTATGAAGCGTATATGAGGTGTCACATGAAAATACTTAGCAAAAGATCCAGTCCCTTAAAATCAACAAATGAATAATAATAATAATAATATCCGGGGGTGCCTGGGTGGCTCAGTCAGTTGAGCGTCTAACTCTTGATTTCAGCTCAGGTCATGATCCCAGAGTTGTGGGAGCCTGCTTGGGATTCTCTGTCTCTAAAATGAATACAGAGACGCCTAGGTGGCTCAATCGGTTGAGCGACCAACTTCAGCTCAGGTCATGATCTCACGGTTTGTGAGTTCGAGCCCCTCGTGGGGCTCTGTGCTGACAGCTCAGAGCCTGGAGCCCGCTTCTGATTCTGTGTCTCCCTCTCTCTCTGCCCCTTCCCCATTCATGCTCTGTCTCTCTCTGTCTCAGAAATAAATAAACATTAAAACAAATTTTAAATGAATACATACATGCATACATACATATATACATAAATAAATGCATAAAATATCTTTGGTAATGTATATATAATAATAAATCTACATATACCAGGCCAGGCCAAGTATAGCAAAATGTGAAGGCAAGTATAGACATGCTTCTGATGTCCAGCAAAGTTGTTTAATTGGTAGTTTGTCTATCCATAAAGCCAAAGGGATCTTTCAACATCACAACTTTGTAACTCTTTAGTTAAAAATCTTTTTTGATGTTTGGTATTCAAAAAGTCTTTCTGATGTTCACTTCAGGCAAGATAAACATTTTGTTCTTACTGCTAGAAATTATGAACAATCTGGAACAGATGATTGTCCTGTTTCATACTTTCAGCTCCAGGAAAATGTAACCTCCCTTGAAAATGGAAAAGTTTACAGAGAGTCTGAGAACAGGTTTTTCTTTTTATCGTAAAGATTTTGTAAAGAGTCTTAGATAAATTTTATTGCTTCTCCTGATTCTCTCTTTATTGATCAGATAATTTAGACAGAAGCCCTTATCAAAAATTTCGACCACATTGTAATGAGTTTTCTCCATCAATGTATAATAAATATAACTGAAAAAGTGTTTCAGGAGAGCATATTTCTTTTTAGCCCATACCATGAATATTTTTTCTCCACTAGTAAAAATTCTTTCACCAGATATGCTAATAAATTAAGTTGCCTACCAATTTCTTCTCAGGCAAAGTACTACGCTCGGGCTTGTTGAAGGGACAACTTTTAGAAAATCATGCAACACTCAATTCTGCCTCCCTTTTTCCAAGGCAGGAATATGTGTGTATCTATAGAGAAGTTGTTTTAAGATTAAGGTATAATTAGGGCACCTGGGTGGCTCAGTCAGTTAAGCGTCTGACTCTTGGTTTCAACTCAGGTCATGGTCTCAGGGTTCAAGAAATGGAGTCCCATACTGGGTTCTGCCATGACAGCGCGTAGCCTGCTTGAGATTCTCTCTCTCTGCCCCTCCCCTGCACTCTTTCTGTCTCTCAAAATAAAATAAGTAAACATTAAAGAGGGATGTAGGTATACTTTGGGGTGCTGGGTGGCTCAGTCGGTTGAGCATCAGACTTCAGCTCAGGTCATGATCTCACGGCTCATGATTTCAAGCCTCCGGCTCTATGCTTCAGATCCAGCTTCAGATCCACAGAACCAGCTTCAGATCCTCTGTCCCCTTCTCTGTCTCTGTCTCTCCCTCGCTCACACACTCTCAAAAATAAATAAACATCGAGAAACAGATTAAGGCATAATTTACAGCCAGTAAAATGCATGGATTTAAGCAGTCAGGTTCATGGTTTTGACAGTCATACATATGCGTGCACACACGCCCACACACCTTGATAGAGCATATTTCCTATACTATGGAGAGCTCCCTTATGCCCCACTTTTAGCTAATGCCTTCAACCCCACTCCCACCCAAACACTCTTTAATTTCTATCCCCATAGACTAGTTTTTCCTATGTTTGGATTTCATTATATGGAATAATCCAGTATACTTTTTTTGTTTGGAGCTTGTGTGATTCTTTTTTCACTCCACAGAATATTTTTTATGTTTATTCTTTTAATGCGTATTTATTTTTGAGAGAGAGAAGAGAGAGAGAGAGAGAGAGAGAGAGAGAGAGAGAGAGAGAAACAGAGCATGAACAGGGAGGGGCAGTGAGAGAGAGGAAGAGACAGAATCTGAAACAGGCTCCAGGCTCCGAGCTGTCAGCACTGAGCCCGACAGGGAGCTTGAACTCACAAACTGTGAGATCTTGACCTGAGCCAAAGTTGGCCACTTAACCTACTGAGCCACCCAGGCACCTCATCCACAGAATATTTTTAAAACTACGGGGGGAGGACACTTGGGATGAGCACTGGGTGTTGTATGGAAACCAATTTGACAATAAATTCTATTAAAAAAATAAATTAAATTAAATTAATACTACAAAAATAAAAAATAAAACAAAACTAATTCATATCATTTATAGAATATGCAGTCTATTCCTTTTGATTGCTTATTAGCTTATATTGAACATTATTCTTTGGTGAGGCATCTTATGACTTTTGTCAATTATTTTGTTGGGTTGTTGTCTTCTTACTGTAAATTTATAGTTGGAACATGAATTATTTATCAGATAGGAGTATTCTCAATATGTTTTCACAGTCGGTGGCTTTTGTATTTATTATCTTCACGGCATATTTTAATAACCACAATTTTAAAATTTTTATGAAGTCCAACTTTTTTGTTATTTCAATATTAGTGCATTTTTATCGAGTATAAGTAATATTTGTCTACTCTGAGGCTAGAATGTTCTCTATGCTTTCTTCTAGAAGCTATAGGGTTTCAACTTTTATCGTTATACCTATAAAACCTCTCAAGATCTAAGAATGGAATAAGGCAAAGCTCCAACTTTATGTGTGAGTTTCTGTGTGTGTGTGTGTGTGTGTGTGTGTGTGTATTTAAGCCAGGTTTATTGACATGAAATTTACATGCAATAAAATTCACCTTTTTCAGGTGTGCTTGATGAGTTTTGATAAGTGTATACATTTAACCTACGTCACAATTGAGGTATAGAATATATTTATCAATTCAGTTTTCTAGACACATTTTCACTCAACTCTTTCCCTTTCTTGTACCCTTAACTCCTGGAAACTGCTGATATGTTTCCTCTCCTTTTAGTTTTGTTCTTTCTAGAATGTCCTATAAATGGGATCATGCAGGGGTGCCTGGGTGGCTCAGTCGGTTAAGTGTCTCACTTCGGCCCAGGTCATGATTTCACGGTTTGTGAGTTCAAGCCCTACATCGGGCTCTGTGCTGACAGCACGGAGCCTGCTTGGGATTCCCTGTCTTCGTCTCTCTCTGCCTCTTCCCTGCTTGTGCGCTCTCTTTCTCTCTCTCTCAAAAATAAATACACACAAAAAATAAATTCAAAAAATGGGACCATGCTGTCCAAAGCCTTTCTGTCTGGATTCTTTTACACGGCACAGTACCTTTGACTTTTATCCATATCGTTGCATGTATCCATAGTTCATTCTTTTTATTGCTGAGTAGAATTTGAATTCATGCATTTACCACAATCCATTTATTCATTCATCAGTTGTTTCCAATTTGGGCCATGATGAATAAAGTGTTTATGAGCATTTGTGTACAGGTCTTTGTGTAGATACATGCTTCCAATTCTCTAGATGTTGAATTACTGGGTCATATGGAAAGTCTATGTTCAAAGTAATACCAGCACCACGTGAGAGTTTCACTTGCTCACATTATTCCCACTATTGGTATTTTTGTCTTTTTAATTTGGCCATTGCAACGAGTGTGCAGTGATATTTTGGTCGTCATTTCCATGATGAGTGCTGACAGTGAGCACTTCTTTTCCATGGGTTGATTCATATATGTCCTTTAGGAAAATCTCAGTACAACATTATTTTTAAATTTAATTGAATTATCTTCCTATTATTGAGTGATAAGACTTCTTTATATAGGCTGAACCTGTGTCTTTTAAAGGTTATGTGTTTTGCATTACCTTTAACCAGTGTGTGTGTGGGTTATTATGAAAAGGTGTTGATATTTGTCAAATGCTTGTTTTGCATTTATTGAAATAATTTCATGGTTTTCCTTCTTTAGCCTACTGAAATGATCACTTTTCTTGTTCGATATTTGAATATTAAACAAACTTTGTATTCCTGAAATAAACCTCACTTGATAATATATTGCCTTTGTATGTTGCTGGATTCTACTTACTAGAATTTTGTTAAAGATTTTTGTGTCCACATCCATGGAGGTTACTGGTCTGCAGTTTGCTTTACTAATAGTGTCTTATTCTGGTTTTGGTATTAGTATAATGTTACCTCCATGAACTAATTTTGGAAGTATTCATTTCTGTTTTATTTTATGGAAGGTTGAACAGGATGGTATTATTACCTCCTCAGATGTTTGGTAAAATTTATCAACAAAGCCATCTGGGCAAGGTTATTTGTGTGTGTGTGTGTGTGTGTGTGTGTGTGTGAGACAGAATATTTGTAATTATGAATTTAATTTCTTTAATAATAAGGGCTATTCAGGTTACTATTTTTTCACAAGTGAATAAGCTTTATTACCTTGCACCTTTAAAAAAGTGTATACTTTTCACCTAAGCTATAGAATATATTGACATAAAGTTGTTCATAAGATTCCTTTTTTAAAAAAATTCATTTAAATCCAAGTCAGTTTACATAGAGTATAATAACGGTTTCAGGAGTAGAATTAGTGATCATCACCTACATATAATACTCAGTGCTCATCCCAACAAGTGTCCTCCTTAATGCCCGTCACCCATTTAGCCCATCCCTCCACCCATCACCCCTCCAGAAAGCCTCAGTTTGTTCTCTGTATTTAAGAATCTCTTATGGTGTGACTCCCTATCTGTTTTTATCTTATTTTTGCTTCCCTACTCCTATGTTCATCTGTTTTGTTTCTTCCACATGTGAGCAAAATCATATGATATTTGTCTTTCTCTGACTGACTTATTTCGTTTAACATAATAGACTCTAGTTCTATCCATGTTGTTGCAAATGGCAAGATTTCATTCTTTTTGATAGCAGAGTAATATTCTATTGTATATGTATACCACATCTTCTTCATCTATTCCAAAGTTGCTGTACCAGTTTGCATTCCCACCAACAGTGCAAAAGTATTCTCCTTTCTCTGCATCCCCACCTACATCTGTTGTTCCCTGAGTTGTTAATTTTAGCCAGTCTGACAGGTGTAAGGTGGTATCTCATTGTGGTTTTGATTTGTATTTCCCTGAGGATGAGTGATGTTGAGCATCTGTTCATGTGTCTGTTAGCCATCTGGACGTCTTCTTTGCAAAAGTGTCTGTTCATGTCTTTTGCCCATTTCTTCACTGCACTACTTGTTTTTTGGGCGTTGACTTCCAAAAGTTCTTTTATAGATTTTGTATACTAAACCTTTATCTGATAGGTCATTTGCAAATATCTTCTCCCATTCTGTCCGTTGCCTTTTAGTTTTGTTGATCGTTTTCTTCACTGTGCAGAAGGTTTTTATCCTGATGAGGCCCCAATAGTTCATTTTTGCTTTTGTTTCCCTTGCTTCTAGAGATGTGTCAAGAAGTTGCTGTGGCCGAGGTCAAAGAGGTTGTTGCCTATTTTCTCCTCTAGGATTTTGATGGCTTCCTGTCTTACATTGAGGTCTTTCATCCATTTTGAGCTTATTTTTGTGTATGGTGTAAGAAAGTGGTCCAGGTTCATTCTTCTACATGTCACTGTTCAGTTTTCCCAACACCGCTTGCTAAAGAGACTGTCTTTTTTCCATTGGATATTCTTTCCTGCTTTGTCAAAGATTAGTTGGCCATATATTTGTGGGTCCATTTCTGGCTTCTCTATTCTGTTCCATTGATCTGAGTGTCTGTTCTTGTGCCAGTATCATACTGTCTTGATGATTACAACTTGATGATTACAGCTTGAAGTCTGGAAATCTGATGTGTCCCTTTTTGGTTTTCTCTTTAAGGATTGTTTTGGCTATTTGGGCTCTTTTCTGGTTCCATACAAATTTTGGAATTATTTGTTCCAGCTCCGTGAAGAATGCTGGGGTTATTTTGATGGGGATTGCATTGAATGTGTAGATTGCTTTGGGTAGTATTGACGTTTTAACAATATTGGTTCTTCCAGTCCATGTTTTTTCCACCTCTCTGTGTCTTCTTCAATTTCTTTCATAAGCTTTCTATAATTTTCAGCGTACAGATATTTCACCTCTTTGGTTAGGTTTATTCCTAGGTATTTTATGGTTCTTGGTGCAATTACAAATGGGATAGATTTTTTGATTTCTCTTTCTGTTGCTTCATTATTGATGTATAGAAATGCAACCGATTTCTGTATATTGATTTTATATCCTGCAACTTTGTGGAATTCATGGATCGGTTCTTGAAGTTTTTGGTGGACTCTTTTGGGTTTTCCACATAGGGTATTGTGTTGTCAACAGAGAGTGAAAGTTTGACTTTTTCCTTGCCAATTTTGATGCCTTTTCTTTTGGTTGTCTCGTTGCTGAGGCGAGGACTTCCAACACTGTGTTGAACAACAGTGGTGAGAGTGGACATCCCTGTTGTGTTCCTGCCCTAAGACGGAAATATCTGTTATTCCCTATTGAGAATATTAGCTGTGGGTCTTTTGTATATGACCTTTATGATCTTGAAATATGTTTCTTCTATCCCTATTTTCCTGAGGGTTTTTATCAAGAAAGTATGGTGTATTCTGTCAAATGCTTCTTCTGCATCTATTGAGAGGAACATATGGTTCTTGTCCTTTCTTTTATTAAAGTGATGTATCACATTGATTAATTTGTGGATATTGAACCAGCCCTTCACCCCAGAAGTAAATTGCACTTGAATCATTGTGGTGAATAATTCTCTTCATGTATTGTTAGATCCAGTTTGCTAGTATCTTGTTGAGAACTTCTGCATTCGTGTTCCTCAGGGAAATTGGCGTGTAGTTCTCCTTTTTCGTGGGGTCTTTGTCTAGTTTTGGAATCAAGGTAGTGCTGGCCTCCCAGAATTTGTTTGGAGGTTTTCATTCCATTTCTATCTTTTGGAACAGCTTCCAAAGAATAGGTACTAACTCTTCTGTGGACAATCTGGAATAAATGAACACATTCCTGGAAACATATAAACTACCAAAAGCGAAACAAGAAAAAACAGAAAATTTGAACAGACCCACAATCAGTAAAGAAATTGATTCAGTTACCAAAAATCTCCCAATAAATAAGAGTCCAGGGCCAGATGGCTTCCCTGGGAAATTCTACCACCACACCTAAAGAAGAGTTAATAACTATTCTTTTGAAACTGTTCCAAAACATAAGATTCCTTTATCTTTTTAATGTCTGTAGGAGCCAAAGTAAAATACTTTTCTTCTAGGTATGGTAATTTGAGTTTTCTCTCTTTCTGGTTGGCTAAAGGTTTATAATTTTGTTGATCATTTCAGAGAGGTAGTTTTTTATTCTATCGATTTTCCTTTTTGTTTTCACTTTTCTATATCATTGATTATTCATTTTCCCCATTTTCCTGCTCATCTTAAGTTTGTCTTGCTCATTTTTTTCCCTCCGGTTTCTTAAGGCAATAGCTTAGATCAGAGCTTGGCAAATTAGAGCCTGTGGCCTATTTTTGCACAGCCTCTGAACTAAAAATGTTTTTTTTTTATATTTTAAAGGGTAATAAAACAAAGAACAGTCAACAGAGATCATCTATGAGTCACAAAGCCCAACATGTGTACTATTTGGCTGTTAGTTTTCAAAGTTTACCAATTCCTGGCTTAAATCATTTGTTTGAGTCTTCTTAAATATCAGCATTTAAAACTACAAATTTCCCTTTATTCACTGCTTTAGCAGGATCCCACAGCTTTGTTACAATATTTTGTCTTCTTCATTTGAATAAAAGATTTTCCGATTTTCCTTGTGATTTCTTTTTTTGTCCTAAGGGTTATTAACTAAGTGTTTCCTAATTTCCAAATGTTTGCTTATTGATTCCTATCTAGGTAAATCCTGCTGTGGTCAGAAATGTATTTTATATGCATTCCGTCCTTTTAAGTTTATTGAGAGTTGATTAAGTGTCCAGAATAAAGGTTGTCTTGGTAAATATTCCATTTACACTTGAAAATAATTTGTATTCTGCTGTGTTTTATATATGCCAGTTGTGGAGGCTCTTTTTTTCTTTATACATGTATACATATATGTATTCATCACCTTTTGTTTAAAAATACTTGTTGAGAAGTATGTTCTTTCTGTCCAATTAATTGACAAAGTTGCCTGGGCTAAAATTCGATTGATTGAAAATCTGTAGGTTTTGTCCTTCTGGCTGTCTCAAAACATTTATTTTCAAATATCCAAGGTCAAAAAATTTTTTTTTCAAACTAGACAAATGATAAGAATCCCTTGAACATTAGTCTCATGCAATGTGATGGTTTGTTAGCAAAGAAAAATTCCTACAGTCTTTCTTTGAACAGTGCCATTGAATTTGATGGTAAGGTATACTCCAATGACTTTTAAAATAATTGTAAGGCTATGTCACTGTTAGGAATAGGTGCATACATTAAGTAGAAATGAAGCGGATTCTAAAGCTGGACGATTTTTTGAAGCTCCAACACTTACAAGTTGAGTTTATAAAGTTTCGACTTTTAATGATCATTTCTGTCTTTTTCTTCTACTTTGCTATTCCCAGGCAATATTATTGCTGCAGAAGCAATATTATAAAAAGAATATCATCTTGTATACTTTTAATCTGAATGAAATTATGAAAGGGTTATTGAACATGACCTTAAATAAAGCCAAACTCTCAATAACCTAGCATCACCATTTTGGCTTGCTTGAAAGTATATTTGATGCTAACAGATTAATTGACGACTGTTCGGTGTCTTGGCAGGTTCCCTTTTTTCACATGTAAAGTGAGTAATGGGTTCTTTATTCAAATGGATTTTTAAGAAAACAAAAAGTCGCATTTTTACTTGATTTAACGAATACTGAAATTGGAATTCCGGAAAGATATCTCCTGAAATGGCTAGACTGAGACGGAAGGTCTGTTAGTTAATGTTATAAGTAAATACCTACAGCTTCAGAAACCTACTTCGTGCAGGGCCCGGAGGTGACTTTCGGAATTAAGGGTCCAGAGAGCCACAGGCTCAGAGCTACACGGCCCAGAGCCCACTCTTTGGTCCCGTGTGACATTGGTTTCGTGTATTATAAGGCAGCGAGTGAGGTATTTCCCAATGGGGAGCTCTCTGACTCTACACCATGCTTAAACCCTATGTGCACGTGTGTTAGGCCCTACGGCAAGTAACGTTTACAAAGTCCCGGTCCTGGTGTTGAGAAATGATACCGCTAGAAGATTCGCCAGCTTTTCAGATGTTTTTATAACTAAAGGTTCATATCTGAAAATCGAGTGTTCCCTTCACTGAAAAAGAAAACTTCTCACATTCAAAATGGTTTGAAAGGAAATCCACTTCGTTGAAAACTGGTGGCATGATTTTTGAAGTCCTATAGACTCCCATCTTACACTAATACAAAGGTAAACTAACAAAGGGCTCTTTTCCTTGTTTACCCAGTGATTTTGGAAATGCTGTTATTAACTTAATAGAATGTCTGCATTTATTGATTATGACGTAGTAAAGAGAAGATATTAAAATAATTGATGCAAATGGCTACCTAATTTAATTATAAACTGTCACCTTGAACAGCCAACTGATGCATTTCAAAGAACCTGTTTGTCTCAATAGAGATCTTATACTTACCCAGGGGTACAGACGTTACAGCAATTATTTATGTTATCATAACATATAAATATTTAGTTTGTAACATTCACGGTTTGGCCCAAACACATTTTAATAAAGCATAAATCCAATATCACATAGGCCTTTCTCCAAATTATTTCAAGTTAATGCAAGGATGTTCTCGCACGAAAAGATTTCTAAATGATTGCCAAAATCTAGAATTTTTTAAAAGACCTTCAAAATAAAAAGGAAAAAGCATTGAATTTGGAATCAGGTGATCCAGGCTTAAATTTTGGCTTTGAGGGCAAGGTTCTTTGTAACTTTGCTCACTCCTCCCTGGATGAGTTCTAGTTCCCTCCATCTGCCTTTTGGGCATTATGCCAAAGAGTGAATGGTCTGAGAACAACTTTGAGGGCCGCACAGTTATATGAAGCTGAAGAGGCAGAAATTACAAGATTAATTTCAATCCGGAAATTGAAACTGACCCAATCTGTACTCAACACACAAACAATAAATAACCTCTGAGTTTTGAAATATCTCCCTTAAACCTGTTTTATTTATCTCTTTATTTGCTTAGATTCCTAAGGAAAAGCACAGATTTATCACAAATGAGTATTTGTGGTTGTACTTAACACAATCTTCTGGAGAGAGGAATTGCTGAGCCATAAATAAACCTCTTCTGTTTTTGAGTAAGATTTCACAAGACTGTATATTGCTTTCTTTAGGAAACTTTACACGGATAATATTGAGCCTATCACCATGGTGTTTGTTACTAACCTTTTAGTTAGTACCCCAAAAACCTTAGTTTGAGGGAAGAAAATTCAAAATTATTAGAATTCTCATGCAAAGCATCTGCTGTCCTTGGGTTTGCACCTCAGGGCCTTTGCACTTGTTGGTCCTGTCCTTAGAAAATTTTCTCTAGGCATCCATATGGATGCCCCCTCTATTCATTCATATCTCTGTTCAAATCTCACTTCACTGAAGTCCTCTTGATGTCCTTCTAGAAAGCACACCCAATCCATCTTTCTCCTTCACATGGCTTGTTTTTGTGCTATAGCCCTTGTGCCTGTCTGCTATTATGTATTTGTTTTTTGTGTTCACTATTTCCTTCACTAGAATGGAAGTTAGCGAAGTCACAGACTTTATTTTTATTTGTTGAGTTAATTAGTAATTAATGAGAAAAAGCAATACCTATATTTGTATTTATATCCAAGAAATTAAAAGCTTTGGAGTGTCTAATTCTACTTAGGAATACCAAAAAGATATAGTATGTTTATAGTATAGTTATAAATCTTGTGTGTGTGTACTCAAACAGTGGCCATTCAGGTCTTTCGCTTTTATTTATTTTTTAAGTTTATTTATTTATTTTGAGAGAGGAGAGAGAGAGAGAGGGAGGGGCAGAGAGAGAGTGAGGGAGGGCCAGAGAGAGGGAGAAAGAGAATCTCAAGCAGGTTCCATGTTGTTGACACAGAGCTCGACATGGGGCATGAATCATGAACTGTGAGAGCATGACCTGAGCTGAGATCATGACCTGAACCAAGATCAAGTGTCAGGTGCTCAACCAATTGAGTCACACAGATGCCCTATCAGGTATCTATTGAGTAGCCAAATGGAGATATTGAGTAGGCAGTTACCTGTGTATTCTCTTAGGAGAGAGGTGTGGTTGAGGATATCGTTGGGGATGATCAGTGTATACGACGCTAATGTAGTGTGCAGTATTTGGTGTGATCAGTAGGAGAACAAGTATAGATAGAAAAGGGAGGAAGTCCAATGACCAAACCCAGGACACTCCACCATTAGACGGGGGGTGTGACCCTGGGAACATGGTGTCAGGAGAAGCCACCAAGTGGAGAGAAAGTGAGCAGCCTACAGTGGGTGAGGGTCCAGGCTGGGGTCCTGCCAACAGGGCTCCAATGTTCATGATGAGAGGTTGAGGGACTCTCTTCTCTTTTCTGTGTAGTTGATGGTGTTGGTGTGACGAGATGGCCAACAGCATCAAAACCTTTCTCCAGGACCTTGCCAAGGGAACTGAAGTGTCCGTCTGGGCTATTTGTGCCATCTCGAAGCTAGATGCTCAAATCCAGGACAAAAGAGAGGAGCAGTATTGAAGAAAGGCAAGTAGTACCTTGGCGCAGTAGAGGGAGCAGGTATAGTGCATGAGCAGGAGAGGGAACCAGGTATTGTTACTGGAATTTTCCAGTGCTCTGTTTGAAATGGCAGAGTATTCTCATGTGTTCTTCACTTGTTTCATCAAGTGTTTATTCCTGGGCTTCAGCCAGTGACAGCACAGGTTATCAGTGATCCATGGCTACGTGGAGATGCTTGGTCGTGGCTGGAGTTCTTTCTTACATCAATTTCCAGTGTTCTTTGGGTTCTCCCTATCTGTGCTTAGCAGAGTTTCCAGTGTCATTTGGTTTCAGGATAGAATTGATCTGGCTTTTGAGGTATCAGGGAGAAAGTGTTCCCCATTCCCTGGTTTCAGCAAAACAGTTGCTCACGTGTTCTTCAACAGTTTTCTGTTGACTCTCTTCTTCTTGCAAGGGATGTTGTGAGTCTCTTTCCCAACCATATTTTTGGTCCCCTGGTTAGCCTTCTGCATATGTCTGTCTCTACTCACTAAACTGCTTTGGGTATCCTAGTTCAATAAAGGAATCAAAATCCACCAGTGGCTATTGGTCAGAAAGTCATTGCCTTACTAGCTTGGATGTGGCTTGCCCTTGGCTTTCCTCCTAGGAACACAGTCCCTGTACATTACCTCTCTATCCTCCTTCATTTACTCTCGTCAACTTAATGCATGGCAAAGAGCCAGCCATACATCTTGTTGGTGGTCTCCTTGGAAAGTCCACAGGGCCTTCTACCTTCAGTCTGCCCGAGCCCTGCTCCTCCTCCGAAGGGTCCCTTTCATCAAGTGGGTCCCTGCTGACTCCTGAGCCACCTGCATCCAGAGGGGAGAGGTTGTATTGGAAGGACCCTGTGGCAGTTCGTCTCCCTGTTTACCTCCCCCGACTCTGCCCAGGGGCCTCTGCATATTCCCTTCTTCCGGAGGAACTGGGATTTTTGTCCCTGGTGACCACGAGGCACAATCTTCCTGACACCCGTATGTGGATTTTTAACACCACCCTGAACCTGAAAAAGTCCCAGGTTTCCCCCAGAACTTTTCTAACATTTGCTGGCCTCTGTGTCTAGACCGATATGACACCTTGTTTCTCTCCCTATGCCATTGGCTGCCCACCTCCCCTTCCTACCCCCCACCGCCCTTGGATGAATGGACTTTGTAGTTCAAGCCATTTCATTCCATACATTTGTTATTTCTGTTGGTTTTCTGTTATAAGAGCTGAGGGCAGACTGCCCCAAGACAGGCCACTTTGGGATGAAGATGATTTTAGGTTAAAAAGCAAGACAGCATGGTACTGGCACAAAAACAGACACTCAGATCAATGGAACAAAACAGAGAACCCAGAAAAGGACCCACAAACGTATGGCCAACTAATCTTTGACAAAGGAGGAAAGAATAAACAGTGGAATGAAGTCAGTCTCTTCAGCAAGTGGTGCTGGAAAAACTGGACAGTGACTTGTAGAAGAATGAACTTGGACCACTTTCTTACACCATACCCAAAAATAAACTCAAAATGGATGAAAGACCTCAATGTAAGACAGGAAGCCATCAAAATCCTCAAGGAGAAAGCAGGCAAAAACCTCTTTGATCTTGGTGGCAGCAACTTCTTACTCAACACGTCTCCAGAGGCAAAGGAAACAAAAGCAAAAATGAACTATTGGGACCTCATCAAAATAAAAAGCTTCTGCACGGCGAAGGAAACAATCGGCAAAACTAAAAGGCAACCGAGGGGAGAAGATATTTGCAAATGGCATATCAGATAAAGGGTTAGTATCCAAAATCTATAAAGAACTTGTCAAACCCAACACCCAAAAAAATAAATAATCCAGCGAAGAAATGGCCAAAAGACACGGATAGACACTTCTCCAAAGAAGACATCCAGATGGCCAACCGACACATGATAAAATGGTCCACGTCACTCATCATCAGGGAAATACAAATCAAAACCACAAGGAAATATCACCTCACACTTGTCAGAATGGCTAACATGAACAACTCAGGCAACAACAGATGTTGGCGAGGATGTGGAGAAAGAGGATCTCTTTTGCCTTGTTGGTGCGAATGCAAACTGGTGCAGCCACTCTGGAAACAGTATGGAGGTTCCTCAAAAGATTAAAACTAGAACTACACTACGACCCAGCAATTGCACTACTCGGTATTTATCTGAGGGATACAGGTGTGCTGTTTCAAAGGGACACGTGCACCCCCATGTTTATAGCAGCACCATCAACAATAGCCAAAGTATGGAAAGAGCCCCAATGTCCATCGATGGATGAATGGAGAAAGAAGATATGGTATATATATACAATGGAGTACTACTCAGCAATCACAAAGAATGAAATCTTGCCATTTGCAGCTATGTGGATGGAACTAGAGGGTACTATGCTAAGTGAAATTAGTCAGAAAAAGACAAATATCACATGACTTCACTCATAGGAGGACTTTAAGATACAAAATAGGTGAACATAAGGGAAAGGAAGTGAAAATAATATAAAAACAGGAAGGGGGACAAAACAGAAGAGACTCTTAAATATGGGGAACAAACAGAGGGTTACTGGAGGGGTTGTGGCAGGGGGGAGGGGCTAAATGGGGAAGGGGCACTAAGGCATCTACTCCTGAAATCATTGTTGCACTATATGCTAGCTATGTGTAAATTAAAAAAATAAATAAATTTTTTAAAAAACCATCAAAATGCAGCAGATTCATGAAAAGATTTTTATGTCCTTCTCAACTGCCTCCAGAGAATTTAGGCCAAGGGTTTGCTCCAGGAAGAGGGCGAGGGATACAAGCAGACAAATGTTCACCTTTAGCCCAGAAGGCTGACCTACAGCCTGAATAGCTTCCAAAAGGATCATATACGTGCTGGTTGCTACCTTCTTAAAGGGCCTCACGACTGCCTGTACATCTCACTGATCGTTAACAACAAACTGAATGAGAAATCTTGCAAAAGTATTTTTTACGAGTCGAAATTTGCAGGAGACATTTATGATCTAATACTCCTTGTACATCCCCCCTCCCACCCACCTTGAGCACGAGGCATATAACCACCAGCCTCGCACAGCAAAAGTTGTTTCTGCCCGTGCTACTAGAGTGAACTTACGAAGCGGCACCGTGAAACATCTCAAGAACTCTTTCTTAGCGTTGCAGGCCACAGTCCCGCCACTCTGTCACCATAGATAACTGCATTACGGCCTGAACCAGGTAGGCAGCTTGGAGGAACCCAGCAAGGCCTGTTTGGTCAACGCCCTCTGTGTCATATTGTTGCCAACCGGCCCAGCAAACTTTTGTTTACCACACATTTCCTCTCTCGCGCCTTCCACTGAAGCGCTCTCCTTTCCTTTCCTTGAAGTTCCAGACCCCTGCCCCCTTTCTCTTCAGCTCAGAATGACACATGTACTTCATTCTGCCTCTCTTTCCACCCATAATTTCATATGTGCTAGGAATCCACACACACATGAAATTCTGAGTGGATTCCTGGTACCTACGAAATTAAGTTCGGTCTTCTGTTCACCTGTCTCATGTCAATTTGATGCTTAGTTCAGCTAGAAGGACCTTCAGGGGCAGAGGAAATTCTTCTTCTCTGACACTATGAAGTTCATACGCTGGACGTGGGGAGCGAGGAGTATCTCGGTTGTTGCTAGACGCGTGTAACTCGGGTTAGCGTCCGGTCTCCCTTGGTCCACTGGGGCGGGGGTGGGGAGCAGCCCGAGGAGGTGGAACACGAAGAAAAGCCTCCTCACAGAGAGATCTGCTAGATTTTGAGGAATGATTTTCTTGCTTCTCCTGGAAGGAGAAAAGATGTGCTCACTCATGCATTCAGAATTCTCCAATGTCCATCAACTGATGAACGGACAAAGAATGGAATACTACTCGGCCGTGAAAAACAATGGACTCTTGCCATTTGCACCAACGTGGATGGAACTGGAAGGTATTATGCTAAGTGAAATAAGTCAGTCAGAGAAAGACAGACATCATATGTTTCCGCTCATATGCGGAAGTTGAGAAACTTAACAGAAGACCATGGGGGAAGGGAAAGAAACAAATACATATAGTTACAAACAAAGAGGGAGGCAAACCATAAGAGATTTTTAAATACAGAGAACAGGGGCACCTGGGTGGTTCAGTCGGTTAAGCGTCTGACTTCAGCTCAGGTCACGATCTCGGGGTTCAGTCCGTGAGTTCGAGCCCCGCCGTCGGGCTCTGTGCTGACAGCTCAGAGCCTGGAGCCTGTTTCAGATTCTGTGTCTCCTCTCTCTGCCCCTCCTTGGCTCATCCTCTGTCTCTCTCCCAAAAATGAATAAACATTAAGAATTTTTTTTTACTAATAAAAAATAAAAATGAATACAGAGAACAAACAGGGCGGAAGGGGGTGGGACGGTGGGTGGGTAAATTGGGTGAGGGGCATTGAGGAGGGCACTTGTTGGGATGAGCACTGGGTGTTGTATGGAAGCGATGAATCATGGGAATCTACCCCCGAAACCAAGAACACACCATATACACTGTATGTTAGCTAACTTCACAATAAATTATATTTAAAAAATTAAAATAAATTAAGATCCCCCAGCTTGGGGAAGCACCAATTCTGTACCAGCGTCACTGCACACAGAATGCTCAGAAAAGCTGAACTTTTCCAACGCTAGAAATTGGAAATTAACTGCCAGCCACCACCAGGTCTATCTGGTATTTCGAAGGAATACTGGGGGCTATAAATAGAAATTCAAGGAGTAAACTTTACAAATCCCAAACGTCTGATTGCTTGGTGTTTTTCTTGTCACTTTAAGCAATGAAGCATAGGGGTGAAGGCGGGCAGATATCCAAACAAGTGCATAATTTTAAAACGTCACAATTAAGAGACATCCAGGTGGCTCGGTCGGTTAAGCCAACTGTCCAATCTGGGCTCAGGTCATGATCTCACGGTTCGTTCACTTGTGAGTTCAAGCCCCACGTGAACCTCTCTGATCGGTTTCCCTGTGTCTCTGCCCCTCTTCTGCTCACATGTACATTCATGCTCTCTGTCAAAAATACACTTAACATGGGGCGCCTGGGTCGCTCAGTCGGTTGAGCGGCCGACTTCGGCTCAGGTCACGATCTCGCGGTCCGTGAGTTCGAGCCCCACCTCGGGCTCTGGGCTGACGGCTGGGAGCCTGGAGCCTGCTTCCGATTCTGTGTCTCCCTCTCTCTCTGCCCCTCCCCCGTTCATGCTCTGTCTCTCTCTGTCTCAAAAATAAATAAAATGTTAAAAAAAATTAAAAAAAATACACTTAACAAATAAACTTAAAAAAATAAAATGTCACAATTAAGCATGAGTGAGTCTCCCCTCTACCAAATCCCACAAAAAGCAAGTCTGTTACTAGGTATTAATATAACCTTTGGTAGCTCACTTTATCTAGGGATCTCTGTTGCTCTCTGTGTAAAATGAAGCAAGTAAGCTGATAAAATCCAAGATCTCTTTTTGCTTTGAAATTCTCATCTACCTTTTCTACCTCTACAGGCTGTTCCAGACAGAAAACTTAAATCTAAAGACGTTCTAAGGTCTTCCAATAATGGTCAACAAAGGTAATTTAAAGACATTAAACCCTTGTAAAGGCACAGCAAACCAATGGCTCTGAGATTTCGAGGTCTAGTTCACTACTTACTGGAAGAAAATTAGAGCAAAAAATAAAGAAGCAAGGATTATGGCTAAAAATAGAAAAAGAGTGGGTGGCAGAATATATAATTGTATAGAAGTTTGAGAAATATAAAGGCTGGCAAATGAGCTTACTATTAAACTGTCAAAGAAAGAGTCTGGAAGGGATAATTGAAGGTCAAGAGTAAGCCAGAGAACCTTTGGCTGAAGAAGCCATAAATATACAGAACAGGAAGAAATACGGGAAATACAAATCTATTTAAAATGTTTATTTAAACAAATGAAGGCTACAAAGCATGTGCTGACTACAATAAGGAAGAGGGAAATTAATTCGCATTCACCGAATACCTGTTATGTGTCAGGCATTGGGCCAGGTGGTTTACACAGCCTAGTAATTTAAGAGTTCATTGGAGACTTGAAAAAGGAAACCAGGAGAGTCATGAATAATTATTGTTCATTACGCACAAGCCTGGGGGACTCAAAAGAGTCTTGCTTGGTGGTCCTACATTTCGGTAGGACGTCAGCATAGGCTTGTCATCCGTAGTTTGAGGTTTCTCAGGTGAGCGTGATACATAGCCAGGCTTGAAAATCACATCCTTTACCCTGGCAGGTTCACATTCAATCGGTGAAAACAATACATCACTGTCATTGTGCACAAGAGAGTGGAAGATTGCGGGGCTGTGAGGAGACCGTCCTGAGAGCTGGAAAATGGAAGGGAGAGGGGAGATCAAAGCAGCCCCAGGGGCTGGACCAGATCTGACCTACTGAGGAGGTCTCGCTAAGGTGGTGAGGATTTCAACCAGGATGAGACTAGAGAGGAAGATATTGTCATAATTGACTAATCTTCACTGCTGCTCAGGGTAATATCAGTTCCTGGTAAAGCAGGGCTGGAGAGTGACGAGGTCCTTAGGAGAGCCATTGCCAAGTACAAATCACCATAGACCACAGTTCCATCCAGGTTTGTATCCAGGATGCTGTGAGGTGTGCGAACAGGTGCCCCAGGCAGGTGACAGTGTTGAGGTCCCACAGCAACTGGGCAGTACAAGAGCAATTCTTAGATGTGTCACAGGGAGAGGGGACGGAAGTAACACGAATTAAGCAGCTCAACGGGAAGGACCAAAAGTGAGCAAACAGGAAATGAGAGTTTGAACTACAGGGTTTGGAAAGAAGAGAGGATTGAAGTCACACAACAAAGGACAGGTCAAGAGGTCTTGGTGACAGGCTGTGGAGAAGCAAAGGCCCCGTGGAAGCTTCCACAGAGCATTGAAGCCTTGCTGACTGGGGTGTTATGGTAACTGGGCCAGAAATAGGAAGTATTTCTGGAGAGAGGGTTTGGCAAGAAGAAACGAGTGAGTCAGAGATACTGGGATTTGAAACTACAGAGATGAGTCAAAGCCCCAGGTGGTGTTTGGGGGATCCGTCCATAAGAGCCGAGAGAGACGCTCAGGTAGGGGGGCAGGGGGACGGAGACACAGAGAAGCAGCCTTGAGGGGAAGGCCTGCAGGTGGGGGGAGCACACGCGGCAAGGAAGAGCAGAATCGGGACTGAGAGGGGGGCAGCTCCATGCGGGGAGGGCAGCAGGAACAAGGAAGGGACAAAAAGCCGTCAGAGCAAGCAGCAAGTAGCCAAGTAGGTGAGCCCGGTGGGTCCTGGGGATGCCCAGGAGCTCATCATCCACATTGACTGCTGGGGGAAGAAACAGCCTCGCTCAGGCCTTAACCTTCCTCTTCAGTGAAAGGGGAGCTACCAAGTGATCTCTTAGGGCCTTTTGTCCTGTGGCATGCTGTGTGGAACCACAGTGGTGGGGCAGAAACCAGGCTGTGCAGAATAATAGAGCTCTTTAAACGGAAGGCAGCTGGGCGCCTAGGTGGCGCAGTCGGTTAAGCGTCCGACTTCAGCCAGGTCACGATCTCGCGGTCCGTGAGTTCGAGCCCCGCGTCGGGCTCTGGGCTGATGGCTCAGAGTCTGGAGCCTGTTTCCGATTCTGTGTCTCCCTCTCTCTCTGCCCCTCCCCCGTTCATGCTCTGTCTCTCTCTGTCCCCAAAATAAATAAAAACGTTGAAAAAAAAAATGGAAGGCAGCAGGGGAACACGGTCTTTTGCAGAATTTTTAAGGTGAAAGGAACTTGTATAAGTAGGGTCAAGGGGGCGGCGCGGGGGGGGGGGGGGGGCAGGGACGACAGGCGCAGAGTACTGACCTGCGTTCCAGGGGGAAAATAGAGCGTGCGAAAACGGTGGGCACGCTAGAATAAAATCAGCAAAAGAATCCAGTGAGGGGTAGCCTTTCTCTCGGGTAGTCTCTGCGAAGCCTCCTGGTTCTTGCAAATCGAATCGAACCCACTAGAGCCTGGAGAGGCAGGAGAGCCAGGACCACGGGGGGTCTTGGAAACCGAGAAAGTCCTTTTTGGAGAGGATAAATATACATTTAAAGATGTCAAGGTTTTGGTTAACTGCTTCTGATTTGCCACGGACTAGCAAAAACCTACGTGCTCACACCGGTATGCTGCATGGACCTCGTACTTTACATAAGACTGTTTGCTGCACCACTAATGAAGTCGGCAGGCAACAGTCTCTCGATATACAAAGTGTGCGTGAGATTTCACATTCACAGACCTTAAGGTGAAACGAAGTTTAACTGAGCAATAAAAGCATAGAATTTCGGCGGTGTGCTGGCAGCGACAAAGCTCACGATTTCTTTATTACCGTGCTCTGTTTCACTATAAAATTGTTCCGGGCAAAACGAACCTTAAGTCTATGGGCCCTACAATGCAGCACACATTTAAGGGCAAACAGTGCAGAAAAATCTCAGCAGGTAATCAATCATCCAGATCATTTAATGGGCTGGGGCCTTTAACAACGAACAGAAGATTTCTGCCCCCCCCACCCCAAAAAAAAGATTTTCTCAGAAAAAGAAGATTGTTGGGGCGCCTGGGTGGTGCAGTCGGTTGAGCGTCTGACTTCAGCCAGGTCACGATCTCGTGGTCCGTGAGTTCGAGCCCCGTCGGGCTCTGGGCTGATGGCTCAGAGCCTGGAGCCTGTTTCCGATTCTGTGTCTCCCTCTCTCTCTGCCCCTCCCCCGTTCATGCTCTGTCTCTCTCTGTCCCAAAAATAAATAAACGTTGAAAAAAAAATTAAAAACAAGAAAAAGAAAAAGAAGATTGCTTTTTCACAGATGATGATGTCATTAAGAAAGTGTTTTGTGTTCAAGAAGGAAAACCTTGGGCTTGACAAAAACTTGTTGAACTGTAGCCCAGAAAATCTGCCTGGATTTTGGTTTAACATTTACCGAGTGTATCTGACATACAGATCAAGACAGATATTGGTAACAGAGCTCAATGCTGTGAGATTAGAGTTTCTGAATTTACCTCTTCCCTTAGGTCACACAGACTTTAGTTGAAGCATAGTTTCCTTCCAAAAGGCAGTAATTGGCCCTTGACAGGCTCCTTAATTCACTATAAAACAAAGACAATAGGGAGTCTTAATTTTGGTATTCAGAAAGTTTCTTGGTTGCTAACCCGTGGACGGTTCACAACAACTGGTTTCTGCTTTTTGGATTTTTTTTTTGTTTGTATAGAGCTTGATTGTTTATAAATCATCTCAATAGAAATCATCTCATTATCTCTTTATAATCATCCTGAGATGTAGTCACTATCCTCATTTTCCAGGGCATTTTCTCCATTACACAATCCCTCGGCTTGTTCTTTCATTTATTTAACAAACATTTGTCTGTTACAAACAAAGTACAAAGAAAGGAAATACAAAAAGCATGCCTTGGGCACAACCTAATGAGCTCCTGTACAAATAGTTTGAAAAAAAGAAAAAAAAATGGTTTGAATCTTCTTAGTCATAATCCTCCAAAAATGACTCCTAATATCTGTAGCAAACTAAATGGGAACCTATTGGTATGGCATTATAGTTCTGGCCTGGTTTTACTAAGAAAGAGAATGAGAATAAATACAAAGTGTCAGTGCGATATTTTCTGGAATACTGAGGTGAATTGGGTGGGAGATGGGATGGAAAGATTCCTAGGGAATGAGAAATTTGGGGAGGAGGCAACACGAAGGGAAGGGCAGGAGGTGGACCGATAGAGTCGGTCTGAACATATGAGATTTCACAATGATTATTCCACCTGGATCCATGTCATGTCAGGAAAAGAGTGACCGCCTCCTCTGAATCTACAAGCATAAGATCTAACCTGAAATTTAAGACGGAGACCCTCTTGGAAATATTCAGAACATGTGGTTGACATTGACATGTAATCGACCCTCCAGAGCTGAATTCAATGTTGAACCCATGGACTTTTAGTTGGTTGGACCTTTAAGATTTCTCCCTGGTCTTTAGACTCACAGGAATTAATATAATGAAGCTTGGACCTTTTTTCTGGCCTGTGACTTTCATCTGTTTAAAATTAAAACCATACCAATGTTCTAGAAGAACTGTACATTCTCAAAGTTTAAGTGTGCATTCTCTATACTAAAATGATTATAAGAACCACTCCATTTTATTTGTTTATTCATTAGAGAAGTCTTTTGTTTGTTTGTTTGTTTTTAGCACCTACTAAGTACAAGGTGCTTTTCCAGGTTCTAGGGAGAAAATAAAGAGTTTAGTTGTTGCTTGTTAACCCTGAAAATATAAATGTAAAGTACTTGTGCCACATAAGACTCTTCATTGAGCTTATTTGGGCACTTCGATTTTCCATACCTAATATTTGATGCATTCATTAAGGCAGAGTAAGCATATTTAATATTCAAGCCACAATGTTTAACATGTCAGTTCAACAAATACTTGTCACACATATTCCATGGATTCTACACCATGCTAGTCTTTGAGATACACAGATGGGTAAACCTCCTCTCATCATTAAACTCATTGAGACCCAAAGCCATTAACACCAACCACACTGCAAAATTTCCCGTGGTGCTTTAGAAATACAAGGACCTCTCACTGTATTCCTCCATGTTGATTTCGGAACAGGGCTTGGTATCTATTATTTTGTATGTCTCGTGGAAGATTCCAATACCCAGCCAGTGAAAAGGATCGCTAGCCTCACGGAAATTATTTTGCTTACGATCTATTCTTTATTTTTCAAAGCACCATCTACATGAAGCTTCTCATAAAACTAAACCTACACCAGCCCTATCACCCAGCACTTTTACTCCTTGGGTTACTCAAAACAAATAAATCCACATGTCCACAAAAGGACATGCACAAGAATGTTTATGACAATTCATAATAGCTCACGTGCCCAAGAAAAGGAAAATGGAAAAAAAAAAAACAACCTGATGTACTCAAACAATGGAATACCCGCTCACCAATACCACTATCAATACACATAACAACATGAATAAAACGCAAAAAACACTACGCTAAATGAAAGAGGGATTACACAAAAACCTGCCACCGAATCATCCTATTTCTCTGAAGTTCTAGAACATGCAAAAGTAATTTATGGTGGCAAATAAAACAGTGATTGCCTTGAAGGGATTGGACGTTGAGAAAGGCCAAGAAGGACTCTCTAACATGATAGCAATATTCTATTTATTAACAGAGGTTTCGTTACACTGGGACATGTATTTATCAAAACTCAAAGCACGCTGCCCTTAAGAAAAGGAAAAAAAAAAAACCTCAAAAGAAAAAAATCGTAAACAGATCTTGAGCTCTTTTTTTTTTTTTCTTAATTTTTTTTTTTCAACGTTTATTTATTTTTGGGACAGAGAGAGACAGAGCATGAACGGGGGAGGGGCAGAGAGAGAGGGAGACACAGAATCGGAAACAGGCTCCAGGCTCTGAGCCATCAACCCAGAGCCCGACGCGGGGCTCGAACTCACGGACCGCGAGATCGTGACCTGGCTGAAGTCAGACGCCTAACCGACTGCGCCACCCAGGCGCCCCCGATCTTGAGCTCTTAATGGATGTCATGTATGTTGCAATATCTAGGGGAGGCATGTACTGAAGCAGCTTATAGTGGTGAACGTAAAAATGAGATTGATGGATGGAGATCAGGACGGATAGATAGATTTAATAAAACAAATATAATAAATTATTAATGTAGAGCCTACGTGATGGATATAAAACTGGTTCAACTTTTTGTACATTTGAAAATTTTTATAATTATCAGGAAAAATTGTACGTGCACGTCCACAGTGTTTAAGGCGCCTAACATAACTTCAAGCACCTTGCACGTGTTAACCCATGCAATTTGCGTAAGTCATGTGACAGAGGCCAGTTGCGCACCGAATCCACTTTGTCATCTCCCTGTTAGTGCAGATCGGTTCCAACCAAGCATGTGCTTGCCTGTGGTCACATGACTGAGCCTGGCCAATAGACTGGGAGTGGAAGCGATGGCTACCATTAGGAGGCCTGGCCCGTAGGCACCTTTCCCGCATGAGACTGGATGGAAACCTCAGAACCTTGGTGCCTTCTGTTGCGGGTGATGCCCTGACCTATGCTGGCCTATCAGAAATATTTGTCTTGGACTTCTTGTGAGCCCAGAACATACTTCTTATTATACGAGAGAGATTGGTGTATTAGTTAGTACTGCCTTAGTTCGTGCCACTCTAACTTGCGTATCATTCTACCGCGTGGGTACTGAGAGTGTCCTTATTTAACACATAAGGACACAGCCCACAGGTAAGACAGCTCAGCGGCCACCCTGGGATTCAAACTCAGCCATTTTGGCTCCAGGGTCTAGACTCCTGAGTATTGCACTAATTCTGCCTCTTCCTTCCTTGGAGTGGAGGTACTGATAAATAATTGTTTGTTTCTCCTTCAAGCAAGTGATGTAACTCCGCGGCAGAGGATCACCTTTCAAAACACAAATTGGTATTCCCAGAAGCAGACTTGTAATCCTGCTCCTCGTCAGCCGGGCCGGGTGTCCAGTGTCTGGGAGGAAGGTCGAAGAGGGCTCAAACATCAGCAGCGCTGACCTTTGCACATACTCTATCGCCACTGTTGCTCTAAATAATTAGGAAGGGGGAGGGGTCCCCTATCTGTTGTCTATAGCTCACTGACATCTTTTTTGACCCGAGCTTCCTCTGGCCCCTAAAAACGCATCTCAAAATCGGGAAGGTTGAGCTTCCTCCTTGACCTCCACCTGGTCGCGTAGCTCGCCCGTAGCGATAATAACAGAAAAGAGAGTTGTTCCCCCCAGATCAATACTTGATATATACCATGTGTATTGATTTACTGAACTCCTGGTAAGGAAGCAGGTGCCCACAGGGCCCAAAATGCAAAATGGAGATGCCACAAGACAGCCTCTGGTATTTTGCTGGACGGAATTTTGACAGGTTCACCATATTGCATAGAAATAACGACGAAAATACAACACGGGTCCTCTACTATGCACAAAGAGGCAGGAAGCGGAAAAATTTGCACATAAACCTATTACATTACTGTGGTGTCTCTGGAACTTGTACTAACCAGCAGCCTCCTAATCACCAGATGCCATGCAGCTTGGAGTTACATTTAGGAAATTGTTGAGGTTGCCAGATTCACATTAAAAAAAAAATAATAACAAGGTACCCAGTCATATCAAATAGCCTTGGGAACCAACACAGAAGCACATGAAATTCAGCCATGCCCTTCCTGTTTTCCTGTTTGTTATGCTTTATCAGGTCACTGAATACGAAAATAAATCAATACAGATCTTTACTTTTTTTATGTATAGTCGCAGGCTGCAAGCCAGCAAGCAGTCTGGTGACAGAACTATTGGCGATTGTTTCTGAATATTAGTGGCTAAAAATCAACAATTTGAAATTCCAAAGTACAAGCTTCAAAGATCTCTAGATCTTTCTCAAACTTTACTCCTTCAACTTAACCTTTAAAAATTTTTCACCACTGGAGCCTGAGTAAGCCAGTGGCATTTTGTGATGGTGTTGACACAGCTCTCAGTGTCTTCCATTCGTGTTAGATGTCGGGGTTTGCTTTGCAAGCTTTGGTCAGCTGAGTCCTCAGAGATGACCATAATCACTGACCACAGTCATGGCTCCCAAGGTCTGCTCTCTTGGTCACTGTGACAAAATAGAATTGGATCCTAGACTTTTTGCTCTGCTCTACCACAGAATTCCTGAGGGGTAAATATTTATTTAACCCTCCAACTTCCACATAGTGTCCCCCCAAAACTTCATGTCTACCCATAACACCAGAATATGACCTTATTTGAAAATGGGGCTTTTGCGTCTTCTTCAATTTCTTTCATAAGTTTTCGATAGTTTTCAGTGTATAGATGTTTTTCACTTCTTTGGTTAGATTTATTCCTAGTTGTTTTATGGGTTTTGGTGTAATTGTAAATGGGATCGATTCCTTGATTTCTCTTTCTGTTGCTTCATTGTTGGTGTATAGGAAGGCAACCGATTTCTGTGCATTGATTTTATATCCTGCACCTTTGCTGAATTCATGAATCAGTTCTAGCAGTTTTGTGGCAGAATCTTTTGGGTTTTCCATATAGAGTATCATGTCTTCTGAGAAGAGTGAAAGTTTAACCTCCTCCTGGCCGATTTGGATGCCTTTTATTTCTTTGTGTTGTCTGCTGAGGCTAATACTTCCAATACTATGTTGAATAACAGTGGTGAGAGTGGACATCCCTGTCTTGTTCCTGACCTTAGGGGGAAAGCTCTCAGTTTTTCCCCATTGAGGATGATATTAGTGTTGGGTCTTTCATATATGCAGCAACTTCTTACTCAACACATCTCCAGAGGCAAAGGAAACAAAAGCAAAAATGAACTATTGGGACCTCATCAAAATAAAAAGCTTCTGCACAGTGAAGGAAACAATCAGCAAAACTAAAAGGCAACCGATGGAATGGGAGAAGATATTTGGAAAAGACATGTCAGATAAAGGGTTAGTATCCAAAATCTATAAAGAACTTATCAAACTCAACACCTAAAAAGCCAAATAATCCAATGAAGAAATGGCCAAAAGACACGAATAGACACTTCTCCAAAGAAGACATCCAGATGGCCAAGAGACACATGAAAAGATGCTCAACATCACTCATCCTCAGGGAAATACAAATCAAACCCATAATGAGATACCACCTCACACCTGTCAGAATGGCCAACATTAACAACTCAGGCAACAACAGATGTTGGCAAAGATGTGGAGAAAGAGGCTCTCTCTTGCACTGCCGGTGGGAATGCAAGCTGGTGCAGCCACTCTGGAAAACAGTATGGAGTTTCCTCAAAAATTAAAAATATAGCTATCCTACAACCCAGCAATTGCACTACTAGCTATTTATTTATGGGTGTGCTGTTTCGAAGGGACACATGCACCCCCATGTTTATAGCAGCACTATCGACAATAGCCAAAGGATGGAAAGAGCCCCAATGTCCATCGATGGATGAATGGATAAAGAAGATATGGTATATATATATATATATATATATATATATATATTGCCGAGTAATACTCCATTGTATATATATATACACATATATATACACATATATATATATGTGTATATATATATACAATGGAGTATTACTAGGCAATCAAAAAGAATGAAATCTTGCCATTTGCAACTCCGTGGATGGAACTGGAGGGTATTATACAAAGTGAAATTAGTCAGAGAAAGACAAAAATCATGACTTCACTTATATGAGGACTTTAAGACACAGAACAGATGAACACAAGGGAAGGGAAGCAAAAATAATTTAAAACAGGGAGGGGTGGCACAAAAACAGACACATAGACCAATGGAATAGAATAGAAACCCCAGAACTAGACCCACAAACGTATGGCCAACTCATCTTTGACAAAGCAGGAAAGAACATCCAATGGAAAAAAGACAGCCTCTTTAACAAATGGTGCTGGGAGAACTGGACAGCAACATGCAGAAGGTTGAAACTAGACCACTTTCTCACACCATTCACAAAAATAAACTCAAAATGGATAAAGGACCTAAATGTGAGACAGGAAACCATCAAAACCTTAGAGGAGAAAGCAGGAAAAGACCTCTCTGACCTCAGCTGTAGCAATCTCTTACTCGACACATCCCCAAAGGCAAGGGAATTAAAAGCAAAAGTGAATTACTGGGACCTTACGAAGATAAAAAGCTTCTGCACAGCAAAGGAAACAACCAACAAAACTAAAAGGCAACCAACGGAATGGGAAAAGATATTCGCAAATGACACATCGGACAAAGGGCTAGTATCCAAAATCTATAAAGAGCTCACCAAACTCCACACCCGAAAAACAAATAACCCAGTGAAGAAATGGGCAGAAAACATGAAGAGACACTTCTCTAAAGAAGACATCCGGATGGCCAACAGGCACATGAAAAGATGTTCAGCGTCGCTCCTTATCAGGGAAATACAAATCAAAACCACACTCAGGTATCACCTCACGCCAGTCAGAGTGGCCAAAATGAACAAATCAGGAGACTATAGATGCTGGAGAGGATGTGGAGAAACGGGAACCCTCTTGCACTGTTGGTGGGAATGCAAATTGGTGCAGCCGCTCTGGAAAGCAGTGTGGAGGTTCCTCAGAAAATTAAAAATAGACCTACCCTATGACCCAGCAATAGCACTGCTAGGAATTTATCCAAGGGATACAGGAGTACTGATGCATAGGGCCACTTGTACCCCAATGTTCATAGCAGCACTCTCAACAATAGCCAAATTATGGAAAGAGCCTAAATGTCCATCAACTGATGAATGGATAAAGAAGTCGCGGTTTATATACACAATGGAATATTACGTGGCAATGAGAAAAAATGAAATATGGCCTTTTGTAGCAACGTGGATGGAACTGGAGAGTGTGATGCTAAGTGAAATAAGCCATACAGAGAAAGACAGATACCATATGGTTTCACTCTTATGTGGATCCTGAGAAACTTAACAGGAACCCATGGGGGAGGGGAAGGAAAAAAAAAAAAAAGAGGTTAGAATGGGAGAGAGCCAAAGCATAAGAGACTGTTAAAAACTGAGAACAAACTGAGGGTTGATGGGGGGTGGGAGGGAGGAGAGGGTGGGGGATGGGTATTGAGGAGGGCACGTTTTGGGATGAGCACTGGGTGTTGTATGGAAACCAATTTGTCAATAAATTTCATAAAAATAAATAAATAAAATAAAAGATAACTATTAAAAAAAAACAGGGAGGGGGACAAAAGATAAGAGACTCTTAAATATGGAGAACAGAGGGTTACTGGAGGGGTTGTAGGAAGGGGGATGGGCTAACCAGGTAAGGAGCTCTAAGGAATCTACTGAAATCGTTGTGGCACTATATGCTAACTAACTTGGATGTAAGTTTAAAAAATAAAATTTAGGGGCGCCTGGGCGGCTCAGTCGGTTAGACGTCCGACTTCAGCCCAGGTCACGATCTCGCGGTCCGTGAGTTCGAGCCCCGCGTCGGGCTCTGGGCTGATGGCTCAGAGCCTGGAGCCTGCTTCTGATTCTGTGTCTCCCTCTCTCTCTGCCCCTCTCCTGTTCATGCTCTGTCTCTCTCTGTCTCGAAAATAAATAAACGTTAAAAAAAAAATTTTTTTAAATAAAATTTAAATTAAAAAAAGAAAGAAAATAGGGCTTTTGCAGATGCAGTCAAGTTAAGATGAGGTGTAAGTGGATTAGAGTAACCCATAAATCCACTGCGCCTGGTGTTTTTACAAGAGGAGAAAACACAGACAAAATGACACACAGGAGGAAGGCCATGTGATTGTCCTCAATTCAAGGAACACCAAGGATCTCCAGCAGCCACCAAAGGCTAGGAAGAGGCAAGGAGGGAGCCTCCCCTAGCGGCTTCTCCAGAGAGAAGCTTTGGCCATTGGTTCTGCCAGTGCCTTGATTTCAAACTTCTTGTCTCCAAACCTGTGAGACAATAGTCTTTGTTGTTTGAAGCTGCTCAGTTTGGGGTTCTTGGTTTGCCAGTCCTAGGGTCTCGTACAGAAAACACCTGGTAAAGAGATAACGTTTTCGAAGATTTATTACTAAATATTTGAAACCAAATCCACACAGGTACACGATGGGTTCCTCTTTTTTGCTCCCAAGCTACCCTCTAAATGCAAAAAGGAAACGACCGTTTTTGCCGAGGCAATAGCTAGTCGACTATGGGACATTTGTCGCCCTCCACTGCTGTGTCTTAAGGCATGAAAGCCTTGCCGTGGTAAAGGGTAGGCAGAGAGCACGACCAGGGCCCTGGGACCTCTTCCTCCAGTGACCAGCAGTGTCTTCTGAGATGGTGCCTGTGACACTGAACCTGAGATCACCCTTGTGGTTTACAGTCTTTTTTAAAAATTTTTAATGTTTATTTATTTTTGAGAGAGACAGAGCGAGCAGGGGAGGGGCAGGAGAGAGGGAGACGCAGAATCCGAAGCAGGCTCCAGGCTCTGAGCTGTCAGCACAGAGCCTGATGCGGGGCTCAAATCCACAAGCCGTGAGATCATGACCTGAGCTGAAGTCGGAAGTCAGATGCTTAACCGACTGAGCCACACGGGTGCCCCAGTTTTGTAGCTTTCTGAGAGCAGTGACATAAAGGTCATTTGTGCACTATAAGAAGACCTTTCCTTTCACCTACTTGCAATATATATACAGAGCACTCTTGACCTTTAACTGAGCTTAGAGCCAATTTTAAAGGACACATTCAGTAGAGTGGGCACCAAATTGTCTTCCTACAACACGGGGGCTTTGGATTTCCTCCGCATCTGAACCAGGCTCTTGGGAGGCTGACAGGACATCTCCAGGGCTCAGAAAACTCAAGTATCTTCACTGGCAATTTGATCTGCTCAGTGGTGATGTCTCCTTGGGTTCATCTTGACTGTTGACAGTCGCTCCGACTTTCATGGTTCTGGATGATCCTGACAGTTTTGAGGAGGAGTATTCCTTGGGAATTTTCTAGTGCCTCCGGCTCATCACATCATCAAGAGTGCATACCATCAACATGACATATCATTGACTTTGGCCTCAGTCACCCGGCTGAGGTAGTCAGTGTTTGGCACGTTTCTCTACTGCAAAGTTATGCTTTTTCTCCCTTTCCATTCGGTACTTTCTGGAAGGCAGTCACTGTACCCAGCCTGCACCTAAGGAGTGGGGGGGTTATGTAGTGCCTCCTTGAGGGGGAAATAGCAACATAAAGTATGTAGCGTCCGTCTCTTCTCTCCTGTGTACGGATGTAGCTTGCGTCCAGTCATGTATTCCAGTATGGACACACGGATGTTTGTTCTACCCCTTGAGGTTATAATCTAATACTTTTTTTTTCTTACTCAGACTCTTCCAGCTTTAGTCACGGGAAGACCACCCAGTTAACCATCAGTGTTCTTTTGAGATCCCCTCGGAATTATGGCTTTATACATTCATTTGGAGCGCATCCTCACTTCCCGGCACTAAGGCCGTAGCAGGCCCTTCTTGTATATGCCCCACCTCAGTCCTAGAATCAGCCTTGGTCACTTGGACTTGAGGATGCTGTTAGAAACCGTGGCCTGGGTACAAGGTGTGCTCCTTGCTACCGGGGCTTCCTGTCTTTTGGCCTTTCTCCGTTGACAGAGTGAGGAAATTGATGTCACAGGACAATACAAGTATATCCACATAACGACACTTTTCTATGTGTAACTGTCTCTGTAGCTGTATTAACATAAACATGAGGTTAGATGGCGGTCTCCATCTCATTGCCACATAGGGTATTCTAGCGTCCTCCCCTTGCTTGTCTGTAAGCTCCCACTCCGACTAAAAAAACTGGGCTCACACCGTCGGCCATCCATGCACTTAACTGCTCAACCCCAGGATACATGTGTGGCCCTCTGGGCATTGCTAACTCTTATCCTCTTGGGGAGAAAAAACGTTATCAACCCGAGCTCAGTGCTTACATGCAGTTCCTTTGTCTCTAGTCTTACGGACTCTAGTCATTTCCGACTGGTCAACACCTTTTCCCCCACCCCTTCGGTGAACTTGTTTTATACGTTTGTCATACAGTTAGAGTCTCTTGTCACGGTTTGCATTCCTTCCCAGGACCCCCCCCCAACCTCCTAAATCATTCTTAAAATGTGTCTACATTAAGGTTCGCTTGTTGTCACGTCAAGTGCTGAGGGTTTTGACATATGCGTGTTATCACACAGCCATCATTACCGTATCAGGGAAATTATTTCACTGCCCTCCAAGTCTCTTGTGCTTTACCCATTTAATCTTCTCTCCTCTCCCTGGAACCCGTAGCAGTTAGCAATCTTCTTATTGCCTCCATAGTCTTGCCTTTTCCAAAATGTCATATAACTGGAGTCACGTACCGTGCAGCTTTTTAAGAGGGCCTTCTTTAACTTGGAACTATACATTCAAGTTTATCCATATCTTTTTCGTGGCTTAATAACTCTTTTTTTTATCCGTGAGTATTCCATTATATGTCTACACCATAGTTGTTTGTCCATTCACCTGTTGAGGGATAGTTTGGTTGCTTCTGGTTTTCAAATCACTTGGGTACATATCTAGGACTGCGATCGTTGGCTTGTATGGTAACACCGTATTTACCTTCGTAAGAAAGAGGGACTTCTGGCACCAATGTTTTATGATCCTACCAGAAGGTAGCATTAGTTGCATTCTATAGTAACGGTTAATAGTAATCAAATACAAAATATGAATATGGGAATAGTGAACATTAACCAAGGTATACCATATCAGCACCATTCCTCCCCTCCAGAGTATTCCGTGAATTAATACTTTATCTTAACTGGTGTATTTGGGATTAACAACAAATTTACATAGTAAAATACGTGCCGATTGTGACTCCGTCTCAGAGACTGCAAATAAATCAATGTGTTTTCGTGCTAATAGTCATTAAGAATTCATTTTCTTTTTCAGCGTTTCAAGGAATATTCGTTGGCGTATCTCTGGCATTGAGTGGGATGTGTTTGTGGCAGATATTTCAATGTTGCATGGTCATGCGACATCAGCCCAGGGGTTTATGCACTGACTTTTAAAACTGATTATAGATAGGGGCACCTGCGTGGTTCAGTCATGATCTCGCTATTCGTGAGTTCAAGCCCCACGTCCGGCTGGCTGCTGTCAGCCTGTCCGTACAGAGCCCACCTTGGACCTTCTGTTCCCCTCTCTCTGCCCCTTCCCCACTTGCGCTCTCTCAAAAACAAATAAATATTTAAGAACTTGATGAAAGATACCAATATACCTGAAAGTTGTAGAAGAGCAGATCTTAATTGCTCTCACCGCAGAAAAAGTGATGGTAATTATGCAACATGATGGAGGTGTTAGCCAACCTGGTCATAATGGTGGTAATAATAATATCACAATATAAAAGTGTATCACATCGACATAGTATATACTTTAAAGCTGTACAGTGTTATATGTTAATTATATCTCAATAAAACTGAGAAAGAATTGAGACTTTTTGGGAAAGAAACCTGGTGATATTTGGAATTTTCTGGAAGTTTTTTTTTTCTCAGCTTGTCTAAAAGGTTTCCAAACTACACTTCAAAGCACCGTGCTGGGCTCTGAGGAAATACACATTATGTGTGAGACTCCAGAGCTGGACTCAAAAGCTTGTAATTGTATGCAGGTGGCTAAGGGAAAGGGATCAGAACATGTTCCAAAGTGTTTCTAGAAAATAGTTTAAGGTAAGTATCATATGAATGAAACAGAAGAATGCCACAGGAAGAGTAAAGATGAAGAAAGTTCTTCTTGTGGGAGTGATCAATAAGGTTAAGAATCCCACAGTTGAACAGTATAAACAAGTGGCCTTCTATATCTCAAAAAAAGTCATTAAGTGTCAACAGGCATCTTGATCCCATTTGAAAAAGACGCTTCTTAAACCAAGCCTTCGGTTGGTGTAGAGAGGTAACTCTCGGATACCATATGAGTGGCCTGCTATTAAAATTAATTCTTGACAGTTTTTTAACAACTGGACAATGTTACCACTCAGATGATAGTATTAGTATTTTATGAAATTGTTCTCTGGCTCTCTCATGTATCTGTGTATGGATATGTACATATATGGAGAGTTGTGATTGAGAAGTATTTAATAAAAGTCACGTAAATTAATATGAAAATTTACCACCCAATGCAAAATATTTAAAACTATATTTCCGGGAGTCTGGGTGGCTCAGTCGGTTGAGCCTCCCACTCCAGCTCAGGTCATGAGCTCACAGTTCGCAAGTTCGAGCCCCGTGTTGGGCTCTGTGCTAACAGCTCAGAGCCTGGAGCCTGCTTCAGATTCCGTGTCTCTTTCTCTCTCTCTGCCCCTCCCCCGCTCACTTTCTATTTCTCTCTGTCTCTCAAAAATAAATAAATGTTTAAAAAAATTCGAACTATATTTCTTTTTATTTTCTACATAAACAAAACTGTATGTGTGTATGTAGCGTAAAACTGCTTTCCAAATGATGTAAGTTCGTGCCATTTCAATCATTTCCAAATCATTTATTGAGTCTTAGAATTTCTTTTCCATGTAGCCCGTTGTACTGCTGGCTTATCACTGGGTATCCAGTGTAGACCGAACTGTGGTGAAGGAATGGCTGGGAGTGAGGGTCCACTCTTGGGTAGCAGTGGCTCTCACAGGCCCTGTGTTCCTGCCCACGGTGCCTCCACCAACGCCACCAGCCTGCCTCCTCCTTCAGTTCTCCTTCCGGGATGGCGGTCACCCTCAATGTTTCCGGTACCCTTTCCCCTCTGTGCCTTCACGCCAGCTCATGGCCTCTGCTGGGAATATGCCATCCTTTTAGGCTCTTTGCCAAATGGTATGGAAGAATTTGCAGTTTGTGCCTCTATACCAGAGCCACTGTTTGAGTGTGTGTGTGTGTGTGTCTGTGTGTGTATAGATAACAGATACCTATGTACATTAGATAATGAAATAAATGATCCTATGCATTTAACTCAGTTACAGTCTTTTGTTTGTGGAGAATAGTGGAAATAGAAGCTTCTGCCCACCCCAACCCCTCTGCCTTATATTTCTGTCTAAACGTATATTATAAGTTTTGAATGAAAGTCACTGTAAACTAGAGTCCAAACATTTAGAGTTTTAAAGAGCTGACTATAAGCTCTCCTGGGTTTTTATTCTGTAAAGCTTTAACGAACCTGCTCCTATGCCTAGTCATGTAATCTAACACCCCACTTGCCACTAATTCAAATAGAATAAACTACAAATAAAATAAACAAATAATGCCGAGAGCACATAATTATGGGCTCTTTGATGCTTTATTTGGCCTATTAAACTTTGTATAATTTGCCAAGGGAAATGTACTCAACATTGTCCCAACAAAGTGCATACATCTATTTTTTTTTATTTTTAACTCAATATTAAATTAAAATTAAAAATTAAAATTAAAATTAAAATTAAATTAAATCAAAATTAAATCTTTCAAACAACCTGATCTGATAACGGATTATCAAAGTAGATCTTCTATCTTTCTTCTTTTCGTGCACAGAAAAACCAAGACAAAGAACTGTTAAGTAATGTTCAAAGTCATAAAGTCAGGAAATAAAAGTGATTCCAAAACCACATTTCTCTGGCTCACAAAAACATGACCTTTTAACGTTCCCACCATATTGTCGGTAATAACATTTGTATTATTTGGTACAGCATTTAGAAATAGGAAATAATATGCAATGATTAATTTAATTTTTATAAACTGTTATGGTGGGGAAACCATCCATACCTAAAAGAAACTTATTTTCTGTTTTCTTATAAAATGTCTACACTCATTGCTTGTTTGCATCATTAATGAATCCATTACAGTATTATCTCTCAGTATACAGCTGCCTTTTTAGTTATGTCCATTTTCTGCTGTTCATGGTCCAGTGGTAGCTGGAGGGAAGGAAATCTAATATGAGTTTCTTAGAAGCCCTGGCATTTATATATTTCTATTCCGGAGGAATAGAATAGAATTGGTGAGTTAACAAGGTTTGGAAGAAAGACGAACTTCTCAGGATGATTCTTTTCATCGTGAAGAGCAGTAGTTTTTTTCCTTCTGCTGTATGGAGAGGTGGGCAGGGAGGTTTTGAGGGGAGGCAGATAGTGAAATCTGCTTCTGTCCGTGTGTGTTACGGTGATTTTAGAACTAAAGTCCTGCCGAACACAGTGCTGTACAACACCACCTCGTTATGCTCACTGATTCTGCAGGTGAGGACTCTGGAGACGGGAGGATGGCTCACTCTGCTTCACAAAGACTGGGTTCTCACCAGGAGTGACTTTACAGCTAGCGACCAGACTCCCAGGGAGGTGTCTTCATCTGCCAGTTGAAGCCATCCGTTGGCTGGGGGCTCAGCTGGTCTCTTTCACTTACCCATAGCTTCTCCCCGTGGCCTCTCTACAGGGGCTTGTTAGGCTTCCTTATAACATGGCAGCTGGCCCCACGAGCAAGCATCCTGAGAGAGAGGCAGAATTACGTGGTGTTTTATGACTTAATCTCAGAAATCACATGGCGTCGGGGTGCCTTGGGTGGCTCAGTCGGTTAGTTGTCCGAATTCGGCTCAGATCACGATCTCACAGTTCCTGGGTTCAAGCCCCGCATCAGGCTCTGCGATGACAGCTCAGAGCTCGGAGCCCGCTTCGGATTCTGGGTCTCCCTCTCTCTCTGCCCCTCCCCTGCTCGCACTCTGTCTCTCTCTGTCTCTTAAAAATGAATAAACGTTAAAAAAAATTTTTAAAAAGAAATTGCATGGCTTCATTTCCACCATATTCTGTGGATTGAGACAGTAACACTGGTTTATCCAGGTTCAAAAGAGGGACACAAACCTCACAGGAGATAAGAAGAATTTCAACGTATTCACATTGCATGAAGATTACTTGGAATGAAAGATATACAGCCATGCCATTTTGGAAAATACAGTCTGCCACGATGAGTCAAAGCTTAACATATGCTTTGTTTTACAAGCTGTCTGATTTCCCAACAGTGGAGGTATGAAAAGAATCAATGGTCTGGGAGTATTTGCCAGTTAAACTACCCATATCCTGGGCCACTCACTACAGACCAGTGAAAGTTGATTGTATACCCATTCTTGATGACTGGATCTTTGCTCCTTCTGTATTCCTATGATCTAGAAAGTGTGGCGTAAGACAGCTAATGCTCGTCGACTGCCAATCATTTCCTAACCTGCTCCATGATAGTGGTAAGAAAGACAGTAAGGAAGCCCATTCAAGTGGACGTTGCCTGGAAAACCAGCTGAATCGCAAAAAGGGAAATGCTGAAAATCTTGACCAAAACAATTCAGTAATAACGACAATGTTGACCTTCAAATTATTTTTTATTATCTGACAAAATATTTGAGGTTGTGTGCACACACATATGCAGGGGTATTGTTTAAGTCCTTAATTATTGTTGAACTGATAGTTGAATGACATCCTCAAGAAAAGTTCCACAAGGCAGAAACAAATTTGCCTGCGTATAGATCTCAATGGAAACACCCTCTTTTCCTTAAAAAGTAGGCCTTAGAAACAGACGCTCATGTACTGAGGAACAATTTCAAAACGTAACTTAAAGAAACACAGATTTATTTTTTAATCTGCAAATAAAGTTGGAAGTGCGTCAGTATCCTAGAATAAAGAAAGCATACTGGCAAAGACCCTTGAGAGGGTCATCTTAGTAGTGTGTCCAAGTGGAACTCCAAAATGAAAACAGGCTACGGAAATATCCAAAAGCTCCGCCCCCCCCCCCCCCCCCCGCCCCGCCAAAAAAATCTATTCAGTGTTCACCGTGTACTACTCTTCAAATTAGTTCAAAACATGGACATTCTTAATTTTCACTGGAATGGAAGTATGCTCGAGCTGGCATACATCACGGTCTTGTGTGGGGTTACAAAGAGGAACGGCATAATTCATAGGTACACAGACTGAAGATACATTATTCATGGCTTTCCCCCTCATCGCTCCCGGATCATAATCTCTTCCCCATGCCAATGAAATGCCTGTCATCCTGCAAATGATATCTAATTTAGCCCTGAGAGTTCCAGGATACATTTTGGGTATAAATAGCCACCATGTGACCAAGTCTCGCCATTACGCAAGACATCAGGAAGTAGGGGCGCCTGGGTGGCGCAGTCCGTTGAGCGTCCGACTTCAGCCAGGTCACGATCTCGCGGTCCGTGAGTTCGAGCCCCGCGTCGGGCTCTGGGCTGATGGCTCAGAGCCTGGAGCCTGCTTCCGATTCTGTGTGTCCCTCTCTCTCTGCCCCTCCCCCGTTCATGCTCTGTCTCTCTCTGTCCCAAAAATAAATAAATGTTGAAAAAAAAAATTTAAGACATCAGGAAGTAGAAGACATGGAAGATATATGAAAATGATGGATTCAGTCATCGTGGTAAGCAATTGTACACTGTGGTTGCTATTGGCAGTGTCATTTTTAGTGTTATTTCTAACATCTGCAAGTACTCCTTTTTTTGCTCACAGATGTCACCTTGTATTATTTATAAACTATTCTCAGTGCTAGAACTCTTCAAAAGTATGACTTAGTCCGTGGCTTGCGCGTTACATTTTACTAAGCGTAAGACCATGTCATGATTCTTAAGATAAAGTTTGTAAATTTGAATATTAATTGCTACCCGGAATCAATACTCAAGAATAGACATGTCTTTAGTGTGGGTTTTCCTCTTGGCTCTGCATAAATCTGGAGGCCCGTTTCCAGAACGGGAGACAAGTAACACAGCCGTCAGAACTTCATGTCCCCCAACCCTGTGGCAGCCCATGTTCATGACACTGCTGTTCTCACTCTCTGCTCATCCCACACGTCCCCTCATTCTCCACCTCCACCCACGAATACCTTTCACATGCACCCTCCTTTCAGAGCTGCTGTGCCCAGTTTTCTGTTCTCACCAGATTCTTCCCCCTTTCTTCTTAGGGAGCCACTGAGGAAAGAGCGAAGGTTTGACTGGGTTTCTCTTTCCACAGTTGTGTCTTTACTACCTGCTGGATCTCACGTGGCCATAATGTGTCACATGGTTGTGGGAAGCAGCCCACAGGGAATCTCATAGAGAGTCGTGCAATTTTAAAAGTGGAAGAGACCGTGGAAATAACGGAATCCAGTGTTTCTGCAGTGCGGCCAATTGAGCATAATAGTAATTATATTAACTAACACTTTTTGAGTATGGACTTCAGTTACAGGAGCCCAGTAATTCTATGTGGTAGACATTCTTTTCGTCAATATTTTAGAGAGGATACTGTCATGCAGAAAACGTCCCCGTCTTGCCCAGGACCGCACAAATCTCAACTGGAACTGGGAGTTAATTCATCCATCTAATTCCCAAGTCTCTGCGTAGCGTTCGTCCCCCTGATAGCTTCTTTTGCTCACCAACCGCCCAGAACACCGATCCTGAGAAATGCCATCGTTCTGCATGTAATAATCACATTTTCCCCCGACTTCTTGCCACGTCATGAGTGGCACTGGCAAACTTGACTTTTCCATCTCATGCAACTAACTTAGAGGCTCATTGAGAGTATGATCTCAGGACATAAAAACACTCAGTATAACAATAAACATGAGGTTTTATAATGATTTGTACTAGCCATAGCAGCACTGTTGTTTTTACATCAAAAGTTAGCTGATACTTTTCTTCAGTAAATAACCCTTAGCCTCAAAAGGCATATTTTGGGTGTGAATTTCCGGTTGAGGTACATTATGACATTAGAAATACCAAGTTGTATGTGTAACTTCAAGGACACGGAAAATCTAAGGCTTCGATGAACTAGAGAGTCATCTGAGAGCTCACAGGTGGTCACTAGTCCTTCTTTCCCACATCTGACGTGGAGTTTCTTCCCCTAAATAACAGTTGAGGAAACGTTTCTGATGAAGTTGTAGGCCACCTCAAACAGCAAGGAAAGTATTTAAGTTCTGAGACGTATCCATTTTATGCCATCCCAAAGCACAGACCTATACAAATTACAGGTTTATTACACGTAATCTAGCCTAGTAGTCTAGTAGTCTGTCCTGCTAAGGTCTCTTCCACCAACCAAAAATTATTTATCAGAGGTCCAGTGGAGGCTATTACGTAGTCACCTGTCTTTGCTCCTGTCCCACCTGTAAAGAGCACGAAGCGAATGAATTGGTTGCAAACCAGCTGTTCTAACTCCTCCCTCGTTCCAATGTCCAGTAGACATTGTTGAAAGTAACTACACTAGACCCTGTAGTTTGGTCTGTGTTTTACATACACCTTTGTAGCACAGTTCATAATTCTCAGTGTCGCATCCTCTGGTATAATTCCAAGACTATATTGTTCCCAAATTATGTGGCTTTCAAAATACAGCCTTCCCTGACTATTTGAAACTCACAAAGTCACTCACAGTATTTACTAGCTGCCATTTTAATGACCTTCAAATACTAGAATACTGCTATTCTAACTATTCTAGTAATTTCAAGTATAACATAGAGACATAGAGAAAATACCTTTAAAAGTATGTCTACGTAAATGGATAGATAAACCTTTTAGAAAAGGTTGCATTCATTGATTTGTGCCCTCGTTGCAATACATTGCAATTATTTCCTTAATGACGTGTTTTCCTTAGACTGTAAGTTATCCAAGGTGTATCTGTTTTGTATACCTACGCAGAATCTGGCATAGTTCCTGACATAACTACAAACATCCTCTCAAGCAACAGCTTTCGCAAAATTTTTTAATATTTGTTTCGTGTTATCACTAGTTCCCACAAACCTAGTGACTATCCATAGGAATGTATCATGCAGCAAATTAATTACAGAGAAAAGGTATCGTAATGCCTGAAACTTACTGCATATTGAGCTCCAATCCCCAAGGAAATTGAGTTATCAAATCAAAGATAAATACTAGAAAGAAATTGGCTATTTTAAATGAAAGGACTTGCTAGTGTGTTCTCCTCAATTAGCTAGAGGCATCCTTTTTTTTTTTTTACCTCCCTTTCCCTAAGTGTGTTTCCACTTACACACACACACAAACCTTTGTTTATGCGTGCAAATGCCATGAGGTTTAGAAACAGGTAATTCACGATAGTAGTGCAGCCATACTGTTTTGGAAGCAAGGAAGGAGAGTTTGATTTCTTTTTTTTTTTTATTGATGGGACAGTTTCATTCTGAATATTTTCCATAATGAAAAAGTGGTTTTCCATGAGGAAGGCCATGTGTGACACTGATTCTGGAATCTTGACAGCATTACTGCGGAAAGCCATGAATTCTGAGGGATTGGTAGGTTTTGGAATTCAAGATCACAGTTTAGATTCTTACATTCTGTTCCTTTCCATTAAATATCCACGACATTGTCATGGATGGAAAATCAAGGCGATTGTTTTTAGTTTTGAGAAACAGTTAACATTGTTCTGAAGTACCGCATCATCAAAGCCATTAAAGAATAAATGATATATCACAGTAATTGACCACTGTGTTTTGAGCAGGTGCAATTTTTATTTTTCCACAAGGCACACAATCTTATATACAATGCATACTTATCACCTTCCAAAATTGTAAGATATAAATAATATACACTGAAGAATATATGAGTATACTTTTGTTTCAAAGAAGAAAACGGCCTTAAGACAAACAGGTTTATGTCCTTCAGGGGTGGGATTTTCATATTTATGCTGAATCTGCCAAACAGCTCTTGTTGAGAGAAGAAATCTCATTGGATGGACATACAGCCTTGCCATAGTTTTTCCTTAAAAACATCTCATTTAAAGCCAGTGTATTCCTTTTTTTAAAAGTGTATTTATTTTGAGAGAGACAGAGAAAGCACAAGCAGGGGAAGGGCAGGAGAGAGAGAGAATCCTAAGCAGGCTCCTTGCTGTCAGAGCAGAGCCCAACACAGGGCTCAAACCCACAAACCGTGAGATCATGACCTGAGCCAAAATCAAGAATCAGACGCTTCACCGACTCAGCCACCCAGGCGCCCTCCAATGTATTCCTTTTGTTCCAGCCCATTTATCTTATTATGTCCCAATACTAGATGAAACATCTATAAATGTTCTCATAATGGGTCTGCAGACTCAAGAACTTGTATTTCTCGGTAATTTATCACAGAATGGAACAACTTTCTTAGGATTTATGTGAACATTCCCTCATGTTTTTCAAAACTAGCTTTCACAACTGCTTCTTTTTTAGTATTTAGTTTTGACTTATGTTCTTTGCAAAGGGGAGCCCTTAGATTCTGGAGTATTTCTGAGACATTAATGGTGGTTCCAGTCTCCTTCCAGTTAGAATTCTACGTTTTCACCCTCCTTGCTGCATCCTGCATGGATGTTTCATTCCTCTCTATTTTTTTTTATGACCCCTCACTAGATTTGACCTTCCAGAAGTCACCAGGGTGGGAAGATGGGAGTTTATGTAGAGCTGACCTCGAGATTAGATACACACAATTCTGGTCTCAAAGAGACACAGCAGACAGCGTGCCCTCCTCGCTGTGATGGGACAGCAGGACACAAACATACATTGTCACACACACACGCATGTGCACACGCATGCACACACGATCACACACACACATATATTCACACACACTCACATTCACAAACATATATACACATTCACATACATGCACACACACAGGCAGGCATGCAGAGATACACTCACACTTTCACATATGCATGCACACACCGTCAAGCACATGCACACACTTATGCACACAAAGACACATACGCCCATGTAATTCCTCACACATGCATGCACACGTGTGCACACATACACACTTTTGACAAGTAAATACTTTTGTGTAAGTGGTATTCTTCCTAATATATATGACTCACTTTTTCATCCTTTAAAGTAGCGCCCTAAAATGACAAGCCACTCTCTCTCCTCTTCCAGTTTGCGGAAATTGGTGCCCACAATAATAGAGAAATTTGTACAGCCCTCATGGGCACTTAGAGCTACTTCTTGGGCAGCAAACTTAGATATAAAAACGAGCAGGATAATCTGGCTAAAATTCAGCATCCAATAATGGCCATAGATGCCATAAGGGCACACGGGGTGCTAATTGAAAGAAAACCCATTACTGTAATTTCATTCCATGATTGTGTCTCTATTATATTTTTGCACCACTTAAGAATCCTTCAAGAAACCCTCCCGGGTCTTAGTGTTCCGTAAAGAGATTTTTATATTTCTCACACCAGTAGGGTTTGTTTCTGGAACTACTCTCTGTATAAATACCCCTCCCATAGGATAGCCACGATTTTTAACCATGCGGCGAATGCCAGTCAATATTTAAGCCCTTCCTACCTACATTTTGTTACAGGAATACAAAGCCACCTGAGAAAATCAATGAAATTTAAGAAATGCTCAAAGGAGTACTTCGTGTTCATTAGGAACCTTGCCTTTCTGCCTTACATCATCTATTAGATGCCATGGAAATCTGGAATATACACAAATATCATTGTAGTAAAATTCTGAAGCCATAATACAAAACCCTCAGGGCAAGATTTGTTTCCAAAAGGAGAGAGTATATACACAAGACAGAAAGTACACCATGAACGGAAATGACTACTGTGATGGTGCCTATGAGCACGAAGGCTGATACATTTGATTTCCCACTAAATTCCAGGGGATGCTGCCCTAGGAACATAGAAGAGATTGGGTGTTATCTCTAACTTATCCATTTCTTCTGCCCGGGCAAATTACAGAACAAGCCATTACCTCTGAAATCGTAAGTTTCAGGGGGAAAGAAAGGAGACTATGTCATCTGGAAGTTTGGGCCAAATTATCCTAAATGTGCTGCCCACGGCATTATCCTCAGCTGGTGTACTCTTCACAGAACACAGTGCAAGGTTGTGTCCACGCACCACGGGGGACATCGCGTCCTCGTTCAGCCCACGCTTCGGAACGTTTCTACTTCCTGCTGAAGGCCACATGATCCTAGCCCAAGATTAACACGGGCAAGACCCCCTCCCTCCCCGGAGAGAGAGAATTTGGTAGCAGCTATATATTCACCAAGAGACGCTGCATGTAGATTAGATTCTGCCAAGTCAACAACCGGGGAATGAGTACCATATTTCATAATTGACTAATACGTGCGTTGTGAGTACCGTTGAAGGACTAAATGGTACTCACGGGTCTGACAAAGACGGCACCTGACCAACTCCCAGAAAGCAGCTTATGTTGTCCCCAAATGTCTCAGCATCAGCTCTAACTCAGGGGATTCGTGTTAGTATGCCCTCGGGAGAGTGGCTGGCTGGAAGCCAAGCCCATTTCTTACTCGCATGTATCTACTATTATTTACAGGTGTAGTTATATACATTTTTGGTGGTATCTGCAGACACGCGTTGTCATGAAATTATTTAGCTGAATGGCATGCTGAAAAACCGACTGTGGCTTCTAAGAAACTAAACTCGGTTGGAAACCACCTTTGGTCTGTTGAAAGTAACTTCATACGCATCAAGGTAACTTCCCGTTATGCGTAAGCAGACACCTCAGGTGTGGGTCTGAGCCCTGCCTCCGCCGGAATCCTCACCGCACAGCCACGTGAAGTGCGTCCACAAAGCATCAAGCGAGCGGGGCACGTGCCCTAGGAACGGTCCTCGTTTGTATTCAGGTGGTCGCCGTCAACGTCAAGCATCTGGATTGGAGGCCCACTGAGCTCTGAAACCAAGGTGTTGTCTTGTCCTGTCTTTTTTCCTCAACAGAGCTTTTGGAACCGCGTTGCATGGGAAGGCCGCAGCAGGTGGGGCCCGGACTAAATTTAGGTAACCAGAAGAGAAAAGGCTTATTTCTTTGTCCATCAAAGGAACTCAGAATCAGCCGTGCTTCCCTGCCCTAGAAAGGGGCTGGATTTGCTTACTCAAGTCTTCTCCACTCCATCCCTACAGCCTTGATGCTTCCGCTGACCTGGGTCGCTAACCCAGCCAGCATCGTGGGACTTCAGACCACGAGACTTCTAAAAGTTTGTTAAAGATTCTACCTTTCCATCTCAGACTTCGGTGCTGATCTGAGTTAACCCTAGATCATTAAACTCTTCTCTTCCCGAAGAACTGTAGGAAGACATCTCCACGACTAGTCATACTGGTTTATTTGTCCCATCGACATCCCTCATGTAAGCAGGATCCTGAACGGCGTTGCGGACTCTACTGGTGCTCTGTCGCTCCGTCCTCATGTTAACTGGAAAGCAGAAGTCCCTAAAACACCGCTTGAAGTTTTCATCCAGAAACGCATAGAGAATGGGGTTCAGGCTGCTGTTGGTATAACCCAAGGCGATGCAGAAGTAATAGCTAGAGAGGGCAGCGGTGCTGTGAGAGGCATTCCCCAGGGCCTCCACAAGGATGAAGATGTGAATGGGGGTCCAACAGATGATAAAGACCGCCACCACCACCAGGACCAGCCTGGTGATGCGACGGAGGTTACGATCTTTCTCTCGGGAGCCAGAGAGGAGACGGACGCTCTTCAAGCGCAGGATCATCAGGGTGTAGCAGATGATGATAATGAGGACGGGGATCACGAAGGCGAAGACGAAGACACAGATCTTCATGAAGAGGTCCCACCAGGAGTACTCGTCATCCGGGAACTGCAAGGAGCACTCGATGACATCCACGTCTGGACAAGGTGAACAAAACAAACATAAGCACCAGAAGAACGTCTTTTCTTATGACCGTGGCTGCAGAGTATTCTAAAAGTGAGTGTGTGTCAGGGGCGGCTGGGTGGCTCAGTCGGTTGGGCGTCCGACTTCGCTCAGGTCACGATCTCACAGACTGTGAGTTCGAGCCCCACAGGCTCTGTGCTGACAGCTCAGAGCCTGGAGCCTGCTTCCGATTCTGTCTCCCTCTCTCCTTGCCCCTCCCCTGCTCGTGCTCTGTCCCCCCCCCCCACACCTCTCTCTCTCTCTCCTTCAAAACTAAATAAACATTAAAAAAATTTCAAAGTGAGTTTCAATACATTTGGGTGCAAAGGTACAATTACGGTGAGATGATATTACCTGAAGCAGATCACCAAATTGGGAATGAATGCTATATATGAAAACTATCTTATCTTTGTGCTTATTACAATGAAGCCATTTATTGGTGACATCACAATAGTATGGAATAAATGAGACAAGCTCGCAATAGGAATTATGCAGTTGTGGAGCCCAGTTTAATGTGGACGACTTTCAGAAGAGCTAAATTGATCATTTATAGCATAAGCCCTTACTTGTATTTCCATTTATTAATAATTCCCCCAGACCCACGGCTCTGGCAATAAAAGCTAGTATCTATTTGTAAGAAGTGATGAAATATTTCGAGTCTAGCCATTCAATTTAGCAAAAGTCAACTTGCCTGAAAGCATCAAGTGATTTATAAGAAATCATTATGTGTGTCAGTAAAAATTTATAAAAAAAAAAAACAATGCGTCCAAATACGAACCAGGAATTGTGACTTAACGGAATCAATTGATTCAGGGCATTGTTGAAACATGAGTAAACTTTTGGAAAAGAAAGAGAAGGAGGAAGAAAAGAAAAAGAAAACAGAAGATGGAAGGGGAAAAGAAGGAAGAAGAAAAACCTCATGAACACTGTCATCAAGAAAATTTGTAAGCAAGAAACATTTTTCGTTTTACTAACATTGACTATGTAACAGATAAACATTTCAGATGGCCACTTGGAAAATGGAGTTATTTGCTCTGCTGCTCGTGGCTGCACAGCATTCTCTTTGGAATGGCCTTACGATTGGAAAGAGCAGAGACCAGAAAGAACGGAGACCCAGGATAAGCCCTTTGATGATGCTTCCGCGGGGGGGCCTGCTCACCCCTCGAGGGCTCCCTTTCTCCCCAAGCATCAGTGAGTCCACATTTTGTCCTCTTCCGTCTGAGCAGTCGTTGAGCACAGAGCAGGCAGACCTCTTTGCCTCGATCCTTCCTTACCGGTAAGTAATCATTAGCAATAAGAGTGTAATTTTCATAATGATAATATTTTCTTCCCACATTGGGCATCTCTACGTCAAAAATGGCAAAAGAATATTTTTAGACAGGTGAAACAGTTCTATTTATGTTTTCTAAAACGTTTGGATGTGATCTTAGTCAAATATCCCTTAGGGAAAACAAAAGGTATCGTCTTAGAATTTCAATTAGACATATTTTCAAATACAAAGAATATAGTTGTTTTGGCCAATTAATAAAGATGACTTTCTTAGAAATATGTCTTTCATCAACCAGATGCCAGATCAAACCTTTCATTGGTAAATGCAAACTTCCAGAATAACTTGGGATTTTTGATCCTCTAAAAAAGTCATTGTTTAAACCACTATTACTATGAAGACTATTAGAAAAAAATAAGCATCTCTTTTAATTTTTGCTTTTTGTGTTTATGGGAATACCAACAGTTAAAATCATTTTTTAAAATCATCCCTATTATCGCTGAAAAAAGTATTTGTTAAACCACTTTTGACAGGTGACACATTGCAGGTGATTTGTCTATTGAGTCTAGCCTCCTCAAAGGTAGGGAACGTGTCTAATTTTTTGTTTTATTTTTTCCATGCTTAGTTTTTGTGTATTCCAAGATTGTCTCTTTCTTGAGGTCGGCCTCAGCTTAAATGTCACATCAAAGACATTTATACAGAGGCCACAGTCCTCTCCCTTGCAATCTATAATCTGTTTACATATTACACTCACCCTATTTTTAATCATCATATAATGACAGAAGCCAGACAGAAGCCCTCCTGTAATAAATAATATGTTACCTTTCCTGATGTTTTTCTCTCCATCCAGAATGCACACTACTTTCGGGTAGATACCCAGCGTGTTTCATTCAATATTTAATCCCTGCTAGATAGGGTGGTGAGAACCACAAGATGCTCAAGGAATACAAATTGTTAAATAAGAACATAAAGTGAGGGGTGCCGCAGTGGCTCAGCCGGTTAAGTGACCGACTTGGGCTCGGGTCATGATCTCACGGTTTGGGAGTTCGATCCCTGCGTCGGGCTCTGCGCTGACCGCTCAGAGCCTGGAGCTGCTTCGGATTCTGCGTCTCCCTCTCTCTCTGCCCCTCCCCTGCTCATGTTCTGTCTCTCTCTGTCTCTCAATAACAAATAAACGTTAAAAAAATTTTTTTTAAAGAACATAAGGGGCTGAAGCAGTAAAAATTGTTAAATAAGTGAATAAATGAATATCACGTGGAAACCCTCGAAAATAGGGACTGATCACAGTAGTTATTATGGAAAAGCAATCTGCTAAGACAAGTCAGGCAACATAAGAGCTGATATTTAACTTGGATACATCTTCTAACTGTGAGTATCAGCCTCCTCTTGAACAAATGATCTTGCATGTAGTAGGGGCTCAATAAATATTCGCCGAATGGGTGAAATAATCAACTACAGCTGCTTTTACAAGACTTTGGGAAACATCCAGTGATAGAGTTAGAAACATCCTCCGGAAATGTCAATGAATTTAAGTTCATCCCAACAAAGAGAAAGGAGAATACGGAGGCAATCGACAAGGAAATTCAAGTCCAAGGGCCCCATGTTTACAAACTGTTCTCTTTTGGGGAAAAGAAGGCATCTTTAGCCTTCGTGATGCACACAGGCCAAAAGTGAAGGATACAAAAGTATATTCCATGCAAATGGAAACCAAAAGAGAGCAGAAGTAGCTGTATTTACATCAGACAAAACTGCCTTCAACTTAGAAACTGTCTTGAGAGGCAAAGGAAGTCACTATATAATGATACAAGGGCCAAGTCACCAAAGCGGATGCAATAATTGTAAGTATATACGCACCCGACACTGGAGGACCTAAATATATCTACCATCTATTAAGAGAACTGAAGGGAGACATAGATAGTAATAATAGGGGACTTCTATATCCCGCTTTCAACAATAGATAGATCCTCCAGATATAAAATCAAGAAGGAAACAGCAGACTTGAACAGCACTATAAATAAAATGGACTTAACAGACACATACAAAACATTCAAGAGCAACAGAATACACATTAAAATATTAAACATTTAATTAATATTAATATGCAATTATAATATTAATATAATATTTAACACATTAATATTTAATCAATATTAATTAATCGATATTAATATTTAATTTGTTAAATATTTAAATATTTAAATATTAACGCACATGAAATCTTCTCCAGTATCGATCACACATTATGCCGCAAAGCAAGTCTTCACAAATTTAAGAGGACTGAAATCATATTAAGTGTCTTTGCTGACCGTGTCAAACTAGAAATCGAATGGGAGGAAAGCTGGAAAATTAACAAATATGTAGAAACTAAATAACACTCCTGAACCACCAATGGGTCAAAGAAAAAGTCAAAGTAAAATACAAAATGCTCGAGATGAATGGCAATGCAAATACAACATACCCAAACTAGGGGATGGTGGCAGAGGCAGTTCTTAGGGGAAAGTGCACAGTGATAACCACCTCGCGTGAAGAAAAAAGGAAGATCTCAAATAAATAAGCTACCTTTATGTATTAAGGAACTAGAAAAAGAAGAACAGACAAAGCCCAAAGTTGGTGGAAGGAAGGAAATAATGAAGAAAAAAAGCAGAAACAAATGCAACAGAGACCAGGAAAACAAGACAATACATAGAAACAGACAACAAACAGAAAATGACCAACAAAATCTTTTCGAAAAGATAAACAAAATCAAAGCCTTAGTTAGACTCAGAAAGAGACAGAAGACTAGGCGAAAGGAAAGACATTATAACTGGTAACACAGAAATACAAAGGATCATAAGAGACTACTATGAAGGATTACGTGTCAACAAATTGGAGAATCTAGAAGAAATGGATACATTTCTAGAAACATACAACCTACCAGGCTGAATCATAAAGAAATAGAAAGTCTGACAGATCAATAACAAGTAGATTGAGACATCAAAAAACCTCCTAACAAAGAAAACCCAAGCGCCAGATGGTTTCGCTGGTTAAGTTCTACCAAGCATTTGAAAAGGGTACCGGGGCGCCTGGGTGGCGCAGTCGGTTAAGCGTCCGACTTCAGCCAGGTCACGATCTCGCGGTCCGTGAGTTCGAGCCCCGCGTCAGGCTCTGGGCTGATGGCTAGGAGCCTGGAGCCTGTTTCCGATTCTGTGTCTCCCTCTCTCTCTGCCCCTCCCCCGTTCATGCTCTGTCTCTCTCTGTCCCCAAAATAAATAAAAACGTTGAAAAAAAAATTAAAAAAAAAAAAAAAGGGTACCGATCCAAGGGCTCCTGGGTGGCTCAGTCGGTTAGGCATCTGACCTCAGCTCAGGTCATGATCTCAGGGTTCATGAGTTCCAGCCCTGCGTCGGGCACTATGCTGACAGCTCAGGGCCTGGAGCCTGTCTTCGGATTCTGTGTCTCCCTCTCTCTGCCCCTCCTCCACTCACACTCTGTCTTTCTCTCTCTCTCTCTCTTTCTCTCTCTCTCAAAAATAAGTAAACATTAAAAAAATTTTAAAAAAAGGATGCCAATCCATTTCAAACTCTTTCAGAAGTTGAAGAGGAGGGCCCACTTTCCAAACTCATTTTACAAGGCCACCATGAACCTGATACCAAAGGCAGACAAGGACACCACAGACAAAGACACCACAATATCTCTGACGAGCAGAAATGCAAACATCCTATAAAACACTAGCAAACCAAATTCAACAGCACAGGAAAAAAACATATGCCAATATCAGGATTTATGCCTGCGATGGAAGCAGGATTTATCCCTGTGAGGATTCCCCAAATCCAACAATGTGACATCACATCCATAGAATGATAGATGAAAATCACGGTCACGTCGATAGATGCAGAAAAATATCTGACAGAAATTCAACATCCATTCATGATTAAAACTCTCCACATATTAAGTATGGAAGGAACGTAGCTCAACATAATAAAGACTGTGTATGGCGAGCCCACAGCTAACATCAAATTCAATGGTGAAGGATTTGAACGCTTTTCCTGTAAGATCAGGAACAAGGCAAAGACGCTCACTCTCACCACTTTTATTCAACATAGTATTGACAGTCCTAGCCAGGGCATTTAGGCAAGAAAAGAAATAAAAGGCATCCAAATCAGAAAGAAAGAAGTAAAATTGTTTGGGGAGGACACAGTCTTACGCGGAGAAAACCCTAAAGACTCGACTAAACCACTTTCGGTAAAGTTGCAGAATTCAAAAATCAACATACGACAAAAATCAGTTGCATTTCTATACACTAACAATAAGCTATCTGAAAAGTAAATACAACAATCCCATTTACGTTACCATCAAAAAAGAATAAAGTACTCACAAATCAATTTGTAAATAAGCCTAAAAGATCTGTATACTGATTACTGTAAAACACTGATGAAAGAAATTGAAGACACAAATAAATGCAAAGATATCTTATGTGCGTGAATCAGAAGAACTAACATTGTTAAAATGTCTACACGACGCAAAACAATCTATGAATTCAGTGCAACCTTTATCAAAACCCAATGGCATTTTTCACAGCCTTAGCCAAAATAATCCTCAAATGCCTACGGAACTACAAAGGACCCCGAATAGTCAAAGCAATTTTTTTTAAAATTTTTTTTTCAACGTTTATTTATTTTTGGGACAGAGAGAGACAGAGCATGAACGGGGGAGGGGCAGAGAGAGAGGGAGACACAGAATCAGAAACAGGCTCCAGGCTCTGAGCCATCAGCCCACAGCCCGACGCGGGGCTCGAACTCACGGACCGCGAGATCGTGACCTGGCTGAAGTCGGACGCTTAACCGACTGCGCCACCCAGGCACCCCGAAACAAAGCAATCTTGAGCAAGAACAAAGCTGGAGGTATCACGCTGCCCGATTATGAATTATATTACAAAGCCACAGTAATCAAAATAGTCTGGTACTGGCATAAAAAACAGACCCATATTCCAATGGAATGGATTAGAGAGCCCCGAAATAAACCCACGCCTATACAGTCAAGTAATCTTCCAATAAGGGTGCCAAAAATAGAAAATGGGGAAAGAATGGGCTCTTCAATAAATGGTGCTGGGAAAATGGGGTATCCACGTGCAAAAGAATGCACTTGGGGCCTTATACCATACACAAAAATCAACTCAAAGTGGATTAAGGACTTAACTGTAAATAAAACCATAAAACTTTTACAAAAAACGTAGGGGAAAAGCTTCTTGATAGCGGTCTTGGCAATGATTTTTTTTGGATGCGACGCCAAAGCACAAGTAACAGAACCAAAAATCAACAAGCGAGATTGCATCAAACTAATCCAACCTAGAAAAAAAGAAGAAAAAAAAAACCCCTCTTCTGCACAGCCAAGTACACAATCAACAAATTGAAAAGGCAGCCTGCGGAATGGAAGAAAATATCTGCAAATCATGTATCTGATAAGGGGCTAATATCTAAAAAATATAGGAGATCATACAACTCAATAGTGGAAAAGCAAATAATCTGATTTAAAAATGGGCAAAGAACCTGAATAGGCGTCTCCCCCCAAAAAGACACACAAATTGCCCACAGGTATATAAAAAGGTGCTCAACAGCACTAATCAACAGGGAAATGCAAATCAAAATCACTTCAAACCTGTTAGGGTGGCTATTATTAAAAAAAAAATGTGTCAGCAAAGATGTGCAGAAAAGGGATCCTGTTGGTGGGAATGCAAACTGGTGATACACACACACACACACACACACACACACACACACCAGAATATTATTCAGTCTTTTAAAAGAAAGAAATCTTGCCAACCGTGGCGACATGGATAGACCTGATACACGTTGTGCTAAGTGAAATAAGCCAGACAAAGAAATACAAATCCTATATGCTCTCCCTTATATATGGAATCTAAAATAATCGAATTCACAGAAGCAGAGACAAGAATTGTGCTTTCCAAGAGCTTGGGGCAGGAGGAACAGGGGAGACAATAAGTCAAAGGAAGGGTACAAAGTTTCAGTCATGCAAGTAAGTTCTGGGAATCTACTATGTAGCCCAGGTTCTGTAACTGACAATGTTGAGCTACATACCTGACATTTGCTAGGAGGGAGGAGACCTTAGGTTAAGTTTTCTTATCACACAAGAAACATAATAAACAAGGCAAGAAGAAACTTCGGGAGGTGGCAAAGGTCTGCCGTCTTGAGGGGATAACGGTTTCACAGGTATATAGCTATCTCCAAATGCACTGGGTTGTTTACATTAAATACGTACAGCTTTTTGCACGTCAACCGTAATAAAGTGATTTTTCTACAAAATAGTCTTTCTTCTGCTTTTAGATTTATATTAGAGGGCCGCGGCTTTCTTTTTTGGTATGGGTTCCAACGCCTCCAGGCTGTCGTAATTATAGAGTTAGTTCTAGTATCTAAACTAAAGCTTTTGTGGTGTTTGTTAAGAATATTTTTGTTTCTGCTTGTAGCCATTACACCAACTTCGTTATTTGGTCGTTATAATAGGCAGACTATGATTCCCAAAAGACAGGGTGTGCACATGTATACTATGTAAAATGTTATATTTAACATCTTATGCCCAGAAAGTGAAAATTTTGCTGTACACAAGAGCCTTCGATATTGAATGAATACCCTGTCGGATGTTGGTAAACATAGCAGGAAGGCAGGACCTGTTAAAATCATTACATCAGGTCAGATGCTAGCGAACATTGATCAAGTGCTTCCCAGACACACGCACTGCTTTCCAGCTTTCCAGCTTTCCATGCACGGACTCGATGGATCTGGAAAACACTCTAGGAGGGAGACACTGTTATCTACCCCTATTTTGCAAATGAGGACATTGAGGTACAGGAGTCTGAGTAATGTCTCCAAAGTGATACTGTCCATAAATGGGGAAATCAGGATTCGATTCCAGGCTATTTGCTTTCAGAATCTGTGCTCTTAACCAAAAAGAAGCCAGGAAGAAACCCAGAACATTAGCTGAGATTTCTTGTCCAGATGAGCCTGGGCTCGTGAAATTGACGCCTGATTTCCTTCAGTGAGCATTGTCCGCAAACAGAACACAATAAACTACCAATGCCATTCAGCTCTAATTCAGGGCATAGAGATTGTGTAAAACAGTCCTCTTCGTGATCCAAGAGTCCTGACATGGAGTGTCATCCAGCACTCCGAAATGAGTCCAGAGACAATCTTTCACCACATAGAAATCTGCTTTAGAAAAGAAAAGAAACAAAGAAAGAACGGAGCCCTCCGACGAGACTACTTTAATTTTCTCCCATTTTCTCCTCTATTTCTCCTCTATTTCTCCCTAGTTCTCCTCTGTTTCCTGCACAAATTAATCTTCTCCCAACACTGGTTGATCCCTTCTTCCACCACATCTGCACACATTCATCCACAGCAGCTCCTTCCTGGAAAAGCTACATCTACCTTCATTTTTCTCTTTCAAAAGCCAAACTGAAATCCGTTGCTTCTAGGACGTCATTTTCTGACAGTGATTAGAGGAGTGTAGTGGTTAAGTCTGCAAGCAGGTCATGAAATATCAAAATCAGTTCTTTCTTTACCATGGGGAAAATCACCGTCTTCTTTGACTACCTAGCCCATTCTTCTAGTCCTGGTGGTGTCTACATGGCCTCTCTTCTTGAATCCAATTATTAAGTATCAACACCCTAGGCTCAGAACGGTTTCTTGCAACTTTATTTCCATTTGTTGTATGCAGGAAGAAACAAACCCCTGTGTGTAATTAATCGTATTTTAAAATGCTTCTCTGATGAAGTTTGACAGGTCTTAAAATTTACCCAAGTATTACAGCTTAACATCCACCATAGCGAAGTTGGAAATTCATTTTATTGTTTAAGAAGGAAAAGATTGTATTTCATCAAAAATGTGGACTGGGCCAGGGACGCCTGGGGGGCTCGGTCAGTTGAATGTCTGACCTTGGCTCAGGTCATGATCTCACGGTTCGTGAGCTCGAGCCCCACGACAGGCTCTGTGCTGACAGCTCAGAGCCTAGAACCTGCTTTGGATTCTGTGTCTCCCTCTCTCTCTCTCTGCCCCTCCCCCACTCATGCTCTTTCTCTCTCTGTCTCTCAAAAATAAACATTCAAAAAAATTTTTTTTAATGTGGACTATGCCACGTAAGCTATGATTTTAGCACCTGCCCTTTCTTTGATCTGGCAAGCCCCCACTACACGTATTCAACTGTCTGTATCCCCAGGTATCATGAGCCTCCCTAATAAACTAGAACATTTAGAGAACTGCTAGAGCAGTAAATAGCATTTATAAAGTCCAAAGTGGTGGTTCTGCTCCCTTCTTCCCAAGGAATCTCTAAGCAAAACTTCCCCAGCAGCAATTCTCACCCAGGCTACAGGTCAGAGTCATCTGGGGCCATCTAAAAAATCTTGACCCCCAGACGGTACCTCAGGTCAATTAACCCAGAGACCCTCCAGAGGTGAGACCCGGGCATTAGTTCAGATGACCCTTGAACAACATGGGTTTGAACTGCACAGGTGCACTTATACATAGATTTTTTTTTTCTAAATACAGTACAGTACTATAATTGTATTTTCTCCACCTTATGATTTTCTTAATAACATCTTCTTTTCTCTAGCTTACTTTATCCTAAGAATATAGCATAGGAACATATACAAAACATGTTAGTTGACTATTTACGTTATCAGTAAGGCTTCTGGGTCAATAGTAGACTATTAGTAGTAGTTAAGTTTTGGGGAATCAAAAGTCAGACATAGATTTTTAACTGCATGGGGCTGGTGCCCCCCCCCCCACATGGTTCAAGGATCAACTGTATTTTCTAAAGTACCCAGGCGTTAGAACCACCATCTTAGAAATACCGGGGAAACATCAAGTATCCTGTTTGCATTGGGTGAGAACTAAAATGTCCAAAATCTAAGTTTTGCTGATGTGTGCTATCCTCCATCTGTGAACCCGATTTTGAATGGCTTACAGCCAGATGAAGCTATTATGATAGGGACGTGAAGATTAACGCCTAAAGAAAAAGAGTAAAGAGCCAGCATAGATGTCTAATGATTTAGGGTCCTCTTTTGGGGAGAGAGAAAAGCAGTGAGTAGGTGTATCTTAGAATCGCCAGGATGCAATGTAATTGTATTCTAAAAATCCACATGCCTGTGGTTCCCTGTTTCATCCCCACTCCTCCAGATTCTGATAAGCACTTCCAGAATAGCAGATAGGCTGGGCATCTGTATCTGGGTAATGTCTTTATCCTCTCCTATGTGTAGATTCGGACAGCACAGATGGTTGTGTCTCTCATCTTCCGTGGATTTAGGCATAGTATTTCCACTGGCTTTTGGTTTTTCCCCTAGCTGTGTGTCCTACTCACTTGCACATCAGGAGTTTACATCATTAGAAGTAAGGTTTTTGCAAATGAGGTGACAATGATGGTCCTTACCTTCCCTGACTTTGGTCCCTCCAAGGACTATCGCGGATATGCCGACAGATGACGATAAGAGCCAAATACAGATGTTGATGATCTTTGCTTTCATGGGTGTGCGAAAGTCTAAAGCCTTGACGGGGTGGCACACAGCAATGTATCGGTCCACACTCATCATGGTCAAGGTGAATATGCTGGTAAACATGTTATAGTAGTCAATGGAAATGACAATCTTGCACAGCACGTCCCCAAATGGCCAGGAATTCATCAGATAGACGGTGCTCTGGAAGGGCATGGTCGTAGTAACTAAAGCATCCGCCAACGCCAGGTTAAATATATAAATGTTGGTTGCTGTCTTCATCTTTGTGTATCTAAAAGACAAGAAACAAGGTCATTTCTCTTCATCTTCAGGTCAAATCCAGGTGTCTAATATGCAAAAGGACTGTTCTAGACATTAGGAGTAGTAGAAAACAATGGGCAAAAGTCTCTGACTTTACCTAGCTTTTATTCTCGTGCTGTGTTCAAAATATAATTAAATTTTAAAAAGGCAAAGGATAGCATACATAAACAGATGAATACACGTATAGATCTTTTGGACAGACTTGTGTATAATACAGGTCTTTATGTTGTGACTGGCAATTCATTTTAACCCTGGAGCTGCTTGGCCTTAAGCATGTTTTACATAATTTATCTTTTCCCTTTCCCTGAATAAAACAAAGATAAAACTTACTCAACTTTTCCTCGGGGTCATTTCGAGAAATCCGTCATTGTGATTATGTCTCTTGAAAATCCAAAATGGTCTTCTTTTTTAAATTTAATTTTAGTTTATTTAAATTTTAGTTAACATACAATACTGGTTTCAGTTGTAGAATTCAGTGATTCATCACTTACATACAACACCCAGTGCTCATCCCAAGTGCCCTCCCCTCACCCATCTAGCCCATCTCCCACCCACCTCCCTCTGTCAACCCATAGTTTGCTATCATTAAGAGTCTCTTGTGGTTTGTTTCCTTCTCTTCCCTTTTCCCCCATGTATGTTTTGTCTCTTAAATTCCACATATGAGTGAAATATATGGTGTTTGTCTTCCTCTGATTGACTTATTTCGTCTAGCAGAATACATTCTAGCTCCATCCACATCACTGCAAATGGCAAGATTTCATTCTTTTTGATGGCTGAGTAATATTCTATTATATATATATATATATTCTATTTTATATATATATTCTATATATATATAAAATATATATATATTTTATATAAATATAAATAAAAATTTATATATATAGTTATATATATTGTTTTATGTATGTATGTGTATATACACACACACACACACATATATATATATATATATATATATATACATGTATATATGTACACACACACACACACACACACCACATCTTCTTTATCCATTCATCAGTCGATGGACACTTGGGCTCTTTCCATAGTTTGGTTACTGTTGATAATGTTGCTATAAACATTGGGGTACATGTACTTCTTCAAATCTGTATTTTTGTATCCTTTGGGTAGATACTTAATTATGCAATTGCTGGATCGTAGGGTAGTTCTATTTTTAGTTTCTTGAGGAACCTCCACACTGTTTTCCAGAGGAGCTGCACCAGTGTGCATTCCCACCAACAGTACCCTCTCTCCAGTTTTCACTTTGAAAATAACATTCAATTTTGGGATGAGCACTGAGTGTTATATGTAAGTGATGAATCACTAAATTCTATTCCTGAAATCATTATTACACTATATATTAACTAACTTGGATTTAAATCATAAATAAATAAATAAATAAATAAATAAATAAAATACTTTCCATCTTAATGGCTAAAACATAACTAAGTCTGTTGATTTTGTTTGCCAGTGTGCCACTAGTTTTTTCGTCTTAAATGCATTATGTACATAAAGCAGACTGAGTTCTTCTTTATACACATCATGGCACTCGATGTAATCTAGCACAGTAGGTGAGAAATAACTCAGTTTTTCTTTACTCTCATCTTGAGAGATTTTTAAAGCACATAAGTTGCTTCCTCTTCCAACTGAGGGGACAGTCATTTTCAAAGCAGGTCGGAAAGATTGCCTTTAAGCCCAAATGATTCTTTCCACCATAACATGAAGTTTAGAACAACTCCATTTTCAACTGAAACGGAATTAAAAGGATTGTTTTACTTAGAGAACACTCCCTCGGGGATCTACGGGGCAGGAAATGTTCCAAATGCTATCGGCAGGTTTCCAGAGGCCAAAGGCTAAGATACGTAGGGGAAATCCATGTTAATTACTTTCCACACACGTCCGATTTGCAGACCTTATCGTAAGTAATTCCGCCATGCCCCATGGACTTTCTTAATGTTATGGCTTTGGCTTTCATTGAAGGGCATTTGTAAGGAGATGTCTTATGGAGAGCTACTGCTTTGGCTACAAAATCAAAATCAGTGGTTATTATTGATCACTGCCAGGGTGTCTCTCAACACATAAATATCCACATAAGAAATGTCTTTTAACGTGTAGTGACAGAACAGCCGGGGCTCTCCTGGGAGGCAGAGTGGTCTTCTGTGAAGTCAGATCATCCTGCGTCTGGGCTCAGTGTAAAACTTTCCTGAGTTTCAGTTCCTGTTACATAAAGATAATAAAATCAAACGGCCATAAAGGCAGTAGATGACCTGGCTCAAAATGTGTGACACACAGGATCATACTTCATTCTCATCGTCCCACTCCCCCCCCCCCCCAATCCTCCCCTGGTCTCTCCTCTTCTTGCTAGGAAATGGCCTGTCAGTGCTTGGATGAAGGCATGGTCAAGACGGCCACAGACTCAGGAGCTGTTGGTTTCCATTTTCATGCTCTGCCATCTAAGCGGTGCTCTAATCTGGAGAACGAGGAGTTTACTTTAAAATATGTCGTATTTTCCCTTTACAGTTTTCACTCAAATATTATTAAGTGGCCTGTAAGTTCTAGAAAGTGATTAAATGTGTATGACCAATGCTCAGAGCTTAGGCTTTATAAAGGCACAGGTAACTAGGGAAGGTCCACTTGCTGAGACAGAACAAATGTTTCAAGGGAGCAAGACGGAAATAGTATCTGTTCAAATACTGTCTTCTTTAAGATGCGGTTTTATGTTTGAAAAGCGCATCTTACAGGCCGACCTCCTGTTCTTTCCATTTTCTCCCCCACAAATCCCTGATATTAACAAAGATTTTAGCAAGCAGTGCCTTTAACTTCTGCTCTCGGATTTAGTGACCTTGATATTCTCCTCTTACTCTATGAAGTTAGACGGACGTCCCCTGCCTTACACAGTTGGGTCGACCTGGGTTCTGGTCCTTATGTTTCCCTCCAACTGTTAAGATTTTGGACATGTCACTAAAACCTGGGCTTTGGATTCTCAACTCTAAAATGAGGAATATAATGCTTATCTTAAAGAGCTCCTGAGATAACTACGGACTGCCCCTGCTCCGAAGAATATGTCTCATTTACTCCATGGTCTTCACCTCTTCTCCCTCTTTTATGTATGTGGAAGCCCCCAGTTACGACCAGAAGAGAGGAACCTAGTTTTTCGTCAGAGCCGTGGTTTAGCTTGAACACAAAAGATAATAGTAAAAATGATGCCTGCGACCTTATACGCTGGAAGAGTATGAATGGAATGAAAAAGGAGTTATGATAAAAATGTAACATGTCCTTATCAGTAACCGCCAAATTATGGAAAGGGCCCAAATGTCCACTGACTGATGAGTGGATAAAGAAGTGGAATACACGATGGAATATTACTCAGCCATCAAAAAGAAGAAAACCCTGCCATTTGCACTGACATGGATGGAACCAGAATGCATTATGCTAAGTGAGAGAAGTCAGAGAAAGACAGACGCCATATGATTCCACTCATATGTGGAATTTAAGAAACAAAACAGATGAATACAGGCGGAGGAAAAACATGAGAGGGGGGCAAGCCATAAGAGACTCGTAACTATAGAGAACAAACTGAGGGCTGCTGGAGGCGAGGTGGGTGGGGGTTGGGCTAGATGGGTGGTGGGTATGAAAGAGGGCACTTGTGATGAGCAATGAGTGATGTACACAAGCGATGAATCACTAAATGCTGCTCCTGAAACTAACATTATACTATATGCTAACTACCTAGAATGTAAACAAAAAGCTGACACATAAAATATAACGTGCACCTTTAAGCAATCACAAAATCACAAAAGATGAGTGATTTGCTCTTAAGTCTTCCAAAAAGACTTTCAACGAGTAAATGTATGAAATTGCTTAAGCCTTGAGCTTCTAAAGAATTCAGATCTGGCCATCAGATCTCAGAAGAAGAGAGATGAGCACCTATAACAGAAATGTCTACAAATTACACAAAATTTTAACGAGACTCGTCGAAGCAAAAGTCCTTGCTCCCTGAGAAACAAGCTTTTCTCAGACCATTCACGTGGGAGCTACCACTGTCACCCCCGGGGGTGACACCTACCAGAGACCTAGAGATGGTCCTGTGCCCTCCTGCCATGGACAACCCCGTATCTGCCAGCATGCTGGTGTCACCGCATCACTCTGGTTTCCAACTGGTTCATGTTCACGATGACAGTCTCGATACCCACTTATTTCAAACACTCCCTGCATCAGACTCTGCTGTACGTCCCACAGATGCACCCCACTCAGTCCTCACCCCAGCTCCACGTGGCAGGCATCAGTAACCCTATTCTACAGCTGAGGCCACTGAGAATCACCAGACTTCCGTGCATTTCTCAAGGTCATATGGTTGTAAAAGGTATTGCAAGGGGCGCCTGGGTGGCTCAGCTGGTTGAGCTGTAGGGCTCTTGATTTCGGCTCAGGCCGTGATCTCATTTACCACACCGAAAGGGAGAACTGACAGGTATAATTCTGAGTAGTGAATAAACTACGAGTTAACGAGGATTTGCTGACGGTCCTTCAGGCACGTTACCCGACTGGATCCTGGGACAGCGCGGTAAGACCCTCGTGGTCAAGGCGGTCTGGTTGAGGACTCGGGGATTGTTTGTGTTTCATCAAATGGAGAGAGTCGTTAGTCCTTTCAATCAGATGTCCCTGGGAGGGGCGGGGCGGGGAGGGGGGGTGGAGTAAGCTTTCTTACTACGAGAAGATATGAAATTATGTTCCATTTCCTCCACACTGCTTTACAAAAATTTGCGAGTATTTCGAGTAAAATGGCACCATCTGGGTGGGAAGCTGGAGGGGGGCTGGCAGTGAGTGGTTGCACTTTTTAGCTTGCGCCCCACAGGAGCATATGGCACGAAACGAGCAAAGTCTGTGGGCTGTCCCTGCGACACTTGCCAATGTTACAAACCTGGAGACGACGATAAGGGACACGGGTCGGGCCATGAAGAAAGCCATCGCCTGGCAAAGCGGCACAACGTGTCTCCGGGAGTAAGAAATGCTCCCCGGCACACATTAACTCAAGACCTTCCTACCGTAGTTCCCTACAGAGAATTGAGGGGGGAGGTGCTCTTAGATTGGCAGTCACACACGAACAGGGTTTTGTGCTGAGCCATCAGGAACCAGCGTCACCAGGCGGGGGTTCCGGGAGAGCGCGGCACCTGCCGTGAGAAAAATGAGGCACGAGCGGGAGGAACACTGACCTTGCAACACAGCAGTCCTAAGACGGTTCCTCGTCCTTCCCATGCGCCTCCTGTGCTCTGACAATATACGGGTAGAAGAGCCCATATTTGGGTTAGCAGCATCCCTTCCTGTTGAGGTACACTGCCCAAGTGCTGTCTGAATTGAAATTTAAATGATGCTTCTTCAGTCAGGAGCTCTTTTTTTAGCTTTGCGACAGCATAATACATCCAGGATCTTGATGGGTAATCATCATCCATCTTTAAATACACACACAGGTTTTCCATTTTGTGGATTCCAGGCATTTTTAGCTCTTACCTCCAATTGCCCCCCACGCTGACAATACACACACCCTCCCTTGTCTCTTGTTAGAGTCAAGCTTCCTCCCCTGTCTTTATCGTTTCATTATTTCAACACATTTTTAAGTGCTCCATACCCAGCAACATACTGGCCGTTGAGCGTGACTGAAAGACTCAATATACAGACGGTGCCCCCGGGGAGCTTTTCAACCAATGGAGTCAAAAATTACCACGGGCACTAGAGGGACAGACGGTAGGGAAGGATCAGTGTGTGGGGAAGAGATTGGGGCACATTGTAAAGAAGAGAAGACCTGGACAGGATCTTGCGCTTCGCTGTTTCTCAGGGGTTCCGTGGAGTGCACACCTCAAGAGTAAAGGAAGTCGGAGCTGTCATTCCAAAGTTTCTCCAGGAGGCAGAGATTTTATCAGAGAAATCATGTGGTTCTGTGAATTCTGCTTCTTCCAGCAGCTCAAGATCGAAAAACATTCTGGTAAGTGTGGTTAAGTAAGCATCATGAGGGTAATAATAATAATAATAACCCTTGAGATGAGCAAATGGGGCATGATTCAGGCGACATGAATATAGAACATTAGCATGCCCCCCTCTGGACAAAGGCTGTCGGGTACTTTATCGTGTTGGAGTTTTTCCACAAGCAATACCCATTGTTTGGGTGAGGAAACAGTAAGGAGGAGGTAAATGGCTTGCCTCAGACCACAAACGAGTGAGACAGTGGGAAGTAAGAGCTGAGCCTTCTGAGTAGCCATGAAACCACAGCGCCAACAGAATGAAACAAACACCCGAGTGGTCATTTTTCTGAATAGACCCCTTTACTACGGCAGACACCTAAGGGCCAACAGAATGCACCTGAAGAATGGCTGTTTGGTCTGGTGAACCAATGGCTCCTGACCCACAGGAAGCTGGCCGCCATATTACAACCCTGGGGCTGTAGGCACTAGGGTCTCAAGACCCCCAACACACCAGGCTCAGGAGAAGGACATTTCTCTGGACAGTCCTGTGAAACCAACAGCGGAAGACTAGCACAATGAGAGACGTGTTTTGACACTCTCTTCTCTATGTGGCCATCGAGCATGACTTATTCGTTTTCCAGATTTAGAGCATTCCAGATTTTATGTTTTAAATGATCACAAAGGATGGCTTTACCAATGTGAATTTTCAGAAGAGTTCATTTGAAAACACAAGGAGTTTGCCTCGTGAATTCTCCAGATGACTTTCAGTTCATCCCGATGAAATTAATTGGCTACCCGACATCTTTTTGGATTATTTACTATTGAAATTATGGTTCTTTCCTCAGGGGTAACAGCTTATTGATATTTAAGGGAAGGAAGGGAAATTCAGTCACTTGCTCCGATGATCTGACTCTGCAATTGAATATACTCACTATATTCACATAGTCACTATGTGAATTCGCTATGTGAATTCATAGACTCACACGGATTCATGTAGATGGTCACGTCCCTTCAGTTCCCCAGAATTACTCACCCACGTGCAAAGAGCAAAAGCTATAGGGAGTACAGTGGAGCAGACTGTGTCCCTGCGTCCCACGACTGTCACCACCTCAGTGACCACGCTGGCAGTGAGATACAGCTGGAATGGTGGACATCTGTCATGTTGCATGGCCGGCAAGGCTGTCCATGCGGGTGGTGGGAGAATGCAGAGTGGTGATTTCACTACAGTAGCTGGTGCCCTGGACCTGCTCATTCTCTGTTGGCATGGCCTTGACTCCCAGAACGAATGGTCTAGTGTATCCAGCTGTGCACTACCATGCCTAACAATGTCCAGTAGAAAACTACAAACCTCAGACGACTGACGTGTACCAATCGTCAGCTCTCTGGATACTCAGAAGTATACAGATATCTCAAATGACTTTTTCCAATTTTATACAGAAAACTGACATAGCTAAAGTAAGCCACAGGATGCTGGTAGAAAGGAGAGAAGACTACCCTCCCGCTCTGTCCTCTACCAGAAGGAAACACCCCCTTCACTAGGTGAAGAGAGTTTAGCCCCTGGTGAAGTTAAACGAGTTAATACTGAGAAAATCGTTCCCATTGTTAAAGAAAATGCTCGCTCAGAACTCTAGCCATTGTTAATCTGAAAGCTTCCCTCCCCACCTTTGCATCAGTTCCTTTGGGATCTCTGAATTCATCACAGTCATCACATACTTTCTGCTTTTCTCCTCTTTCATCTAAAGTCTGGCCGGCTGGACCAAGGAAGGAGGTAAGCGTTTAAATAAAAATACGCACACACGTACACACACACACACACATAAGCCTTTTACGATATTATCCCTACTCCTATAATCTACTCTCTTACGTAAATTTTCTTTATCTCAGACATAAACTGGCGTCCGCTCCAAAGAAAGAAACAGAAATTGGCTGATTTTCTGTGGGGGGATAAATAAATCTTTTGTTAATACAGTTGAGCCGGCATTATTTGCACCACTCAAACCACATAAGCCAAACCTTAGAGAAAAGGAGAGAAGACTGCCCTGCAGCCACACAATGTTACGATTTTGCACTGAGGCCAGAGCCCCCCACCTGCATCCCCGGGGGGGGGGGGGGGGGGGGGGGGGGGGGGGGGGGGGGGGGGGGGGGGGGGGGGGGGCAAGAGGAATTGAGTGCATCTGGAAGTTAATCTGCAGTGCAGAAGGTGCCAGCTGCACAGTTCCCACTGAGATACTGCTGCTCAAGAGATACAGCCGAGTGATTAATGGAGAGGAGCAAACACCTCCCAGCCAGAAAGAAGTCCCTCCTAAAACCAACTATAAGACTGTCACCACGGAAAATTGTAAAGCCTCATAAAGTCAACAGAAACAGGAAGTGATTTTGAAGAGTACAATTGTGCCTGGAGTCTGCTAAACGTTAGGACCTGGATAGCTGATGACCAGCTTGGTTTTCTTTCTTTCTTTTTCTTTTGTATTCGGGGGAAGGGGCAGCTGGTTAGTCTCTGATCCCTGCCGCCGTCCACAAGGATTCGGATTTCGGCTACAGTCACGTGCCACAGGGAAGAAACTAATTCCATTTTGCTAATCCATATCACCAATTGCAACGAAACCGATTCTCTCTCTTAAGAGCTTGTCAAGTAATAATTACTCCGAGAAATGCAAGATGGGCACTTTTGAAAATGACTTCTGGACCGATCTTTACTAGGCTTACTTGAAAGGAAACGTTTAATGCCGATTCCAAGAGAGGGCTCAGGATAAACTAGAACATATTTTTCAGTCAAAGCCTGAGGCAAGGCTGATGTCAGATAGGGGGCAGCACAAGGTTAATTATACCCACAAGTCTCTGCTTTGTCTTCAACGCCTCTCCAGGTGTAGTCTGGCGATATTATCCAAGGTAGGCTACGGTGACATCTGAGAAAATCTGGAATATGTGTACATAGAACTGCAGCGATGGATGGAAAAGAGGCAGGCAGGGCAGCGCTCTGACTGGGTCGCCTCACTTCTCAGACTTCCCCACTTTGGTGACAGCCACACCCTTTTCTGGGACGGACCCAAGTTCAACCATGGGGCCCAGATGAACTCAGGGGTGACCTGAGGCAGCATATGCCACGTAACCTAAGACGGTCTCGGCGCAGTGGGACTCCTGTCAGTGGCTTGGGGAGGAAACACTATGTCCCCCAAGTTATGAGCAAGAAAACAGGTGCCTTTGTAAAAAGAACAACCTGTGTGCCCAGCAAGCTTGGGTGGGTTGGCTGCCTTTGGAGAAGAAATTTGGGTTCAGGAAATAGAACCATATCCAGACTATTTTTGCGGTTCTGGTTGTTGTTGTTGTTGGTTGTTGTTTGGTTGGTTGTTTTGATTTGGTTTTTGTTTTGTTTTCCCAAGCCCTTACAAATGTCCTTTTAGGACACTTCAACACTGCCCAGGTTGAACTGTAGGGACGCAGAAGTCTTCTACTCTCAAGGCAAAGGTAGAGTATTGACACCCTATAGGTCTTTATTGTGGTAGCAATGAAGCAAGGAAAACTCACGAGAAAAGAAAAAGGCAAACCTAAAGACCAAGGAACAAGCAATTTTGATTCCTTCTATTTTTGCCCTAGTAATTTTTCCCTTGTTTATCCTTACGTTTTACTCAACAAGATGCAGACCTTCACAAGAGTAATCCAATATGGCTGGTGTCTGTATCAGAGGAGATTAGGACACAGATACATGACCTTAGACCCTGTGAGGACACAGGGAGAAAAGGGCCATCTACAAGCCAAGGAGAGAGGTCTCCAAAGAAACCAGCCCGGCCAGCACCTTGACCTCAGACTTCTGTCCTCCCTGTGAGAAAACAAGTTCTATTGTTTAAGCCACCCAGTCATGGGTGGCACTTTGTCACGAAGGTCCTAGTGCACTAACATAGGGCAGAGCAGCCCTATGAAGGAAGTTCCACCTGGGGCCAGCAGCCTGCCTCTCCTGACACCTGCCCCACGGGTTCCAGACTTACTCAGCCAGCCCCACAGTCACATAACCCAATTCCTTACAACGAATCTCTTCACATGTACGTCTCCTACTGGTTCTGCTGTTCTGGTTGATTCCCGACTAATACAGAGAGTATGCAAAGTGAGGACAGAAGCTCCGAGAAGGCTCTGGAAAATACGACCAATTGAGAAACACGAGAGGAAGAGGGGTCTGTGATGCAGACAAGAGAAACCCAGAAGGCGTGGCAGGGAGTCAAGGACAGGGTGCTGAGAACGCGACGGGCATAGGATTGGTCGGGCATGCCAAACCTCCCCAGAATGGCGTGCCTGGGTGGCTCAGTTGGTTACGTGCCCGACTCTCAATTTCAGTTCAGGTCATGATCTCACCGTTCATGGGATGGAGCCCCACAGTTGTCATGAGCTAAGGGAACCCAGAAGAGTAGGAGGGCCATGGACATCGATCACCTGTAAGATGACAGAGGTTTGAGGATGTCCCGATGCTCAGGAGACAAAATCAGTGGAGAGATTACAGATAGCGTAGGAAGGAGATCCCTGACACTGCAGAGACTCCAGAAGAGCAGGAGGTGAGGAGATTCAGCTCACAGGGGCAGGGAATTACCCTGGACAGAAAGAAGGAAATGTCTCCACTGAGATGCCAAGGAATGAGGGGAGGGCGGCTGCCGAAACACATCCGTAGGAAAAGTGCTCCCAGAAGCCTGATTCTAGAGTCTCGGTGCACAACTGGATCAGACCATTCCCTTGACCATGAAGAATTACGGTCGGGGAGAGGGCTTAGGCATTGGTATTGATTAAATTAGGGTTGGGTGTTTTTTTGGTTTTTGGTTTTTGGTTTTTTTTTTTTTTAAGTGAGAAATGGGAAAGGGAATGGGCTCTTTCTGGAAAGAGGAGAGAGACACAGAAAAACCAGGCAGACTTGGGGTCAGATACACTTGAAGGCGGCGACCTGGCCTTGGCAAAGGTAACAGTGACTTTATTCAGCAGAATTCAATTAGCTGTGTAGAGGAATCAGGAAGACATGGTCGTGGCTTGATCCAGGGTGAAGCTTTGGTGGAAGACATGGATGGTACATGGATGTACCAGGATGGTACAGCAGGAACTGAGCTGAGCAGCGGACTAAAGCGCAGGAAGGACCTGGGTCAGGCTGGCTCCACAGTTAGCAAGGTGCCACTTCAGTCAGTTTGTTTCATCGAGATTAAACGAAATAACGCACACGAAGTAGACAGCTTTATCGGCCTGGCAGACCCTTAAGTTTTGGTCCTGTCTGCTACGGGGGAGACAGCTGTACGCGTGGAAGTTGTGGGAGGATGGAAGTTTAAGATGTCCCAGGTGAGACAGCCTGGCGAGAACCGGGTGTGGGTGGGCATCGGGGCGTGCCCTGCAGGTGAGGGACACAGGAGGCGGTGGAGAGCACACAGGGTTAGGATCCTACGCGCCACGCCCGTGGGCACACCCAAAGTGTCAGCAGGAGCCAAAGACGTGGATCCAGGGCCAAGGTAAGAACCTCCCACCCCAGGGCCACGAACCAGAAAGCCTGGCGAGAAGGGAGGCTGGGGTGCTTCGTTTTAAGGTGCTCACAGTGACAAGCTACCGTGCCCTCACATGAGGCAGTTAAGGCAGTTGGTACTAAGACATGACGAAAACCTCGAAGCTTCCAATACATTCAGAGGATACTGGGCAACATTTCAGGTACCCAAAGTGGGAAAGCTATTTGTCAGATGGGTCTAAAAAACAATCCAAGCCTTTTTCCACAACCCTAACTTTCTCCCCAGGTCTGAGCTGGCCATTTCAGACCCGTACCCGTCCTGGCATCCAAGCATCTAAACCCCGTCTCTAGAACGATGTCCCAGATGACTGAACCATGACCCTTTCCAACGTATAATATTTTAAAAGCGTCGTTCTCCAAAGTCATCCTCAATCTTTTCAAACAGCGTCGCTCAGTCCTCAGCACGGAAGATGAAAGCCGCGTTTCAATCTGCACTCCGCCTGGGCTCTCAGTTCCCCTGTGAACACCACAGCGCCCCCCTTTCAAATCTTCAGCTGCTTCTTCGGAGCGCAATAAACCCGAGGCCACCAACTTTTCTTCTGAAGCTTTATTTTGCAATTCTTTGACCCTCCCCCAGTCTGAACTGATTCTAAACACTCCTTAGTCCTCTTGGCTATAGATGGCAAGCAAACCAATGTTTCGGTCCGCTGGCATTCCAGGACGATAGCATAACCCCTCACCTTTCATACTTCACCTCCAAGTAGTTGGGGCTGGGGTGAGAAGACGAATGGTGTTACGTGAACCAGCTAACTTTTTGTGTATGTTTAGCTGGATGTGTTCCCTTCTAGCAAATTTTATTCCTGGATATCTTTTGGAGATGTGTGTATACATACACACACACACACACACACACACACACACACGTACATATAGACAATTACATATCACATGTTACATAAACATATGAATAATTAATAAGTATACTATATTACTATTTATAAAGGTGATTATTAATCATATACAATTACATGTAATTGTTAAATGTATTTATGTTTCATTTCTATTTCTATTTCTTGTCTACTGTTCTCCCACGGAGTTGTCTTTGGACACGTTTTAAGATTCTTCATTCTTTTTTATCCTACTCTGCAGAGCTATATAAATAGTTGTTAAGCAACTAAGAAGCTCTTCTCAAACTCAAAACTTCAGGTGCTCATTCAAATATCAAGAAGATGTTTTTGTTTTACCGGTGCACTTACATATGACATAAGTAGGAACAGAGTTGGTTTTGTTCCTAGCATCTTCGTTTTGTGTAACAAGGTTTTATCACAAAACCACAGCCTCTGAACCAAAGATCTCCTGAAAATTTTAATTGAAATTGAGAACACAGCTGTCTTTTCTTTGCTTTCAGTTGCCATAATCGTCTTTCTAAGGGAGAACAGCCCTGAAATTCACTAATGGCTTGAAAAAACGATCTGCTTTTCAAATCTCCCCTCCCTCTGCAGCCTTTACTCCTCACTGATAGAATTCCTGTAAAACACAATACACAATTATGGAAACCCAGGGTACCAAGGTACAAACGCTAATTGTAGGTGAAATGAGCTTTATAATATTTGGAGGCTTAAATGATGGGTTTTAGGTCCGGAGCACAGATGACGATAAAAAACCTGAAACTCTGAAGACTAGATACACAGATAAATACATGGGCATTTTATTATGATGATGATATCTCAAGACTCATGCTACTAGAGATAATGTTCTTAAGGTTCATAATAAATAAGGAGCTAAAGTGAGAATTTTTTTTAAAGTAGTTTTTCTTCAACCTTCAGCATCCCTGAAAAGAGTGACTTTGTCCTTTATCTCAAAGGAATGGAAACCCCTTATCCACTCTCCAAGGTGCATTTCCAAAGCATTACATCTTCCAGAAAGTAAAACACACATATTTCAAAGGGCCTCCAGGCCAAAGTTGAGATTTTTTTTTTCTTTTCTTGTTTTCTTTGTTGAAAGAGACCAAAATAAGAATCATTTCACTTACCAGAAAACTAGCCTATATATGTGGGTATTTGGGTATTCATTACTAGAAACCGACTTCCATGTAATTCTACCAAAGAACAACGTAATAGAACCTTCAGTTTCCCTCGGTGGAAAATAAAAAGCAAGGCAATTTTTGAAAACCTCCACAACCCACACTTCAGAGGATAAATATCAGATGGCTTATTTACAAAAAAATCACTGATATTCTTAATAAATGAGATGACATTTCAGTACTAAAAGGGCTCATGTGTGGATACCAACAACCCTAAATAGTATATTGGCTTTTGCTTCATAAACCGTAACACCAATCTGATGAGTCACAGGAAATTCTGAACTATCTCCAGTGCATTCGATGGGCCTGAATCTTACCTTAAGAAATATTCACGGAGGACAAAACCAAGCGCTCCAAACTGGGGCAGGCAACCAGGCAAAAAGGCCGAGCAAAGGAACTTAGCTCCCTTTCCAGGAGACGCTGACCTTGCTGCGCACCCTAGTACTTTCCCTGACCACAGTTTTCAGCAAGGGCTTGGGGGGCAAGAGGACTGTCACTCAAATCCTCAGAACACCGCTGGCGGCCCGATCTGCGCAGTGCGAGCCTCGCAGTCCCCCACCAAAAACTCTTCCAGGAGATCCCTTACTTCAAGGAGGCCACGCTCTGAGACTCTCCGGAGCCCGGCAAGGACGGGTTAGAATCCCCGCCACCCGCTTGGCGCCCCACCCGGCGTCCGGGGACTGGACCCCCCACCCACCCCCGGGAGCCCCACTCCCCCCGCCCCCACCCCGCCTCCCACTCCAGCCGCGACGGCGCCCAGACCCCGCACTCACCGGATGATCACGAACATGACCAGGGAGTTGCCCACCAAGCCCACGACGAACACCACCGAGTAGACCGCGGTGATGATGACCGGGATGGCGGGAGAGATGTGCGCGGGCTCCAGCGGCGCGCCCCCGGAGCCCCCGCTGCTGTTGCCGTCGCTCTCGGCCCAGCCCGGCGGCCAGCCGCTGCCGTTGGGGGGCAGGCAGGTGCTCGGGGGGCAGGTGGGACCCGGCTCCCCGCGGAAGATCTGGACCGGGGGCTCCATGGCTGGCGGCGAGGAGGGGCGGCACCTGCGGGGCTGCGGGAGCGCGAGAACCGGCTGGACCCGGAGAGGCAAACTTTGCCGCCCACGGGCCAGCGCGGGGAGCCCGGGCCCCGCCGAAGGCCCCCCACCCCGCCCCCGGCGCTCGTCCCGCGCTCGCTCCCGGTCCCCGGCTCCTGAAACCCGCCCCCAACCCTTCCTGGGCACGCCCCCTCCTCCCCCCCAACCCCCCCGCGGCGGCACGGTCCCCACCCGGCCGCTCTGCGCCCCCAGGGACCAGAGAGCCCTGGAGCACACAGCCCGCGCTCGCCGGCCCCGCTCCTCGGAAGTCGGAAGCCCAAAGCTCACCCCCGGGTCCCGGAGGCGCGCGCGGCGGTCCGGGGCAGCTCCTGGCCGGGGCGGCACGGCGCGCTCCCGGGGCCGACTCGGCGCTCGCGGTCGCCGCGCACCCGCCGCCCCGCGCTCAGCCCAGCGCCGTCCCCGCGGCTCCCGCGACGCGCGGCGGCTCAGCCGGGAGGACGCGGCCCGGACTCGGCCGGCTCGCCGGCCCGGGGGCGCACCGAGCGCGCGGGGGCGCTCCGCCCCGCCCCCGGCCCCGCCCACTCGGAGGGGGCGGGCCCAGCCCCGGGCCCCCCCGCCCCCCACCGAGGCTCGCCCCGGGTCTCAGCCGCTCTTGGATGCCCCTAGGACCCAGCCGCTGTGCCACTGAGCTTTAGTGGCAAGGAAGGGGCTGCCCCCTCAGGGCAAGTACGCATCTGGAGTATTCAGAAGAGTCTCGAACCACTGTCGCCTTCGTTCCCGGGGACAAAAAGTGTACTTCTGTGTATTTGGATGACCCATCCAAATAGCAAAGTAATCCAGTTAGGCCAGATCGTAAAATACTGATGACTTAAAAATACATCAATAGAGGGGCGCCTGGGTGGCTCAGTGGGTTGAGCATCCGGCTTCAGCTCAGGTCATGATCTCACCGTCCGTGAGTTCGAGCCCCGCGTCGGGCTCTGTGCTGACAGCTCGGAGCCTGGAGCCTGCTTCCGATTCTGTGTCTCCCTCTCTCTGCCCCTCCCCTGTTCATGCTCTGTCTCTCTCTGTCTCAAAAATAAATAAACGTTAAAAAAAATACATCAATAGAATATTTCTGTGCATTTGGTTCCTTCTAGTCTTCTCTGAGATGACACGGACGACACGTGACAGGTGTTACTTACCTGCGGATGAGTAACTCTCCTTACGCAGGCCTCAGTGTTGGTCCGGGAGTTGACAAACTGTCTCCGCCTCTTTTATGAATCCCGGCAACCATCACATTCTCCTCACCTTTCCATGACTAGGGTGCCTTCTCTAGGAAACCCCCAAGAACCTGAACCCCCATAGGGAAATTCGGTCATCATCATTTCCGTGCATCACGCTGCCAGTCCAAGGGTGGCGGTCGGATTCTGCTGGGGGAAAGAGGCCCTCGGGCAATGGGACCCAGGGGACAGTGAGGAAGAGGAAGGCAGACTAGGGTGGGCTGCAGCAAGGGAGCCAGGACTCAGGTCGGAAGTGAAGGTCCTGAAGCAAGAGTGGGGAAGTTCCCCTTTCCCAACGGGATATGGGAGCCAGGACGCCAGGAGACCAGGGTGCCTGAGTTTCCCAAGTAGATTCCTCCTCCAAGGCTGACTGGCTTCTGGAGACAAACATGACCCTCCACGGCTTCCCCCCAGCTCAGAGCACCATAATGGTGCATACAGTCTTTCCATTCATCAGCTGACAGCCGAAGAGAGCTGCAACCTGGTTCAAGATATGGTGACCCCCTAAAGAGGGATTTGATCACCAGAGTCTCATCACAGCCTCGAAACGCAGAGCTCTTTGAGGAGTGTGCTTCAAAGAAGCACAAGGAGGCTCTCTTTTGCCCAGCAGACTCCCTCCAACCCCGGGCGGGCACCATAGGAGTTTTGAAAATTACCAAATCTTACGGGTTTTGGGGTTTGGTTGCAGATCGTCACTGGAAAATGACACCTGCTTTCACAGAACATCAGAACCGTGGGCTCTCCGTGTGTCTGAGGGTCCGTCTCTGTTAGGAAGGTGGCGGCCGGTCTTTTCCAGATGTCTGGGGGCTCACTTCTTGCCACAGGGATCCCAGACTACCACCAAAGCAACCCAGGAAGACGTTTTGTTTGAAAAGTAAGCAGTGTCTAAGTAAGAAAGAAAGCAAAAGACGTATGTTAAAGGAAAATTAGCTGGGAAAGGCAGGATTTATCTATCTATCTATCTATGACTTCATGCATTAAAGATATATACAACTGTTTCTGTACAACATACTTTTGAAAGGGTATTTACAATACTTAATCTTCCTCTTGCGCTCACCACTTGGTTAGTTTTTGCTGTTGTATTTAGCACACAGGTGGCTCACACAACTGGTAACTGTTCTGCGTTGGGCTCAAACACAGGTATTTCTGGCCCTTGTAAACACAGGTATTTCTGGCCCTGTGTAAGCAAGCTGATGACACAGAATGACTTCATGTAAGGGAGCAAATGCGGAGCCACTCTTGCCCAAAAGACAAAACAAAAAGTAGAGAGGAGGGGTTATTTGTCAAAGACCAAAAAAAAAAAAAAAAAAGGAAAAGAAAGGTTATTACTTGAAAAGATTTAGGTGGTACAATTAATTCCAATGATTTGAACTTCTGACTTCCCCGCGTGTCTCGTAAATATACACAGTTATGTGTGTGGAGAGGTTTGCTGGGCCCTTCTAAAATGAAAGCAGAACTCATTCTGGGACTTCTAATAAGATGATGTTCTCATTCTGATCATTAATAAGAAACCTCTGGTAGGTGGGACAGTGTTTTGAAGGCAAAGGATTGCTAATTATGGTAAAAGCAGTTTTGTTTCATTTGAATACTCCTATGGTGGTTTTTTTTTTTTTGGCCCTTTTTTTTTTACCGAACTAATGGCCCAAATAAAGTGAACCCAAAATGGGCCGAGCATTAAGAAACCTTCAGGCAGCGGCGGTTGCCGGGGGAACGTGGCCGGTGTCTCTGAATACAGTGGGGAAGGCTGCTTATGCGGTGTCTCTGAATACAGTGGGGAAGGCTGCTTATGCGTGCTCAGGTTGTCAGGCGTATGAGATTTTATCATAATGTCGGAGAAGAGCTTAGAAAACCCTGAGGACAAAATAAACTGCTCAAATGCTGTAAACTCTTATGCACTGACATGCAGCCCGGGCTATTCAACTGGCTACCGCTTTATCCTACCCTCCACTCTGCTCAATGCAAACAGTGTGCCTGCAACCGCACAGAAAGCCCGTTTGAGGCTGAAAATGGGTTTTCAGGCATTCTTGTGGCTTAATGCCACAAAGCGTCTTGGGGGATGGGTGCTGTGGCACTTCTGTTGTGTAGACTGGGGAACCCACCGGTACCCTGTGATCAGCTCGCTTTTTCGTGACTCTAACAACCTGCAATGAGGGTGTAGCTGGAGGGAAGTTACGTTTGCCTAAGACGCCGGGGGTGGCCAGGGCGGCCTATGAAGAGCCAGAATGCTCCGGGTCACTTCGCTCTTCACGCATCGGATGTTGTCACGTGTGTCCCCAAGTGGCAGGTGAGCAGGCCGGACTTGAGGGAGTAACAGTAAACAAGACAAAGGCAGTCCTTTCCCGAACGGGTTGTGCAATCTAGTGTGAGAGAATCTAATTTTTTTTTCAAAGGTTATGAAAAATTAATAACAAGTACCGTGAACCCTGGCAGGGGGTTTATAGGAAACATGTTTAAGGAAACAAGGTAGCCAGCAGCCAAGGCAACAAGTTTGTGCACAATGAAAAAGGGCCCCCCTTCTTCGAGACACTTGACTAATACCTATCTGCAAGTTGCCATTATAAAGATTTAAGCCCCCTTCATGTCTCTGTCGCGAAGACATCCCGTGAGTTATTGTAGGCATACAACCTGCACCTGTGTGTGTTTTGAGGCCCCCCTCAGCCCAGATGTCAGGAACCTTAGTTACTACAAAAGCATCAGGGAAGCCCCTCAGGACCAGGACCAAGTGGTATTGAAGCTGACGCTTAAAGACCGTGGCAGTTCTCCAGGTGAAAAGGGAAAAAGGGACCCTTCCAGGCAGGGAACAGCGTATGCAAAGAACATACAGGAGCAGGAGTGGGGCACATTTGTGGAACTAAGGGGAGTCCAAGGAACCCGAGCCTGGGGGCCCAGGGAAGTGTGGCCCAGGATAAAATGGCAGTCAGGGTCAGGATTACACTGAGCCCTAAGAGACAGATGGTGAAGGTTTTGCGTCTCGGCGTAAGACACGTGAAGAATCTCAGGCAGAACAGCACGCTCGGACATGGGATTTTCGAAACCTCACTTATCTTTCATTTGTAGGCCGTACTGGAGGAGACAAGAGCAGATGTGAGAAGCTCCTGAGTGAATCCGCATCATGGACTGTTGCCCCTACAAGTCATCTCAGTGTGCCGCATACCTGCGCGGTATATACAGGAAGGGTACACTGAGGACTTTCTCATGGTCCTGGAGCTGAGGCTTAAGCCTGAAACTTCTTACCCTGAACAACTTGATTGACTTGAGTCCACCGCTTTGAAAATTCAGTGCTGGTCCCACGACGGGCGCTAGGTCGGGGAGGGAGAGAGATTGGGGCAACACAAGGCAATAAAGGGCGCGTTATGGCACGTTTGCAGTGTTCGCAGGAGGTGCGGGGGTGCGGCGGTGAGGGTAGGGTGGAGGAGGGAGGGAGACGTAAGTGAAGAACGCACAGTCTGCGGGGTTATGAGTGGATCGCAAGGTTGAGGTGGTGGCTGATGGGTTTGAGGAGGGAGCGTTTGGAGAGAAAGCGGTCGTAAAACTATTGTGATGGTCGAGGCGAAAGAGGATCCGAGCCTACAGCAAAGGTAATTGCTGAGCAAATAGGGAACATGATGGTTTTGAGAACCATTTAGGAAATTAAATTGGCAAGACTTGTCGTTTGAATGAATATAGAAGTTAGGGAGGAGGAAGAGCCTAGAACTACTTTAGGCTTATGCTTGGGTGACCAAGGGGAGGACGACACCATTAACTGAAATAGGAAATACAGGAGAAGTCGCAGAGAGCTTGGAATGAGCCCGGAGTCGGCAAAGCTGCGTTTGAGGCCCCAGGGAGGCGTTTGCGTATGTGGTGCAGGGGGGAGTCTCTAACGCTGGGGCGAGTCAGTGCTGGAGAGATGGAGGGCAGTTAGAACCAAGGAGGGAATAAGGGTGCCAAGGGTAAGGATGGAAAGGAAGTCGAGCTGATGAGACAGTGCCGAGAAGCCTTGGAACGGAAGGGAACAGACAATAAGACATAATGACGGTCTGAGGAGCCACTCGATGTTAGGGTTCTCTGTTGAAGGAACGCTTAGTCTGGAGAAGAGGACTATGTCACCGGGCTTGTGGAAAAGGCACCTGCCTCTGCCCTGCCCACGGCCGTTCCTCACTTTGTATCTCACTGTGGACACAGAAAGACCCACCTGCCGGGCCAGCCACCAGGAGGGAGAACTGTGCACACTGCATGGTGAGGGCTGCCCTCTCTGTATTGGGCGAGGTCCCAGGCTGCCATCTTGTGTGGTCTTTAGGAGTCAAGGGCCCAGCTCTGAGGCACGAGAATACCAGCCTTCCTGTCTCCCAGAACCATGTGGATAACCTCCATACCTCCACTCTCTGTCTTCCTCACCCTTCTCTGTGTCCGGAAAGTACTGGTCAAGTCCAGGTATGGAAGGTACCCCGGTAAGAGATCACGGGGGGGCGGAAAGTGAGGTCCTAGCAAGAAGTCCTCCTTCGTTTCGCTGCTTCAGCCAAAAGGTCGAAGAACCTCCCCCTCCTGCTTCTCCCACTGAAGTACTCAATTCCTCTTCCTCTCGGTTCCCTCAGCTCTTTCCACACCTTATAGGTATCTTTTCGTTGGGAGGGCACTCGGGGTGGTGAGCACAGGGTGACGTGTGGAGGTGTTAAATGGCTGTATCGTACAGCCGAAACTAATATAACACTGTATGTTAACCAACTGGAATTCAAACAAAAACAAAAAATAAATAAATAAATTCTCTCAGTTCTTAAGTTTAAGGTAACTCGTAGGACCCACATGCCCCAATTCATGCAAGGTCTCTGCTGGTCACAGGCACCCTGCTGCAAGGAGCTGGGCAGAGGCACCCCATCACACCTGACCCACCCTCGCCCAGAGAGAAGGAGTTGGTCGCCTTTCTTTCAGCTCATTTTGGAAGATGACACTTTTGTGTTTGACGATCTGTCTTCCCTCAGGCTCTCGTGGAACCGAAAAGATACTGTCTGGCCCAGCCTTGACTTTCTTGGGAAGAGCTCACCTGCTGAGTTGTCTTAGAATGGAAGAGCCAGTGCATTAATGCCACAAAACGCCATCAACACGGAGGCACCCCAAGCGAGAGATTTCCTCTCCCTTGTCACCATCAACATTGGACATGTTTCCATTGAGGTTAAAACATAGTCCGGCTCCGCACCCTGTAGGTCCCGACCAAACTGGGGGTTGACCAAAGGGCGTCCCCACTGGCTGCTGTGGAGAGACGTGGCCAACTGATCCAACGCTGACAGGCCATGGGGCCACACGTGTTGAAGCCACATTGTGGCTCAGCTGATTAGACGCTATGTGAATTATCTGCAGAAATTAGAACATTTTTATGTGGTTCCCAGTAACATCATATCTCATATAATTTTGCCTCAAGCTTCTTACAGAAACATGTTAGAACTTGGGGGATTCTTTCTTTTTTCTTCCTTTGGTCGGTGTGTTTTCTGTCAAACTAATCGGATTGCCGATCTCCAGCACCGCCCAATTAACACCTTACGTTAATTGTCACCGGGCCTGCTATTCTGGGAATTATGCTCAGTGTTTGCATGCTCCTCATTTGGCTTAGAAGGCACACAGTAAAAAGGGAGTCCTCGCAGGGGACCCTTTTCATGGATATCTCCTGAACTGTCTCTTCATCTCTGATGCAATCTACCCCAAATGGGTCTAGAGAAGAGGAGGGTGTCCCTCCACTTCCACCTTCACTGCCCCCTCTCTACTTGAAAACCGTGCTCTGGAGTATAGCTCAAGGCACTTCAGATCTTAAACTTCCGAGAGCTGAATCGGAAGAGCCGTTTTAAAAGCATGAGCACATTACTGGTGTGGTTCATGGTTCGTACAATTATCGTATGATTTCACTTTATGCATAAAAACATGAGTTTCAAGGGAGAGCAAGGTCAGGAGATTTTCATTTAGAGATAATCATAACTACTGATGCACAACGTAGCAAGCAAGGACATGGAGAGCAGGTTTACAAAAGCCTGTCGATTGAGGAATTGGCCAACAACTAGTCTGAAAGATAACTGGTTTCCCAAGAACTGAGGAAATCGTTGATCCCAGAATAGCCGCTTTCTGCCTTCCCCTTGAATGGCTCAGGAGAAGCTGAACAGACACCCCAGAGTGTAGCCGGGGCATGCCACGAACACAAACCCTCCTCCTCCCCACTCATCCGGATCACTCAACCCCACCAAACTCACTACCATATGCAAAGAGTGGAAAGTATTTTGATTGAATAAATATTTGTAATAATATTAGTACTCACATTCCCAATAGTGTCTGGCATCTATAAAAACATATATTGACTGCAAGAATTAAGGAGAGTCGCAGGTTTGGGGCGCCTGGGTGGCTCAGTCAGTTAAGCGTCGGACTTCGGCTCAGGTCATGATCTCGCAGTCCACGAGTTTGAGCCCCGCATTGGGCTCTGTGCTGCTGGCTCAGAGCCTGGAACCTGCTTTGGATTCTGTGTCTCCCTCTCTCTCTGCCCCTCCCCTACTCGTGCTCTCTCTCTCTCTCTCAAAAATAAATAAACATTAAAAAATTTGAAATAAATAATGGCAGGTTACATGTTACATTTCACAGTGTCGACACAAAAGTGGTTGGATAGGCTTGAGACCAGAAAAGGGGTTGATATAATCTCAGCATGTGTCTGAACGGTAGCGTTAACTCAAGACAACGGTCACGTTTGATTTACCTCCTATAATAGCATTTTCTCTCCCTTTTTCTTACATACTCCTTAAAGGAAAATTATGAGCAAAGTGATAGAACTCAAAGGTTAATCAATTTGGAAAAAACAAGCTGGTAGCTTCCTTTGAATCTTAGGCAGCGTGTGTACATTTATTAAGATCAATAAACTCACAGAGCTTAACAGAATTTAGAAGTTCATGACTCTAAATGATTCAGATGCAGAATTAGCTTTGTAATTGAAGGCAGTGCTTGCCAAAAATGTCACATATTTTGCAGTAAGTTTTACAATTATTCAGTTAGCACTCAGAGTCTAGAAACAAAATCCCCCGAGTGGGGAAGCCACAATAACTCATGACATCTAATAATACTATCTCTGACTGAATCCTTTGTCTTTTAAGAAAAAGATCTCCATTTTCTAGCATTTTTCACAGCATATGCCATTCAATTTAAAGGCTGTGGACTACACTCAAAGAGTGATATTTAAAAAGAAGACCAAAGCCTAATTCTACAAACTACCAGGAAAAGGGTAGAGAATATTTGAATACCCTAAGAAAGAAAGGGATAATTGCAATAATATTTCAGGTGACACAGCAGTGAATTTTGTCTTTTATTCCTGATTTCTTCTTCTCCATTCCCTCGACCCCAGTTTAATATTTCAGGTGACACAGCAGTGAATTTTGTCTGCTTTTATTCCTGATTTCTTCTTCTCTGTTCCCTCGACCCCAGTTTAACAGAAAGTGAAAACAAAAACATTTGAACAGCAGAGGGAGTAGGTGCCATAAAATAGTACTTTGGGTAAAAAGATAAAAGTAAATAAAAATAGAATTCCCATACAAAAATTTTCAACAATACTGCAAGATTGGAACCTAGTTTTTGCCTCAAAGGACCTATTTTTTGCGGATTTCAAAATCTTTGCAGTATATCAAAGCATCTCCTTGTACTGATGGCAGTAACCGTGTCATAAATTTGTACGAAGCTTTGATTTGGTCAAAGTACTTCACACAACAATATTTCATCGGGTTGTGATAACTTCCGTGTACTTTATGCAGAATAACCCTGTCCCTGTTTTATAATCAAAACACAAGCTCTGAGGGCGCCTGGGTGGCGCAGTCGGGTAAGCGTCCGACTTCAGCCAGGTCACGATCTCACGGTCCGTGAGTTCGAGCCCCGCGTCGGGCTCTGGGCTGATGGCTCAGAGCCTGGAGCCTGTTTCCGATTCTGTGTCTCCCTCTCTCTCTGCCCTTCCCCCATTCATGCTCTGTCTCTCTCTGTCCCAAAAATAAATAAACGTTGAAAAAAAAAATTAAAAAAAAAAAACAACACAAGCTCTGAGCGTTTAAGCCACATACCTGTGATCATTTAGTAAGTGAAGGAACCAGAAATAGAATCGTTCTTTTGAATCCCGCCCAGTGATCTTTTCACCTTCTCAGGATGCACAAAAATTTTGGTTTGAATGAAAGCAGAGATGAGTCGTAGGAGTACAATTAAAATGTGAGAGGAATGGCAAGTCTTTGCCTTGACGTCGAAGCGTGAACTGTGGCCTCGTTGTCTATTGTGCAAGAGGTAGTTAGTTATGTATTGTGAAACAGGCAAATGGTTACGACTGAAATTACTTTGAAAAATTTCATCAATGTTAGTATGTTAAGCTCCCCTAAAAAAGAAGTATATTTAGACAACTAAAGGAAGTACAAGGAAAGACTGGTCAATTCCACAGTAAAGTCAATGAAAGACACTGACTACGTGAATACTGCAAATATGTTTATTTGAAGAAAAGTAATTGATACAACAGGATTACATCATGCACGTGGAAGTAATATAGTTAAAAATAGGGTGCGATGTATCAAGTTTAGGTGGTAAGTAAGAAAATGTCGTTTATCGGGGTGCCTGGGTGGCTCAGTCCGTTAAGTGACTGGCTCTTGATTTTGGCTCAGGTCATGATCTCAAGGCACATGAGTTCAAGCTTTGTGTCAGGCTCCGTGCTGCCAGTGAGGAGCCTGCCTGGGATTCTCTGTCTCTCTCTCTGTCTCTCTCTCTCTCTCTCTCTCTCTCTCTCTCTGTCTCTCTCCCCCTTCTGCGCCCCTTCTCTCTCTCAAAATAAATAAATAAATGTTTAAAAAGCAGAAAATATCATTTATAGTTTAAGATAGACAAAGATTTCTTTTTATTGGCTTAGAAAGATTGTTACTTGCTTTGGTAATACGAACCAAATGTCCAAACTACTTACAAAGGTATTGAGAAGTTTTGCTCCTGCCCATGTTATCTCTTTCTCCCCTCTTCTATACCCATGCATACAGGTAAGCTACTTTTTGAGTTTTCTTTGTGTTCTTTTTTTTTTTGTAGTCCTTTATGCAAATGCAATTAAATGGCCTTCTCTCCATTTTTACACTGAAAATATTCATCGTCCTGCACCATGTGATTTTCATGTAGCATACACACGGAAGACATTTCTCTATCAAGACATAGTTTTCTCATTCTTCTCAAGATCGCTTACCTTCTCCGGAGCATTCCAGTTTGGGTATAGCAACAAGGCCCTCACACATATAAACTTGGATTCGTTTCATCTCCCGCTTCCAGAAACAATACTGCGGGTGTGTTTGTATGCCTGTGCATGTATGCAGGTAGGTTATGTTCCCAGAGGTTGCGCGATTTGATCAGAAGGTAGACAGAGTTATACTGCAAACAGCTGTTGACATTTTCGGAATATTTGATCAGCTGTTAAAAACTGACACTTCGGGGCGCCTGGGTGGTGCAGTCGGTTAAGCGTCCGACTTCAGCCAGGTCACGATCTCACGGTCCGGGAGTTCGAGCCCCCCGTCGGGCTCTGGGCTGATGGCTCAGAGCCTGGAGCCTGTTTCCGACTCTGTGTCTCCCTCTCTCTCTGCCCCTCCCCCGTTCATGCTCTGTCTCTCTCCGTCCCAAAAATAAATAAACGTTGAAAAAAAAATTTTTTTTTAATAAATAAATAAATAAATAAATAAAAACTGACACTTCTAAAAGGTACATTACTTCAACTGACAGTCAAATACATTATAAATGAGGGTGGTGCATACTTCAAAATGAAGCCTTTCCTATTACATAATTATGTTTCACTATGATCTATGCTTTGGAGGTTATGGCTGTTGTATCAGTGGGGGGGGGGGGGACTGTATAATGGGTCACCGTTGCCTAGCTATTCCCAACTTCATGTTCAGTAGCATCACATTTTTCTTTTTATTTATTTTTTATTTATTTTTTATTTTTCTAGTAGCATCACATTTTTAGCCGAAATCAACAATGATAGGAATAGTTACACCTCAGAACCTGGCAAATGTTACAAATGAGGGTTTGGGGAGTGTTTACCAGAGAGCCGGCTGTTAAACATTAACTTGCATCCCTCTTATTGATGACTTTAATCTGATTGCAATCCGTAAGAGTTTTGTAGACCTTACTTTGGTAAACTGAGATGAAATCATTTAACCTACATCTGATTCTCACCTGCCACTGAATTCATTTATTTTTGAGACTCCCTACCTTTCATGGCCATATAATTATTTGAATAAGCTCAATAAGGATCTTGTGGCTTCACTTGATGTATAAAAACATGAGTTTCAAGGGACAGCAAGAAGGCCAGGAGCTTTTAATTCAGGATAACCGTAACTAATTATGCACAACTTAGCGAGCAAGGATATGAGGGCAAATTTACCAAGGCACTGTCCATTGAGGAATTGACCAGCTGTTACTTTGGAAGACAACTGGTTTCCCAGGAACTGAGGGGCTCCTTGATCTCTGAACAGGTGCTTTCTGCCTTACCATTGGATGCCCCAAGAAAGGCTATGCAGACACCCCCGAGTGTGAACAAGGCATGAACAAAGTGGGAATTTCAACAAAGAGATAAAAAATATTAAACCTTACCAAACAAAAACTACAAAGCTAAAGAATACAGCAATTAAACTGAAAACCGCAATACAGAGGTTAAATATCAGACGAGATCTAATGAAGAAAGGGTCAGCCAACATGAAGACAGGGCAGTGGAATTCATCCAATTAAAAGAGCAAAAATGAAAAAAGAATAAAGAGAAAGGGATACTACGAAGTGGTCAAATACACATTATAAGGGGGCTAGAAGGCGAAAAGAGAGAAAAAAGGCAGAAAGCTTATTCAAAGAAATAATGACAGAAAATTTTTCTAACCTGGGGATGGGAACAAGCACCCAGCTAAAGAAATTCCAGGAAGTTTTAAACAAAATGACTCTGGAGACACTCACACCAAAACACATTATAATTAAATTGTCAAAAATTAAAGGCAAGGAGAGAATCTTGAAAGCAGCAAGAGAAAACGCAACTTTTACAAACAAGGGAAGGCCCGTAAGACTATAAGATTTTTTAGCAGAAACTTTGCAGACCAGCAGAAGTGGGATAATGTATTCAAAGTGCTGAAAGGAAAAACCAAAAACCAAAAACCAAAAACCAAAAACCCTGCCATCCAAGAATGCTCCACCTGGCAAAGTTGTCCTTCAATTGCTGAAGGGATTGTCTTTTAAAGTAAGACAAATTAAAATTAAAATTAAAATTAAATTAAGCTAAAAGGAATAGTCTTTTAGCTTCAAAGAAAGCTAAAAGAATTCATTAGCATCACAAAAAACTGTTAAAAGTAGTTCTTCGTGCTGAAATGCACGGACATATTATGAAAACATATTATGAAAGTATAAATCTCACTTATGATAAAGCTAAATATATAGTTAAATTCAGAGCCCCCTAATATTGTACTGGAGGTAGGTAAATGGTTTATAACTCTAGTGTGAAGGTTAAAGGACAAAACTTAAAAACATCTACAACGAGAGTAATTTGTTTCTGGTAAACTCTGTGGTAAACAGTATGGAGGTTCTTCAAGAAATTAAAAATAGAACCTCCGTATGATCCAGAAATCCCAGTTTTGGGTATATATCCAAAGAAACAAAACCATCATCTTGAAGAGATATATGTACTGATAAGTTCAAGGCAGCATTACTTACAATAGGCAAAGAATAGAAATAACTTTTAGTGTCCATTAGTGGATAAAGGAATACAGAAAATGTGAAATATTATTCAGCCTTAAGAAAGGAGGAAGCCCTAGGGGTGCCTGGGTGGCTCAGTCGGTTAAGTGCCCGACTTCGGCTCAGGTCACGATCTCGCGGTCCGTGGGTTCGAGCCCCGCGTCGGGCTCTGTGCTGACAGCTCAGAGCCTGGAGCCTGTTTCCGATTCTGGGTCTCCCTCTCCCTCTGCCCCTCCCCCGTTCATGCTCTGTCTCTCTCTGTCTCAAAAATAAATAAACGTTAAAAAAAATTTTTTTTTAAAAGAAAGAAGGAAGCCCTGCCATTTATGACAGTGTGGAAGCATGGTGCTAAGTGAAATAAGCCAGACATAAAAGCCAAACACTCTATAGTGACACTAAAGCGTAAAGTTTAGAAGAAAAAAAAAAAAGTTGACTTCATGGAAACAGAGTAGAAAAGCAGTTGCCAAATGCTGAGAGATGGGGAAGTACGGAGTTTTGGCAACAGGTACACATTTTCAGTTATGAGATGAATGAGATCTGAGGATGGAACGTGAAGACTATATGGTTAACTGAAATTTAGAACTGCAACTTGCAAAGAGAGAACTTAAATGTTTTCACACACAAAGAGGTGATGGATGTGTTAAATCGATGTGGTGGGGTCCTTGCACAATGCATGCGTATACCCAATTTTTTTTTTATTTTTTTAATGTTGGTTTATTTTTGAAAGAGAGAGAGGCAGAGCGTGAGCGGGGGAGGGGCAGAGAGAGAGGAAGACACAGAATCGGCAGGCTCCGAGCTGTCAGCACAGAGCCCGACTCAGGGCTTGAACCCACGAGCCACGAAATCATGACTTGAGCCGAATTTGAACACTCAACCGACTGATCCACCCGGGCATCCCAATACCCAATTTTTTTAATGCTTATTTTTGAGAGAGAGAGAGAGAGAGAGAAAGCAGAGAGAGAGGGAGACAGAATCCAAAGCCAGATCCAGGCTCTAAGCTACCGGCACAGAGCCCCATGCAAGGCTCAAACTCAGGAACTGTGAGATCATGACCTGAGCCAAAGTCAGACACTTAACCCCCACTGAGCCACCAGGCACCCTGTCTATGTATATCAAATTATCCAACTGTATTTTAAATAGCTTAAAATTTTACTTGTCAATTCTACCTTAATAGAAAATAACTAAATTTAAAACTATAGTCTCCTTGCATCCAAAGGATTGCCAAAAGAATCCCAGAAAACATGCAATGTAGGATTCACTTTTGTCTCCTACTCTTTGCCCAACTTAAATGGATCTGCCTAGCTATATTAGGAATAAAATTTAATGAATGTACAAGTATTATGTAAAATGACTTTGCTCCAGAAACTTATTTGATTTTTTAGTGACACATATCAAGGTGGAATTTAAAGAAATTTTACTACTTACCTAAATAATTGTTACGTATTGCCATCATTAAAATGTAAAAAGTTGAGGGGCACCTGGGTGGCTCAGTCGGTTAAGCGTCCGACTTCGGCTCAGGTCACGATCTCGCGGTCCGGGAGTTCGAGCCCCGCGTCCGGCTCTGGGCTGATGGCTCAGAGCCTGGAGCCTGTTTCCGATTCTGTGTCTCCCTCTCTCTCTGCCCCTCCCCCGTTCATGCTCTGTCTCTCTCTGTCCCAAAAATAAATTTAAAAAACGTTAAAAAAAAAATTTTAAAAAAATGTAAAAAGTTGAATAAGGGTTGTCTGAACTTTTTCTTCTTTCTTCCTTTTTCTCCTTGTTGGAATATATTGTAATTTGTTTCTGTGACTTAGTGGAAGGTAAATGTGAATGTTCCTCGAACTTTTGAAACAAAAAAAATTCTCCAATTTAAAAATACAGGCTTTAAAAAGTCAATCAGAGGTACTTAACTAACCGTGTGGTTTTTGTCTTTTATATTCTGATTTCTTCACCATCATCCTGATGTATTATGTGAAAGGTGAATTAAACTTCCTTGCCACAAGTGTGTTTCTCTTTTTCTCCTTGTGTTTTTGTAATTTCTGTTTCATGGACGTTACTTCCGTATTTCTGACGTGCTGCTATTCATGGCTATTTACCACTATTCTGCTTTCCTTGCAAATTTAACTTACTAACATTAATGTTGTTCTTTCTGTCCTGTATTTCATGTTGTCTGACATTAACATCCAGGAAAGAAGAAGTTAAGCAGTTGGCCTGCAATTCATGTCTCTTCAGTTATAGGATTTGGAGGACTCCCCTGTGTCATATGGAGTCAGATGGCCATCTAACTACTTGTAACCGTGCCATAATAGATGCTGTAGAAAATAAACTAATGGAAACAGCTTGGGTAAACACCCTTGTTTATTAAATGCTTTCAGCACGATGTTCTGGCCTAGGATTGTTTGTGGCAAATAAGTGCAGAATCTCTGGATGCATGAGCCATGGCTTCCTGGAAAATGACACACACATTGGGTACATCTGAAAGGGAAGGTGTTTCGGAACTTAAGTGCTCCCTCCTATGCGCATAAGGCGATCACATGCCTACTTAGAGATTTTATCTTTTGAGCAGACCATAGAGTATGTCCCGGATAAGAAGGAGGGATCTGGAGAGTGTGCTAATCTCCTGGACACCTCGATGCTACAACTGTGATATTTGATGGCTCATCTCTTTAAAATCACTAGTCTATTCGACACGGGGTCAGTTGTCGGATTCATGTAACTGATCTGATGATTGAATCCTATGTGTTAGCACATCACTACCCCTGGTTTCTTTTTTTCCTTTGCCTTTGTCCAGTGTAATTTTTCATCATTTTATTTGTAACTCTTCTGAATCACTTCAGTTTAGGAATGTCCCTTACACATCACACAGACCTGAGGTTTGACTTTTAATTCAATTTGAAAATCTTTTGTACATTTATAGGTGAATTCAGCTCATGTGTGTTTATTCACTTCACAGATATGTTTGGCCTTAATTATCTCAGATTATTTTGTGTTAAATTTTTTGCTTTCTGTAGTTTTTTTCTTATACCTTTTCATAGTATAGGCTTCTTTCTTTTTCTTGTGTTTGTTTGTTTGCTGTTGTTGTTGAGGTCATTTTGTTTACTTTTTATTTTTTTAATATAATTTATTGTCAAATCGGCTTGCATACAACATCCGGTGCTCATCCCAACAAGTGCCCTCCTCAGTGCCCATCACCCATTTCACCTCTCCCCTACCCCTCCCCCATCCACCCTCAGTTTGTTCTCTGCATGAATTTACCCAAGGGATACAGGAGTGCTGATGCATAGGGGCATGTGTATCCCAATGTTTATAGCAGCACTGTCAACAATAGCCAAATTATGGAAAGAGCCTAAATGTCCATCGACTGATGAATGGATAAAGAAATTGTGGTTTATATACACAATGGAATATTACGTGGCAATGAGAAAAAATGAAATCTGGCCTTTTGTAGCAACGTGGATGGAACTGGAGAGTGTGATGCTAAGTGAAATAAGCCATACAGAGAAAGACAGATACCATATGGTTTCACTCTTATGTGGATCTTGAGAAATGTGTCCTTGTTTTTTATGTGTAATTCTTCTATTACTTAGAGTGGATTATGTGTTTGTATTAGTCAGCTAGAGATGCCATAACAATATACCACAGACTGGGGAGTGTAAACAACAGACATTTAGTTTCTCACAGTTCTGGAGGCTGGGCATGCAGGGTCAAGGTACAGCAGGGTTGGGTCCTGGGAAGAACTCTCTTGGTTCACAGATGGCTGCCTTATTGCTATGTCCTCACATGACCTTTTCTGTGAGCATGTGTACAGAGAGAGAAAGCTCTGGTGCCTTTTCCTCTTCCTATAAGGACACCAGTCCTATTGGAATTGGGTCCCACACTTATGACCTCATTCAACTTTTTTCTGCTTAAAAACCTCATCTTCAAATACAATCACATTGAGAATTATGGCTTCTACACATAAATTTGTGGGGACACAGTTCAATCCATAACAATGTTTCTAAAAACCAAGTGGTTGTGTTTATGATTACAATTTTATAAAATTTTATTCTATAAGCTTTAAATATTCAAAGAAATTTGTCTTTGTCATTACATATGAATGGCAGTTTGACTACATATAATATTCTTGCTTCACGCTTTCTTTCCTTGAATATTTTGTAAATATTATTTCACTGTCTATGCCTTTAACTATTGCCAGGGAGAGGTGAAGTCAGCTTAATTGTGTTAACTCCTATAAAGACTTGATCATTTGTCCCAACTCCCCACAGAATTTGTCATTGTTTTTTTTAAGTCCAAAAAATTTACCTAGATATTTTCCAATATTGATCACTTCAGACCAAAGGATATCATCATTCCAGATTGTACAAGTCTGTCTCTTGGTAGAGACTCTGAATTTGGGAGCATGGAATGTCAGCCTTTCATCATAAGGCCTTCCTACAACTCTAGAAAAATAAAAATCAGTCATAGTGAATAATCAATAAGGGAAAAATGAAAAGAAAATATATTTGAAAGGAGATTGGGAGGAAATAACAAACAGAGAAGAAAAGTAAAAATGTATAATTAACTGAAGAAGAAAAACAAAACAATCTTATGGGATAGTTTAAAGATATAAACCAGAAAACGTTTTCTGAAACATCAGGAAGCTCCAGCAATCGGACTAGAGATGCCTCCCCCCTTCTTCTTCATGTGCTCCTTTTCTCCGACCTTCTTTGCACACACATACACAGGGGTCTGCCTTGTGAAAGGGCTGGCCCAGCACACATGGAAGTTGAGTGGCAGGTCCTAGGTCCCCCAGATCCGGGTGCTTGCAGCAAGCTAGCTGTAACTGGTTGAGCATCCCGCAAAACTCAACAGGTCCCATTTTCTATGGCTCCTTCTTGCATAAATACTTTATCATGAAGATGGAAGAAGCCAGGCAGTGGAGTCCATTCCTCAACTCCCCACCATAGTTGAATCATACAAAGTAGGTCTCAAACAAAAATGGAAGTAAATTACATCCCTCTAAAGGTATTTGTTGAAAAAGAAGAAAATCTCAAATCGATAGTCCAAACACGCACCTTTGGAATTAGAAAAAGAAGAGCAAATGAAACCCAAAATTAGCGGAAGGAAAGAAATAATAAAGATTAGAGATAAAATAAGTGGAATAGATATTTTAAAAACCATAGAGAAAATCAAGAAAGTTGGTTCTTCGAAAAGATGAAAACTGACAAACCTTGAACCTGTCAGACCAAGAAAAGAAAATTCAAAACACCTAATCAGAAATAAAAGAGAGAATATCATTAATGGTCTTATAGAAATGAAAAAGATTGAAGAGAGTACTAGTAAAAGTGTATTACAACAAATAAGATAACTTAAATGATATGAATAAATGTATAAAAAGGCACATTTGACCAAAACTGACTCGAGACAAAATAGAACATTAGTATATATCTATAACATAGAAAATGAATTAGTAAGTTAAAAACGTCCTCAAAGAAAGGCCCACACCCAGATGGCTTTGCTGGTGAATTCTATGAAACATTTAACAAAGAAGAAACACCAATTCTTTACAAAATCTTTCAAAAACACTTGAGAAGGGAAAACCAAACTATTCTATAAGGCCAGTAGTAACTAAAGCAAAGTTGATGAGGACATCACAAGAAAAGAAAACCACAGTCAGTATCCCCTATGAACGTAGAGGCAAAAATCTTCAAAAAAAAAAAAAAAAAAAAAAAAAAACCCTAACAGAATCCAGCAACATATAAAAAAGAATTGTGTACTACAACCAGGTGGGATTTATCGCAAGAATACAAGGTTGTTTTAACATTCAAAAACCAGCCAATGTAATTCACCGTGTAAGTAGAGTAAGTACAAAGTTATATGATTATTTCATAAGATGTAGAAAAACATTTGACAAAACCCAACACCCTATCAGGACAAAAATGTCCAACAGAGTAAGAATAGAGGAACCTCCTCAACTGATACCATTCATCAGTGGAAAACTGATTGCTTGCACCAAATTTAATAGTGAAAGACGGAGTGCTTTCCCTGTAAGATCAGGAACAGAAAATGGAGATGCATGCTTACCACTTCCAGATAATATTGTATCAGAGGTAGTGGTCAAAGCCATAAGCATAGAAATGAAATAAAATATTTCCAGACTGGAAGAGGTAAAATGATCTCTATTTGAAGAGGATATCAAGTACACAGAAGACTCCATAACGTCCACGAAAAAAAAAGAAATGCTGGAACTAATAAATGAGTTCAGCAAAGTTGTGGGGTACAAGCGCAATATAAATACTATTGAATAATCATAAAATAAAATTGAGAAAGCGATTCCATTTACAAATTGTCGGATTGTTTGCTCTGGTTCTGTGAAAAACGCTGTGGTATCTTGATAGGAATGGCATTATATCTGTAGACTGCTTTGGGTAGGATGGACATTTTAACACTATGTGTTCTCCCAATCCATGAGTATGAAATACCTACCTTTGTGTGACCTTCAATTTCTTTCCTCAATGTTTCATAGTTTTTTCCGAGTACAGGTCTTTCACGTCCTTGGGCAAGTTTATTCCTGGCATGTGATTATTTTTGGTGCAATTATAAATAAGATTCTTTTGTGAGTTTCTCTTAAGGCTGCTTCATTATTAGTGTGTACAAATGCTACCAATTTCTGTACGTTGGTTTTGTATACTATGATCTTACTGAATTTATTTATCAGTTCTAGTAGATTTTTTGGTGGAGTATTTAGGGTATTCTATAGGTAGTACTATGTCATCTGCAAGTAGTGAAAGTTCTACTTCTTCCTTAATGATTTGTATGCCTTTTATTCCTTCTTCTTGTCCGATTGTTTGATTGTGGCTAGCACTTCCAGTACTGTGTTGAATAAAAATGGTGAGAGTGGACATCCTTGTCTTGTTCCTGACCTTAAGGGAAAGGATCTCAGTTTTTCCCCATTGAGGAGGATGTTAGATGTGGGGTTTTCATATATGGCCTTTATTGTGTTCACGTGTGTTCCCTCTAAACCTACTGGGTTGATGATTTTTATCATGAGTGGATGCTGTACTTTGCCAAATGTTTTTCTGAACCTATTGAAATGATCACATGGTTTTTATCCTTTCTCTTGTTGATGTGCTGAATCACACTGATTGATTTGCAAATATTGAATGACTCTTGCACCCCAGGAATAAATTCCATTTGACTGTGGCGAATGATTTTTTTAATGTATTGTTGGATTTGATTTGCTAATATTTCCTTGAGGATTTTTGCATCTGTATCCACTTACAATGGCATCAAAAAGAATAAAGATTTGAGAATAAATTTTACAAAAGAAATGCAAGACTTGTATTCTGAAAACTATGGAACATTGTTGAAAATTAAGATTAAAGGATATTTGATAAGTGTAAAGGTATCTCATATTTATGGATCAGAAGACTTAACATGGAAATACTAACACTCCATAAGTTGATCTCCAGATTCAAGGCAATCTTTATCAAAATCTCAGCTAACTTTTTTGAAAAAAAGTGACCAGTTGATCTGAAAAATTCATAAAGAAATACAATGGACTCAAAATAATCAAAACAACGTGAAAAAAGATCAAATTGGAGAACTCACACTTCCCAATTTAAAAGTTTACTATAACTCTGCAGTAATCAAGACAGTGTAGTGATGGCATAAGGGTAGACATAAGACCAATGAAATAGAATAAGAAAATGGAAACAAACCCGTGCATCTATGGTCATTTCATTTGCAACAAAGGTGCAAAGACCAGTCATCAGTCAGTGGAGAATGAATAGTCCTTTCAACAAATGGTGCTCTAACAGCTAGATATCTACATGCCAAAGCATGAAGTTGGGCCTCTGCCCCATGTACCAAAAAGTAACTTTAAGATGTGCAGACAGCCAAATATAAGAACAAATATTATACATATCTTAGAAGAAAATAGAGGAGGAGATCTTCATGACCTTGGGTTAAGCAAAGATGTCCTAGACATGAAACCAAAAACACGAGTGACTAAAGAAAAAAATAGAATAATTACACTTCATCAAAACTATAAACATTTGTCCTGCAATGATATCATCAAGAAAGTGAAACAAAGAAGCCAAAAAACTGGAGAAACTATTTGCAAATTATATATTTGATAAGAGACGTGCCCAGACTATATAAAGAACTCTTACAACTCAATAACAATCATTGTCCCATAAAATAACAATTTATTGTCCCATAAAATAGTATAACAATTTATTGTCCCATAAAATAGTATTTTATGGGAATGTAAAATGGTGCATCCACTTTGGATAACATTTTAAGAATTCCTTAAGATATTGGACACAGAGCTACCATATAACCCAGACATTCCACTCCTGGGTATTTCCCGGAGAAATAAAAGCATATGTTCACACCAAAACATAAGAATGTTCATGGCAGTATTATTCATAATAGCCCCCAAATGGAAGCAATCATAATATCCATCAACAGATGAGTTGATAAATAACATGTCATAGATTTACACTATGAAGCAATATTCAGAGAAAAGGGAACATAATACTATAGATGAGCTCTGAAAAGATTATGCTAAATAAAAGAAACCCATTACAAAAGACCACATATTGCATGGTTCCATCTATATGAAATGTCCAGAATAGGCAAATCTATAGACAGAAAGTATGTCAGTGGTTGCCTAGGCCTGGGGGCAGGGGGTAATAATGAGTGACTGTCAGTGAAATGGGGTTTCTTTCTGAGGTCATGAAGATGTTCTAACATTGTGGTTATGGTTGCACAACTCAGGAAATAGGCTGAAAACATTGCATTGCACATATTAAATGATTGAATTTTATGTTAATGTGAGTTACATCTAAATTAAAGTATTTTTAAAACAAGAGAAAAGTACCATGATGAAAAGAGACAGAATATCTCCAACGTCTTCCCTAGAAGAAGGTATACTGTATCTTATGACTATGACGATCTCTGTAACAGAGGGGCTTCACGGTGAGGTTATCTCTAATAGTTAAAGGAAGAAAGTCTCAAAAGGCTAGGAGTAGTTTGTATGGGATAACGGAAAAATCAGGAACAAAAGAGACCAAACTTTCAGGTGTTAGCACATGCTAGTTAGTTAACGCAATACCTCGTCAGCTTGGAAGTATGTCCCTATTGTGGATTAGAGCGCATTAGGCCATCATAGCATAAGCAGCCACATCCTTTGGATTTGTTTTCTATGCACTGAGCAAACTTTCTCACTATATAGGAAACACAGACACAGATAACTTAGAAGAAAAGTACCATCCACATTACAATTGAATATCTTATTATAAATCAACTTAAGTTTTTTTATTGGCCAGTGTCCTATGAGTTTGGTTATGAGTCGGTGTCTGAGACTGAATCCTCAAGAATACGCTTCTGGAATCTCAAAGCTGAGTGCCGGATTGTGGGTCACAAATGTGAAGTTTCTGGAACTCCACCTAGATGACTGACGCTCTTTCCATTTTGGTATTTCAATCAAACCGCAACAGTTACATGCGCTGACAAAGTACTTAAAAATAATGATCTGCCTTAAGTAACAGAACATTCTTCACCTATCCTGAAAAATGGGTCCTGCTACTAATAAACATTTAGGTGTAGGGACCAGGCAACCACTTAACTTAAACCCTTGAACCATGTTTGTCTTCAAGAAACTGTGCTTCAACTTGTAACCATACCAGGCATTCAAGAGATTAGAAGCATCAAAGGTACATTGAAAGGTAGCCATTTTTCTGGCATCCATCTAAATTTGTCCAATTATTTCTCTCAATTACGAATCAGGTTGTGAAAATCATTCTGTTAAATACTTCTCAGGAAGTCCGTTACTCGTGTGCTTTTATTGTTATGAAAGAGAAAGAAATTCCAGAATGCTGTTCCCCCCACAGCTCTGTCTGGGGTTTTCCTATTGCCAGAAGTTCAGATTTTACAATTCTAGGGCCACCGTCTCACAGAACAAGCCCGTGGGCTCTCATGTACTCAGAATTTATCGTCTCTCAGATGCTAGCACACTTATCTGATGTCTACCGCACGTGTTACGTTACTTCAGTAGGTCTGGGGCAGCGCTCTTGCAATCAAACATCGGCGTCCCTGCATGGAACAGAGTGGGATAAAGATGATGAGTGGTCTCACTTCACTTGAGACCAGACTTTCCCTCCCTATGAATTTGCTCCAAATTTCTGCGTTTTAGAATCATAACCAAGAGACTCTACACACGTAATCTAAATGGTAAGGGATCTTTCAAAAAAAAAAAAACCCACAAAAAATGCCCCTGATTTGTCATGTAACAACATAACAAAGGAAAGGAAAAAGGTACAACCCTTCAAGTCTAATAAGAAATCCTACCTGGGGCGCCTGGGTGGCTCAGTCGGTTGAGCATCCGACTTCGGCTCAGGTCATGATCTCACAGTTTGTGGGTTCGAGTCCTGCGTCAGGCTCTGTGCTGATGGCTCGGAGCCTGGAGTCTGCTTCGGATTCTCTCTCTCTCTCTCTCTCTCTCTCTCTCTCTGCCCCTCCGCCACTCAGGCCCTGTCTCTCTTTCTCTCAAAAAGAAATAAATATTTTTTAAAAGTTAAAAAAAGAAATCCTGCCTGATTTTGCATCTCTCCTTCACCACCCTCAGCCGCTCTCCTTGAAGCCAGAATCAAGCAGGATGAGGTGCCTTAGAGAAGCTATTTACCTACATAGTATCACAAAACCCGTATATTTAAAATACAATTAGTCCTCAGGATTAAATCCACTTTTTCTCTCTCCCAGCACATTATCAGCGGTGTTGACTGTGACCGGCCTTACGTAAGATGCAGAAGAAAGAAAGAATGGCCGGAAAAGAGATTCTGATGCACGCACAACTCTTGTTATACTGGGGAATCGACATAAAACACAGGTGAGTATATTTTCTGATACAATGTAAGCCCTACGTCTCATCGATATGTGCACCACAAAGCAAGATTTTGTAAAGCTCCCCCCGCGACGACAGAACCTGGATAATAACATTTCACATCCAAGTTCAGAGATTCCCTCCGCCAAGGCAGCACTGTTTCGCTCTGAAACGTTAAGACTGCGTTTCAGTTCGTTTATGCCACCCAGGGGGTGACAGGTAATAAACCATAGTCACAATTGTTTGTTTTACATTTTTATAGAAATTACGAATGACGCTGCGTCAAATTCTGATCTGATGAATAGTTTCTTTTGTAAAGGCAAGTTAAATATTACGTTACTCATACCAGAATTCAATTACAAGAATTGTAATTAATGTTATCCCAACAAGAGTTACAGTGGGACTCTCAGTGTCTCTGGGCCTCGACAAGCCTGTCGTGAAGTGCACAGCTTCCTGGAAAAGGCTCGTCTGAAGACACAGACGCCAATATTGCTTGGAACACGTCCAGCTCATCTTTTGAGATTCACATGGCGGACACTCATTTTAGTCATTTTCTTACCATCTTGGCACTTGTTTTTCTGGCAGAGACATCAATATAAATTTAGCTATAAATTCAGGATTTATTTTAGTTTCTCTTTCAAATACGTGAAACTTCTCAAGTGCGTGCTTGATTCCTGAGAAGGTAGAACGTCTTGCACGGGAGACATTCCACATAAACAACTTGTAGCATGGAACGAAAGCATGACACTGACATCCAGGGGGTGGCATGAGCTGACATTTTTATTCCAAACGTATCACTCGTATTGCTGCATTTGCAATACATTCTGGATACGGGAAACAAGAGTGAATGTAAGGAGGCAAACCGAGAAGACATTTTAGTGGTCCGGGGGGAGATGATGGTGGTAAGGACTGTGGGCTAGTGGTGGAAACAGACAAGGAATTTGAAGATTATTTACAACTTCACAAAAAATGCTAATGGAACAAATGGTGGGGGATGAGGGAAAGGAAGACTTCAAGAGTAGTTTCTAGATTTTTGTTTTGAATGCCTGGGGTGCCATTGACTAATGTGGGGAAGCTTCAGAGCTGAACTGTCATTAATGATGCTTTGGACATGTTAACTTACAGATTACTCGTCAGCATCCAGATGAAAGTGTTTTATTCGGTTAGAAACAAAATTCTATTAATCACTGAAGGGAACAACCAGAGAGATACATTTAGGACTTGTTGACATTTAAATGGTAATGCAGAACCATAGGATTAGACACAAGAGAAGGTGTGCATAGAGCTTGTGTCACTCTGGCAGGAGCGTGATTGGCTTCTAGGAAAAATTCCACATAAAATCCTTTTGGTTGGGTGATTCATGCAGAATGTTTTGGTTGGGTAATTCACGAAGAACGTTTTGGTTGGGTGATTCATGAAGAACGTTTTGGTTGGGTGATTCACGGAGAACGTTTTGGTTGGCTGGTTCATGGAAAATGTTTTGGTTGGGTGATTCATGGAGATATCCCCATGTCTGAGCTCTTTTCTATGGGTACATCGAATAGACATTGAACATTTGTAACATGAAACACTACGCTAGAAACTTATTGCTTAGACTCTTCTTCCTGCTCTATTTTCAGGACTTTCTGTGTTTCTCTGGACTTTTCGTGAGATTTAGATATTTTCCAGCCATTATTTCTTCAAATGTTCTTCTCCTCCATTTTTCCTGCCCCTCCTTCTAGGACTTCAATTACACAGACGTTACACCTTTAGATCATACCCCACTATCTCTTCTGCGTACTCTGCCCTGTTTTTTGGGTTCTTTGTTGGTTTGTTTGCCTTCTTTTTTGCTTCCTTTTGGATATATCAATAAGCTCTCTTCCTGTTTACTGATGCTATCTTCTGCTGCATCCAGTCTGCTATTGTTCTGTCAAGCTCATTGGATTTACTTATGATTTCTAATTCCTTGTTGAAATACTCCTCTTTAATCCACTGTTTTGGTTCAGCTTTTTTTTCCCTTTAACATAGTAATAATTGTTATATTAGAGCCCATCTGTTATTTCAAAAATCTAGATCATATCTGGTATCCTTCTACTGACAGAATTATATTCTGATTATTGATCCTTTTCCTGCTTATTTAAACATCTAATAATTGAATGTTGGGCATTTCAGATGAGACATTGTGGAAGCCAGGGATTATGCTATCGTCTCCTAAAGAGTGTGGGTTCTGTTCCGACAGGCAGGTCAGTTGCTGGCAGGTTATTTATATCCTGTCAGGCTAAGATAGTTCAAATGTTGTTTCATGCTGAAGGTCTCACTGAGTTCTCCAACTCTTTTCTTCAGCCCAGTGAGTATATTTACGATCAGGGTATTATGCTAAGTGAAATAAGTCACATTGAGAAGACAAATCCCATATGATTCCATTGGTAATTGGAACCTAAAAACAAACCAAAAGAAAGGGAACAGACAAAAAACAGAATGAGAAGTATAAACACAGAGAGCAAGCTGGTGGTTTCCAGAGTGGAGGGGAGTGAAGGGATGGTCAGAAAGGGTGATGGGGAGTGGGAGATACAGGCCTCCACGTGTGGAATGAGTGAGTCACAGGAATACAAGGCCCAGCGTCAAGAATACAGTCAGTGATATCGTAATGTCGATGTAATGGGACAGATGGTAGCTATGCCCGTGGTGAACATAGTGTCACGTATAAACTTGTCCAACCACTGACTTGTACACCTGAAACTAATGTAACGTTATGCCAACGTTAAATCCTCACATTTAAAAGAATCTTTTTAAATGTAGTTTTGTGCTTATTCCTAAGGTGTAGCCCTTACTCCTAGTATGCTATCCTTTCCCATAAGGTGTGGTCTCTTCCCGGGGGTTCTGAAGGTCTGGGATATCTCCCCGCAAAATCTCTCCGCTCTCAGCTGAATGTCTCAATGTCTTCCCAGGAACACATGCCCTTCGGAGCCTCCATTTAGCTCTCGGCCTCCCAGCAGCTGCTTTCTCCTGTGTTCTCACACAGCTACAAGTTACCCAAGGACCTGAGATGAGTTTCCACTCATATTTTGTTGCTTCTTCTCCGTGGCTCACCCTCATCAATCTGCGCCCCCCCCCCCCAATCACAGTCACCTTGGTACTTTGCACTCTTCTGTGTCACTTCACCCGAAGGCCACGGCTTCCTTCTTGGGCTCATTTTCCCTGAATGATGGCCAGGAAGTATGTCCCCGGGATGCAAGCCTGGGTGGTCGTATCCACAGGTGTATGTCTTGTAAGAATTATAGGTGTATATCTTGTAAGAATATATTGGGCTGTATTTTATTTTTCTATCCAATACAACATTCTATGTCTTCTCATTGTTGAGGTTAGTCTATTTATACGTTTGTGATTATTGATATATTTGAATTTAATGCCATCATTTTATTTGTCTTTCTATAGTTCCATATTTTAAAATATTTTCTTCTGTCTCGTTTCTTCTTTTAGATTGACTCGGTCACTAAAATTTTATTTTTCTATTCTTTCACAAGTTATATCCTGTTTTCGTACTTACTCAGCAGTCACTCATATAATGTTGGCATGCTATATAAAGGGTGCTTGCAGGGAATTAATCATTTCAGGGCGACTCTTTTAGTCAAGGGATTTTTCCTGAGGTATAGTAGGGTTTAGCAGGGTTTTGCAAGGAACAGCGAGTGGTCGTTAGCACAAGTAGGCTTCAAAGGGCAAGGCAGGGAGAGCGGTTTCCAGACTCATTTCCAGGAAACAGTAGGTGCGGCGATAAGAGTGTTAAAAGAGGTCTGTCCAACAGACTCTGTCTTTGGAAAAGGGATACAGCCCACTCGTGACCCAACTCGGAGGAGGAAACAGATACTCCTACTTCACTCCTCTGTCACCTTCACACTAACTGAAATCTAACGGGTGAGGGAGCCCGTAGATCAGTCCACGCGGGTCCCCTTCCCAGGCACAGACTAGGATGATGGTGAGAGGGCTAAGTGGCCATTTGAATTCTAGAGTAAATCTACCCCTCTCTCTCAGCTAAGATGGGGAAACAGACTAGATCCCACTCAATACGGCCACGCCATTGTAACTTACGTAAGTTACCCTCAGCATTCTAGTTGTATGTTAATCACCCCAAAGAAACATCATCACTTTCTTTGGTAACCATTTATTGGTTCCAAAAGTATCTTGTTTTTAATTGAAGTAAGACTGGCATGCAATATCCTATTCATTTGGGGAGTACATCGTGGTGATTTGATATTTTATACATTATGAAATAACCCGCCGCAGGAAGTCTGGTTAGCATCTGTCACCATATGGAATATTATTGACTATATTGTCTACACTGGAAGGAATCTTTTTGTACGCCAGACCTTCTCTTGTGGACCATTGTCTTTCTTCCTCAAATTCCTTCAAAAGTTCTCTTCACTGAGGCTGCTGGTTATGAATGCCTCCAACGTTTGTTTACTTGAAAACATCTTTATGGGGCGCCTGGGTGGCGCAGTCGGTTGGGCGTCCGACTTCAGCCAGGTCACGATCTCGCGGTCTGTGAGTTCGAGCCCCGCGTCAGGCTCTGGGCTGATGGCTCGGAGCCTGGAGCCTGTTTCCGATTCTGTGTCTCCCTCTCTCTCTGCCCCTTCCCCATTCATGCTCTGTCTCTCTCTGTCCCAAAAATAAATAAACGTTTGAAAAAAAAAAATTTTTAAAAAAGAAAACATCTTTATTTTGTACTAATTCGGCAACAAAAGTTAGGCCGACCTCATAACTGTAGAGTGACAGCTGTCTTCTCTGAGCCCCTTGCAAACGTTATTACTTGTTTCTGACTCCATTTCCCTGGTCTAAACATCATTCCTCTGGGGCAGTCTGCCTTTCCTCTTCAGGCCCTCGTCAGAGCCGTCTTTCCTTTTTCAGCTCTGTAAAAACAACTGTCTGAGGCTTTTATTCGTGGGGGAAAAAAAATTTACCCCACCGAGAATATTCTGTGTCCCCCTTGACGATCAGTTTGTAGGCCTTCCCTCAAGTTTTTAAACTTCTCAGCCATAAATGTCCCCTCTTCACTTTCTCTCTCTTTTTTTTCCCCCCCTCTTGGAATGTTGAGTGTCGATGAGAACGCGTTTTCTTATTCTGTCTCATATCTTCTCAGACACATTTTCCACCTCCTCATCTCTTCTTATAAGTTCCTTCTCTCTTATTATACGTACTTTCAAATCACTTCTTTATCAAGTTATATCTAATCTGTTTAACGAACCACTGAGTATTCCATTTTAACCGCTGAGTATTTAATTTCCAGGATGGTTTTTTCCCTTGTAAAGTTTTTGTCCTGTCGTTTTCCAAATCTGCCTTTTCTTCTTTGACGGTATCTTTTCTTGCTGATATTCGTATTTCTTCCTCCAGTGCGTTAAGCAGTTTAAGCACCCCTTTTTCCAGCGCTCTCTACCTGATAATTCCAATGTCTGCGCTCCTTAGAATCTATGGTCCTGCAATTTTGCAGATTTGGCAAAATCCTGCAATTTTGGCTGCGGGGCCCTCCCAGCGGAACTTAGCTGAGGAGAATCTTGAAGAAGACTGAACGGAGAGTATTTTCACCGCGGAAGCCTTTTCTTCTACACGTAACCTGGATACTACCATTCCAAGCGTGGTTTAATTTAACCTTTGGGTTGCGACTGTCTGCACCTCAAAAGTACATAATTTAAATCCCAAAGATATATCCGGGCATGTTCAGGGCTACAAAAGTCTCCAGAAAAAAGAAAGTATTTCTCAGTCCAGAGCTACGGGCAACCCATTTGGCAAATTGGTCTGTGAGCTCCTTTATTTGCCCACTGGTGGCTTTTTTCTGGTCCGAGGCACTGCCCTGTCCCTCTGCCTTAAATTCTGTTGCTTCTTGGAGGTAACAGTTCTGTTGCAGCCGATTGGGAAGCTGGGCTGAGTGAGTGGGCTGGTGTTGAAGAATCCACCGGCTCTCGCTTTGGTGCCCTGACTAATCGCCTGCTGCAGAGGGTCGATGGCCTTCGTCCACTCTCTGTTCTGTGGACCCCGGGCCTGACCTCGCTCAGTGACACTCCATCCCTGTGGTTAGACTCTGCTGTCTTACACATCCTCGGCCGCTGTCTCCCTCCACAGCTAGCCCTACCCACAGTCGTCTTTCAGAGACAAAAGTCTCCTTCTGTCTTTCAGATAAAAACTCCCATTTCTCAACGTTTATTTATTTTTGGGACAGAGAGAGACAGAGCATGAACGGGGGAGGGGCAGAGAGAGAGGGAGACACAGAATCGGAAGCAGGCTCCAGGCTCCGAGCCATCAGCCCGGAGCCCGATGCGGGGCTCGAACTCCCGGACCACGAGATCGTGACCTGAGCTGAAGTCGGACGCTTAACCGACTGCGCCACCCAGGCGCCCCAAAAACTCCCATTTCCGAGCAAAGCTTTGTATTTACTTTCTACAAAACAAGCATCGTTTCCAGGATTTCGTTTAGAGACGAAAGAGCAGCTCGTACTTAGCTCACCGCCTTGCAATGAGATTAACGTTTTACATAAAAGATAGATTACGTTCAGTATATTCTGCTTTAAAAGTCTAGGAACCGAGTAATTTGCTTTGCCGTGGTTCGGAGTAAAACTGTGGAAACATGTAGTATGGGAGGGAGTGAAGTACTAGGCGGAAGAGGTCCTAAACTGCAGTCATGAACTTGGCTTCCACTCGGTCCAGCCGCGAATGAACAGCGTGCCATCATCAGGGTGACTGATTCCGTGCGGGCATTAGTTCACTCTACTAGAAACAAGGTAAATTTCATTATGTTCTCTAATATGGCATGCCTTCTTAAGGTTCTAGAAATTGCTAGGAATTACTTGGAACATCCACGTGCGTGTACTGCATACTTCCTTGAGGATGCTGACTACATGAGGACACACGTACTAACAAACTCTTTAGTATAAAAACCAACCTAAAAACCTTAATACGTTCGGCTTTGCTCTAAAGAGAAAACCGCTTAAAGCTCTCAGATTGTGGTTCGACAGAGTTACGAAGGTTTTTATCCCGCTCGCCCAAATATGGCACATTACTCCCGGTGGTGACACGTGGCAAAACGCAACCAGACATAAAGCCGGGAAGCATCGATTCCCAGTTAGGAGTTTGCCAAATAAGCCAGGAAGACTGAAGATCCCATGTCAGGTAGCTATTGGGAAGGGGAAAGACTATGATTTACTCTCAATCGGATACCGTTCTCAGCCCATCCTTTCCCTCTGGCTCCCGCTCTGGCCACCAGCTGCCATCAGGTGTGGCCTGAGAGCACGTCACCCCAATTACGCCCCGTGGCCCTTGCCTTCCACCATCAAGTTTTAGCTACTGTGATGGGGGAGTCCAGCAGGAGTCTGTTCAGCGACTCTGGCACAAGCACAAATCCAGAAGTGGGAGGCCGTTAACAGTGTGCAGCAGCTCGTCCAGCGGGGAATGAAGCCCACGGAGAGAAGTGTGCATGTTTCATGTCTCAGGTGGACATTTCTGTGCGTCCCACGAGGTTCTCTGGGGGTGTTCTCAGCAGGAGCCCTAGTCGCCCACAGCCGTGACCGGCCCCATGATGCCCTAATGCCTCCTCCGCGCTTTATTCTTCCCAGCTCCCACCCCCATCTCTCTCCTCGTGATCACTTTCCAGAGCAGTCTACCTTCAAGCAAGCTGTCATCGCCGCGGAGCTCTGCCCAGCCCTCCCGTGAGGGTGAAGGCAGGTCGCAGGCCTCGGAAGCACTGTTTGCTGTCGGCTCTCTGAGAATTGTTCTTCACCGACATTATTACTAGCTGCATTACTCCAGGCTGGACCGCGCTCCTGGGGTGCGTTCACCCCCCAGTGACTGGTCAGTATTGGAGTACGAGGGTCTAGAGCCCTTCCCTGATTTGGAGCAAGGCCATCTCAGGTTCAGAGCCCCCCGGGGGATTGGCCGAGGCCTCTGTTGGCGGGACATCACAGTTCAATTTCTCCCTTGGTCCAAATCCACTACGGCCACTCCCTCACGCCTGTTGATCTGGAGAACACACTTACTGATAAAACTGCGCAGCACAAATCCATTCCTCAGGGGCTGGGTGCAAGCTTCCAAAGATACAAGCCCTTGTCCCGGGCTTTGCTTTGGGGAAATAACCTGAGCTAAGGCTGTTGCCATGAATTGTCTCTCTCTCTCTCTCTCTCTTCCATTCCCCTCCCCCCCATCCCGAGTGATGTGCATTGCGGGGTTTGGTGATCATTCACTTTCAGCAATATTTCTTTAAAAAAAATTTTTTTTCATGTTTGTTTATTTCCGAGAGAGAGAGACACAAAGTGCAAGGGAGGGAGGGGCAGAGCGAGCGGGAGCTCGAACTCACAAACGGTGAGATCAGACCTGAGCCGAAGTCGGATGCTTAACCGACTGAACCACCCGGGCGTCCCTCAGCAATATTTCTTAAGGTTTCAGTTACAGTATCTTTGGCACGGCAATCATCATAACAGAAGAGAGAGTAATTACTTTTTTGTTTTTTAAGGCTTGTCCACTCTTATTTTTTGCAAGTAAGCTCTACCGTCAATGTGAGGCTCAAACTCATGACTCCAAGATCAAGAGTCTCATGCTCTGTCAACTGAGCCAGCCCCGGGGCCCCAAGAGTTGTGACTTTCTAGGATGGAATTCAGGACCGATAACTAAAGCATCCCAATTATTCATTGGGTAGATTAGGGGCAGTAGAAAGAACCCACATCTCAGGATGCTTACCTCCCTATCTTCTTGAAAAAAATATATTTATTCATCATTATTTGGGGACATTACAACGAGTGAAGTTGTAAACTCATATGTTTGTCTTTAACTTTGCTAAACAGTGGGGATCTAGAATTCATTCTCACCTCTTTATGCTGTGTAAACCTTTTTTCCCTCTCTGGATACGCCTACCAATTTTTGCCACTTTTGCTTTCAAACTGGTTGTCCCATTGCCAATTGATTATCTTGTCATTGCAATTTTTGAATTGGGAGGTAATATACCAGCTTTTCAAGGTAACTAATAAATTGATAGAGATATTAAATTTCAAGTCTAAAGCTGATTCCTGCCGGGCCCTTCATCTTTGGCATTTAACACCACCTGCCTATGCAGGAAATTAAGTACTGTCCTTTCCTTGACTGTGATTTTTTTCTTCTTTGAATGGTGGCATAAAATAGACTCATTGCAGAAAAGTTCTAAATCCCAAAGAAAAGGGAAACGGGACTAAATAGGTAGCTGTGTGTGACATGGCTTTTTTCAACCAGGCGTGATGAAATGAAGGATCGGCAATAATATAATGATTTTAACCAATATGGACAATCCATCTAGAGCACTCAGGTTTCTGAGGCAATGCGTTTTTCTTTAATCAAAATAAATTTAGACAGTATAAACCATTATTTCCAAAATTCATTTGTTTGGCTTAATCTGGTTGGTGTTAAAGGAAAATAAGAAAATGCTTTGGCTTTTGTTTTCCTGGGGCCTTTTGTATTTCTGGATTGAAGCCTCAGAGTTCATTATTTCAGGTTTTTTGAGGACACAGAAATACACGGAGCCATTGGCTCTGTCACCTTGCACGCCACCGTATTTCTCGGATGTGCAGACGATCACTTCTGTTAAATGCAAGTACAGCGGAGCCACGGCAGTTAGAGTTCCATTAGAAAGTGGGAATTCCTGGGGCGCCTGGGTGGCGCAGTCGGTTAAGCGTCCGACTCCAGCCAGGTCACGATCTCGCGGTCCGTGAGTTCGAGCCCCGCGTCAGGCTCTGGGCTGATGGCTCGGAGCCTGGAGCCTGTTTCCGATTCTGTGTCTCCCTCTCTCTCTGCCCCTCCCCGTTCATGCTCTGTCTCTCTCTGTCCCAAAAAAAAAAAAATTAATAAACGTTGAAAAAAAAATTAAAAAAAAAAGAAATTGGGAATTCCTTCTTCCCACATGTTCCTTTCCTCGTGATCACAGCTGCACAGTCACATGTGTCTTGCTGTCCCCCTGCCCCAGGGTGACCCGGAGCAACCTAGAGCACTGTGTAGTCTAGTTATTCGACTTCTTTCCTTTCTCTCTTCCTCAATTCATCTATCATGCTTCCCAAGTACTCAGTCAAGGCTTATCTCAAAAGTAAGATGAACATCCAAGTCCGTGGGACATAACTTAACGGGCACCTGCCCTCAAATGTCAACTAGTCATAATGAAGAGCATTTTACGGGTAAGACTCTATTCTTTTCGGTCATGCAGGCATTTCAGACTTGGAGGGCCCCCAAGTGAAAACTTTGTAGAACTCTGAGAAGTTGACAACAGGTAAAATCATTACCTGAACTTAAAGAGTGAGCCTAAGTAAGACCTAAGTAAGGCCATGGAGAGATACTTGGGCGGAGAGGAGAAGGCCACTGAAGCCAATCCCCAGGATGAACTCAGAATCCAGTGTGTAAATGAGTGGATGGGGCCTGGTACATACTCAGTAGACAGTGAATGGAACTATAGATTGGCAACCTGAAGGGGCAGGTGCCTAAATCCTGCTTGATCGAGTTCATAGTCTGCTATGAGGTTTTATTCTGAAGATATTGTAGGTGACCAGGAAATCAATCTCATAAACAAACGCCACTTAACATAAGATGTCATTAAAATGTTTACAGAAATGCGCCTCCAAAACACCCCCCACCTGTCCACACGCACACCATATTCCACGGCTTTGTGTAAATGCATCTATTACAGTCTTTCTCACACAGTGTAATTACCAACGGGTCTACATTTTTTCCTCTTTCAACCTGACCACATGTCTCAGACTTAAGTGTCACACACAGCAAGACTGTGTGAGCCAAGTAGAATTACTTGGCCCCTTCTAAAGGAGCAGCACTACCCAGCTGATGGTCATCATGTATAATGTGGGCTTAGAGTTGCTGTATATTCTGACTTTTTAAGGCTGGAAACTGTACGTTAGCTCCATGTCAAACGATTTGCCACTTATTTAAAATTCGGGAGTCCAACTCTGTGTGGGCTAATATACTGTTCATCTTCGGTCAAATCTGTGCCAATTCTATGGCCCCTGATCTAGAATATGATGTCCTGAAAAGACCATCTAGGCCTTGTTCCTCTATCTTTAGACTTTGGCATAATGTCTCATACACATTAAGAGCTGACTCTGTGTAGGGCTGAGTATGAACATATTGCTAACTGTTCCCAAGTGAGTCTAGCATCGAGAACAATTGCATTAAATCTGCGAAACACTGCTGTGGTCCTGGAAATGATCATCCACTGTTTTTTTTTTTCCTCTCCAAGAAGAAAATCTCCATTTTTACAGGCTTTTCTGCTTTGCACAATATATCAAAAATATGAAATAAGACATAAGAGTTATCCAAGGCAATCCTATCAAAGATCATAATGTCAAATGTTTTGTTAAAATAGCAAAAATTTGATATTTTGCTATGTCAGGTTTGACTATGAAAACAACATCTGATAAAATATGTCTGGACGGTGTGAAGATCTCTTGAATTTGTTTCTCTGGCCACAAGTGACGTTTGGGGTCATTTGGGATTTTCATGCACAGATTCTCGCCCACATTCACATTTGCAGTGCTCTGCGTGTTCGTGAAGGTGCTGCCCAGGAAATTGTCAGAAAAAAAAAATGCAAGCCAGAGAAAGTGTTCCGAAGAGAGTGAAGAATCACTCGGTTTTATGGGCTGGCTCTTTGCCAAGGGAATTAAACGAACCTTAAAGTAGCTCTCTAACTTCATCTATGCCACCGAAGTTCAGCAGAGAGTTCAAAAAATTATGTTTACTTCAGACTCAAAGAAGAGTTTAGCCCAAACGATCGAACAACAATAATCTATTTGGTTCAAATTCATCACTTATTATGGATTTTTTTTTTTGCTTGTTTGACAGCCTTCGACTCTCCTTCCTTTCCATGAATGTTGGTTCCATCCGTAAAAAGGAACTCTATACTTCTCATCACGGCACCAAAGTGTTTGACCCCGTGGCCACAAACCTCCCCACCCCCAGCCCCAGGTGTGTGCCAATAATTTCTTACGTGTTTTCTTTCCAGGAAGAGAAATCCATTACATTTTCAAAAGAACTAAGAAAATATTAATCATCACTGACCTAGAAGATCCCTCTAGTTCCCTCCAACACTGAAATTTCTGCAATCGTTTCAGGAAGCCGTGCAAAGTGAATATGGCCATGGAAATAACTAAAATTTGTGCAAAAATTTTATTGGAGTAATGCATTAGTCAACTTAAAAAGAAATGGAAAATGATTTTCTTTTAAGGTATAAACTCTGTCTCTTTTGAGATTGTTTACTCTTATTAAAAATAAATGCAAAGCCAAACTTCAATATACAAAAAGCTCTAACAAGAAATGAATGAATGAATAGAAAAAAATGAGTAGATGGCATTCCGTCTCCTAGTACTAACCCTGCTGTGTTAGCTTTGTTTGCCCTTAGACAAAGCGGGAGTGAGGGACACCACCCTGCACGGTTGAAAATCTGTGCGTGACTTTGGAAGCCTTACTGATAACATAAATAGTCAATGAACGGACGTTTTGTATGTGATATATATTATATACTGCCTTCTTACAATAACTAAAGAAGATGTTGTTAAGAAAATCATAAGGAAAAGAAAATAAATTTATAGTAGTATATTGTATTTACTTTTTAAAAATCCACATATAAGTAGACCCATGTAGTTCAAACCTCTGCTGCTCAAGGGTCTAGTGTGTAAATATAAACATATTATGAATATATCTATTCTAATGGGCTGTAACCAGTTGCCTATTGTCATAAATGAACCTCCCACAGACGAAGTGACTTGACACAATATTTTTTTAGTATAACACACCTGCCCCTCCCCCACTCATGCTGTCTCTGTCTCTCTCAAAATTCAATACACTTGAAAAAGGAAGAAAAGAAAAGGTTGGCCAACTCTAGCTCTAGGCTCTATGTAAACCCCTATAGGGAAAAGAAAAAATGGTGCTATATTCCTATATATTTGAATGCTGTAAACTGTGAACTGAAGAATATCTTTTCATTTGAAAAGAAAGGATACAGTAGCCAAAGAAATGGCAACTTCATAAATGCGAATATCGCAGTATATCCAGAAGAAGAAGAACAATAACAACGAGAACAAGAAACACCAGTGAAACTATAACCCACGTCCTCAGTTGAACTAGAATACAGAGAACATGCAAATTTCAAATTGCCTCAAGGCAGAGAAACCGACACTAAATCTAGCGGTTTATCTCTACCGCTGCTCCCACACTCAGGCAGCAAGTGGAGCCCAGGGACATCTGCGGGAAAAAGAAAAGACTGAGAGGCAAGCCTAAAATCAATCCCAAATCCCCAACAGACAATCACAGGCCAGCCTCATTGCGAATGTGCGGAAGAAGAGGTCTGAGTGGTTAGAACCCACCGTAGAGAGGGGATTTCAGCGTGCACGTAGGACTTGATAAGGAAATCTTGAGAAAGGAACAGTGTGGAGGAGGAAAAGTTTAGAGAGAATGTAAAAAGTATAGAGGGAAATACCTTTGGACACTGGATGGGAATGAGACATTATAGCACAAGGGGAAACGCAGGATCCCTCAAGGATAAAAACCTTTTTCGTAAAAAATACACACTTCCTTCAACCACTAAATCTTCCCCCAAAAGCCGCTAAATAAAGAAACCATACTTTGCCACACTGATAAAAAGAGAATGTTCTCAAACTCGAAATCTTATAAATCACCCTTAGACAACCCAGGCCCCTTATCAGAAACATAGAGATGTCAGTAAGCATCATATATATTTACACGGATTATAGAAATGAAACAGAGGGGCACCTGGGTGGCTCAGTCAGTTTGGTGTCCGACTTCGGCTCAGGTCATGATCTCATGCATGGTTCCGGCGCTCGAGCCTCTCGTAGGGCACTGTGCTGACAGCTCGGAGCCTGGAACCTCCTTCAGATTCTGTGTCTCCCTCTCTCTCTGCCCCTCCCCTGCTCGTGCTCAGTCTCCCTTTCTCTCAAATATAAAATGAAAACATTAAAAAAATTTTAAATAAAAGAAAAAAGAAATGAAACAGAGGGGCACACGGGTGGCTCAGTGGATTGAGTGTCAGACTGTTGATATCTGTAGGTCATGATCTTGTGGTTGTGGGATCGAGCCCAGTATTGGGTTTGAGCATGGAGCCTGCTTAATATTCTCTCTCCCCCTCTCTCTCTGCCCTTCCCCTGCTCATGCTTTCTCTCTCTCTCTCTCTCTCTCTCTCTCTCTCTCTCTTTCTAAATAAATAAATACAAATAAAACAGATGATGATTTTTTAAACAATTCATTCAGTGGAAACTACCTGCCCATTCCCCAAACAATCAATAAAGTATCAGAAAAGAACTGTAACATCTACTCCAACCTGAACTAACTGTTCCCATACGAGAATTGGAGCATGTGCAAAACATTTTGAATATGAAATTCAAAAGGCAAGGATCAAAATGGGCAAAATGCAAAGAGAAAAATGATGAGAGTTCATTGAATTCAGGACATAAAAAGAAGGGAAAAGTAAAACCCCACCAATTATGAGGGCCAAATGAGGTGGCCAAAAATGATTAATTATAGGTGAAAACTTAATAAAGGGCACTAAAAATGAGCAGGAACATATTCAAAAAGAAAGAAAGAAAAAAGGAGATAGCATAAGAAGTGTGTCTGAGAGAAAGTGCTTAAATGGAAGGCACAATTTATCTGTAATTAAAGTCCCTACAAAAGATGAACAAGACAATGGAACAGAAATTGTGTTTCAAATTATAACATATAAAATTGTAACCCAAATAACTTTCTATAAATAAAAGAAAACATATCACATATTGAAAGGGCAGACTATGTCGCCGGAGAACTGAGTTGGAGCAGGTCAACTCTGAGACAGACCATAGAAATATGCTCAAACTTCAAAAGAAAAATCCCTCAGAGACACCAGACAAAAAACTGACCTAAGTTACAGGGCAGGGGAATCAAACTCACATCAGACTTTGCAAAATTGACATTCAAGCTCTCTTTCGGGTAACAAGGCTATAGAAAGAGAGTTTCAAATATGCATGAGACAGGGGATTCTGTTTATTTCTGCTTATTCTCATTTATTGAGGATGATATGCATTGCGGGCTCTTCGTATACGGCTTTTATGATGTTAAGGTATGTTCCTTCTGTCCTGACTTTCTTGAGGGTTTATATTAAGAAAGGATGCTGTATTTTGTCAAATGCTTTTTCTGCATCAATTGACAGGATCATATGGTTCTTATCCTTTCTTCTATTAATGTGATGTATCACGTGGATTGATTTGCGAATATTGAACCAGCCCTGCAGCCCAGGAATGAATCCCACTTGATCGTGGTGAATAATCCTTTTGATATACTGCTGAATTCAACTTGCTAATATCTTGTTGAGAATTTTTGCATCCGTGTTCATCAGGGATATTGGCCTGTAATTCTCTTTTTAGTGGGGTCTCTGTCTGGTTTGGGAATCAAGGTACTGCTGGCTTCACAGAGTGTGTCTGCAAGTTTTCTTTATGTTTCTATTTTTTGGCACAACTTGAGAAGGATAGGTATTAACTCTGCTTTAAATGTCTGGTACAATTCCTCAGGGAAGCCATCTGGTCCTGGACTCTTATTTCTTGGGAGATTTTTGGTAACTGATCCAATCTCTTTGCTGGTTATGGATCTGTTCAAATTTTCTATATCTTCCTGTTTGAGTTTTGCTAGTGTGTAGGTGTCTAGGAATTTGTCCATTTCCTCCAGGTTGTCCAGTTTGTTGGCCTATAATTTTCCATAGTATTCCCTGATAATTGTCTGTATTTCTGTGATGTTTGTTGTGATTTGTCCTCTTTCATTCGTGATTTTATTTGGGTTCTCTCTCTCTCTCTCTCTTTTGAGAAGTATGGCTATAGGTTTATCAATTTTGTTTATTTTTTCAAAAACCCAGCTCTTAGATTCACTGATCTGCCTACTGGTTTTTTTGGATTCTATATTGTTTATTTCTGCTCTAATATTTATTATTTTTCTTCTGCTGCTGGCTTTGGGGTTTCTTTGCTGTTCTGCTTCTAATTCCTTTTGGTGTGTAGATAGGTTTTGTGTTTGGGATTTTTCTCGTTTCTTGAGATAAGCCTGGACTGCAATGTATTTTCCTCTTAGGACTGCCTTCGCTGCATCCCAAAGTGTTTGGACTGTCATATTTTCATTTTCATTTGCTTCCATATGTTTTTTAATTTCTTCTTTAATTGCCTGGTTGACCCATTCATTCCTTAGTAGGATGTTCTTTAACCTCCATGCATTTGGAAGCTTTCCAAATTTTTTTTTTTGTGGTCGATTTCAAGTTTTATAGCATTGTGATCTGAAAAATGCATGGGATGATCTCAATTCTTTTCTATTTATTGAGGGCTGTTTTGTGACCCAGTATGTGATCTATCTTGGAGAATGGTCCATGTGCGCTCGAGAAGAATGTGTATTCTGCTGCTTTTGGATAAAAAGTTCTGAATATATCTGTCAAGTCCATCTGGTCCAGTGTACCATTCAAGGCCATTGTTCCTTTATTGATTTTTGCCTAGATGATCTGCCCATTGCTGTAAGTGAAGTGTTAAAAGTCCCCTACAATTACAGTATTCCTATCAATAAGATTGCTTATGTTTGTGATGAATTGATTTATGTATTTGGATGTTCCACATTGGGAGCATAAACATTTACAATTGTTAGCTCTTCCTGATGGAGAGACCCTGTAATTATCATCCAATGCCCTTCTTCATCTCTTGTTACAGTGTTCAATTTAAAGTCTAATTTTTCTGATAGAGGTATGACTACTCCAGCTTTCTTTTGACTTCCAGTAGCATGATACATGGTTCTCCATCTCCTCACTTTCAATCTGAAGGTGTCCTCAGGTCTAAAATGGGTCTCTTGTAGACAGCAAATAGATGGGTCTTGTTTTTTTTTTAATCTATTCTGATACCTTATGTCTTTTGATGGGAACACTTAGTCCATTTACATTCAGAGTTAGTATTGAAAGATATGGATTTGGTGCCATTGTGTTATCTGTAGGTTTCATGCTTGTGGTGATGTCTCTGGTCCTGTGTAGTCTTGCAACATTCCACTATCAAAGTCCTCCTTAGGATCTCTTGCAGGGCTGGTTTAGTGGTGATGAACTCCTTCAGTTTTTGTTTGTCTGGGAAAACCTTTATCTCTCCTTCTATTCTGAATGACAGGCTTGCTGGATAAAGGATTCTTGGCTGCATATTTTTCCTATTCAGCTCATGGAATATTTCCTGCCACTCCCTCTGGCTTACCAAGTTTCAGTGGACAGGCCTGCTATTACCCTGATTTGTCTACCATTGTAGGTTAAGACCTGTTTGTCCCTAGCTGCTTTCAGATTTCTCTCTTTATCCTTGTATTTTGCCAGTTTCGCTATGATATGCCATGGAGAAGATTTATTCTTGTTCAATCTGAAGGGAGTTCTCTGTGCCTCCTGGATGTGGATGTCTGTTTCCTTCCCCCGATTAGGGAAGTTCTCAGCTATAATTTGTTCAAGTAAACCTTCTGCCCCTTCTTCTCTCTCTTCTTCTTCTTCTTCTTCTTCCGGAACTCCTATGATACGGATACTATTAGATTTCATTGAACCACTTAGTTCTCTAATTCCCCCTTCATGGTCTAGTATTTTCTGATCTCTCTTTTTCTCAGCTTCATAATTTTCCATAATTTTACCTTCTATTTCACCTGATCTCCCCTCCCCCTCCTCCATCTTTGCTGTCGCTGCATCTAGTTTATTTGGCACCTCATTGACAACATTTCTTAATGAGTCGTGACTATTTCTTAGTTCCTTGATCTCTGCAGCAATAGATTCTCTGCTACCTTCCCTGCCTTTTTTCAAGCCCAGCTATTAATCTTATGATTATTGTTCTAAATTCTTGCTCGGTTATATTGTTTATATCTGTTTGGAGCAATTCTCTAGGTGTCACTTCTTCCTGAAATTTCTTTCGAGCATTCTTCCGTTTCATCATATTGGCTAGTTTTCTGTCCCTGATGTGTTTTAATAGCTTGTTATGAGTCCTGCTCCTGTGAGCACTACTATATTAAAAAAGGGTCATAACGCGGTCCAGGGCCTGGCCCTTCCAGAGGTGTTTTTGGAGTGTGTTTCATGCTCTCTTTTGTTGAGACTCTGGTTGCTTTACCTCCCTGCTTGCAGTGGTGGTTTGGAATTGCCACCACACGTGCTTTTATTTGTTCATTGAAGTATCCCTGGAAAAAATGTTTAAAAAGGGGGGGTGTTGTAGAAGAGGTCTTATCCCATACAAAGAGAGAAATTACAGGGGCAGGGAAAAAGAAAAAGAAAGGGAAAAAAAACGACCAGGCAGAGAATCAGAGAAACTATATGGCTTAATCCAGAGAGACAGAGAGACAGAGAGACAGAGAGAGACAGAGAGAGAGAGAGAGAAGGGAGGGGGATAAAGAAGGAGGTGCAGAATAGGTGTAAAGAGAATAGATTAAAGGTGTCTGCTTAAAGAAATCAACAACCAGAATAACCAGACTAGAGAAGGGAAGAAATAAGAGGAAGAAAAGGAAGAAATGTGTACACACACACACACACACACACACACACAAAACAAGAATTGGCCAAGAATCAAATCAGAGAATGCAAAACCACTGGACTGATACCTGACTGTGCCTTGGGACCGTTGCCTGTGCTGGTCTGGAGGAGGGACTGTCTGATTCGGTCAGGGTCAATCTTGCTCTGTTACAAACCGGTTACCAGGCACGGAGGGGCGTGGCTTGGTGTGGGCGGGGCCCGCCTCTACTGGGCGGATGGGTGATGGGGTTGGTGATGGGGAGAAGAATGGCAACACCTAGTCTCTCCTCCCTGGACCAGCTGTCCCAAGCCACCCTGTTCACATCGTCTTCATAGGGCCACGTGGACACGAGTGAGCCACTATGTCCTGCTCCACCTTCCTCCGTGCCTCCTTGGCGCTCGGCTGGGATTCAAACCCTGATTTCTTAAAGGATCCCACTCTGTGCACCCCAGTTCCGGGGTACTGTCACAAAGGACCTCTGGGTGGTGGGGACGGGCAGGGTCTTTTGTCCTTGGAATGGCGATTTGACATCTTCCCACAGCACTCAAGGGGGAGGAGTCAATACTCAACACTATACTATAAAATGTATGACAGCGCTAGGACCAAACATGTATCACGTTATGTTAATAAGGCTTAATGTTCATGATATTAATGTTGATCAGACTTCACTCACCTGTCTCAAGACAAAGATTTTTTTTTATTTGACTCACAAACAAGATCCCAATAAATGCTGTATGTAAGAGAGTTACAGAAAATGACAGGATTTTGAAAGCCTAAAAACAAACAAACAAAAAAAAGAATGAGCAAAGTTGCAATAGGCAAATCGAAACACTCGGAAGTCAGAGTAGTGTTCCTAGTCTCAGACGAAAATGGAATTCAAACAAACAAACAAACAAAACATTAAGGGAAACAAAACACAAATTTCCATGAAAATGCCACAGTTTGCAATGCAGATAGAAGCTTTACAAATGTGTATCACTGAATAACATGTTAATCACCTTTAAAAAGCAGAATCTGCAAGAGAAACAAAAAGATACAGATTAAAATATACTAATGGCAGGAGACTTTAATACAACTGATCAAGTGGACAGAAATAGGTCAGATTGGGGGGCACACCTGGGTAGCTGTGTCAGTTAAGGGTCCGACTTCGGCTCAGGTCATGATCTCAGGTCATCGTCTCCGGTCCATGAGTTCGAGCCCCACGTCGGGTTCTATGCTGACAGCTCAGAGCCTGGAACCTACTTTAGATTCTGTGTCTCCCTCTCTCTCTGCCCCTCCCCTTCTCTCTCTCTCTCTCTCATTCTGTCTCAAAAATAGACATTAAAATTTTTTTAATTGGTAAGACTATATAGAAAATATAAACAGCATAATCAATTCAGCGGCCTTTATATAATAAACTTCACATCCTGCTAAAAGGAAAGACATCATTTCTCCCGTGCATATGGAATATTCACAAACTATTTGATCATATATTTGGTTACAAAGTAAACATTAGTAAGTTTAGAGAAATAGACACAGTACAAACATACTCTGATCCTGATGCAATCAAATTAGACACTGTTAACAAGATTAAACAATCTAAGAAGAACGTCTACCTAGAAATCTTCCCATTAAATAATTCTCCAGTAAAAAGAGGAAATAAAGACTGAAATAATCGAATCTTTCAAAAATAGTAACGGTGAAGCATATGTATCAGAACCTATGATCCATGAAAGCAGTGATTAGAAGAAAGCTTACAACAAACACTACTATGTTGCAAATATTAAAAAAGGAGGAAAAATGAACCAGATTCCCAACTCAAAGGAAACATCCAAGTAAACAAAAAGAAAGTATGAAATAGTAAGGATAAAAGCAGAACCTGATGAGGTAAGAAAGAAAAACAATACACCTAGCTAGTAAGCCACAATAAGAATCAAGTTTTTCTCTTCATTAATCAAACACTCATTGGCTTAAGAAAAAAAAGGGAGGAAACACACACATGCAAAGTAAGCAATGATAACGGGAAAATCATTTTGAGAGGGTACATGAAACAATAGTATTGGGAAGCACAGTTTAGCGAAATTAAGCCAGGTAAAAATAGAAAGCTTCCACCAATTTCCTACGAGGTAAGAGCAGGATATCAAAGAACTAAGTTGTGAAGGAGACACAGGCCTGACTATTCCACAGAGGAATTCTATGGCCCTTCAGTTCGACCAGAGCTCTGGAAACTGTTCCAGGGTGTCAGTACTTAAGAACTTTCTAATGTGTTGGGTGCTTGCGCAGCTCGGTCGATGGTGTCAGACTCTTGATTTCAGCTCAGGTCACGACCTCACGGTGTGTGAGGTCGAGCCCCGCGTTGGGCTCTGTGCTGACAACGCAGAGCCTCCTTGGGATTCTCTCTGCCTCCCTCTCTCTCTATTCCTCCCTGGCCTGTGCTCCCTCTCGCAAAATAAATAAATAAACTTACAAAGGAAGAAGAAGTTTCTCATGTTTTTATAAAGCAAGCATGGCATTAATAACTAAATCTGATAAAGAAGTTGCATACACAACAAAAGAAAATTGCAGACCCATGTCATTTAGAAATATTAATGCAAAAATATTAAGGTATTAGCAAACAGGATATCACACTGTACAGGAGGGTAACAATGAGCGAGGGGTATCTATACAAGAATGCAAAGTGGATCAACGTAAAATGTCAAGGAAAACATATCCATAACATACCCCATGCACGAAAATAAACCCCAGAGAGGTGAGAGATCTAAACATAAAAAATGAAACCTCACAAGTACCAGAAGTAACCATAAAGATTTTGTAACCTGTATTGGGAAAAGAGTTTCTAGTAGTGATTCAAAACCCAACTGTAATAAGAGGAAATGCAGATATACTTGATAACCTAAACTTTTAAAAATCTTTTAAAACCTGAAAATTTTTAAATCTTGTAAATTGCCAAAGCATAAAAAGTCAAAAGACAGCTCAGAAACTGGAAGAAAATGGTTTCAACATATATCACCAATAAAGGGATACTGTCCCTGATGTACAATAAACTCTGAAACTACAAGGGAGAAAAGTCCAACACCTAATAAGAAAATGGGCAAAAGAGAGACTACTCATTAAAAGAAAAGTTTTAGACCCTAAGCATAGGATAAAATGTTCAAACTCACTTCTCATTACCAAAATGAAAATTAAAAGTACCCCGAGATGCCATCTTTCGCCTAACAGCTTGGCAAAAATTAAAAAGCATAACAACACATGTAGTTAGTAAGACTGGGAAACGCAGCACTCACACATTACCCGTGGGAATGCAAACTGACAACCTTTGCAGAGAATCCGGCAATGTCTAACCAAACTACGTGTGCGTTCATTCACTGTACGTCTCAGTAAATCCTACTTTTTTAGGAGTTTAAAGTTACACCTGCAACAATATGAAAATGCTGTTAATGGTATTAATACAACGGCATCAGTGGCAGCGTTGCTGGTAATTGCAAAAATCTCGGAAACCACTTAAATGCTCACACACAGGAGGGCAGTTGAATCAACGATGGTCCATCCACACAGTGAGGCGCTGAGCAGTGTATAAAAAGATGGGGCAGATCTTTAGTTCATGGAGAGGCATTAAAATGTGCCTGAGTACACACACACACACACACACACACACACACAATTACTTTCTTACGATCCATTGGACACTGGGATGTTTTTCCAAATTTTTTTCTCCCACTTGACTTTTTTCCGTTTTCTTGTGGTTTTTAAATAACCTGACACTTTTATAAATTGACACTCCCCAGCTTTCCAGTATGTTCTCTTCATCAGCTTTATTTTTATTGTCTCCTATTTTTGCCCAAATTAAATAAAATGTCTAGGCTCTTTGCCTTTATGGCTCTGTTCATTTACATAAGTGGTAGCCAGAGGAGGAAAAATTGGTATAAAACCAGAACGGAACCTCTATGCTTTTATTGCTACTTTCAAAGAACCTCAGTTCTATACATTTTTCCCACATTTATACACGTTCTTAAGACTCAGTGTAATCGAGCTATTATTTATAGTTTTTACCTCAGTGGCGAACTGCTCATCAAGTTGACTTTTATAGCCCCTAAAAAGAACATTTTGTTAAACCTGAGACAGTCCCAGGGTAATGAAAACCAAATGACTTTCCAGAGTTGAGCACCGGAAGCCATAGGAGACATAAATCCTTTAGAATTATGTCAAATGGCATCGTACCACATGAATGCAAGGACAATATCTCACAGTTTGCCTCTCCTGCTTTTAGAAATGAATTTATTGATGGAAACAAGTAGATGAAAAACTTTAGTGACATGTGACACTAGCAATATAAAAACAGCAGCTCCGAGCACAATTTGCTTTTAATAACTAAAAAGTATATCCACTTGGTACAAAACAACCAGGACCAGAAGCAGCAGGCGCATTTTTAGTTCACTAATTTCCAATATGACCAAATAGAATCAGCTGGTGTGTCTGTCCTACTCAGAAGGAGGGGGGTGGGGAACGGAAGCCTAGCTGCGGCCTCGGCTGGGGGAGATGGGAAATCACCCCGAGGTGGTGCCTGACCTATCCACCTCGGTCTTCTTGCATTTTCGGCCATGACCAAAAAGTCTGTGTTTGCTGTAATTTATGGAGGAATATAAAATGAGCCACCAGCCTGACCCTGATTGTTATAAGACGTGGCACCAGAGTAAAAGTTGTGAATGTGTGGATGTGTGAACTTCTCTAAGATGGTTTAAGATAATCTACCTTGAAATAAAGTTTAAAAACTATACCCATATCCTCTGTCAGTTGGCCAACGTGCAGTGCAAGTGTGTGTGTGTGTGTGTGTACAGATGTGTGCCTGTGTGTATACGGAGAAGTGACATGCTCTGGACAGAGAGAAGATTGTTTTCTCAAAGGAACAAGAGTTTTAATATTTTGAATTCCAAGTTAGCTTCAAAGAGATGAAAATAACAGCTTTGGCTACAATGGGGACAAATGGAGGTGTGGAACACAATAATGATAAAAAGTAAACATTTTGTGATTTGCTTTGATTTTCATACCTTCATTTTATGGAACACCATAACTCAATGGCCCCATTTGAATATAGATTCTGTTTTAAATTTAAGTAATAATCATACTCATCAAATCAATTCCCAAGGTGATATGTTTAGACATGAGCTGCCTGATCTTACTTTTTAATACTCTGAAGATTAACTTCACTCGACTTTAATTACATACTCAAACGCCACTTACAGGCCTCTTGACCCTAAATGCTGATCAAATTAAATGAATAATAGCCGCCCTTCTTTCTCCTATCCTTCCAGGTAATTCACAATATAACAGTCATACAGTGTGTATGGTGGAAAAGCCATAATAAATGTTGTTTGATACAGAAAACAAACCGATCGTTGCCAGAGGAGAGGAAGTGAGGACAAACAGGAGAAGAAATGTAGGAGGTACAAGCTGCCAGTTTTGTAGTGAATAAGTCATGGGATTAAGGTACAGCATAGGGACTGTGGTCAAGGGTATTGTAATAGTGTTGTGTGGTGACAGATGATAGCTACATGTGTGGTGAGCGTAGCATAGTATATAGAGGTGTCCAATCACTATGGTGCATACCTGAAACTAATATAGCATTGTATGTCAACTATACTTCAGATGGATAGATAGATAGATTGAAAGATAGAAAGATAGATAATAGATAGATAGATAATAGATAGATAGATAGAGATAGATAGAGATAGATAGAGATAATAGATAGATAGATAGATAGATAGATGATAGAAAGATAGATAATAGAAAGATAGATGATAGATAGATGATAGATAGATAGATAGATATAGATAATAGATAGATAGATGATAGATAGATATAGATATAGATAATAGATAGATAATAGAAACATGATAGATAGATAGATAGATAGATAGATAGATATAGATAATAGATAGATAGATAGATAATAGATAGAAAGATAGATAATAGATAGATAGATAGATAGATATAGATAATAGATAGATAATAGATACAAAGATAGATAATAGATAGATAGATAGAGATAATAGATAGATAGATAGATAGAGATAATAGATAGATAATAGATAGATGATAGATAGATAGATAGATAGATAATAGATAGATGATAAATAGATAGATAGATAGATAGATAGATAATAAAAAGATAGATGATAGATAGATAGATAATAAAAAGATAGATGATAGCTAGATAGATAGAGATAGATGACAGATAGATAGATGACAGATAGATGATAGATAGAAAGATAGATAATAGGTAGAAAGATGATATAGATAGATAGATAGATAGACAGATAGATATAGACAGATAAATGCTATTTGGAATACAAACACCATATCAACTCAAGTAGTTTTCCTTTATTTCTAGATGTTATAGATAATATGCTTTCAGTCCATATTTATGCTGAAGTATATGATCAAAGAAATGAGTGTGATCTGTAATATTTTTGAAAAAGACGCAATGTAGTGTACCAAAATGATATAGTCTGCAAGTTCTATCCAGACATTTTTTCTAATCATGACTTATCATGAAGAATATAACATCTTTTGAGCAAAATAAACAGAAGCAGTGATTTAGATAAGAAGGAGAACAGCAAAATTCTCAGTCTTCTCATGACAAATCAGCCTTCTCTCTTGCCCATTTGTATGTGCTACATTGACTCAAACCATTCAGGTCCAAGTTGGCGTGATCTCATCCTGGTTGTCAAACCAAGCTGGATGCCAAAAGTATGTAAAAAAAAGTTCTGTGCAGCAAAGGCAACAGTACTAAAACTACTGAATGAGAGAAGGTACTTGCAAATGACATATCCAATAAAGAGCTAGTGTTCAAAATATACAAAGAACTTCTAAAATTCAACACCGCAATTTTTTCAATGGGAAGAAGACATGAATAGACATTTCTCCAAAGAAGACATACACGTGGCCGACAGACACAAGAAAAGATGCTCAACATCACTTACTATCAGGGGAATGAAATCAAAACTACAGTGAGAGATCAACTCACACCAATGAGAATGGCTAAAATCAAAAACACAGGAAACGGCAAGTATTGGCTAGGACGTGGGAAAAAAGGAACCCTCGTGGGAATGTAAACTGGGGCAGCCACTGTAGACAAAACTATGGAGTTTCCTCAAAAAATTAAAAATAGAACTACCCCAGGATCTGGTAATCACACTACTGGATGTTTACCCCTAAAATACAAAAACACGAATTAGAATGGATACATGCTCCCCTATGTTTATTGCAGCATTATTTACAATAGCCAAATTATGGATGGAAACAGCCCAAATGTCCATTGACTGATGAATGGATAAATAAAATAATAGTTATAGACACACACACACACATTCACAAGACAAATGTATACAATATATAAAATATTTTATATATATATAAAATAGTCCTATATATAGGACTAGCATTCAGCCATAAAAAAGAATGAAATCTTGCCATTTGCAAGAACTAGAAAGTCTTATGCTAAGTGAGTGATGTAAGTCAGTCAGAGAAAGACAAATACCATATGATCTCACTCATATGTGGAATTTAAGAACAAACAAAAGGGCAAGGGGAAAAGAGAGAGAGAGAGACTCTCTTTTTTTTAATGTTTATTTATTTTTGAGAGAGAGCCAGAGCACAAGCAGGGAAGGGGCAGAGAGGGAGAGGGAGACACAGAATCCAAAGTGGGATCCAGGTTCTGAGCTGTCAGCACAGACCCCAACGCGGAGCTCAACCTCATGAACCATGAGATCATGATCTGAGCCGACGTTGGACGCTTAACCACCTGAGCCCCCCAGGCACCCTGATAGAGAGAGAGAGACTCTTAACTGTAGAGAACAAACCGATGGTCCCCAGAGGGGAGGTGGGTGGGGGATGAGGGAAATAAGGGGTAGGGATTAAAGATTACAATGATCATGATGAAAAAAATAAAACGAAATAATAGGAAAACCATTAAGCTAAAACAAAGCACAGAGAAGACGAAAGCCCAGTTACTGATTAATTCACTCCTGAGCAGTTTCTATTAACTGCTATTAATTAACTCCTTGCAGTTTCTATTGAGTTAAAGGCTGAGGATATCAAACATGATTAAGTCACAGCTCTATTCTTGAATCAGTACTTAGAATAGTGAAAGAATCGAAGGTGTGCATTTTTACAGGGTGCTTTAAACAGGGTCTGAATAAAAGGCGACGAATACACAAAAGAGGGTGATCCAATCTACCGGGGTAGTCAAGGAAGGCTTCATAGACTAAGTGGTATTTGAGACGGACCCTGAAGGAAGCCTGCAAGTCGAAAGAGGGGCGCTCCAAAGAGCATGTTCAAAGATAGAGTTGTGAGCATAGTAAGCGTTCGTGGAAAGGTCCGTGTTGCTCAGTATGATGGTAATCCTCATGGCCCTTTTGCCGACCGCCTCAGAGAGCACCAACAGACATCCTGAAGCTCGGCCAGGATCCTCTGGGCCAGATCATTCAAGAACCGTTCTTATTAGAGTCTGATTTGCCATATTGGATGGCAGCTGAGTTGTTTTTGGAGATGAGGCAATGCTAAAGCTTTATAGTTGAACAATGCTTTTAATTTTTAAAAACTCCTTTGTTTTCAAAATTTTTACTGTTTATTCATTTTTAAGACAGAGACAGAGCGTGAGTGGGGATGGGGCAGAGAGAGAGGGAGACACAGAATCCCAAGCAGGCTCCAGGCTCTGAGCTGCCAGGACAGAGCCCGATGCGGGGCTCAAACTCACCAACTGTGAGATGGTGGCCCGAGCTGAAGTGGGTTGCTTAACCAACTGAACCACCCAGGCACCCCTAAAAATAGCTCTTAAACTCACCTTCTCTTTCTCCTATAAAATCCCCCACTAGAATTCCTTGGGTACAATGTATCGAAACAAATGAATTGGAGAAAAGGAAAATTCTCTCTACCACTCAAGCAAAATAATCTTCCTTTATGACATTTTCTGACAAGTGTAAGCAAGAGGTTATTTGTTTGCTTAAGTAACTATTACTCTATCAAGAGAAAAACAATCATCCCCGTGTTCTATCAACCTCTTTTTAGTAGATTCATCGCGTCTCCAACCACCCCAATGGGGATCCCTGCCCTCCACCTACTCAAGTTCTCATACGGTCACCTGCTCTCTAGGAAATGGACACAATGTTTTAAATAAACCTTTGCCAATTTCAGTGTGTAGCAGAAATAAGTATTTTTTTCCCAAGTCTCCATGAAGGGCGTGTGTGTGTTTTAAATGCCTTTAAAATTCCCATAATGCAATACGCGCAAAGCTTTGACACTTAAAGCAACCAGACAACGGCATGTAGAGTTAAAGACAACTAAGATCTTAACCTTTCTTCTAGACTGTGAAGTCTGATTATTTAGGACACCTTCAAAGCGTTTTTCCTCACTACTGTAGCATGGTTCCCATGAGAGAGACAGCATTTTCCTTCATCGTACGGGCCTGTCCGTGATCGCTGAATCTCCCAATTCCACAAAATTGATGCAGTAAGAAAATCATCCTTCTGCTGCTCTCCAAGGTGGGGAGAGCATTTTCCCAGGAGTATGGCCATTTCTTAGTTGACATACCCGGGTGTCCCCACACCATTCAGGTGCCGGCTTGTTCCAACAGTTTATGCGTACAAAACCGTAGGTCACGTTAACACGTGAACTGTTTTAAAGGCAAAAAGTGTTTTGTACATGTTTTCATGCACGTGTAAAGCCACATGATTCAATGTGCAAAACACATGCAGGATGATGGGTCTGTCTCTTCTCTTTTCTCATCTATTTGCCCCCTACCTGCTGACCCAGCGTTCGGCCGGTTAACGGTCCCAGGGCACTAAGTTGGGCCTCCCTTACTCCCTTATACAAGAATGTACCTACAGGGACATGAGTCAGTATACCTTCTCATCCCTCACACAGAAATATTGGCTCTTCCTAGATTCCCCTAAGTTGCCTCCCTTGTTCTCTTTGGTTTTTCAAGCTTGTTTTGTCTTTCAGACATTTATCGACCACTACGGTGTGCGGGCACGGCAGTCTCTGGAAATCGCTCTTAATCCTGTGCGCGGCTGGCCCCGGCCTGCCCTCACTGACATATTCTCCCTCCTCAGTAGATCTCAAGCTCTTATTGTGATGCAAGAAAATAAACAAGGGCTGGACCTTGAAAGGCATTTGGCAAGAATGATGGCAGGATGCTAAAGAAATGACAGCTTAAAACAAATCGAAAATCAGATTCGTGTTACTCTAATGACACTACTTATGGCATAAGGCAGCAAAACAGAAACCATTCCCATCACTCTCTTGGTAACCAGGTCTGGGAGAATATCCTGTCGTTCGTTGGTGGGGAAAAGACAAAGTAAGTTAAGGATGCGAAACAAAAAGCATAGTCGTAGCTCTCAACACACGTGCACACACACAGATACGCAAGAACACTGCCTTCTTCCCAGCATTTTGGTTGGAAACATTTAACGTATGCTTCTGTGCCTCCCAGCCAGCTTCTCTGGCTAGCGGAAGCCAGGCTTTGGAGGAGGACACGCTCTGGGGAGTGACCGGTGCCCCCACACTGCCCTCTTGAACAACGGCATATTGAAGGACTCCTGGTGCCACGGCAACGAGATTGGGGCGACAAGAGCTGGGCGCAGACGTCATGGGGCTGCTCACGGCAGGAGAGGCATGGAGATAAGCACCCCTGCACGCAGGGGGAGACGCCGGAGGGCTTTGCCTGCCAAGCACCGGGACAGGGTGGCAGGCAAATCGGGCCTCTCCCGTGGGTCTTTTAAAGCAAACTGGAAGAGCAGGGGCATCTCTGATTCGGGAGAAATCACAAACCGGTTGTTTTAGCTCAGCCACTGCTAAGCAATTCCATGCGGTGGAATAAAGGTGTCTTGGAAAATAGGGAGTATGGGACAAAAGAAGCGTCTTCCAACCATCATTGCTTGGATTTCTGAAGCGCCTTCCTTCCTGAGATCTGAGGGTCCACTGAGTATGTGAAAAACCCTCCACCCTGCTTCTGGGAAGCATTACTCCACGCGGACACTTCCGGTTCGCCAGCGTTATGGGGTCACACGCTTCATCGTTTATGCACAAGATTAGTGATCCCAAGCATCCGCCTACTATGTGCTAGATGCTATGTTGCCTCCTGGCAAAAGATGGAAATGGAGGAAAGACACATGCCATGCGCCCAAGTGCAGGCATTTGTAAGGCTCCCCAGGCCTTAAGGGGGGTAACCCGTTCTGCGTGCGGGGAGGGGTTGGGGAGGAGGGGCAGGGGCAGGGAGGCCTTGACAGAAGAGCTCACCTTCAGGCTGGATCTGAAAGGATGAGAGCACTTTGCCAGTGGAAACTCGGAAGAATTGCAGGAGGCTGAAGCATGGAGGGCAGGTTCTGGGAATGAGCGAGGCCGGGTGGCACAATATGTCTGTGCGGGGAAGGCAGACGGGTGTGATGAGAGGCAAGGAGGAAGACGGCTGTGGGCACAGGCTCTGCAGCCGGGCTGGCTGGGATACGAGTCCTAACACCGTCCCTGACTCACAGGCAGTCTCTGTGCCTCCGTTTGTTCATCAAACATGAGGGGCATAATGGCGGCCATCACACATTTCCGGAGTGCTCCGAGCTGCACGGCTCAGTGACTGCTTGGATGTTCTGTGCTCGCCAAGGTACTTCTTCTGTGCATTCCTTCTGAATTTGTTGTTTGTTTGGTTTGGTTTTTAGGTTATATGGAGCCCACTCAAACAAAAGGGGGGGTTCTTAGGGAAGGGTCAGAAGGTAAAGCTCAGCCAACCCAAGGATGAGACCTGCATCGTCATCCGGGTAAGTGACCAAGGCCTCCGCGGTGGCCAGAGGACCACTCATCTCTCATTTTCCCCATCAACCTGACTCTCCTGGCCCCGCAAATCCATCCTCCACGAAGCCGAAGAACGTTCTCCACAATGAAAACCTGAACATGACATTTCTTTGCTTCCGACCTTCGTTGTCTCCATCCAGCCTCACCATAATCTTACCAGGAGGGTCCTGTTTTCAGCTCCCATTTTAGACACGAAAGCAGAGTTTTGAGCAGGAAGGCAACTTACCCGGTCACACAGCTGCCATGGAACAGGAAAGCTTCTTGGGGGGAAAAAAAAGGTAAAGAATTTAGATGTTGGGGCGCCTGGGTGGCGCAGTCGGTTGGGCGTCCGACTTCAGCCAGGTCACGATCTCGCGGTCCATGAGTTCGAGCCCCGCGTCGGGCTCTGGGCTGATGGCTCAGAGCCTGGAGCCTGTTTCCGAGTCTGTGTCTCCCTCTCTCTCTGCCCCTCCCCCATCCATGCTCTGTCTCTCTCTGTCCCAAAAATAAATAAACGTTGAAGAATTTAGATGTTGATTGGTTTGAGAATTCAGTTCATAAGTCCTGGGAATACATCAGAGAAAAAAGTCAAGATGCCCAGTTTGTATGGTTGGGTGATAAGTTTTTGTAAATGCTAAGTATATAAGAAGGAAAGCCGATCAAAGAGGAAAAACTCTGCGTGTTAAGGTGATATTCACGCACCGTAGCTGATATGGAACTCGGGTATGTAATCAAACCATTTAGCGCAAATTCCTTGTTTGAATTCACCAACAATTATTGCAAAAGCGGCTTATGAAAGCAAAATGTTCATGAAGGGTTTTCGAGCCTTTGCTTGATCCCATGCCTCCAGTATGGAAGGCCTGACAGATTCTGTCTTTTCTATTGCAATAGGCACCGTGTAGCCAAGTAAATGTGTCATGTGACCACAGTGAGACCAGTTGGTAAAGTCCTGTCTGCAATTTCAGGAAGGCAGAGACACCAATTTTAGTCATCTCTGTCCTAAATGCCATCAACAACACCTAGGACATTGTAGGTATTTAATCATTATTTAATGCATCGAATTACTACACATACAGTGTTTTTTATAAAAGCTTTATTCATAACATGTATATGTACGTATAATCTCTGCCTTCAAGGTTCTTATAATCACATTATGCTCACAAAATATACATACCTATATATTACAAACAAAGGGGCAACTGGGAAGGGTGAAAATAAGGACTAGGGGCTCCCGGGTGGCTCAGTCGGTTAAGCGTCCGACTTCGGCTCAGGTCATGATCTCCCAGTTTGTGAGTTTGAGCCCCACATGGGGCTCTGTGCTGTCAGCACGAGGCCCGCTTTGGATCACCTGTCCCCCTCTCCCTGTCCCTCCCCAACTCGCACACTCTCACTCTCTCTCTCTCTCTCCCTCAAAAATAAACATTCAAAAAAATTTTTTTTAATTTTAGAAAAGAAATAAAGGACGATGAGAACGTGGCGAGGACAGAGTTTGCTGCTGCTGCTGCTTCTGGGGGAAATATTTCATTCCAGATGCGCTTATCTGTGAGTGAGAGACGAGCCAATTCAGGGAAAGCACATATGATAAGGTCCTTCACTGGCGCACCCAAGAAGAGCAGAAATCAGAAGTTCAAAGATATCAGCCAACGATTGGATTCTTTCTGCCTCTTTGCTCTGTCATCCAGAACATCAGTCTCTGCTAAGACAGACTCCCCAGATGATCTCAGGGCGCTGCCAGTACCAAGAGCAGATATGTGCATCATCCTTCAACAGCCACAGCTCGCAGGAGACCAAGCTTAGCGTGGCTTCCCCTGAAGAGAAAGGAAGGCATCTTCGAGGAGCTTTGGCGAAGGCTGCCTTCTTCCCCTTAACCGTAATTGGGTTCATAACCATCCCGGACTCAGTCTCTGCTGGAGAGATGGGATTCCGCAAGAGCAGTCAGGCTCCCCCCTGGGGTGTTGGGGGGAGGGGGGAGGGATGGCAGAAAATCATTTCCTCTTCTGGGAAGGAGACAAGAAAAGGCTAAGTGAATATGAGAGAGCAACAGACGTGGGCTAAGCCAACAGCGAGAAACAGAAGGTCCTTCCCGGCTGGGACCCAGTTTCATTTGTATGGATTAAAAGTAATTAGATAAACACACACACACACACACACACACACACACACAGATATACACACACAGATACACACACAGATCAACGGGCTTCATTTACTGGACTATAAAAGACTGTAAGTCTATTCAAAACCTATTTTCAAAAATAAAATGCTAAAAAATATAACACCTATATGCGATAAAGGAAATTTCAATTGCTTTATATTGATTAGCTAAATACCAAAAATTAATACAAGCAAAATGGTTATTCCGGAGTGCTTTTTAGGTGCACCAATCTATTTCTTGGTATTATCTGCCTCTAACACTGTGTCACTGGTATTTTTCATCATGCTTTTAATATTGTGAACTTTTTCCAAAAAGTATCTGTGACTTCAAGTAACATTTCACGATTCATGCATTTTGTCATCGTCGACGCCATCAGCTGTTGGCCCTCTGTATGCACATCAGAATATCTTTAAATGAGAAAACATTCTTCGGGAAGGGGCAGAGGCACAGGGTGGGCTCAAAGCAGATTCTGCTAAAGGCTAAAACATTATGTTCCTACTTTCATTTCTTTCTAGTTGAAATGTAAAAATCTTTCAGCCCAGTTATTTTCACAGATACTGTCTTCTTGCCCCCATTCAGATAGCTTACTTTGGCAACAAGAAAATTTGTAACACGGAGCATTTCAAACAGCTTTCTCTATTTATGATTCTTTCGAATATTCTGATACTCTTAGATGCTGCAAAACTACAGGGCTTGTCCATTTCACTTCTCCAGTGAGTGTATAAGCTCAGCCAATTAGAAATACAAGTTCAGTCAAAATTTCTGTCTTTTCACATGTTAAGATAGGAAGCACAAATTTCAGGTCTCCAAACTAATTGAGTATACGTGTGAGCACTCCTTATTTAATTTATTTAATTCTTCCCTTGCTTTCGTACGGAAAATTTTCCATCTCTTCCAATTGGAAGGTTTTGTTTTCAGTGATTGCAAATGGCTAAGAGCCTCAAGGGCTAAGTTTTTGGTGCTCGCCAAGAGGTACATGTCGTTAAACGTTTCCTACCATTTTGAAAGCTATTTTAACTGTACTTTAGAGGACTCATTCACAGTAAGCTCACTTGCAGTGCAGGACACGCGCTTATAAGTTCACAAAGTAGTTTCTTAGCGACTCAGATTTTCCAAAACCGTGATTGATCGAGGGTAGCAGAGAGCGAAAACCCACACCACCGGACCGAAGCATGATCCATGGTTGACATTAATTGTCATCACAATGAGTACGATTACTTACTGCTCAGTCAAAATGCTTACACACATAGGTTAGTACAGCATCGTTTAGAATAGACGGAGTCCCTCACGTTTTAGGAAAGCGATTATCCGTTATGTGCTTATCACTACCAATTCTAAGTATATTTTCTGCTCCACGGGTTTCTCAGTCCAGGAGGAGTATTGTTTATTCCATGATGTTGTACTTCACCAGAATCTGAGTTTATCTTCTTATGAGGAAAAAAAAAAAGGGCTTTTGTCTTCAACATGGAACTACTAAACTGAATTTATAGCAGCTCTCACAAAAGTCGTATTTTTACCTTCGACAGAATGAACTTTCCAAGTGCTCTGCTTTGGTTTTATGAATGGGGTAAGAAGAGGCAACCCATAACCAGAATTGCCTGATCTTCTTTGTGAAGCATCTTATAACACTGCTACAAAGCTAGCTTCACTGAAGTCTTGCAAAGTTCTCCTGCTAATGGAACCAACGCATGTACAGGTTTTGTTTCACATTCATTAAAAATGCTTGAAGCTGGGGACCCCTGGGTGGCTCAGTCCGGTAAGTGTCCGACTTCGGCTCAGGTCACGATCTCGTGGTTTGTGGGTTCGAGCCCCGCGTCGGGCTCTGTGCTGACAGCTCGGAGCCTGGAGCCTGCTTCGGAGTCTGTGTCTCCCTCTCCCTGCTCCTCCCCTTCTCGTGCTCTGTCTGTCTCTTTCTCTCTCAAAAAACAAATAAGCATTAAAAAAAACAATTTTAAAAATGCTTGAAGATGATAATAAATGAAATTTACTTAGAACGCTCATTTCGTCTAAATGAGGAGTCTTACTTTACAGAGTGATGTGTCAACACATCTCCTGTGTTAGCTTCCTTCTTAAGTGACCCTCTAGGCTTCAAGCATCTCCTGGTTACTTTGTGGTCAGTGACAACCTCTCGTTGTAGGGAAAATAAAAGCCATCAACCTGAGTGTCACCCTTTCTCACTACCTTCCATATCCATTTGTTTCATTTTTCTCTGAACAGGGATTTTCATTTTTTAGTGCATTACTATCAAAAAGACTGTTTAAAAATAATCTTTAAAAGCACCGCTAAACAATTAAAGAAATTGTAGATTTTTACCACGTGGGAAGTGTATGTCGCATTATTCAGAGTATTTAGGACTGCTCAGTCTCTGCTGACCAGCCGTACTCCGTATACAATCGCCTTGTAACTTCCCACATTTTCCGCCGACCCCACCAAATGATGGCCTGGTGAGTGTTGGACAAATGTGGAGAATGTAGCTCTAATACATTGCGGCAACCCAAGCAAGAGATGACAGCGGCCCAGCCTGGTGTGGGGGCCCAAGAGACCCTGAGATCAGAGGTGGAATAATCAAGGCTTTGTGGATGAGGCTCCCTCTAACCATGCTTTGGTTCAAGGCACGGCGAGTGTACCATACATGTTCATTAATACGGATCTTCCTTGGCACCCCCATGGCATGGGCACAGCACGGTCTCTACCACCAGTCACATTTTATTGCAGAGTTATTTAAAATTTTTCAGCATTAGAAAAAAGCTTCGGTGAACACACCTGTACAGACAGCCTTTTGAACTTGCCCAGTGATTTCCTTAGGACAAATCTTGCGAATGGAACCCAGGCATCAAAGGATGTTAGGGGGCTGTCCATCCACAGCGCAACCCAGAAAGGTTGTACAATTTGTACCCCCGTCAAGAGGATGAGAGTGACCGTCTGCTCCTTTTTTCAACTCATTTTTTCTAATCTTTGCCAGCTTGGGTAGGCCAAGTGTTTCTTCTCCAGATGATTGAACAGTTTGGCCCTTGGTATTCTTCTGTAATCGACCTCTTTTTGTCCTTAACTCATTTTTCTTTTGGAAGTTCAATTTTGTTAGGCTGATTTAGAAGAAGCCCTTAAATAATAAAAATATTAACTTTATGTCAGTCATATGCATATATATATGTGTGTGTATACGTGTATATATATATATATATGTGTGTGTGTGTTTGTATATATATATATATATATATATATATATATATATATATACACAGCACTTCAGATGATTATTCCTGGCTTGATAGTTGTCTTTTAAATTTGTTCCATTTTTGGAATGCTGTAAAAAATCTTTATAGAACAAACTTATAAAATCTTCACGGATCCCAAGTTTACTAACCTGCCAAAGAAAGCCTATTGTGGACTCTTGAATGTAGAGATGGCGATTTTGCTGATAATGATACAAAAACAAATTTGTCAAAGATATGTACGAACATGGTTACGAGTGACAAACACGCGTGCCACTTACATTCTTCAAAAGCAATCATTTTTAACGCTTTTAACTTCTTTCCCTCCTATATGGTATCTCCATATCTCTTAATGTTTCTGAGACCACGTATTTCCTGTATTGATGTCGTGGTTTCTAGATCCACAGCTGATTCTGTCTCACCTCGTTTTTGGGTTTGTGGAGCATGCCACAACCAGCGAATCCTTGCATTTCTGAATCCTTGCATTTCTGAAAACATCTCATTCTATCCTCAGGTTTCACAGACAGTATAGCTAGAACTAGCCAGTAAAGAATTCCGGATCAAACATAATTTCCCTTCGGAACTTGGCCCCACTCCATGCTAGCACCCAACAGTGATGCTCAGAAAGATGATGCCTCTTCCACCTCCATTTCGTCAGGTGTGCCGTTGTTCACCATGCTGGTCTGGGGGCGGGGGGGGGGGGGGGGAGGTGTATGTGCATGAGTGTGTATGCGTGTATTTTATTCTCTGGATTTGGGTTTCTGGAAGCTTTTAAATCCTAGGTGCTATGAAATTATAAAGTGGCGAGGTCATGTATGTCTTATTATGTATGTATTAGTAACTCACTAAATTCCTTGTGTCGGGTATTTATACTCTCATCTTTTCTCCTCCTTCTGGTATGAGTTATAAAATCTTCTGGATTATGTCTCTAGCCCTCTTTTCTCTGAGATATTCTCTATCTTTGTATTTTGGTTATAACCTTCAAGAACACTTGGTCTTCCAAATTATTTACAGTTACAGAGAAATTTCCCAATATTTAAAAATGGGAATAATGGGGGGAGCCTGTGGCTCAGTCTGTTAAGCGTCCGACTTCAGCTCAGGTCATGGTCTCAAGGTTTATGAGTTCGAGCCCCGCATTGAGCTCTGTGCTGACAGCTCAGAGCCTAGAGCTTGATTCAGATTCTGTGTCTCCCTCCCTCTCTCTCTGTCCCTCTCTCACTTGTGCTGTCTCTCTCTCTCAAAAGCAAATAAACATTTGAAAAAATGGGAATAATAGCTTCATGGGGTTGTTAATAGGGATAAATGAGTGAATATATGTATAGATGAAGGACTCTAACCATAACCATCAGTCAGAGCTATGGAAACGCTAGAAAGGACTTTGTGCAGGAGATTTGCTTCACACATCTGGTAATTCTAGGGTACCTATTCATATTCAAGTGGAAAGCCCTAAAAAGTGTAATTTGTGAGCGCTGTGCACACAAGTAGGGCTTGTGGTCCAGCAGGATCTGTTTTTGCATGTTTGAGAAAATGGCTATCATTTTGCTGGAGAGTTTCTAATGCAAAGGTTTGGCAGTTTTTCCCCCTGGAGGCTTGCAATTTCCTAAAGAAAAGCTTTCAGCTATTTTCTCTAAGAGATAAATGCTTGGCCACCCATAATTTGCACATGAAATGGAGAGAAGACACGATAATTGGAGAGATTTCCAATTAATGCCCCTGTCTGCAGCCCCACCTCAACACCATAACCATTTACTCTCACCTTGCCTGACCAGTGTTCTAGACTGGTTCTCTGCACTCTGCTTCCACAGTTACTTCTCACACTGGCTTTGCTTCTTCTTCCAGAAGCATAGCGAGCTCTCCCTCCCACTGATCCTCATCCAATCTCCTCATGGATTTCACCTCCTCCCTCCAGGAACCTCCTCTAGTGCAGCTGGCAAGGAAGAGGAAACAGATAATGCCTTCAATCTGGCCTTTAGGCTGGAAGTCGGAGGTACTTCCTTTATAAAACTTATTTTAGAAAAGATTTCTACATAGTACAAGAAGGGAAAATGTAGTTAAATGTCATGTTCAAGTCTTTCCTAATTATCCACGTAAATATTTTGATAATCTACCATTTTCACAAATTATGACACATATTTGTACAAAAATAGCAAGAAAGTGGCACAGTGTGCCAAGTTCCATGTTTGGTGAAGAACAGGGAACTCTTTGAATGAAAAGGAAGGGCAAGTGGTCAACACAATGAGCGGAAACATAGTGTCCTGGGACAATATGGGCTTGGGATAGGATGTGTTGGGTCCAAATCTTGGAACTTCTTCCGGACTCTGTGACTTTGGACAACCTTCCCAACTTCTCTGAGTTGCAGTCCCTCATCTAGAGAAGGGACTGTAATAAACTTCGTGGGGAACTTTGAAAGAGTCAATGAGAAAAATGTATATGAACTTCTCAAGCCATTGGAATACATAGTACAGTAAAGACAAAGAACCTCTAAACTGAAATTCACATATGCTGTGGATTCATTCCATACCCTAAAGAGTGTATTATATTTCCTCATTAAGGAAAAAAAAGCTATAGTTGCATAATTTCATAGTAAAAGGTAATTTTATAATTCTGGTTTTAAAACCAGATTTAAAAAAAATCGCTTTTCAGGATCCTAGACACTCAATTCGGTTGGCGTGTTTGGCTATCATATCAGATTTTCTAACTATACATAAGAATTTAAAACCCAGGCTATGTCTGTATCACCTAGAATTAACTTTTCAAACACCATCAAGAATTAGAATAAGTGTGAGAAGAAAAGATAAACAGTTTTCAATTTGAAAAATTAGTCATGTGATGCCAACATCTACACAAGAAGAAAACATATTGATTAAAAGTGCCACACTCATGTTTTTCTTATGTGATGTAAGAATTATTTTAGTCTATTTTCCGAGTGAAATTATTAAATTATTGCTTTGTGCAGAGATCTGGAAGGTCTTAGGTCTGAGGAAGTCGTGTCCATAAAATATTAAAATGGACATTTTAATGGTATTAATACTTTTTAATAGTATTAAAATGGCTACCATGGACACCATATGTCAGTCAAAATAGTCCTATTAAATAACACAAGCCAAGGGGTGCCTGGGTGGCGCAGTCGGTTAAGCGTCCGACTTCAGCCAGGTCACGATCTCGCGGTCCGTGAGTTCGAGCCCCGCGTCGGGCTCTGGGCTGATGGCTCGGAGCCTGGAGCCTGTTTCTGATTCTGTGTCTCCCTCTCTCTCTGCCCCTCCCCCATTCATGCTCTGTCTCTCTCTGTCCCAAAAATAAATAAACGTTGAAAAAAAATTTTTTTTTTTAAATAAATAACACAAGCCTCAAATGAACCTTATTGCTTGACCTGTCCTACCTACACTGTTGATTTGGGGACACCAAATTAAATGATGGGTATGATTAGTGTTTTAATACGCAGTACTAAAGTTTCTAAATCTCTTTCCATTCTATTTTTACGCTCTCTTTTCTTTTGTTTCCATTTCACCTTTAAAACAGAATGGATCGACTACGTCCTATCTAGACAGCCAGTTCCAGAACCTGTGTGAAAGAAAGAACAAAGAGCTGACTCCAGTTTCTAATCTGCATTAGCTGTGTGCCCCTAAGCGAGTTCTTACCAGTGGAAATGCTAGACCCTGGGACTGGTCTGTCCTATTCAGGACTGTATTTCCAGGCCCCCAGGAAAGTTCCTGTGCACAGAGCGCGTCACAAAGACCGATTACAAGAATGAATTCATAATACCTATATCGTTGGGACTATTGTGGTGATTTAATAAGTGAAGCGTCTGGTAAAGTTCCTGGAACATAAAACGTGCTCAGTAAGAGGCAGCTGGTGCTGATGTTCACGTATTACAATCCCCTTGCCCCGAAGAATGAAAAGAATAGAGTTGGATATCATAGATTAATTGCCTTTACTGTGCTTCCAGCTGAACTAAGCAAACCACATAGTCTCATATGTTGCTCTAAATGTTCACAGTCAAACAGACACGGACTTCTCTGTTCTATCCTAAGATTGTTTTTTAAGAGTTTTATAATTCATGGTGCATAAAATTCCCTCATTTAACGTGCATAATTCAGTCGTTTTTTTTGTGTCCTCGTATAGGAGGCCTGCCATCAGTATCATCCGATTTTAGACGATCTCCCCTACACAGCACAGAGAAAAATCTCTTTGCAGGATGAGTCCTATCACCTTGCCCCTCCACTCAAAATTTCCTGGTTTCCTTTAGAATACGGGATAGGGTTTTCACAACTGTCTACAAAGCCGAGCAGGGTGAAGTTTATCATCGCCTCTTCTCTGACTTCAACGATCACCGTCCTCTGGGTCATTTCAGTGCAACCACACCTGCTCCCTTACGGGTCCTCGAACGCGGGGGACAAATCCCGCCTGAAGGCATTTTCACTGACTCTTAACTCCGAATATTCTTCCTCCAGATGTTTGAATACCCAACCACCTTATCTCTCTCAAGTCTTCATCCATAGTTTACCTCATCGGTGAGGTCCCCAGGGACCACGCTTGCCAAAATCACACGCTGGCCTCCCTCCACCACGGCATCCCCCGTCTCCATACTCCTGTAGTTTCTGTTTTGTTCCGTAATTCTTATCACTTTCTAAAGTGACACGTATCGGTTATTTGATATATTATGTTTGCTGGTTTTTGTCTTCCCCTCTGCCACTAGAATATTAGTTCCATGAGTGGTTTGTTCACTGGTATAACCACAGAAGAGTGCTTGGGGGCCTGGTAGGCACTCACTAGGTACTTGATGAAGAATGAAAAGATTGTTCTATAACTTTGATGAAACGTATGGAGGCAGCCCAAGTGTCCATCCACAGATGAATAGATAAAGAAGAGGTGAGGGGCGCCTGGGTGGCTCAGTCGGTTGAGCGTCCGACTTCAGCCAGGTCACGATCTCGCGGTATGTGAGTTCGAGCCCCACGTCGGGCTCTGGGCTGATGGCTCAGAGCCTGGAGCCTGCTTCTGATTCTGTGTCTCCCTCTCTCTCTCTGCCCCTCCCCCGTTCATGCTCTGTCTCTCTCTGTCTCAAAAATAAATAAATGTTAAAAAAAAAATTAAAAAAAAAAGAAGAGGTGATACAGATAGATAGATAGATAGACAGACAGATAGATAGATAGATAGATATGATGGAATATTATTCAGTCATAAAAATTAATGAGATCTTGCCATTTGCAATAACGTAGATGGAACTGGAGACTACAATGCTAAGCCAAATAAGCCAGTCAGAGAAAGACAAACCCCGTATGATTTCACTCATGTGTGGAATTTAAGAAATAAAACAAAGGAACAAAGGGGAAACAAGGGACACAACCCAAACAATAGACTCTTAGCTATAGAGAACAAACTGGGGGTTACCAGAAGAGAGGTGAGTGGGGGGATGGGTGAAATCAGTGGAGAGGATTAAAAACACACTTATCTTGATGAGCACTGAATAGAATATGGAAGGGCGGAATCACTATATTGTACACCTGAAACTAATATAACACTGCACGTTAAGTCCACTGGAATTAAAATTTTTGAAAATACGGTCAGTTGCAACACAATTCACGTGTGTAGATATTAATGACTTCCAATTACTTACCAAGAAGTGGCCATTGAACTGATTCAATGTAACAATAAACTAGACTGAACAATAAAATAGTCTTAACAGTTATGCAAAAGAGTGTAATTAATGGATCAAGGGATAGAAATCTATCACCACAAAGAGCTATAAGAGAGGGGCACCTAGGCGGTTCCGTTGGTGAAACATCAGACTCTTGATTTAGGCTCAGGTCATGATTTCGAGGTTCAGGAGTTTGAACCCTGCGTTGGGCTCCACACTGATGGTGCGGAGCCTTCTTGGGATTTTTTCTGCCTCTCTCTCAAAACTCAATTAATTAAACAAAAAAAAATTTTTTTTAAATATTCCGTACAAGAGACATTGCTCGTAGTGATTTCAGCATATTAAAATATCCTGCTATATTCAGAGTCAACTTTTTAAAGAGAGTAACCTATTGGAAACAAAATTTATAAAATTAATTACAGTGTGCAAAGTACATGACCATTGAACCACCAAGGCTCTTGTCAGGATTAGCACATCAGTGGCATCAGGATGCTTTGGAATCTTTGTAATCTCTGGATGAAGCCAATTCTTAGTGTCTCTTAGAGACCAGAAATGGATAGGAAGCTGAAATGAGTTCTCTTAGAGGTGCACACATGGCAACGTGAGTACGAATTCCAGTGTCACACCTGAAATCAGATCGATTCATGAGGTAAAACACCTGACTCTAAGACCCAAGACACTTGTCCAAGCAAAGGGAGTTCAGGGGCAAAGGTGAAGACCCAAGCAGCAAACAGTCAAGCCGCAGAGATTAAAGAGGAATCCAATGCAAGCATTTAGAAATCAGGCATAAAATAATACGCATGTAGGGGCATTAAGTCAACTGAAAGGTTCACAAGAAAGAAGTAAGCAGTCTTGAAAAATAGGAGCAGGGAGTGGAAACCTCTTTTACTGGGGTCTTGGGGTCCAGAAAAGGAATTCAGTCAAAGAACCAGAGAACAATTGAAAAAATTTTGGATTAGAAATGGCTACCTGGGTCCGATCATTCTCAAGAGTGAACCAACAAAAATCTGTCTTTTTGTTTCCCATGGAGTCCCCTGGACTAGGGGAAACATTGTTTTCACTGTGAGAGGCAGGATTAAATCCTTCAAGTGGTAATTGAGAGAGCCCAGCTGAGAAGTTAAAAACCTGCAAAATACAAACAACACAAGAAAGCATAAGGCCCAGATGGTTTCAGGGGATATCAGCCAAATCTTCAAGGATCCACTAATTCCACTGCTATTTAAACTGAAGAATATGAAAACAAGGAAGAACTTTCAAGTTATTTTTCTAAAAGTAAATGTAACTTTGACGCCTAATTTGTCGCATAGCGCAAAAAAAGGAACCCACAAAGCAATTTCACTGAAGAATATAGATTAAGGATTCCAAATGAAATATTAGCAAATAGCATTCCACAGCATATTACAAAAAAATATAGATCACGGGGAAGCCTGGGTGACTCAGTCGGTTAAGCATCGGACTTCGGCTCAGGTCATGATCTCATCATTGGTGAGTTCAAGCCCCGCATCGGGTTCTGTGCTGACAGCTCAGAGCCTGGAGTCTGCTTCATTCAGATCTTGGGTCTCTCTCTCTGTCTGCCCCTTGCCCAGACTCTGTCTCTCATTCTGTCTCAAAAACAAATAAACATTAAAAAAATTGAAAATATGTATACGGATCATGACCTGTATTTGTTTCCTGTTCCTGCTCTAACCAATTGCTACAAGTCAGGGGCTTAACACAACACAAATTTATTTTCTTACACGTTAGGATGGCGTCAGTGCGAAATGGGGTTCACTGGACTAAACTCATGTCAGCAGGCCGTGTTCCTTCTGGAGGCTGAAGGGAACAATCTGTTTCCTTGCTTTTCCAGCTTCCAGGATGCCTGCATTCCTCAGCCCTGGGTCCCTCCCTCTGTCATCACGGCAACACCTGAGCATCATCTCTCATCAGACCTCTGCTTCCATACTTACATCTTTTCTCTCTGCCTCCAATCTTCCAGCCTCCCTCTTATAAAGGTCCCGGCATTTCGCCGGGCAAACTTGGATAGTCCAGAATAATCTCCCATCACAAGAGCTTTAACCTATTCATGTCTGAAAAGTCCCTGTTGCCACGGAAGGTAAGATATTCAGAGGTTCCGGAACTAAGACTGTGAATATCTTTGGAGACCATGATTCATTCTATCTCATGAACCAAATAGGGATTTTTTTAAAGGATTTTAACATTAAGTTGTTTGTTTGTTTGTTTGTTTGTTTTATTTAAGTTAACATATACTGTAATAATGGTTTCAGGGTAGAATATAGTGATTCATCACTTAAATATACCACCCAGTGCTCATCCCAACAAGTGCCTTCTTTACCACCCATCACCCATTTAGCCCATCCCCACACCCAACACCCCTTCAGCAAACCCTCAGTTTGTTCTCTGTATTTAAGAGTCTTTCATGGTCTGCCTCCCTCTCTGTTTTTATTTTTCCTTCTCTTCCCCATGTTCATCTGTTTTCTTAAATTCCACCTATGAGTGAAATCATATATTTATTTTTCTTTGACTTATTTTGCTTAGCACAATACATTCTAGTTCCATCCATGATGTTGCAAATGTCAAGGTTTCATTCTTTTCTTTTTTTAAAATGAAATTTATTGTCAAATTGGTTTCCATACAACACCCAGTGCTCATCCCAAGAGGTGCCCTCCTCAGTGCCCATCACCCACTTTCCCCTCCCTCCCACCCCCCATCAACCCTCAGTTTCATTCTTTTCCATCTCCGAGTAATATTCCATTGTATATACACACCACATCTTCTTTTTCCATTCATCAGTTGATGGACATTTGGGCTCTTTCCATACTTTGGCTATTGTTGATAATGCTGTTATAAACATTGGGGTACGTGTGCCCCTTTGATTCAGCATTTTTTAATCTTTTGGATAAATGCCTAGAAGTGCAATTGCTGGGTTATAGGGTAGCCCTACTTTGAATTTTTTGAGGAACCTCCATACTGTTCTCCAGAGTGGCTGCACCAGTTTGCATTCCCACCAACAGGACAAAAGTGTTCCCATTTCTCTGCATCCTCATCAACATCTATCGTTTCCTGAGTTGTTAATTTTAGCCATTCTGGCAGGTGTGAGGTGGTATCTCATTGTGGTTTGATTTGCATTTCCCTCCTGATGAATGATGTTGAGCATCTTTTCATGTGTCTGTTAGCCACCTGAATGTCTTCTTTGGAAAAGTACCTGTTCATGTCTTTTTCCCATTTCTTCACTGGATTACTTGTTTTTTGTGTGTGGAATTTGATAAGTTCTTTATAGATTTGGGATACTAAACCTTTGTCCGATATGTCATTTGCAAATATCTTCTCCCATTCTGTCAGTTGCCTTTTAGTTTTGTTGACTGTTTCCTTCGCTGTGCAGAAGCTTTTTATCTTGATGAGGTCCCAATAGTTCATTTTTGTTTTTATTTCCCTTGCCTCCAGAGACATGTCTAGTAAGAAGTTGCTGTGGTTGAGATCAAAGAGGTTACTGCCTGTGTTCCTTTCTAGGATTTTGATGGTTTCCTGTCTTATGTTTAGGTCATCCATCCATGTTGAGTTTATTTTTGTGTATGTTGTGAGAAAGTGGTCCAGGTTCATTCTTCTGCATGTTGCTGTCCGGTTTTCCCAGCACCACTTGCTGAAGAGACTGTCTTTATTCCATTGGATATTCTTTCCTGCTTTGTCGAAGGTTAGTTGGCCATACGTTTGTGGGTCCATTTCTGGGTTCTCTGTTCTGTTCTACTGACCTATGTGTCTGTTTTTGTGCCAGTACCATACTGTCTTGATGATTACAGCTTGAAGTCCGGGATTGTGATGCCTCCAGCTTTGGTTTTCTTTTTCAACATTACTTTGGTGATTCGGAGTCTTTTCTGGTTCCATACAAGTGAGACTTATTTTAAATAGCAAAGATAGGGGCAACTAGCTGGTTCAGTACATTGAGCATCCGACTCTTGATTTCAGCTCAGGTCATGATTCCGGGCTCATAGGATCAAGGCCCCATTGGGCTCTGTGCTGGGTGTGGAACCTGCTTAAAGATTCTCTCTCTTTCCCTCTTCCCCTTTCCCATTTGCTGTGTGTGTGTGTGTGTGTGTGTGTGAAATATAAAAAGAGAGAGAAGGAGATCTCTTTCTCTTAAAGAAAGTTTGCAACAACTTAATATTATAAAAACCCTTAATATTAGTTACCATATTAATAGATGTAGAAAAAAAGATCATATCACATGGTAACCTCCATAGGTGCAGAAAAAATCTTCAGCAGAATTGAACATCTGTTCATTTTACAATCAGTAAAATATGAATGGATACCCGCTTCCCATAATAAAATACATATACTTCAGACCAAGACCACAGTATGTGGTCCTTTGTGGCTAACTTTTTCCACTCAGCATAATGTTTTCCATGTCCACCCATATTGTGGTATGTATTAGCATTTCATTTCTTTTCATCACTGAAAAATAATATTCATTATTATAATAATAGCAACATTCCATTGCTTGGAAATTTTGTTTATCCGTTCTTCAGTTGATGAACATTTGGATTGTTTCCACTTTTGGGGTATTACGAACAACACTGCCATAATCATTCATGTACAAATCTTTGTGTGGACATATACATTTGATTCTCTCAGGTGTGTAACCAGGAGCAGAGTCGCTGGGACACGTGGTAATTTGACATTTAACTTTTGAAAAACTATCAAACTCATTTCCACAGGGCTGTATGCCATTTTACATTCCCACCAGCGATACGTAAGTGTTCTAACTTCTCTACATCCTCGTCAACACTTGTTGATTATAGACTCCTTGATGGCTGTTTGCTTCTAGCCGTCCTAGTGAATAGAATATAGTATCTCATGATTTTTATCTGCATGTCCCTAACAACTAATGATGCTGGGCATCTTTTCATGTGGTTATTGGCCATTTGTGTATCTCTTTTTGGGAAAATGCCTATTCATATTTTCTCCCAGTTTTTAATCGGGTTGTCAGACTTTTTATTGTTCAATTAAGCTTTTTTAAAAATTCTACTTTAAGTCCACTTTAATTTGTCTAATTCCTGCTGCTCACGATGCATATGATTATGGGAGAATGATATAAATTCATACTCTGATTGCCCACGCATAAAATGAGATATCATCAATATTACAGAATGCGTGTCAGGGTCGGGCACACGTGAAGCATTTATCGTGGTGACTGAACCATGCATGACAGGTATTTGGGAAGGGAGACTCGAATCTGAAAGGACTCACTGACAGTAGAGAGAAACACGGTGCGAGTAGGATGGTATTTGGGGATGAGATAGCATTACAGAAATAATTAAGCCACATCTTATCTTTACGATTTTCAGTTGATACAGGAGAGACCTGATTTGATCTGTGCTGCATTAGATCTCGTCCTTGTGAGGTACTTCAGAAGGAAGGGTGTCCGGGGCTGTGTTGTGAATGTGTAATAGTACTCGTGCTTAAAACCCTGTCAAGAAGACTTACGAAATATGTTGAATCTGGACAGCATTAAATATCCGTAGAAGACACATCAAGTCACAGTATAATTACTTAAGTGCAACAAAAAGTATGATACTGTGAGTGGATAGAAAGATTACAAAAGGAAAAAGATTACAGGACGCATTTAAACAGTACCAAGGTACTGTTATTTGATATGCACGATTGTTTGGTTTGTATATGTTTTTGTCTTCATTTTGTATGGTTTTGTGATCAAAAATAGTGCCTGGGGAAAATGAGCTAAAAGTTTTTCTTCATCAGAATTAAACTATTTTCTGCATGAAAATATTTTTGGCAGGACACCCGACGGCTCAGTCCATTGAGCGTCTGACTCTGAAGTTTGGCTTAGGGCATGATCCCAGGGCTGTGGGATCGAGCCACACTTAGTGTGGAGCCTGCTTAAGATTCTCTCTCTCTCTCTCTCTATATATATATATATATATATATCTCAAATAAATAAAGAAATTTCTTCAGACATTTTGTTTACTTCTTGGTGAAACAGGAAAGAATCTTGAAACCAAAATTTCCATCTGTGGCTCAAAGGATTAAACCAATCCCACCAATCTACTCCAGTTGTGGATGTTGTAACAATGAACAAGTGTGTGTCAAATGGATCATACCCTATTTGTTGTCCATGGGATATCTATAAATTGATTGACTGATGAAAGCTCCTGTTCCAATTCTCCATTCAATGGCGAGGTTGCTAAGTGAGGCAGATTAAAGTTGCTTCATCCATTGGCATTTGCAGAAACAGTCCATAGAAACGATAAAACTATATGTACCTTTGTAAATTTCTGTTGGACCAGGTCACACGACTTAGTGAATTAACCTATACCTAAGACATAAAAAGGACCCGAGTATACTCAATGTAGGAGCCCCCCCACAAGAAAAGAGCTGATAGCAGCGTTTGTTAAAATATTATTGGGCTTCAACAAAAATTATAAGGACCAATTTATTACGAGGTCATTATATTTTAATCCTCTTAGCTTTATGTGTGAAACTTCAAAGAAGCATTTTACAAGTTATAAGATTGTCCAAATACAAGGCAGGAATTAAAACTGACTTAAACTTAGAATATGGCCAGGACATAATTTTCCCTTACTCTTCTCCCCCCAAAAGAATTAGAGGGCACACTTACAACGCAGCCCCGGACACCCTTCCTTCTGAAGTACCTCACAAGGACAAGATTCTAATACAGCACAGATCAAATCAGGTCTCTCCTCTATTAACTGAAAATAGTAAAGATAAGATGTGGCTTAATCAGCTCCTAGACTAGATGCAAATTATATTCTTCCTCTTCTAGATCAACGTTATAAAGAGAGAATACTGTTATTCATTTAGCCTCATGTTATCTCTATCACTGAAAGGAAGAAAACATAATTATACTCATTTTCCAGGTTAAAAAATGAGACACGAAAATAATTAACTGTCTGACCTTGTGTCATAATGTGAATCGATGTGGCAAATCTCAGATATTCTGACACTCAAGCCACGACTCTTTTCCAGACATCGTGCTCTGTTTTCTAAAATGCGGTTTCTGGAGCTAAGTTGTTTCCAACACTTGGACAGGAAAGGGAGAGCGAAAAGCTTTTTGTCCTTTTCACTCGACATTTTTCTGACTTACTTTAGAAATATCAGTAGGTTAGAAATTGGACCAACTTCCCCCGGTTCTTGTTTTAGCTCTGTCTCTAACTAGCTGCGGAAGATCGCTCCGTCACATGATTGTTGGTCCTGTCCTCGCCTTTTTCATTGATCACGTGATGATTGCTGTGGTGTCCTTAGCCTAACCACCTATTGGTTCAGGAAAACAGCCGATCATGTATTCGACCATGGTTCGAAAAGTATAAAGTATTAGATCAAGTCTTGTGTGTTAACAGCACAGCACCACTTACAAGTGTATTGTTCATAACCATGCCCTTTTCTGAATGCTCATAGCAATATCTACACCCCTCTTAGGATACTTATCACTTTTCACTTCATGTATTAAAACCATTGCTCTTTGGTATGCAGACCATAGTTTTTGATGACGAGAATCATGAGACTTTTATACCCTTATATCTCTGAAGTGTACCTCTTGCAATTAGTGAAAAGTTTGCCATAGATTGGATTATAACATAATTTGGATTATAATCCAAAAATGGATTGGACCATTTTTGCCATTGATGTAGACTGCGACATTGCCCGCGTGACTGTGATTCATCCAAATCAAGAGCGTGCCCACAGTGACCTACGTGGACAGCAAGGGGATTTAGAGGACACTTTTTCAAGGGCATAGATATAGTCTAACTCTTGTTACCCTCTGTATGGAAATGGTTGCTGCCTCTTCATCGCCCCTTAATAATCAGAGTGAGTTAATGCCAATAGCATAGGGAAAAAATAAGAATTAACTGAGGGTGAAAACTCCCGTTGAAAAGTTTGTATGAGCAGAATCAGACCCATAAACACAGAGAACAAACTGATGGCTGCTGGGGTGGGGGGGGAGGGATGGGCAAAATGGATGAAGAGGAGTGGAAAATACAGGCTTCCAGTTATGGAATGAATGAGTCGTGGGAATAAAAGGCACAGGGCAGGGAATGCAGCCAATGATATTGTGACAGCGTTGTATGGTGGCAGATGGCACCTACACTGTGGTCAGCACAGTATAATGTATAGACTTGTTGAATCGCTATGTTGTGCACCTGAAACTAACACAGGACTGTGTGTCAACTGTACTCAGTTAAAAAGTAAAAACAAGCAAAAATCAGGAAAACGGCTTTTACAGAAGCAGCTTGCTTGTTTGTTAGCTTTTAGTGACTGTATGTAAGAAAGTACATGCTTGAATGGCCACAGTTATGCTTCGATATTCAAGGTGTTTTATATCCGAGGCTCTGTGTCAGCCCATAGTTTTGTATAATGATGTGTATTGCTGTGTTCTTACATTTAGTAAATGAGAATAACACTAACAACGGGTAAGTAAATATAAGCCCTTTCAGTGGTCTGTTAATTGTTCTTCTTTGATGTGGGCGTGCGTGTGTGTGTGTGTGTGTGTGTGACTGTATCTGTGTGTGTACACATTGGCCTCTATGGGCACACAAAGCACTACTACCACCAGGCTGCTAGTGCTCTGAGTTGTGCTTCTAGAGACAAAGAAGATTTTGTGCCAATATATTCATTCTACTAAGCCCTTTTACAGTTGAGGGACACGCATTTCCCAGACAGCTGACGTAGGTCAGGAGGCAACTTGTCACCACTGAAAAACTGAAAAGTAATTGACCCTAGGATCAAAGTCCTTGACTTCAACTAAGAATGCCCAATCGCCGTGAGCAACGTGATTCATCCGGGAAGCAATGGACCAAGGTAAGCAACCTTGGTCTAGCTCACTCTGTCTTCCATTTAATTCAGTTGTACACATTTTTAGAAGTTTAATTACCATCCCTTTAAAAAAGGCTTGTTCACATCTGCAATCCTTCCTTTCAATTATCAGATTTGGCCTTCAAAAGGAGGGCATTCCAATTTCATAGCCAACACAGGATGCAATTTTACACTTGAAAATAATGGCGAAAGCTATCTATAATGGTACATGGAGACAGCGTTTTAGCCACAGAGGAACCATCACTTTACTGGCTGAAAAGGGACATTTGAGATGTCCTCCAGAGTTTCTAGGAAATTTTGGAACCGGATTTTGCAGATTAATATATTTTACCTAATGATATCTTTGGCCTGATAGATGTGGCAATTTGTTCATGGATTCACCAGGAATAAATGCTGTTGGAAGGAATAATTAAAATAGCAATCAGCTTCTGTTGACCGGCCCATCACTATTTCCCTTCCTAAAACTAATCAAGCACGCTATTTGCTTTCACAGGACTGGTGCTATTGACAGGACAAAAGTTTTGAAGTTCAAGTGACATCCACGTGTATGTACCACCAGCATTCTTTCTTCTAGGCGTCAGTAAGAAGCTTTAACGATAAAATAAATATGAGATGCATTGAAATTGAAGTTTGTGCTTCCAAAACTGCAATTTAAGATTTTTCAGGTTCAAGTCATTTACAAGTGATCGAATGTGGTCCTTTATTTATAAAACTGCTTCTTAGAGAGTGACTCTCCTTATGCTAAGTGGGGGAAGGTTCCCCAATAAGACCCAGAAGCCTTTGCCCCATAGTCATAAACTCTACCACAGCAACCATGTCTCATATTTTAAAGATGTGTTGACAATGAGATAACACCTCACACCTGTTAGAATGACTAGTATCAAAAACACAAAAAATAAATGTTGGCGAAGACATGGAGACAAGGGAACCTTTGTACGCTGTGGTGGGAATGCAAACTTGTGCAGCAAGTTTTGTATTGTATATATACATATACAAATATATGTATTGTATTGTATATGCATGTATTGTATATATACATATACATATATACATATACATATACATATGGATATATATGTATACATATATATGGATATATGTATACATATATATGGATATATATATATGATCTAGTGATCATAGCAAGTTTTAAATACATATCTTTATGCTCATTAGGTAATGAGATGATTGACTAGAGGTTTTCACTTCCTGTTATTGGCAGAGTCCAAAGTGTCTAGATTTTAAAAGGCCACAGACCACATTACGCCTGTTCATTTCCCAGCTATTACATAAACAACATAAAGCAACAAATCTAGGTCAAAAGCACCTAGAGGCACTTTGCAAAGCAGCCACATGTGCACAGAACCATGCGGAGAGCATTACAAAGCTGGTTGAAAGCCAAAACCGAAGCACGATGACCTAATCCCATCTCATCCAACTGTGTGAACAGCTTTGCCACCAATCATCGTATAAAAACAGGCTCGGATGTTAAAGAAAGGTATCTGCTAACTTTCTGGATGACATCTGGCTTTCAGGGCTCGGCTAACGGAGTGTACCATTCCAGACGCCGACTGTCCACCTAGAATTTTCTAAATAAAGGTAGTGGCATTTACTAGCCTGAATAACTTGAAATCTGGAGGAAAGGCGCCTCGATAACACAACGCGCTTTCACAAATAGATTTTGGCAACAGTTGACAACATTCATGGATGAGCCACCGATGACACGAAGACCGGAATGGACTGTCTGCTCAGCCCCAGCAGAAGAGGGATCCCGGTTCACTGTTCTGAGGCCACCTCTTGGTCAAATCTAAAACCCAAGTCAAATTCAACTGTAAAAATACATCCTAACTTATGTGAGGACATTGCTTTCTTCCTTGAGAGAATCAGTAACCGATTTTCCAAGTTACGCATCGGACGGAGAATTCTCATTTACCTGTAGGCAGACTGCTCCGTTTTCCCACATATGAACAGGTCACTCACTCACAGACGTACTTATTCCTTGATGCGGCAGATACGTAGTAAGTGACTGATCTTTGCTGGACGCTCTTTTGGGGCCCAGAGTCACATGAAAGAAGAGAACAGTTCCTACCCCGTGACGCTGACATTACATTCATGAGCGAAGAGACAGGGAGTACACAGGCAAACGCAGAAGAAACTAACATGTCAGGTGGTAATCAGGGGAGAAGAACCAAGGGGGAGACTATTGAGTGCTGGGCGGGGTGGCTTGCCACTTCACAGAGAGCAGCCAAGGGAGGCCTCCAAGACTTGGGAGCAGAAATGGAGCAGACGTGGGCAGGAAGTGAGGGTAAGACGTGCACAGAATCCTCGAGGAAGTGGGTTCCAGGCAGCGTGAACAGCAACCGCAAGGGCCCTGAGGCGGGAGCATATTTGATACGTCGGGAAAGCAGCCGAGAGGTGCCCCCGCTGCTCCGAAGTGAGGAGAGTGGGGCGAGAACTGACCCGAGTGCGTATGTGGGATCTTACATTTTGTTTGGACGAATCTTTTCCTCTCCCTTTGTTCCTTTTTCCTTGTCTCCCTCTTCTTGACTGCATCACCACCATCTGCGGGGCAGCTCCTACTATGAACCCAGAAGGCATCCTTCTGAGTTTTCCCTTTGATTGCGTCCTTCTATTCAGACACACAGAGACTGTGTTCTTTTTCATGAAGTAAAATTCTCTACCTATCGCATGTCTCACTTAACCACATCAACCCTGTTGTCAACATGTCCACGTCAGATGATAAAGTTTTATTATTTTCAAAGACCATGTAAAACTCCACGAATTGAAGAGATTCTGTTTTACAAAACCCTCCTCCTATCCATGGACATGGTTTCCTTTTGGGTTTTGCTACCATAAACAGAAATCCAATAAAAACCTTGAATATGAGTTCTTATATCCTGATGTCTTCGTTTTGATGGAATATATTCACTAGAATTGAACTGCTGGGGTATGTACGTGTTTATTAATATATATTGGTACCTTTATAGGAGCATTATCTACAATAGGAAATTATGGAAAGGGTGCAAGTGCCCACTGACTAATGAATGGATAAGGAAGATGCGATATAGATACACACATAGATACATATTCTCCATATATGTGCCATAAAAAGAATGAAATCTTGCCATTTATACTGACATGGTCGAAGCTAGAGTATAATGCTGAGCGACATAATCCAGTCAGAGAAAGACAAATACCACATGATTTCCCTCATAGGTGGAATTTAAGAAACAAAACAAACAAGCAAAGGGAGAAAAAAAGAGAAAGAGAGACAAACCAAGAGACAGACGCTTAACTGTACAGAATAAAGTGATGGCTGCCAGAGGGGAGGGGAGTGGGGGGATGGGTGAAAGAGGTGATGGGGAGTAAGGAGGGCACTTGTGATGAGCACCGGGTGTCGTACAGAAGTGTTGAATCACGACATTGTACACCTGAAACCAATATTCCACTGTAGGTCAACTAACTGGAATTTGCATGAAAACGGTTAAAAAATAATAATAATAAATCAAAGGAAAAAATGAGACAAGTGGTTATAATAATTCACGTTTTGCTAAGAATAGTATGAGGGAACCCTCCTCCTCATAACCTGCCAACAATAAATATTACCTTTACCAAAATGTTGTGCCTGTCTCAATACCCCTCAGGCTTTATTGAGGAGTACTGTTCCTTTACGTAAATAGACCTCGATATGCCTATCTACTTATCTATGGATAGATATCTGTTTCCAGTTTGGGAATATTATAACTAAGGCTGCTGTGAGCATTACCTCAACAAGTCTTCCTGTGCACATGAGTGTGTATTGCTCTTGAGAGAATACTTGTTGGAAAAATCGCTGGGTCATAGCACCGATTATGCTTACTTTCCTACAAAAATGTCACAAACGGTTCCTTAAAGTGTTTGGGTCTTTAAAAAGACTCACCAGCAATGTCTGAGATTCCCCCCTACTCCACTGGGTCAACATCAGTCATTTGAATTCAGCCATGCTAGCTGATAGGGAATTGTATCTCATTATGGTTTTAATTCACAAGTCCCGGATAACTAATTGCGTTGAGCACATTTGCGTGGCCTTGTTGGACATTCATATATTTTTGTGTGTGCACTATCTTTTCCAATCTTCTGCCTATTTTGAAAAATCGGCTTGCTAATCTTCTTTTTTCTTTTAGATTTGTGGGCATTTTTATACATGCCGGACGTGAGATTCTTCTCAGACGTATCTTTTGCAAGTTACATGGTTGCTTTCTTGATGGTGCATTTTTATCAGAAAAAAATTTTGTTTGCCCAGTCTGCCGATATTTTCTCATGGCTAGTGCTTTAGGGATCATGTTTGAGAAATCTACTTACCTAAGAATATCTTCTTGTATTCCATTCCAGAAACCTTCTCTGGCCTTATGTCCAGATTTTAGATTTATTTAGATTGTATATTTGGATCCATGATACATCTCAAATTAGTATTTCCGTGTGGATGGGGCCAAAGTTCATATTTTTCCTGGAAGGATGTCCAGTTTTTCCAGTATCATTTGGATTGGCTTGGATGTTTACTGGAAATCAAGGACCATACATTAGACCTGCTTGCAGCCTTCTTATTCTGTTCCACTGAACTATGTGCATCGCTATGCCCATATCACACACTCCTGATTATTGTAGCTTCAAGGTAAATTTTGAAATCTTGTACTGAAGGTCCTTCAACTTTTTTCTGTTTTTAGAATTATTTTGGCTGCATTCGATCCTTTGCATTTCCCTTACAAAAAAACGTAAGCATGAGCTTGTCAATTTCCTTATGAATGCCTGCGGTGATTATATTGAGATTGATTTGAATCTATAAATCGGATGGGGAAGCATGGACATATTAATAATATCGAAACTTCTAATCATTAATATAGTTGTATATCCATTTGTTTAAACCATTAATTTCTTTTAGCAATGATTTACAATTTTAAGAAAAAAGGTCTCATACTTCTTTAATTAGATTTATTCCTAGTATTTGGTTCTTCTGTTCCTTTGTAAAATGAATTTAAAGGACAACATGCTGGTCTATACAAATTCATTGCTAGTCTGTCTATAAAATGCAACTGCTTTTATCTTTGTGGCCTTTTACTCTGTGAAGTTTCCAGATTCATTTTATAGTGTTTTCTACATACAAAATCATGTTGTCTTTGTCAAACTTTTGCAACATTTCTTTTACCTTATTACATTGACTAGGACTCTCAGTTGGATAAAAATGGAAAAAGCAGACATCTTGCCATGGTTCCAGTCTTGGGGAGAAGTAGTTTAATGTTTCGATATTAAGTAGGAAGTTAAGGGGGCGCCTGGGTGGCACAGTCGGTTAAGCGTCCGACTTCAGCCAGGTCACGATCTCGCGGTCCGTGAGTTCGAGCCCCGCGTCGGGCTCTGGGCTGATGGCTCGGAGCCTGGAGCCTGTTTCCGATTCTGTGTCTCCCTCTCTCTCTGCCCCTCCCCCGTTCATGCTCTGTCTCTCTCTGTCCCAAAAATAAATAAAAACGTTGAAAAAAAATTAAAAAAAAAAAAGGAAGTTAGGTGTGAGTTTTTCACAGCTGCCTCACGTAAGATATAAGACGTTCCTTTGCAATTCTGGTTTGCTGAGAGTTTTTCCTCCTGAAGAGATGTTTGATTTTTCAAATATTTTTTCTGCGTCTATTGATATACTCGCATGGATGGTAAGCGGTGAATTACATTCTTTGGTTTTCATCAATCTTTGGTTTAAATTAATTCCTGAGCTAAATCCCGCTTCTCATAATATATTATCTTTTCTGTATATTGCTGGATTCTATTTGCTAATATTCTATCTACATTCATGAAGGAAATTGTTTTGTAAATTTTTATTGAGCATTTGTCGTGTTTGGGTATTGAGGGCATGCCTCATAAAACAAATCTGGAGGTTTTTTCCTTCTCCTTTATTTTCTGAAAGAATGTGTGTGAGAGTAATATTTCTTTCTCGATAGAACACACCAGTGAAGCTACCCGAGCCTGGAGTTTTCTTTGTGGATAGGGTTTCATTACAAATTTAATTTCTTGTTATATTTTATTTTTTTCTTTTAAACTTATTGTCAACTTAGCGAACATTCAGCGTAGCCTTGGCTTCAAGAGTAGATTCCCGTGACTCATCACTTACATCACCAAATGCTCATGGCAACAAGTGCCCTCCTCGATGCCCATCACCCATTTCCCCCAACCTCCCAACCCCCACCTCCATCAACCCTCAGCTCCTCAGGCTGTTTGCAGAGTAGAAACTGGCTCTCTCCGTAGTCCTCGTTCCCCAGTCCCTGGTCTGGAGAGGTTTTTCTCTTGTCCAAACACAGTATCACACATCTCTTCCTTTTGTCTCTCCAAAGAAGGGGCCCCCTCCCCTCCGTGCCTATGCCCCTGCTCGCTGCTTTCTCTCTCCCAATTCATATACACGCACCTCTGTCTCACCAAGCTGCCTCCATCCACCTGTCGAGATTTTTCTGTCACTCTGCAGACTGTGTTTCTGGGTGTCCCCAGTGTTCTGACCTCAGTGCAGCTGTGTTTGGGGAACGAGGGAAACCCTGTTCCCTCTACTTCTCCACGATCTTAACTCCTTCCCACAAATTTAATGTCTTTCACAAATTTGAACTGTTTCTATTTTCTGTCTCTTCATAAGCCTTTGGGTAAGTCATGTTTTTCAAGGAATTTATCCATTTCATCAAAGCCAATGGGCTTGTTGGCAGAAAATTATTCATAACATTTTTAACGATATATTTTTTCCTTATTGATATTCGTAACTTGTGTTCCCGGGTGTTTTTTTTCCCCTTGATTAGTCTTGTTAGACGTTTACCTCTTTCATTCATCTTTTAACTAACTTGCCTTTGTTATTCTTTTCTAAGGATTTCAGCTTTTATGTTTGTTTTTTTCCTTTTTTCTACATACTTAAAGGATAATTTGTCCTATTACTACCTTCTGAATATGGAAACGTAGAAAAGTAATTTCGGACATACCTTCTTTCCTAAAATGAACAACGAAAGCCATATATTTCCTTGAAGCAGTTCTCGATTGGCATCTTACAAATTTTGATACATTAGAGTTTTTGTTTCGCATTTTCCAAGTTTTGTAAATTTTGGTTCCAATATAGAAATATACAGTGTGATATTAGTTTCAGGTGTACAAGATAGGGATTCAACACTTCTGTCCCTCACCCTGTGCTCATCACAACCAGTGCACTCCTTAATCCCTCACCTGGGGATCTAGGTTTTCATTACCATTGCCTTGAAAATATTTCCTTGTTTCCCTTGTAATTTCCTCTTTGATACAAGGATCACTGAGCACCGTGTTGTTAAATTCCCAAGTTATTTCAGAATTCTCCAGATATGTTTTGGCTACCGATTTCTAACTTAATACTGTTGCGATGCTGTACCGTGCCAATCTTTCGGTATCTCTCTCTATCATGACTTGAGTTGTGGCATAGCCTATGATTTCATGTGCACTTGAAGAGAGAGAATGCCTCAGAGTTGCCGGTTTTATGGTTCTATCAGTACCAACTAGGTCGTGTTACCAGAATCATTTAAATTTCCTATTCGCTTAATAATTTTTTTTGAACTTCTCTAAATGATTGAGAGAGGGGCATTAAAATTCAGAATTATGATTCTAGGTCTGTCACTTTCTTCTTCGACTTCTTCCAAATTTTGTTTCGTAGATATTAAAGATCTCTTAGTAGACGCAGGCACATTCAGGATGTTTCTGTCTTCTTAATAAATCCGTCTTTGTGACTTTATGCCATGTCTCATTTTTATTTCTAGTAATAGCTTCTGTCTTGAAATCTGCTTTGTGTGATATAAAGATAGCTAGACCAGTGTTATTACCCTTAGGTTTTGTGTGGCTAGCGTAAAAAACTGAATTTTTATTTTGTTCCTTTTTATTTAATTAAGATGTAAATATAGGGGCACCTGGATGGCTCAGTCGGTTAAGTGCCCACCTCTTGATTTCAGCTCATGAACCATGAGATCAAGCTTCCCCAACAGGCTCTGTGCTGGCAGCACAAAGATTCTCTCTCTCTCTCTCTCTCTCTTTCCGTCTCTCTCTACTCCCCCCCCAACTTGAGCATTCACACACAAGCACTCTCTCTCTCAAAATAAATAAATATTTAAAATGTAAATATAGGGGCGCCTGGGTGACTCTGTCTGTTGAGTGTCCAACTTTGGCTCAGGTCATGATCTCATAGTTCACAGGTTCAAGCCCCGCGGCAAGTTCTCCAAGTTCGGAGTCTGTGTTTTCCTCTCTCTCTGCCCCTCCCCCCACTTGCACGCAGTCTCTCTCTCAAAAATAAATAAACATTTAAAAAAATTTCTTTGTGTAAATATAAGTAGCTACATGTGGCTAGTGCCTAGTACAGCGAGCAGCATACCTTTAGAGATTAGAATATGCATCTTTACGTTACCATACTTAGCTTTGTAAATAACATTACATTACTTCGTGAGGAATGTAAGAAATTTACAAACATATAATTTCATTTATCCCCCTCTTGCCTATAATGCTCTCGTTGGACCATATCTTTCTTTTATAAATGCTATAAAACACAGTATATGTTGTCATTATTTCTGCTTTAAGCTGTTAGCAGTCTTTTTCTGATCCCAGCGTGGTTTTGGAAGAATTCTCTTAGCTCTCTTGCCCTGCTCTCTGGCTCCAACACCTGAAAGGCTGTGGCGCCTCAACTAGGCACTGCTTCTGGCTTTCCGAGGGTGCTGTGTGGGCAGGGGGAATGCCCCCTGTGCCCCAGGAAAGATGAGTCTCAGCTCTCCTGCCTCATCCCCAGTCCCTTGTTGTGTGACCACAGGCAGCCTGGGAAGACCCAGGGACAAACTGGCCAGCGGAGGCCGACTCACACTAGGGCAGCAGTTTCTAAAAATTCTAAACTCACATGCCAGCCTATAGGAAACTATCCAAAGCTTATTAAAAGCTGGCTGCTTCTCTAATTTAAAAAATATTTTAGGGGCGCCTGGGTGGCTCAGTCGGTCGAGCGTCTGACTTTGGCTCAGGTCACGATCTCGCGGTCTGTGAGTTCGAACCCCGCGTCGGGCTCTGGGCTGATGGCTCAGAGCCTGGAGCCTGCTTTGGATTCTGTGTCTCCCTCTCTCTCTGCCCCTCCCCTGCTCATGCTCTGTCTCTCTCTCTCTCTCTCTCTCTGTCAAAAATAAATAAACAATAAAAATTTTTTTAATAAAAAAAATAAATAAAAATATTTTAAAACTTTGACTTTGGAGCTTCTCCGATCTGTTTTGATTATTGAGATATGAAAGGCATTCTCACACAACTTTCTACATTCTGACCAGTGGCAGAAGCCCCTCCATAGATTTTTGCAATAATTTTATTTTCATGGTTTCTAGTGTAATTAGTTTGGTGCTAGGGTTATCCAGAAGTTTCTTCATTAAGTTCTAAGTCTTCAAATTCTTTTGTTTTTATTATTTATTCTGAATGTCATGGGCTTGTGAGTAGAGCAAGTAATATATAAAATGTTTACTTTGTGAATGTTTTTGTAAAGTTCTTTCTGGCATCAAATACATAAATGCTTTTTGGAAGTGTTCCATAGACATAAAAACAAAAAAAAGAAGAAGCCCAAGGTGTTTAAATTGCGTTCGTTATTTCTTCAATAGCCTTATTTCCTTTGTGCTGCAGGATCTGTTCAATTCTGGAAAAGATATATGGAAATATCTTTCTGTAATTGTATTTTTAGCAAGTTCTTATATTTCCATTCTGTTGCCTCGTATGTTTCACCGCTCTGTGCTTTAGCAGATGCAGTTACAATGGTCCTTACTTCTTTACACACTGCAGCCTTTATCGTATAGCTGCCTTTGCACGCAAAATAAGACTTGGCTTAAACTCTTCGTCTACTTAGTACTTTTAATCTGAAATTCCGTCTTCTCTGATGATGTGCGCTTTTTGCTGTCATTTACCGATATCTCTTTGTTTATTTTTTTAAATTTTTTTTAAAAGAAATCTGTCTTCTCCCCCTGTTCCTTGATGGACCTATGTCTGGGAGTCTAAACGAGTTTAGTAAATACTTGCAGGTGTGTGCACACACACCTGCGTGCACACACATGGGTTTGCTTATGCTTGCGTACGTGTGACCATGCATGGAGGCACACGCATATATATTTTTCTTTTCATGCCTCTCCATCCTCACAATGGAAGCTGTGAACGGGTCCTCTTCTTACACACGTTTCTGCCTCTTCTGGCCTTTACGAGTTTGTTGAATAAAGTACGCCACCCTCTACAACATGCCAGGCTGGAAGGCCATCTGATCCGGAGTATCGACGACCCCCCATCTTCTGCATCACTATGAGCGGGGACATAATTTCAGTGGACAGATGCTGGCCACATGCGACACTTTTTTTCTTTTGCAACTTCATCTACATTACCTCGTTTTTACATTCTAAAAGAAACTCTGAAGATGATAGAGTTGACTATTATACTCATCGTATAAATTTAATTCAACGGGTATTTACTGAATGCATATGTGTGCCAGGAACTTTCTAGGCTGGAATGGCCCGCCTTCGTCTCCCCACCAGAGAGTGCTGTGCTGGAAGTTAGAACCCGATCTTTGTCTTTTGTGAGAAGATCCAAAGCTGGCCAATTGGGAGCTTAAAATAGACACTGAATAAATACTTTCAGTTACCTGTAAGCACAGATTTGTAAAGGGTAAGAGCCCACTTATGTCCGTGTAAAGACTTGTGGCCATTCAAAAACAAATAACTTTCTGGATAACATTCGTGCCCTTCTGTTATCTCATAACCCTTTGTATAAACTTATATTTAAGTTGTATTTGCTGTCCAACGATTTATCTCCTGCCCTAGTCTCTGAGCTCCAGCGTTCAGGGATCCTGCATACGTAGTCGTCTTTGTACTGTTCTCCATTCTTCCCTCGCCTACCCTCACCATCTGGAAAGAGCAGAGCAGAGACATTAAGAGGTCTGGGCCTGGATAGACTGCCTGGATTCAAAGCTCTGCTCTGGCACTTACTTTGTGATACCGGAAAAGTTATTTAATCATCCAGCCCTCCTCCTGCTCATCTGCAAGACAGTGATCAAAACGCAACCCCTAGGTTTGTGGTGCAGGTGACGTGAAATAATATTTGCAAAATGTTTATCACAGAAGAAATTCAAATCAGGATTAGTGTCATTTTCTGACACAACAGAGGGCACCCACTAGTTGAGGTATGATTAATAAGCCAGTTGAAGAGTGTGAAAACACTGGGTGCCTGAAATTTCCCTGGGTGGCCGAGAAGGACCCTTATCACTCCCAATAAAACTGCTCAGCGGACCTTGCTTACCACCATAGGTCATGGCTCGGCAGAGATGTCCTGTAGCTGCTCTCCCCAAGGGACAGCCACTACCCAGGGCTGTTACCACGCAGGAAGGCAGGAGACAGCCCTGTACAGCCATGACCTCCCCGGGATCTCTGATGCCCTGTGTGGTGACAGCTCCACTGAACACATAGGTGAGTACTGAGATGTGGGTCAGGCTGGACTCCAGCGAGAAGGTGGCAGAACCTGATGAGACAGGGAGCTTGAGGGATAAGAAACCATTTCTCTTGTTAGTGAAGAAACCCATGTTCCGCCACAGGAAGAACCAAGAATTCCAGGCTGCGGTGAAAAATGGAGAGGACGAGTTCGCAGAAATCCAAATTGCCAACCCCTCACACCTTAACCCTAACCCTAACCCTCTCTCGTGTTTCCCAGACTGCCGTGTTCTAACTAGTGTGGAGTACACAGAAGCCACAGAGAATTCATAGTCTTAACGTGGTCAATAATGACTGAAATGACAGTTTCCTGGTAAAGATTGCTCAAATGACAGAGCACAAGCCTGAAGCTTCCAATCTCTTCCCCCTTTGAGTCTTGTGCCCCCTCGGCTGCAGGGCAGGGGTGTGACCACTGAGAAAGAACAGGAAGCCCCGTTGGGAGGTGGTGGCTGGGGCAGGAACAATTCAGCACAGGACCAGGAGCCTACAGGAGAGACCAGCTTCATGGTGCCCAGAGGCGTGCACACACTCAAGAAGAAGCCAGCGAAAGAGAGCAGCCTATGATGGCTTTTCCATATACCACCTACACACACACACACACACACACAGACCTAACCAACAGCAGGTTCTTTGCAGTGTCGGTTTATCCATCCTTCTCCCTGAAGGGGCAAATAAGTGGGTAATTCAGGACAGCAACAAAATACGTTGACTCTAAAGTCGCCCACTGCACTCTAACACTCACACCCAGGGCAGGAATGAAAGCTTTCTTCTAGGTGAAAATGTGCAGAAAGAGGTGAAGAAGTTCACCCCTAAACACACTATGCACAAGACCGACGTGTGAAGCCCATGAGCAAGTGTCCAAAGGGCCCCTTTGGCCAGTGTGCCAGTGCCCGTGCCGGGGGCTGTGAGTGTGACGGTGGAGGTCCTTGTTCCCACTGCCGGAGAGCCCTTCACACGCCCTGTGCTGCAGCATCCCTCACGGTGGCTACCACCCCACGGTGGCTAACATCCCCCACGGTGGCTACTGCGGTTCAATAATCCCTTTGGACAGAATCTATAACATAAGGAAGGTGTCAAAGAGGTTTTTAGAAAGGCTTTCCACCCTTGTAGGAAAGTAAGGAATAATATAAAATGGACAAGGAGAGATTGCCTCCTGTGGAGCATCCCAGGGGTCCCATCCAACTTCCTCCTGATACCCTAAGAATCAAAGAGAAGGGTAAGTCCCACTCAGCATGGCGATCTGCTGAACAATCTGGAAGCTGAACAACATGAGAGGAAGAGAGCAGGATTCAAGTTCAAACCATTGCGTGTGGGCGGGGTCCTGATTCTGACTTTGACTTACACCTGTGTAACCTTCTTCCTTATTTTCATGGAGACTCTTTCCCTCCTTCACAGATCTGGATTTATAGTCCAATCAAGTGGGGAAATGTTTCTGAAAGCACATTTTCCCTACAGGTAGTCACATGGGTCTGTGATATGAATGAATGAAAGGCATCAATAGACACAGTGAGGGGATATAAATGTGGAGACTCAGAAAGGTAGGGAGGAGGGTAAACAGAGCAGGAGGCAGTGAGTTATGCGAGCCATGGAGGTTCACATCCCCAGGAACCTCAGAATTCCCTGGAGAGGTAAAGCTATGGATGGTCATGCCCTTGTAGTCTGGGGATCACACAAAAGGTGAGAAGCTCGCCCACTTACCTTTGCCCTTTTTGTAGGGGCAGGATAATATACCCATCCACCTCACTTTATTTCCTCTCCCAGCCCAACTGGTCTAGAGACTCTGATAGTCCATGATCTGAAAATAACTTGAATATGTCTGAGTATTTACTGGGAGACTAGGTGAATTGAAGTTCAATTTTCAGGCTTATCTTCTTCAGTAGGCCTGAACCTTGGGCTATCTGAGACCTATCTTGGTAGTAATGAAGAAGAAATGGAGGAGTATTGATTATCAATCCACAGATCCAGCCTGAATCTTGTTTCTGAGCCCATCTGTCAGTCCTTCAACTCAGTCATTTTCTCTACAACTACCTGCTGAGCCTGGCCCACGTGTAGTCACTGCATTGAGTACTGGTAACCCATGTGGTAGCCACTGGTACTTACTGGTGAGGGAGGGAGAGTCGGCATCTGTAATACATTAGCCCTTTCTGCTAGAAAACTGGACATTGTACAGTGGAGATTCAACTTTGCTCAGAATGTTCAAATGATCTTGCATATACTTGTTGATTTTCATGAAGAATACTTAATTTTTAATATTGAGGAGCCTGGAGAAGAAAATTTAAAGGCTGGGCCCTGACCAAACTATGAATACATCCCTAGTACTTCTGGATAAAAGTTGAGAAGTCCCAAATTCACATATTGCCAGGGCATAATTATCTCATGTCTGCTCTATGCCTGACATGCTTTCTATCTATTGGGAATGCACGGCGCGTACCAAGTGCATAATATGCAAGAATGCTTGGCACGTGACAGAACAGAGATGCTATGGGTTATTAACACTATTTTGAACCTATTGTGTGCCAAATAAATATTGCACTGCTCAACATTTGAAAGAGCTCAGTTCCCAGCACCAAGAATAACCACCAGCTTCTCTCTCCCGGATGATATTCCAAGATGGGCTGCCGGTCCCACAAGGCAAGTTATTAGTCATTCCTACGGAACCCTGAGAGGTCTTCCGCTGATTTCCCCCCAGTGTGAAGTTCCAAGTTTTGATCATAATGCATTACAGTCGCTGAAGCCGTTTTTTCAGATGGCAAGAACTGATCTCAACAATAAACAGGGGCCCCTAAATGCTGATGAAAGAACACATGAGGCGAGCACATCCAGAATAGAACTCCTACAATTCGAACTGCAGTCAAATCAATATAAGTCAGCCTAGGACAGATGTTGGAACTTATTAGGAAGCTGTTCTACCCCCTCCAACATAGGGGACATCTGTTGTTCCTTGGCCACCCAGCTTCCATCCGCCCTGCTTCAGGGAAGAGCATCTTTATTTTCCTTCTGGGAGGGCGACCAGCAGTGTTTGTTTGACGCTGGGGGCTTCCTAGAACTCAGATCTGTACAGTGCTAACACCAGGATGGTCCCCTACAAAGCAGGAGGCTTGGTCACCCTAGTCCTGATGCAACACTATTTCCATGCCCTGATTTATACGGGCCAACATATTTGGCTCTGCTCCTGGTTCAGGAACCTCTAGGACATTTTTCAGCTATCAGGTAATTAAAGTATTTTACCCTACTGGCTTTCATCTGAACAGATGTAGGGTCTGGAGCTGCTGAGGCCATCTTGCTGTGACACGTGGGAAATTTAGAAATGGAGCCAAACCAGAGGAAGCAGAGCCAAAAAATGAAGACACAGAAGCTAAAGACTGGTGATGTAATTTGAACACTCGAATCAATCTGTGCTTAAAACAAGACTACCTCACAGTTATATTACCCTGCAAGTTTACTCCCGTATAAATCAACATGGTTAATAGGAAATTTCTAGATTTACTCATAGATATTTATTTTTAGTGTCTGGTAAGCATAAGGAAACTGCTAGATATACCCCCAACTCTCAAGGGGTTCACATTTATTTACTCATAAGACAGAAAACAAAATAAATAGAAACTTAAGGTGGCATATGCTGAGTGGTGCCGTCAGTAAGTACCCCTAGGTTCTGGGAAATCGATTTGATCTGAGAGGATCGGGGAAGATTATTGAACTTTAAGCCCACATGGGCTTTTCTACAGGCAGAAACAGAAAAAGGGACTTCAAATGGAGGTACCTGTCCCTTATCACTGCAGGTAATCATGTGTGCCCTGCTGGATCGTAAGCCCCCGGGGGCAGTAGATGTGTCCATCCCCATCCCCAGAAGAGTGCAGGGGACATCCAAGGTACCCAATAATGACAAGTGAGTGACAACATGCTTTCATGGTGCCTTCTAGGGATACAGAGTGGATAGATGAACATCAAGTCAATCCCTGGAAATATTAATCTAGCATTGGCATATTACATATTGGCAAGATGCAATGGCAGAGAGTAAGTCCAGACTAAGGAGAGCAAAGCATGCTGGTCTATACACTCTAGGGAGGATGCCCCTTCCCCTATAAAGCAGCTACATCCTGCATAAAACAAGTGTTGTATTGCATTGCTGGGTATATAGGAAGTAAAACAACAACAACAACAACAACAAATGCTAGGTCAGTCAATGAATTTCATAGATTTGGTCCCCAAAACAGAGGTTGAGGCGATGATTAAAACATAGGTAGCTTATCAGGAAGCACCAACTGTATACCGCTCACCATTCTGCACCAGAGGATCCACAGTTATGAATTCCTGATTCCTCCAGTGGTTACGTCCTCACCCCAATGAAAGCAGAAACAAACTGCAGCAAAGCGAAGAAGAACTTTATTGGTTAGTACAACCAAAGTGGGAAGTGCACCAGTTTTTGGAATGCCAACCCAGGCAAAAGAGGAAACATCTAATTTTCTGAAGACCTTATAGAACACTAAAGCTCGGTCTCAGTAAAGCTCAGCTCACACTGCTTTTATACAGAGGCTTGCTCTCTTAGCAGAAGGTGGCTTGAAGTTCCAGTGTCTCATGTCAACGCCTTCCGATTTCACTTGTGGCATCCTGTAGTCCTCCTGAGCATACTGTGGAAATATTACTTGTTTTCTGTGAACTTTCTAATACATCTGTAGAGACTTTTGAAAAACTGAAAACAGCCAGAAGATACGAGGAAAGATTCCCTGTCTGTTTTCATAGCTGATGTTTGGGTGGACCAAGTAACAGTATGAGAAAAACTTCACAGAGTCTTTTCTGATTATTCACCAGCCCCTCCAACCTGCTTTATCTTTGGTGATAATTTATCATCAGCACCACACAGAAAAAACTAAGTTGAATCTTTGAAAGCAGTCATTTGGGGTTTGGCCACAGCATCTGAGTTTCTGATCCAGAGTATCATGGATTTGATTCCGTCTGACGAAGGCCACCACTAGGTAAAATGTCACTGATGAATTTTTGCTAAGTGCAGTGTAATGAACCTTGCAGAATTCGGTATTGTACATAAAAAATCATTGTCTTTTGTGAAAACTTGGTGAAATAAAATGTACAGAAAATTTGTACTTTTTTCTAGTAGAAATTAGATGTTCCTTGTCATTTTATTTCAATGACACGAGAGTCCTCTACTCGTCTCTGCTTGCCCAAGGTGAAGGGCATATGAATTTGGCTGAGAGAGTGTCCTGGGTCTGCCATGATTTCACCATGGGCAGATATGATCTCCCACTGTTACCACTATGAGACACCTCTGCATGGACCCTGCCTCCTCCCCAGGATTCTCATTCAAGATTTTTAATTCAACAGCATTCAGGGCTTTGAGATTATTAACTACCATACAAAAGACAAAACTCATCAGTTTTCTACTTACTTTTATATTTTATCTAACTTTGATACAATTTACGATACAGTTACAGAGAACCTAAAAAACCAATGATAATGACTGTGTTGGTTACCAATGGCTTCATACCATCAAAACTGGCTTAAACCAGAGTGATGATTTCTCTGCACTCTTGTTTGGCTGGCATTGTTTCTGCTGTCTTTCCACAAGTGCAGTGGGGTTTGGATGGTTTGTCCGGGCCTCAGTCAAGTACGTCTCTGGAGGACTGGCCACACATTCCACGAGATCTTTCCTGCTGGGATTCTTTATAGGGTGATCTGAGGCAGCATTTCAAGAGAGTGAGAGAGAAGCTGTCAGGTCTTCTGGAGCATAGGCTCTGGAACTTGTTCCATGTCACTGTTGTCACATTCTAGGGTCCTAACAGGTCACAGAGCCTTCCCCAGGAACTAGACTCTATGTATCGATGGAAAGCATGTGAAGTCACATTGCACAGAGACACAGAAAGAATGAGGGAGTTATGGCAACCACCATCACAAACCATCTGCCCTTCTTATCCTCTGGCCACAGGAATTCACCCTTCTCCTGAAGAGTAGACATCTCTTCCTTCCCAAGACCCCTAAACTCTCATCTGATCGTGGCCACAGACTCAACATTCATAATCCCTGTCCTGCATTAGGGACAGAGGCAGATGAGAGAATCTCTAGAGTAGCTTCTTCGCTGTGGTCCTTCATAATCTAAGGGCCCAGGGACTTAAGAAAAGTTTCCTGCCACAAAAACACAACTTAAAATGGTGATATGGGGCAGGAAAATCTAAACAGACATCCATGCAAAAGGAAGAAGTTAGGGTACAAACCCATCACTGCTCTGTCGCAAATCCAAATCCAGGTAGACGTGTCGTCGGGTGTCCCCATTCTGGCAAAGGACAAGGTGCAGATGAGTCTGGTTCCATTCCATGAGGGTGGTTTTCTCAGCCCTAATCCTCTGTTCTTCTCTGCTCTTAGCTCTTCTTTCTGAGGCATCTTTCCTTTCCAACCGGAAATGGACTCTGTTTGTAGCCAAGTAGCTTTCTAGCCTGCTCTCTTCCATAAAACTTGGGGTTCCAGAAATCTCTTTTCATTTTGAACTTTCTACCCCTATATTCCAATTGGGCCAAGACTCATACGACTCCTGAAACTGTGCAGTTCACTCTGAGCCCTAAATTCCACAACCAGAATTCTTTTTAAGACAGACCTCTTTGAATTCGGGGTCTGTGAGATTCTTGTGGGATAATACCTTTAAGATTTTTGTCTTTTAAGAGGTTTTGGCATGACCTTAAATCTTTCCATATCACAAAAGGATAGCCAAAACCTTGATTTGACCTTTACCCTGTGAGGCTACTTCCTCTTTCTAAAAACCTTGTGACAGTTGGAGAGACTGGAAACGTGGTAAATGAGAAACAGCTTTATTTTCCAACCCAGAAAGTACTGTATCTTTTATAGTCTCTCAAAATTTTGCTTGGAAGTTGAAAAGTTCTGTTTATAGCATTTCTCTAGCGTTTTGCATGTTATCGTACACAGATAGAAGTCCCCAACTGGCATTTTCAACATTCTTTCAAGAGATCTCCTGAGGCAGAGACACAAGTTCATTGAGGGACATTTCCTGTCTTCCTAGTTAGTACAGGTGACGTATTTGCCAATTATTCCATTACATGACACAGGTCATGTTTCGCCAGCCTTAACGAAAGAATCTTCTCACACATGTTTCAGCCTCTACCAACGGTTCTAATAGCCTCCTCACCACTTTTCCAGCATTGCCCATTGCCCAGTCCCAAAACCAGTGACACTTGTTTTCAGTTTTTCTTCATAGCATCCCACTTGTGGTACCAATTTCTGTGTAATTATTTATGGCTGTGTAACAAACACTCCCAAACTTAACAACCCAAAACAATCATGATGTGTAATTTCCTGTGGATTTGTTGGCCGGCTGACAGTTCCTCAGCTGGTCACCCCTGCTTAGGAGGCTGCAGCCAGCAAATGGCTTGGCTCAGCCTAGGTGACCCATCAGAGTATCATTTACATGTTGGGGCTCTCATCGTGCTTGTCTAGAGCTGCCGGGATGGCCAGGCTTCTCTTGTCACAGATTCTTCTTCATTACAGATTTCTTTACATGGTCATCTTTACAGACCATGAAAGAACAAAAGCTACAAGGTCTCCATGTCAGGCACATCACTTTCTGCTGGTCAACACAGGTCACATGACCACCCAAGACTCAAGAGGTGGAGACTCCACCTCCTCACGGGAAGATTATCAAGGTCACATTGAAAAAATACAGGGGCACAAGGAGGAGAGGAGACATTAAAACTGTCTTTCCAAGTAATCTACCACGGTAAGGAGAGATATGAAGTGATGCAGTCTGATGCATTTCCCACCAATTACCACTCCTCACCGTCTGTGAGGGGACACACCGGGAGGCTTAGTGCATCCATTCGACACATAAGACTTCATTGGGCAAGCTGGAAAGAAAAAACTATGCCTTAGAATGATCCTCAAGGAAGAGGAAAGAGGGGAGAAGGCAAGTTTCCTTTCCTTGTCCCCTTTCATTTCTTGTTTTTTCCATGCTCAATGTTTACCCAGTGAAAAATTAATTGTCCCTTTGGATTGAGTCATCTGTCCCCTGTAGGGTCCCCTCTAGATGCCAAATCCCACACCCCATGGGACAGCAGGCTTGTGGTCCTGGGGTGCAGACTGATTCTGCAACCAGCATAGACAGAGCATGATCACGGCTCAGCCAGAAGGCAGGACAGCACCTTGGGAAAGACAAGGCTGTCAAGAGGATCTGAGGGATGCATACATGTGTTTCCATCATAGAAACATCTTGAACTGAAGGTGAAGGCAAGAGTCTATATGACAGGCAGGATTCCCATAAAAGCAGATATTCATATAAGTATTAGGGTAGGAGGATACAGCCAGAACAAAGGTGAAAGAGCTAAATTTGATTAGTCTTAGAAATCAAGGACATCCCTAATTTTTGAGGGAACTGGAAAGGAGCTGGGCATAGCACACCCAATAGAAGAAGTAGTCGTGGGGCACCTAGGTGGCTCAGTTAAGGGTCTGACTCGTGATTTTGGCTCAGGTCATGATCTCACAATTGTGTTCTCACAGACTGGGCTCTGTGCTGGGCGTGAAACCTGCCTAAGATTCTCTCTCTCCCTCTCCCTCTACCCCTCCCCACCTCAAAAAATAAAAAGAAGAAGAAGAAGGTGTGAATCCTTTCTAAAGACAAGCATTCTCAATTTCAAGCCCCAGTTTTTCCACAATGAAAAATAGTTAATTACGAGATCGGAAAAAAATATCACCAGGCACAGAAAAGATCATCCACCCTGACTGTAAGTCAACAGAAATAACAAACAACAGATGTAGATTCCGGAAGCTTCGGCCGTGGAATCACCAGATACAAGTATGTAAAACAACCAGGAATGAAATGTTCTGAAAATATCACAAAGTCAGCAAGGTACAAGAGACTCTCAAAAATAAACAGACAGGTTTGGGAAACATCTAACTAGAACTTGTAGAATATTAAAGATGATGAAACTTTAAAGATCAGTGAATGGATTAACAGCAATTCGAGTACAGCTCAAGGCAGGATGTGTGGAGCAGCTGTAGTAGTCTGAAACCAATGGGTAGTCTGTAGATTAACAATCTATGTACAAGCCCTGTCAGCCAACAACTGTGTACCCAAGGAAATGATGTTTTAATAATAAAGGTTAATAATGGAATTTTCAGATAAACAAGAGTGAGAAGAAGGAGGTGGAGATGTATCTGAGGTCCTGAGTGGTCCGTAAATTGGGATTTCCTGAAAGAAAGCCATGGAAGCTGAATCTCATGATTAGCTTGAGTTCACTACACCACTGCTGTGAATTTGGCAAGATGCATAAAACACTGTTTTTATGTCCAACATTAAACAAAGCATGTTTTTCTAGGGTACAGCTAATGCAAATTTTGAACTGACTTGTCCTGTGATGTGTTTTGTCTCTAGATTAAAGTAGGAATGGCCAGGTGTCATTTTCAGGGCAATCTCCCCCCCCCCAACCCCACCCCCACTAATGACACCAAATAAATACTCAACATGTTCAAAATTGGGCTGGGCTCCACTAATATCAGACAAAATTGACTGTAAATCAAATATTTTCACAAAAGACAAAAAAGGACATTGTATATTGATAGAAGTTTCAATTCACCAAGAAGATATAACAATTATAAACATGCATGGACCAAACAAGAGAGTCTCAAATTATTTGAAGCAAGTGTTCTCAAAATTGAAGAGAGAAATAAACAACTCTGCCATAGTATTTGAAGACATCAATACATCACTTTCAATAATAGAACATCTAGACAGAAGATCAATAATAAAACAGAGAACTTGAACAACACTATAAACCAACCCAACCTAAAAGACATGTATAGAATACTCCACTCAACAACAGCAGAATAAACAGTCTTTTCAAGTGCACATGGAATGTTCTGTAGAGTAAACAATACATTAGGTCACAAAAAAGTCTCAATACATTTAAGAGATTAAAATCACATAAACTATCTTTTCTAACCACAGTAGAATAAATCAATAACAGAAGGAAAAGAAAAATATTTATAACATAAATTGGTAGAATAGAATAGAAATATAATAGAAATTAAGCACAGACTACTGAACAGCTGAGGAGTCAAAAAAGAAATCACAAAGAATGTCGAAAACACTTAGAGATTAATGAAAATAAAAACGCAACTTGCCAAAATTCATAAAATGCAGCAAGGCAGTGATCAGAGGGAAATTTCTAGCTGCAATGCCTACATGAAAAAAGAAGAAATATCCCAACTCAATAACCTAACTTTACAGCACAAGGGACTAGAAAAAGATCAAACTAAACACAAAACTAACAGAAGGAAAGAAATAATAGGGCTAAAAACAAATAAACAATAGAGCACAACAGAACCAATGAAACCAAAGGTTGGTTCTTTGAAAAAAAAAAATCAACAAAATTGACAAACCTTTAGCTGGACTGATAAAGAGGAAAAAATGCCAATAACTAAAATCAGAAATGAAATTGGAGATAAAACAACTGACCTTAGAAAAATAAGAAATATTTTAAAAGAATCGTGTGAACACCCACTAGGTTGACCATAATCCAAAAGAAGAAGAAGGAAATGGAGAAAAAGGAAATGAAAGTAACAAGTATTGGCAGGAGGTGAATTTGGAGAAATTGCCACCCTTGTACATTGCTGGTAAAAACGTAAAATGGTAAAGCTACTGTGGAAAACAGTTTCGTGGTTCCTCAATAAGCTTATCACAGAATTGCTATCCTACCCAGAAATTCCAGTCCTAGATACATACCCAAAAGAATTGAAAACAAAGACTCAAAGCAGATACGTGTACACCAATGTTCATTACAGTATTCTTCACAATAGCCAAAAGGAGGAAACAACCCAAGTGGCCGTCAACAGATGAATGGATAAACAAAATGTGGGAGATACAGCCAACGGAATATTATTCATCCATTAAAAAGGAATGAAGTTCTGATACACGCTATGACATGGATGAACTTTGAGGACTTTGTGCCGAGTGAAATAAACTAATCACCTAGGATAATTATTATATGATTCTTCCACTATAAAATATCTGGGACAAAAATCAAATCCTAGAATCAGCAAATTAATAGAGACAGAAAGCACATTACAGTGTTAACAGTGGGGAGGGGAGAGAACGGGAGAAGTATGGCTTAATGGTTACGGAGTTCCTCTTTGGGATCATAAAAAAGTTGTGGACATAGATAGTAGCAATGATTGCACAACATTATGACTGTGAATAACGCCACCGAATTCTTGACTTCCAAATGGTCAAAATGGTAAATCTTATGTCATATGTAAAAATGTTATGTCCTATGTAAAAAATGGTTAGTAATCTCAGCGTCTAACAGTAGATTAATGAATACATAAACTAAGTAACATTCATTCAACTGAACGTTATGCTTCTCCTTATTAATATAATGATTACCACTTAATTAAATATTAAAAGTCATTAAAATCTTGTAGAAGAATATTGACATGGGAAAAGATTAATGCTATGAAATCAGTCAGGGTTTTCCATAGCAATAGAACTACTGGGATGTGTGTATAGAGAGAGGGAGATTTCTTTTGAGGACTGACTTCTGCAAGCGTGAGGCCTGGCAAGCCCAAAATGTGTAGAACAGGCCAGCAGTCTGGAAACTCAAGCAAAAGTTGATGCTGTTGATTTCAGTCTTGAGACTGAAATTTGTAAGACTGGCCGGCAGGCCAGAAACCTCAGCTTCTGTTCTTAACGCCTTCTACTAACTGGATGAGCCCCCCCACCCCCTGACGTCATCAGGTGTAAACTACTTAGTCAACTAATTGTACATGTGAATCACATCACAAAATACTTTTGCAGAAATATTTAGTGTTTGACCAAACAACTGGCCACCGTAGCCTGCCCAAGTTAACATATAAAATTGATCAACACAGATATAGTACTAAGTAAAAAAATAATAAATCAATCTATAGTGTATATGATATGCTCCCATTATAAAAACAATTACCTAATACATCTATTTATATATATTTGTAGAAAAATACTGCAAATGTGTCTGTTTACCACTATGTAGCTTACATTGGTACCATAGGACTATAAGGCATGTTGTTTTGTCTTTGTGCTTTTCTGTGTTCTTCAGTAATGTGCGGGGAATTTGTATCTGTTTCATGATTACCAATAAAAGTTAGTTTTTAAAGCCTAGATAACAGCAGACGAGGATCATTATAATGTCACACTGAGTGCACAACGTATTCTGATTATGTCCGAGTGGTGGACACAAGAGAGATCATTCTATTTTTTTTCTTGTCCAATTTTACTTAGTCAGCATATATTATTTTTCATACTGAAAACATTTGCAGATTTTGCACTAACATGTAAAATGGCTTGTATAAATAGTTGAAAAAAGGCAAGATTCCGGTTGGTACATACTATCAGATTACAGCCACTTAGGATGTTGTAGGAACGTGTTAAGGAAGGAAGCACACATCAAAATACTAATCACAGTCCAAAGAGTTGAATTGTTGGAAAGGAGTTTTTCCATTAAAAATGTTCTATAATGTGAATACCACAGGTACCATGAAGCATTGGGGGGGGGGGGTGCGGAAATAGCATCGGGACCCCCCAGAGTGCTTAGCTTCTCCAATCTGCAGCTCGTTTTCCTGTCCACAGCAGCCGTTGTTGGAGGACGAGAGCTCAAATGCATGCACCTCTCCCGCCATGCTGGGAAGTCTCAGGAACCCAGTCCACGTGGGAAAGGCGAGGCCGCACCCGCGGGCAGAGAAGTGCTGGGTACATGTTTGCTACTTCGGTTCATCGACATGTTAGTCATCGCCAAGGCTACGACTACACCTGTGTGTCACCAAAATGAGAATTCGGTTAGGAAAATGAAAGAAAGGCATGTAAAGTGTTTTAGTAGCTCAACCTAGACATTCCTGCCCTGCCCGTGAAAACCGTACCCATCAGTAACCAGTCTCGGTCCCATCATCTCATTCTGTTGGTGTTGTCTGAGCCCAGCTGCATCATCTTTTTCTATCATCCCATATTAACCAGTGAAGATCTTTTCATCTAGCTGGAGTTTTATTTTATTTTTTTTTAATATTTATTTATTTTTGAGACAGAGAGAGAGAGACAGAGCATGAACAGGGGAGGGGCAGAGAGAGAGGGAGACACAGAATCTGAAACAGGCTCCAGGCTCCGAGCTGTCAGCACAGAGCCCGACGCGGGGCTCAAACCCATGAACCGTGAGATCATGACCTGAGCCGAAGTCGGACGCTTAACTGACCGAGCTACCCAGGTGCCCCTCATCTAGCTGGAGTTTTAAACCAAGTTATTGGTACGCTTTGTAAATGACTTATAAGTCCCACGGGTGCCCATGCGTGCACGCACACACACTCACACATGCACACCCGATATGCCTATATTTCTCCAGAATTGTCAGCCTAGGGGGTTGTGGGACAAACCCACTACCTACTTTTGTGCTGCCCACAAAGAGAGAACGGTGGTTTCATTATGAAATTGTAACATCTCAAATGGTGACAGAATCACATCTTATTTTTCATCTTGCCACTTGGCTGACAAATCCTAAAGTAGTCGTTACCTGGATCTTTACAAAAAAAAGTTTGCCAAGCCCTAGATTACCTGATCTTCAACGTTGCACCTTTAAGAGTTTCCTGGATGCTTCAGCGGCCCCTCAAGATGGTGAAAATATGCACCTATTTGTAACTGTCCTTCAATAGATCTGTGGGAACCTATATATAGATTGTTTAATTTAAGTATATAATGTCCAGGACTTCCCGGAAGTTGGGATACAGAGATTAAAAAAAAGAAAAGACCAGCATATGGCACTTGATCTTAAATTCTGCCTACTTAAGCTGTCTGGAACAAGTTCTCCATCAACTTTAGTAAAGTTTACTTAATTTCATCGGAGTATATTTGCATTAAATTTTTAAAAACGTGTATTTCTCTGAGCTTTGATTCTATCAGAGCTTTGACTCCTCAGTTGTGTCACTCTAGATTTAAGAACATGCATGGCTCTTCCTTACAGATAATTTGGTAGGCAGAATTTTCAGCTGGGCAGTCCTCCCCAATAGCTATGGTGCACGGATTTTTTGTTTATACATCTCTACGCTTCACTCATTATTAAAATGAGAGCTGCTAGTAGCTGTCATGAGAGCTAAACGAAAGCACTTAAACAATACCTGTGTCACTGTTTGTTGTTCTTACAACTTTCTCCTGTTAGCTTCATAGACTCTGCGTATTAACAGTTAGTTCAGACTGTGGTAACAATATAAACCCAATTTCAAAGTCTCAGAGAAGAGCAAATGTACTCCTTGTTCACCAAACGTTCCTGGCGGGACTCGCATCCTGGACTAGGGAATGAATGGACTTCCATTCAGGGACCCAGGCTCCTAACATCTCATGAAGTTCTGTCTCCCGGGGTTTCACGGTCATCTGCAAGCAGTCGGCGGAAGGGAAAGCCGTAGGGGGCATTCGCGAGAGGTTTATACAACAGCCATGGAAGTGGCCCCCATTCTGTGGGACATACGGTCCCGTGGAAAAAAATGTCATTGCGTTGTGGACCTGTAGAGAGATCTCTGCCACATCTCCTTTACACTTCGTACTTTTCGCATTTGAAGGTGTGTGTGTTTATCTCATCAATCTGAAAGCGGGCAGGTTAGGGTATCGCTTGACTCATCACATCCTCTAAAGTGCATATCCAATGCCAAGTGCATGCATACATGTTTTCAGGAGAATAATGCTCCTACTCTGTGGGGATTGATGTTAACACTAAAGAAGGTTTTCTTTCTTTCTTTTCTTTCTTTCTTTCTTTCTTTCTTTCTTTCTTTCTTTCTTTCTTTCTTTCTTTTCCTATTGTTAAGCCTGCAATCATCCAATCCCATCAAAAGGCCAACAGTGAAAGAAAAACAGTATAAATCTAGTTAAACATATATCACTGATATTCACAGGAGAAAAATATCTGGCCGCGATGGCTGATAACTGTAAAACTAAGATGCCAAACGAAAACTGGCAAATGCTCTTGTCTTTGGGAACTGGCATTTCTGAAGCCACTTTAAGAAGCAAAGTGATGGGGCGTCTGGGTGGCTCAGTCGGTTGAGCGTCCGACTTCGGCTCAGGTCACGATCTCGCGGTCCGTGAGTTCGAGCCCTGCGTCGGGCTCTGGGCTGATGGCTCAGATCCTGGAGCCTGCTTCCGATTCTGTGTCTCCCTCTCTCTCTGCCCCTCCCCCGTTCATGCTCTGTCTCTCTCTGTCTCAAAAATAAAAAAAATAAACGTTAAAATAGAAACTAGTATTTAAAAAAAAAGAAGCAAAGTGAAGTTAAATAACATGTGGGGAAGACCCATTTTATTAGCAATTACCCAAGCCTGACAAAACATACAGAACTTCTGTACGTGAACGCTGTAATAAAACCATGGTCAGTACCAAACTCATTTTCGCTGACAAAAGAAAGAAATTAATACATATGATGCTAAGTCATTCAAATTTTTTTTCTCCCTGTCACATTTTGTTTTCTTGAAATGGAAACATTTATCTGCATCAGGAGACACAGCAAGCTGAAGTCATCCATCATTTCGTCGAGTTTTGTCTGTGGGAGGAGAGCACAGTCGCTGTTCTCCTTGGTCTTTGAATGGCTGTCCTGCCGGCCTTCTTCCAGTTTCAGGAGCAAAGACGACAACGGTGACAAGAAATTAACAGTGGATGGGATCACTACTCCCTACGGGACTGATGAAGAATGCGTTCATGGCGTGAACCACGCGTGCGGTACTGAAGCCACTTCTAGGGGCAGGGACCCCGCCCAGACTCAGGTCAGCACCATGGACTCAAAGACAACAATTCACAAAAGTCTTCAAGACAAATACAGGAATGGGGGTTGGGGGTCGGGCAAAATACACGAAGGGGAGGAAGAAGTCCAGACCTCCAAGTTATGAAATAAGTAAGGGGAAGGAAAATAGGAAGGTGGTCAACAACTTGTGATAATCGTATGGTGACATGCAAACTACACCTTGTGGTGAACATTTCCCAGGGCACATAATTGTGGGATCACTGTTTGTACACCTGAGACTAATGTAACATTCGATATCAACTATACTTCCATTAAAAAAAATATTGGGCTTCATAAATAAACTTTTAAAAACTGTTTTTTAATTTATTTATTCCTGAGAGACAGAGCATGAGCAGGGGAGGGGCAGAGAGAGAGGGAGACACAGAAACGGAAGCAGGCTCCAGGCTCCGAGCTGTCAGCACAGAGCCTGACGTGGGTCTTGAACCCACAAACGTGAGATCATGACCCGAGCCAAAGTCGGCGCTTAACCGACTGAGCCACCCAGGCGCCCCCAAAAATAAACTTTCTTTTTAAATTTTTTAATGTTTATTTATTTTTGAAAGCGTGAGAGCATGAGCGGGGGAGGGGCAGAGAGAGAGGGAGACACAGAACCAAAACAGGCTCCAGGCTCTGAGCTGTCAGCACAGAGCCTGACGCGGGGCTTGAACCCACAAACATGAGATCATGACCTGAGCCAAAGTCGGTTGCTCAGGATGCTCAGCCGACTGAGCCACCCAGGCGCCCCCATAAATAAATTTAAAAAAAAAAAAAGCAGGGGAGCACCTGGGTGGCTCAGTCAGTTAAGCATCTGACTCAGTTTCAGATCAGGTCATTATTTCACGGTTTTGTGAGTTCGAGCCCCACGTCGGACTCTGAGCTGACAGCACAGAGCCTGCCTGGGATTCTCCCTCTCCCTCTCTTTCGTCCCCTCCCCACTTGCACTGTCTGTCTCTCTCAAAATAAATAAATAAACTTAAAAAAAAAATCCTGGGCTTCAAGTTCATCAGATACATAGTGAAACACATCTCATCTGAGTGCTTCCTTGTGGGGCTGGGGACTCTGTGCTTTCGAGGCCCCCCAGGACCATCAGCCGAGCCTCAGCTTTGCAAAATCAGGACCCGCATTTAATAGCTCACCTGGAGGTAACTGACTCAGGCTGGAGAAACAGAAGCAGAAGACAGCTGAATGAGCACGGGAGAATTAGTTGGAACAGCCCAGGACAGGTACTTATTTTTTTAATGACTTCTAAAGTCTCTTTTCACTCACTTCAACATTGCCGATAAATTATTTTATAATAACAACTCAATAATAATTCAAAACTAATATTCCAAAAGTTGAAAAATAAAACACAAGGCATCAATAAAACTCCCAGCCACCCTTCCCACATCAAAAAACAAAACAAAACCAAAAAAACCCCAAACAAGCATAAAAGCATACTACTCATAACTCAGACATCAAACCCTATCAACATGGTAAATTTTCTAGTTCCTCTTTTTAAATTGTGTGGTTCCTTCTCAGGATGCTGTATTATGAGGCCGATTCAAAACCAAATGGCTATGAAGTCCAAAGCAGTCACCATAAAAGACAGTTACATGGCTGGTTTATCATCCACTGGTTGGGAGATTGTATATATATTTGTCAAGGTTATGACAGTCTCAATGTCATTTCCGTTTGGAAGACAGAATTCAATTGCGAGTTATTTTCCATTTGCATTTTTAGATTCTTAATTCAAGGGAAAGCAAGTGAAGGCCTAAACGTTAGATCGTCAGTTGTGCAGCTGTGAAATAAACATCTGTCACCGATATACGAAGATTCAAATTGTATCTCATGGGTTTTGACAGCCATAAAAGCGCACCTGTTCCCTTGCACCTCAAATTTTTGGATGGTCTCCATTTGAGGAGGAAAGATAGTCACCCAAATGGTGGGGTCTTATAGTTCCCCCTTCCATGGCCTGAAATCCAAACACCCCGGCCCCCACAACAGAGTCTGAAATTTCAGCTTAGAAACCCATTCTATATCAGGAGCTCCACATAACCAAAACTTATTTGTTGAAAAGAATCGAGGAATCCTGCCGCAAGGAGCACTTTGCACATCAGGAAAGGGAGACACATGTCACAGCTGGGCCAAGTCACATAACTCACGAGAGACAAAGGCAAGACTCCCATTCCCCTCCTGCTTATTACAGTGTGCCATCCTTTGGGCACTGAGAATTATAACAAAAGGTTTTCAAAGAAGGGTTAGCAGATCATGCGGGAAGGCTGTTATGACACATTATATCAGCACAATTAAAGCGTTTTTGTTTTGTTTTGTTTTGCTTTCCTTTGTTAATGAAGTGAAAGGTAGGTAGATGGGAGAAGAAGCAGCAGGTAACTGAAGCCCAGCGCATTAGGAGAACAGGAGCCTTGGAGACACAGGGACATTAAGGCCCTGGAGGACTGGGAAGGGAGGTCCCAATGTTCCTGGATTGTATCCAGTATTTATTTGGTCCCGTTATCTGCTCACATTACTACGATGTGGCAAATACCATAATTTCCTATAGAGCAAAGGTTCGGTCTCTATAACTCGTGGTCTGCACATTAACTTTTAGACACGATGCGCAGGAAATCTATAATAAAAGCTAAATTTTGGCCACAGTAGCAGCTTTGGCCATTGGGAGTATCTCGAAATTTGAGCTTGATTTTTTCTTTAAGTCCGAGCCATAACACAAACCAGCCATGTGGTTTGGGGCACGCTAGTTACTTATCGGAGACAATGTTTTCATAAACAAAATGAGGGCATTAGAGTACATAAAGTTCTAAATTTTTTTCTTCTCTAAAATCCATGGGTTTTAGAGGACAGAAAATGAAAGGTATTATAAAGACTGCAGGCCAGTATTTGTGTCTAGATAGTTAATTGAACCTATGCGTACAGTTTTGCTCCCTCCTGAAAACTCTGTAAAACCACAAACACACAAATTAAGACATGCACACTGAAGGTCGAGAGAACACAGGAAGAGCTGAAGGCAACAGATGCACGCATGATAATTGGCTTGGCAGCCCAAGAGAACTAAACACAAAGCCTCCAGAAGAGAGGGCTGAGATCTAATCCAATTTATACATCAGAATCCTTAAAACACACAGAATTACAGGAAGGAAAACTAGGGACAAGGCGGGTGAGGAGCCTGGAGTAAAATAAGTAGGAGTGGGTAAGGGCTTCCTACTTAGTTCCCTTTGGGTAACAACCCTAACCCTACTCCAACAAAAGTTTGGAGCTTTACTTCCTAGAAGGGGTTAAGCCAAGAATATCTGAAGCGGATGATGCCTCACCAGTACAAGGGGTTGGTCCTATCGAGGAAACAAGGAGATTATATGATCACACCCATACTGGAAGCCAAATTTAAAATGTTCAGTTTTATGGGGCGCCTGGGTGGCACAGTCGGTTAAGCATCCGACTTCAGCCAGGTCACGATCTCGCGGTCCGTGAGTTCGAGCCCCGCGTCAGGTTCTGGGCTGATGGCTCGGAGTCTGGAGCCTGCTTCCGATTCTGTGTCTCCCTCTCTCTCTGCCCCTCCCCTGTTCATGCTCTGTCTCTCTCTGTCCCAAAATAAATAAAAAACGTTGACAAAAAAAATTAAAAAAATAAATAAATAAAATAAAATGTTCAGTTTTGTTCTCTTTTTAGCCCGTTCTTTATCCTCAAGACACGAGAGTTGAAGAATCCCATCTGCAGATCCTTACTGGGAACAAGTGAGCAAATGGTCCCATCCCTGTTACCCTGTAATGAATTCAAAATCAGTAAGTCACTGCCATATAGTCAAAGCTTTGGGAGCTTTTTAATTCCCTCTTAATCAGGAGCAGAAAAGCAAAAGTTACCAGATTTGCAAGACGAACTCATTGCATCGAAAGTAGGAATGAAAACAAATAGAGAAAAGCAAACAGATGTAATAGAGATTAGGCAAGGGAAAGGAAAAATACCAATAAAAACTATTAATATCATCAGAGGTACAAAATAAGATAGCACATTCACGAACCAGAAACAGAATATTATAAGAAGAAATGTTCAGAGAACAATAAAAAGCGTTTTGAGAAGCACTTGGCAAGTCAAAACACAAAATAAAAACACAACAGAAATGTTAAAGGACTCTCCCAGAAAGGAGAACAAAGAGATGGGAAACTGAAAGAAAATAAAAGGTGAGAAAAACAGAGGACCAGATCAGGAGCTTCAATATCCAAACAAGAGCCATTCCAGAAAGAGAGAACAGGGACTATACTTTAGAAGAAATCATGAATAAAATAATTCAAGGAAGTTTCCTCTTACTGAAAGCGCTCACCAAATGTCCAGCAAAATAGATCTAGCAAACAATAACAGGAAATGCCATTACAAAATCTCAAAATATTGGAGCCACAGGGAAAATTCTAGAATCTTCCAGCAGTGGTTGGAAGAATAATTTCTATAAAAAAGAATGAGGGGTTAAAAGACCTTGGATTTCTCAACAAGAAGCCCGGAAACAAGAAGCAACCCATCAAAACACTGAAGGAAAATAATTTCTAACCTGGAAGTCCACACTATCAATAAAATACGAAGATTGAATAGACACATTTTCAAACCTGCAAGACCTCAACAAATGTTTCACCGTGAAGACCTTCTCTGAAAAAGCTACTAGAGAATGTGCTTCAGCAAAACGGGGGCAAAATCCAAGGCAAAGAAAGACACAGGATAAAGGAAACAGGCCCTTCAACACGGGAGAAAATCAAGGCAAACCCCAGGCGGGAGTCCCAGAATGAGAGCTTACGTCACTCGTCGAGTCCACGCGGCTCGATGGGAAGACACTTGTTGAGGGCTGGCACACCAGAGCACACACCGGCAGATGCTCCTATGCTCCTTCTGCCTCAGCAAAAGCTGTGCTCTGATAGCACCCGAGAGGTGGAGGGAGACCACAGGGAACCTGGAAGCAGAAGTGCAAAGCAGCACCCCTCCTCCCCTGGCCCTGGCCCGCGTTTGGTTCCCAGCCGGCACCGCGGCCAGTATGGTGCTCCCCCTGCTGGGGCTTCCAGGACGCACTGACCACCTCACCTGTTGGCTTCCTGGGCAGACCACTCTTGGTCACTCTCAGGGACCAGGAGGTCCTCTGGGCTCCCACATGCTCGCTGCAATCATTTTTTCCTCCCAGCTGTCACCTGATCCCGGTCAGATGGCTTCTCGCTTACAAAGCTAGGTAAGTAATTTTTACTCAATTTTTTTTTTTTTTCAAAGTGACAAGATATTGCTGGGAGATACGTGCCCAGGTTGTTAAAGCCATTTTTTAAAAAGTAAGGAACTGATTAAAACCAGAGATAGGACAGCAGTTAACTTGCTGGAGGATAAGATGGGAAAGCAATGAACAGGAGCCCAGTGGAGATAGTCCTTAGACGTTGATATCTTTTACAATTTAAATTTTTTTAAAGACTATAGGTTCCATACATTCTACATATTCCTTTGGGTAGTGAAATTGATGTCTGAAAACCAACTAGATATGAACCAAATGGGAGCCAAAACTGAGAATCACTCTGGTGATCATTTCCAGGTGATTTCTTCCAGTACCTTCTACAGGAAAAAATATTCCATTAGGATTCCGCACTGAATCAATGTTCTGCTTTGAGGGCATCATTAAGAACGTGGCTTGCTTGGTGTTTTTCCCCTTGAAATGTGTCATATAGTTCATCTATATAATGACTGTAAAGCTAACAACGACAACAATCACAATCCCAGCAAAGGTTTGTATCAGGTAATGGCGTTTGTTAAATATGAAGAGATGAGAGATTGAGTGGAAGATTAAAGGGTGTGAAGAGAGTATCCAGTCAATTTATGGCCCTTAATTTGTTTATAATGGCCATGCGACTAATCTCCATTTGTAATGTTGATTTTTTTTTTTTATCAGCTAAGAAACATCAGTGAACTCTTCATTTTCGTCAGATGGTCTAAGTGTCATGAAATGACTGCCAAGATGTTAAGTTTTATATTATCCTCCCCATCAAGACAATGCTTTTTTAAATAATTCGTAACAACATCAATATATAATATATAGTGCCAGTATATATGCTCGATCTGAGGGAAGTCAGGCCAGGCTGGGGGGCCCATGGTTCCATAGCATGCATACCTTACAGCCCACTCGTCATGGCCCCACACCCACACAGACCCACACACACCGCCCTCCTGCCACCTGTCACCCTTGCTCTGGGAAAACAACTGGAGTAGACCCACTAAGAAAAATGGAAAGGACACCTAAATAAGGCAACGGAACTTCGGAGAGAAGGTAAGAGACAAGGGAGAAAAGAAAAGGCAGGAAGTAGGGGAAATTGTACTATGTCTGATGTCACTACATTCGCCTGTTGAAAATTGGTTCCAAGGGGAACTTCCCAGAGTTAATGGAGACGTGGGACGAGAAAGTCCAGGAACACAAGAAGTGGGGGCCACGCCAGACCGGGTTGACAAAAATCAAATCCACTCCACTGACCCCCACCTCAGCTCCTTTCTAATTAGGCCCGCTTTTAGTCAGTAAAACTTTGAACGTAGAGCTTCTTAAATCCATCTTTGAGTAGACATGGGAAAGAGGGAGGGAAGAAGAAGGAAGGAGGGGGGCAGGGAGGAGGCAAGGAGAGAAAAGGAGCAGCCAGGCCCTGTAATCTCCTAGGACTAGGACGTCAGCCCCTCCCCCCCGTGTCCACCGCGGTCAGCGTGTCACAGGCTTCCCCTTCTCTGCTGCTCACCTGTCACCATCTCCTCGCTGCTCCTGAAGACCTGAACCACGGGCTGGAGAGCTGGAGAATCCACAGGCTGCAATGGTCAGGAGAGATACTTTCTCAGCGGCACCCCCTCTCCGGAAGAGAGGGAAAGGCCACCGAAGAGTGGCCATGCTTCCCGCACGTGGGGAGTCGGCCCTTAGCAGGAGGGTGTAGACATTTCAACAGAGCCCAGCCCACCTGTCTTCCTGACCAAGCCCTGCAGACAGCAACCTCAACCTGATCATGGCCGCCTCCTGTCAAGGGGCACTTGAAAGGTGGATGAGGATGTGGTGTCCATTTTTTAGTGCCTGCTTGGAGACAATCCCTGTCCTTCGGTGTCATGCATAAATGGAAAGGATTTTCAAAGCTAAAGATCCAGGCCCCGAGGAAGCCCCAGGAGGAAGGAACCTCTGCCCGGAAGGCTCTCGAGGGTGCCTTTCTGCGTGAAGGAGGGAGAGAGGTGGGGGAAGGAGGCAGCACGAAAGAAGCCGGGAGTTCTGGGACAGGTGCGCAAGGCAGTGAAAACCCAAGCCCCGCTGGTGACAAAAAGCATACTCCTTCACTCTGCAAGCGGTGCCCCTAGCTGTTTTCTTTGCGCTGCAACGTCAGGAGATGTTGGAGACACAGTTGCTTTCTCCAGCCCTGTCTGCCTTCCTGCAACTTCTTCCTCACGTGTCTTGGCTCTTGCCAAACAACCCCAAAGATGAAGACAGATTGGCGCTTTGCACAAACAAAATATGTGGTGTCTCAGGAGACTTTCTTACATGCCTTGAACAGGCCGTGCCTTGAACCACCTTATTTTATTTTTCACTGCTTGATATGTACTAGATACAATGACGGTAATATTTTATATTTTATAACCCTTCTTTAACCTTCACACACACACACACACACACACACACACACACACACACACAAACCTGGGTGGTAGTCCCGGTATGCAGAGAGTGGGTCTGAATTCAGTGAGTGGTTAATCATCCTCCCTCCTGCCCAAGAGGGGGCGCTGCTGTGGCTGAGTACCTCTTTCCAAGGGAGTCTGTAGTGAAGCCTTAGGAAACCATTTATGTTTGTTTCAAAGAATTTCATACCTTCTTGTACCAACACATTTTAGGTGGAAGAGAAAAATAAGACCAGAGGCTCCAGGCAGAGTGGAGAATGACATCAGAAAAAAAGGTCAGCGGTTTTAGAATAGCTAGAGGTCCTGACGATCGGACGATGTAAACTTCTTGGTCGGCTTTGATCGAGTAGACTTGCTATTTGAATTTAAAAACTAATGTGGCGTTCTTGGAAAACAGCTTGGACTTGGGAATTGGTTAGATTTACAAAGTTATATACTTTCTGTCCTTGTAACCACTTACCTGGATGTAATTTTACCCTAAAGATACATTTGGGGTAAATGTAAATTTATATATTATAAATGGTCTTATATAGACTTATATATTTTATAAATTTGTTTCTGTTGCTCTCAGGATGGCTTGGCTGTGTGTGTTACTTTCAGAAGGGCTTGTCATTAGGCAGGGTTAAGAAGTTTAAGAGGGAGGCAGCATGGCCAGAGAAGAAGCCCTAAATTCCGGAATATGTCCCTTAAATTCAAGGGAATATTTCCCTTGAACCAGTTATGAAAAGAAGGAGTCCTTTCTTCTCTCTCCTCCATTTTGAATATGGGACAGGCTGAGGCTATTTGAACAACACAAAATTTATCAAGAATAAATTGAAGCCTGGGGCGCCTGGGTGGCGCAGTCGGTTAAGCGTCCGACTTCAGCCAGGTCACGATCTCGCGGTCTGTGAGTTCGAGCCCCGCGTCAGGCTCTGGGCTGATGGCTCAGAGCCTGGAGCCTGCTTCCGATTCTGTGTCTCCCTCTCTTTCTGCCCCTCCCCCGTTCATGTTCTGTCTCTCTCTGTCCCAAAAATAAATAAACGTTAAAAAAAAAAAATTAAAAAAAATAAAAAAAAAAAAGAATAAATTGAAGCCTTATAGTTGAAACGGAAATCATGTGGACAATATACAAAATTAGATTATCAGTAGTATATGCGAAAATACTTTGGGAAAAATTAAAGTGATCGAAATGTCAAAATAGTAGTTATGAATCATGGCATCTACACGCAGAAAAAGGTAGCACACACAAGTTAACATGTTGTCAAAGAATGTGTGATGATATGGGAATTGAGGAATCTGTGTTAAAGTAGATGTCAGAAAAGCATAGCAGATTTAATACACCTCCCTCAGTAATAGACCAAGCAGACAAAAATCAGTAAGGACGTGGAAGGTTTTTTTTTTTTCTTCCAAGATTTCATTTAATTTTTTTTTCAACGTTTATTTATTTTTTGGGGGACAGAGAGAGACAGAGCATGAACGGGGGAGGGGCAGAGAGAGAGGGAGACACAGAATCGGAAACAGGCTCCAGGCTCTGAGCCGTCAGCCCAGAGCCCGATGCGGGGCTCGAACTCACGGACCGCAAGATCGTGACCTGGCTGAAGTCGGACGCTTAACCGACTGTGCCACCCAGGAGGCGCCTCCCAAGATTTCATTTAAATTCAAGTTAGTTAACATATAGTATAGTATTGGTTTCAGGAGTAGAATTTAGTGATTTATCACTTACATATAACACCCAGTGCTCATCCCAACCGGTGCCCTCTTTAATGCCCATCACCCATTTAGCCCATCCCCCACCCACCTCCCTTCCAGCAACCCTGGGTTTGTTTACTGTATTTACGAGTCTCTTATGGTTTGCCTCCCTCTCTCTTTTTCATCTTATTTTTTCTTCCCTTCCCCTATGTTCATCTGTTTTATTTCTTAAATTCCACATACGAGTGCAATCATATGGTATTTGTCTTTCTCTGACTTTTTTGCTCGCCATAATATATTCTAGTTCCATGGACGTCATTGCAAACGGCAAGATTTCATTCTTTTTGATAGCTGAGAAATATTCCATTGTATATATGTACCATATCTTCTTTATCCATTCATCAGTCAGTGGATATTTGGGCTCTTTCCATAATTGGGCTATTTGTTGATAGTGCTGCTATAAACGTGGGGGTGCATATGCCCCTATGAATCAGCACTCCTGTATCCTTTGGATAAATACCTAGTAGTGCAATTGCTGGGTCATAGGGTAGTTCTATTATTAATTGTTTTGAGGACCCTCCATACTGTTTTCCAGAATGGCTGCACCAGTCTGCATTCCCACCAACAGGGTAAGAGGATTCCCTTTCTCCGCATCCTCACCAACATCTGTTGTTGCCTGAGTTGTTACTTTTAGCCCTTCTGAGAGTTGTGAAGTGCTATCTCATCGTGGTATTGATTTGTGTTTCCCTGATGGTGAGTGATGTTGAGCAACTTTTTCATGTGTCTGCTAGCCATTTGTATGTCTTCTTTGGAGAAATGTCTATTCATGTCTTATGCCCTTTTCTTTTCTTTTCTTTTCTTTTCTTTTCTTTTCTTCTCTTCTCTTCTTTCTTTTTTCTGACAGAGAGAGAGAGGTGAGGGAGGGGAAGAGAGAACAGGAAAGAGAGAGAGAATCTCAAGCAGGCTCCACAATGTCAGCACAGAGCCCAACGGGGGCCCGAACTCATGAAACCTGAGATCATGACCTGAGCCAAAACCAAGAGTCAGATACCTAACTGACTGAGCCACCCAGGCACCCCTCTTCTGCCCTTTTCTTAACTGGATTATTTATTTTTTGGGTGTTGAGTTTGATAAGTTCTTTATAGATTTTGGATACTAGCCTTTTATCCAATATGTCATTTGCAAATATCCTCTCCATAGCTTGCCTTTTAGGTTTTTGTTTATTGTTTCCTAAGCTGTCCAGAAGCTTTTTAGCTTGATGAAGTCCCAATAGTTCATTTTTGCTTTTGTTTCCCTTGCCTCCAGTGACGTGTCTAGTAAGAATTTGCTACAGCAACAAAGAGGTTGCTGCCTGTGTTCCCCTCTAGGATTTTGATGGTTTCCTATCTCAGATTTAGATCTTTCATCCATGTGGAATTTATTTTTGTGTATGGTGTAAGAAAGTGGCCCAGTTTCATTCTTCTGCATGTTGCTGTCCGATTTTCCAAACACCATTTGTCGCAGAGACCATCTTTTCTCCATTGGATATTCTTTCCTGCTTGACCATACAGTTCTGGGTTTTCTATTCTGTTCCATTGATTTATGTGTCTGCTTTTGTACCCTACTGTCTTGATGACTGCAACTTTGTACAGCTTAAAATCTGGAATTGTGATGCCTCCAGCTTTGCTTTTCTTTGTCAACATTACTTTGCCTATTTTTATGGTTCCGTGCAAAGTTTAGAATTGTGTGTTCTAGGTCTGGAAGAATGCTGGTGTTATTTGGATTGGGATTACATTGAATGCATAGGTTGCTTTAGGTAGTAGCGACATTTTAACAATATTTTCTCTTCCAATCCATGAGCATGGAATGTTTTTCCATTTCTTTGTGTCTTCAATTTCTTTCATAAGTGTTCTAGTTTTCAAAGTATGGATCTTTTATCCCTTTGGTTATGTTTATTCCTACATATCTTAGGGGTTCTGGTGCAATTGTACGTGGAATAGATTGCTTGATTTCTCTTTCCGGTGCTTCATTATTGGTATATAGAAATGCAACAGATTTCTCTATGTTGAGTTTTATCTTGTGACTTTCCTGAATTCATGTACTAGCTCTAGAAATTTTTGGTAGAGTCTTTTGGGTTTTCTACAATAGAGCAGACTGTCATCCACGAAGAGTGAAAGTTTGACTTCTTCCTGGCCAATTTTTATGCCCTTTATTTCTTTTGGTTTTCTGATCCCTGAGGCTAGGACCTCTAGTACTATGTTGAACAACAGTGGTGAGAGTGGACAGTTGTGCTCCTGACCTTAGGGGAAAAGCTCTCAGTTTTTCCCCATTGTGATTGATATTAGTTGTGGGCCTTTTGTATATGACCTTTACAATGTTGAAGTATGTTCCTTCTATCCCTACTTTCTTGAGGGAGGGTTTTTATCAAGAAAGGATGCTATATCTCGTCAAATGCCTTTTCTACATCTATTTGGAGGACCATGTGGTTCTTATCCTTTCTTTTATTAATGTGGTGTATCATATTGATTGATTTGTTGATATTGAATCACCCGTGCATCCTAGGAATAAATCCCACTTCATCGTGGTGAGTAATTCTTTTAATGTACCGTTGAATTTGATTTGCTAGTGTCTTGTTGAGAATTTTTGCCTCCAGTTTCATCAGCGATGTTGGTCTGTAATTCTCCTTTTTAGTGGGGTCTTTGTCTGATTTTGGAATCAAGGTAATGCTGGCTTTGTAGGATGGGTTAGGAAGTTTTCCTTCCATTTCTATTTTTTGAAAGAATTTGAGAATAGGTATTAACTCTTCTTTAAATGTTTGGTAGAATTCACCTGGGAAGCCATCCAGCCCTGGACTCTTCTTTGTTGGGAGATTTTTGATATCTGATTCAATTTATTTGCTGGTTATAGGTCTATTCAAATTTTCTATTTCTTCGTGTTTCAGCTTTGGTAGTTTATGTTTCTAGGAATTTATCCATTTCTCCATGATTGCCCAATTTGTTGGGATATAATTGCTCATAATATTCTCTCCTAATTGTATTTCTGTGGTGTTGGTTGTGATATCTCCTCTTTAATTCATGATTTTATTTATTTTGGTGTTTTCTATGTTCTTTTTGTTAACTCTGTCTAGGGGGTTATCAATTTTGTTAATTCTTTCAGAGAACCAGCTGCTGGTTTCATTGATCTGTTCTACTATTTTTTAATGTTTTTATTTATCTTGAGAGAGAGAGAGAGAGAGAGAGAGAGAAAGCAGGAGAGGTACAGAAAGAGGGAGAGAGAATCCCAAGCAGGCTCCACATCATGAAATCACAACCTGAGCCAAAACCAAGAGTTGGACACTTAACTGACTAAGCCACCCAGGCTACCCTGGTTTTTTTTTTTATTTATATATCATTTATTTCTGCTATAATTTTTATTATTTCCTTTCTTCTGCTGGTTTTATTTGCTGTTATTTTTTCCAGCTCCTTTAAGTGTAAGGTTAAATTGTGTATTTGAGACTTTTCTTGCTTCTTGATAAAGGCCTGTATTACTACATACTTTCCTTTTATGACCACCTTTGCTGCATCTCAAAGGTTTTGGACTGTCATATTTTCATTTTCATTTGCTTCCATGTATTTTTAAATTTCTTCTTTAATTTCCTGGTTAACTCACTCATTTTTTAGTAGGATGTTCTTTAACCTCCATGTATTTGTGGTCTTTCCACTTTTTTTCTCATGGTTGACTTCAAGTTTCATAGTGTTGTGTTTGATGCACTCGAGATCAATGTGTATTCTGTTGCTTTAGGATGAAGTGTTCTGAATATATCTGCTAAATCCATCTGGTCCAGTGTGTCACTCAAAGCCACTGTTTCCTTGTTGATCCTCTGCTCAGATGATCTGTCCATTGCCTTAAATGTGGTGTTAAAGTCCTGTACTATTATTATATTACTATCAATGAGTTTTTTTTAAGTTTATTAGTTGATTTATATATTTGGCTGCTTTCAAGTGGGAGCATAAACATTTACAACTGTTAGAGCTTCTTGTTGGATAGCCCCCTTTATTGTGATACAGTGCCCTTCTTCATCTCTTATTACAGTCTTTGGTTTAAAATCTAGTTTGTCTGTTACAAGTATGGCTACTGCAGCTTTCTTTTGATGTCCAGTAGCATGATAAATGGTTCTCCATCCCCTCACTTTGAACTGGGAGGTGTCTTTGGGCCTAAAATGAGACACATGTAAGCAGCATATCAATGGGTCTTGTTTTTTAATCCATTCTGATACCCCATGTCCTTTGATTGAAGCATTTAGTCCATTTACATTTAGAGTAATTCTTGAGAGATATGAATTTCGTGCCATTGTATTATCTGTAACGTTGCTGCTCCTGTAGATTGTCACTGTTCCTTTCTAGACTTTGGTGCTTTTGGTCTCTCTTTCTCACTCAAAGGGTCCCCTTTAATATTTCTTGCAGAGCTGGTTTGGAGTTCATGAACTCCTTTAGTTTTGGCTTGTCTTAGAAACTCTTTATATCTCCTTCTATTCTATTCTTGCTGGATAAAGTATTCTCGGATGCAAATTTTTCCCATTCAGTACATTGAATATATCATGCCACTCACTTCTGGTCTGCCAAGTGTCTGTGAACAGGTCTGCTGCTAACCTTATGTGTCCAGACTTGTAGGTCAAGGACCTTTTGTCCCTAGTTGCTTTCAGAATTCTCTTTTTATCTTTGTATTTTGCAAGTTTCATTATGGCATGTCTTGGTGTTGACCTGTTTTTGTCGATTTGGAGGGGAGTTCTCTGTGCCTCGTGGACTTCAATGCCTATTTCCTTCCCCAGATTAGGGAAGTCCTCAGCTAGAATTTGGCCAGATAAACTTCCTTTTCCCCCTCGTCTTTTTCTGGGACTCCAGTGATCTGGATATTATTGCGCTTTATGGAATCACTGAGTTCCCAAAGTCTGTGTTTATGATCTAACAGTTGTCTTTCCCTCCTCTTTTCAGCTTCATTGTTTTCCATAATTTTATCTTTTATAGCACCTGCTCTCTCCTCTGCTTCGTCCATCCTCATTGTAATTACATTCATTCATGTCACATCTTAGTTACAACATTTTTTTCTTTAATTTTAGACTGACTCGTTTTTAGGTCTTTGATCTCCGAAGCAAGGATTTCTCTGGCATCTTCTCTGCTTTTTTCAAGCCTAGCTAGTATTCTTATGATTCTTTCTAAATTCTTTTTTAAATATATTACTGTTTTAAGTAAATCTGTAGCTACAATTTCCTCTGGATCTTTCTTTTGGGAAGAATTCTCCATCTTGTCATTTTGTCTAGGTTTCTGTCTTTTGCATGTTATGAAAGCTTGTTATGCTTCCTGCTCCTGAGAGTAATGCTATATTATGAAGGTGTCCAGGCCCACACTGTCCAGGACCTGGTGCTTCAGAAAGAGTTTCTGGTATATGCTATGTGCACTGTGCTATCGTGTTTTGGCTGCTCTCTCCCACAGGTGACTCCTCTGAAGAGTGCCTCCTTGCTTGCAGTGGGGAGCGTTTGGACCTTTAATTAGGTGTGCTTTGGTTTGTTTGTTAAGATAAGTCTGATTTAAAAAAAGATAAAGACTTGTCCAAAAAAAAAAAAAGAGAGAGAGAGAGAGAAAAGGAAAAGGAACAAAAACAATAACAACAACGATAACAACCACAAAAAGAGACAAACAAAAAACTGTAAGCCCGGTTCCAAAGAGAGAGAGAGAAAGAAAAAAAAGAAAGAAAGAAAGAAAGAAAACAAAAGAAAGGAAGAAGGAAAGAAAGAAAGAAAGAAAGAAAGAAAGAAAGAAAGAAAGAAAGAAAGAAAGAAAGAAAGAAAGAAAGAAAGAAAGAAATCCTATTTCCACTAGAACTGAAGCCAACACCTTGGAGCACTCTATGATCAGTAGAGGCCCACTGCACTGGCTCACAGTCAGACCTGGGTTCAAGGGATGAGGTTTGGTGTAAGTGGCTCCAGCCTCCACTGGAAGCACTGTGTTGCTCACTAGGGTCTGACCATGCTGGAGGACCTGGCATGGCACAGACCCATTCCCTCCTGCAGAGGAGAGCCTCACATCACCGTGTCTGGTGTCTTTTTGTCCCAGGAAAGCAGTCAACGAGCCATGCCAGGGCTTGGAGTCTATAGTGAAGCACAGTGAAAAGCTGTGACCAGGTTATCCACCCTCTGCCCACACCTCTGTCCCTTGCGAATGAACTCAATGGCGCTCAGCAGTGTCTGCCACGTCTTTTGTCCTTGGAGAGGCAATGCATTCCGGGAAGGAGAACATCTCTCCCAGGGGATCCCCATACCACACTGTCCGTTCCCATGCCTCCACCCTCCTTTTTCCCAGGAGCACCGCTGCCCACCGAGAGCGACTCCAGCAAAAGGCGCAGAACTTCTAAAACCTCAGAATTTGAGCTCCACTATTTGTAAAAACTTGCATTCGTAAGTTCCTCTTGACTCCCCCGTCAGTAGTTTTGGGGGAGTGTTCTTGCATGAATGTGACGCACGACTCTCTCTTTTCCTCTCTCACTCTCTCTCTCTCTCTCTCCTTTCTGCATGAAAAGGGCTCTCTTCCCCTCCATGGCACCATGGCTTTTCTCTCCCCCAATTCATGTCTCTGCACCTCATACCTGCCACATTCTCTCCCTCTAATTGTGCAGATTTTTCTCTTAATCTTCAGATCAACTTCCCAGGTGTACAGAATGACTGGATGTTTATCTACCTGTATTCGAGGGATGAGACAAGCCAAGAGTCCCCTGTTACTCTGCCATCTTAACTGTCCTAGAACATGGACATTTGTATTTCCACAACGAACACACTGCATCGTGGGCTTAAATAAAACACTACACTCAAAAACTGCAAAACACACATTCTTTTAAAACATATTCAGGGGGCGCCTGGGTGGCGCAGTCGGTTAAGCGTCCGACTTCAGCCAGGTCACGATCTCGCGGTCCGTGAGTTCGAGCCCCGCGTCAGGCTCTGGGCTGATGGCTCAGAGCCTGGAGCCTGTTTCCGATTCTGTGTCTCCCTCTCTCTCTGCCCCTCTCCCGTTCATGCTCTGTCTCTCTCTGTCCCAAAAATAAATAAACGTTGAAAAAAAAAATTAAAAAAAAAAAAAACATATTCAGAACCAATTTCGTTATTCAGACCACAAAGGAAATTTTATTTCAACAGGCTAAAAGTTTCCTTAATATAATACCAACTTAATATTCTATGAGTATTTTACAGAGATTTCTGAAGCTTACAAAACATCTTGGCCCACTTAATGGCTTCATTAGTTCTGCTTTCTGGTCGGAGTTGACTGCGCTCATGCCACCCGGCCTTTCTCAATAACTGTGTCCTAGCCTCAGTTTCCAGTCTCCTAAGCCTCAAATCTCTCCCAGCCCCATATCTCCCTTCCCATATGCAAAGTGGGGAAAATAACATATATCTTGTTATATATTTGAAAATTAGATGTGGGGCACCTGGGTGGCTCAGTCGGTTGAGAGTCCGACTTCGGCTCAGGTCATGATCTCGCGGTCCGTGAGTTCGAGGCCCGTGTCGGGCCCTGTGCTGACAGCTCAGAGCCTGGAGCCTGCTTCAGATTCTGTGTCTCCCTCTCTCTCTGACCTTCCCCCATTCATGCTCTGTCTCTGTCTCAAAAATGAATAAACCTTAAAAAAAATTTTTTTAAAGAAAATTAGATGTGATTTATATAAAAGATCTAGAGCAATGCCTAACACACAGTAGACATTCATAAATTATAGCCGCTGTTCTGTGAAGGCCGCATTTGGATATGCACATTCAGAGGGTTTTGGAGATCACCGCATGGCCCTTCAAATCTCATTCACATTGTTCTGCCCTTGTATTCTCAGAGAATTGGGGGTGGGCACAAATGGGTTCTGATCACCAGGCTGTGAACAATGTAGGATGCCACTTACCCAGAGAAAGAACATTTTGTCTTTACACAAAGAAAGCATCAACTCACCCAGATGTGGGGCACTGGGCTGCACCCACGGGAGTGGGAAGCACTGTTGTCTACTGCACACAAATCACTCTCAGCTCTACCCCAGGGGGAAACATATTTCCTAATGAGTCTGAAGGTATCACATAGGTTGACGGTGGCCTTAGACAAAGACACTAAAAAGAACGGTCTTTCTTCCTCCAGTACAATGCTGGGCTGGGCTGTGAAGTTTGGAATTAGCGTTGCCAACTTTAATCATAAAGATGATAACTCCTAGAGCATTTACTTATGATAGCAAACAAGTGGGCTTAGTTTCTTGATCTCCCTCTGCTGTGCATATGCAGAGATAAGGCACAATTTCTAGGTGACAGAGTTAGGATTTGAACCCAAGGCCAAGATTGACCTCTACCCTACACCCTCTGAAGGTAGGGCTATAAAAGCAACACCTTTTACAGGACAAGACAAGGACCCTGAAGATGGAATGATGGAAAGATGGAAGGAACCCCGTCCTTAATGCTGTTACACAACAACTAAATCAACCTTGCCTGCATTCACCCCGCCTTGGGAGTTCTCAATATGTAGATCATCGATCTGCATATTGTTTGAGCCTCTTTAGGATGGAGTTTGTTACTCCTTGTGACTGAAAGCATAATAAATAGATACAGGTAAGGAAAGGACCAATGGATGGTGTAAGATTATGGACAGGACCCCATTCCCCCTAGAGGCCTGGACTAAGGACGTATTTATGATAGTATGGTGGGTGGGTAGAGGAAGACAGTGTGAACTTCAGGAAGTCCTAGAAGCTCAACAAATCACCCAAAAGAAAGAGGATCTGAGGAGGAATGATTGACAACATGGGGAAGGAGTTCCATTGGTGAATATTTGATTATCATAGAGATGCTAACTGATGTTTGAAGGTAAAGGTAGAAAGGCAATGTTTGGGTTGTGTTTTGTTTTTTGGGGTTGTTGGGTTTTTTGGTGTTTTTTTTTTTGCTTTGCTTTTTTTTTTTTGCTTTGTTTTATTTTTACCATTTACCAACTGCAGCTGCCAAGTCTTAAAAAAACACTTAAAAAATAGCACAGCCTTCCCACAACTGACTCCAAGTAATTACAAAATTTTAAAACAACACATTGAAGAGCTAGGAAGCATTTATCCAAAGCCAATGGCACGATTCTTAGATCACCAAGTGCAAACTAATTTCCTTTTAAGGAGAAGCAAAGAGTGTCATGGGTAGAGCATAAGAAAATAGAGGTCTGTTGTGTTTCTCAGTGCTGTCTTGAGGCCACACAAAAGGCAACAGTTAGTAAGTAATTTTACAGGAGAGGGAGGTGCACACTTTTTCTTACCCCACCAGCTGAGTGTATAAAAACAGAAAAGGCTTATATTAAATTCATTCTGACAATGTGGAAAGGGCACTGGAGTAGGACTTGATTCTAAGTAATTCAGGGCACAAAATGGATAAGCCATAAGGCTTTCCCTCAGGAACCCAGTCTGTGGCATCTAACTTGAGCAACCAGGGCACTGATTCTAGCTCTAGTTTGCTATGGTATCTCGGATCTCTTCTCCCAGGGGGCTGTTTCACCCTTTCTCCCCTAACAAGCTAATAACACAGAGAAAGGCATCTAAATCCCCATGTCTTCCACAGAAAGTGAGGGATTTAGAGAAATGAGCTCTGTCTCATCAATCAGTGTGGAAAATAAGGCCTTCCTCTCTCTACAAGCCTAAGATTCTGTGATGACTAACTTCCTCTGGGGCTCTACATGAGAGCTGTTAGTCCTCTGGGCTGCTCTCCTATGGGCCATGAAAGAAAGAGAGGTGGTTCATATGGAAATAGTTTTCTATTCTATCCATTCACCGTCAGTCAGTGAGTTAGTTGTTGAAATTAACAGATATCTGCGTTTCGTTGAATGCCTACCATGAAACAGAGCCCTAAGGATATGAAACAATGAAACAAGACATATTTCTGCCCTGGGGCTTCACATTCGGATGCTTCCGAACCCAGAGTCTGGGTAGTGAACCCAATGTCTACCGCAAAAGATGACTTTACTAAAAACATACACCACTGGCTTTGTGTCTCAGAATCGAAATCAGGTTATAACTTTGCCTAAGGCAGAATTGTTAGGAGTATGTCTGCCCACTTGCTTTGTGTTAAGTATGGCCCACCCCTGCTCTAAACCAGGGGAGACCTGGGGTTCCAGATCCTACTTGAAATCACGCGTAACCATGAGAGGTCATTAGGCCTCAAACAGTTACTCAGAGCAACCAGGCGAGGAAACCCACAAGCTTCATTTGATCCTGAAGGTGGCAAAATATGCCCTCAACTGCACATGCCAATATCTGAAAGCAAACTTGGCCCCGATGGTACAATTCGGGCTGCAGAATGATTGTTCTGGTTTCCTAAGGGACATGTGACTCACAAAGGCAAATAGGCATAGGCTTTTATCAATGGCTTCTTTGTTTTAAAAAGCTAGGATTCACAATGTGCATGATTATTTTTTTTTCTTAGTTAGGAACCACTTAACCAGGTGTCTGAAAAGCTCTTACGAATTCAAAATGTAGTTTAGAGCTCCACGCCCCCACCTCCCACTGTCCCCTCTGTCAGCCCAGCAGGAGCCAGCATGGTCACAGCTGTTGGATTATGCTCACCTACCTCTGCTGTCCACAGATGGCAGAAGGCTCAGCAACGTGGCATTCCCATTCAGCGAAGCATGTGGTTCCCCATCACAGTAGGCTTTAAGTGGTTTCTCCTTCCTTCCTTCCTTCCTTCCTTCCTTCCTGCTGTTGTTGTTGCTGTAACTTTTTTTCAGGAAAGGACGTTTACTTAGCTATTTAGAACTGTCCTATAGTGCATAACAGCATACTACTTCCTCTACAAAAAGTAAAGGAGAGACTTCCTGCCTTCGCATAGTCAAGAGTCCAGATATTTTGACGAACACGAGTAAATGAAACTGGTTAAGAGCTCAGGACCCGCGACCTGACTGTGAGAAAAGGGACACTGAGCCAGTTATAATCTTCTCTGTGCCTCTTTACTCCTCTCTGAAATGGGGTCAGTACAATTCACAGGCGGCTGTGAAGATGCAATCAGTTCAGGCTTATAAAGTACTTAGAACAGCGTACAGAACATAAAGGTAATAACGAACTTTTATAGACAGCTTACGAGTAAGACCTTAATAAATATTTGTTCCAGTATATGCTGAACGAAACCACCATTACTTCTCAGGCTCGGCCTTTCCACTGATTTTTTCTACTCTCCTTAAGTCTGTTCTCCACATGGCAGAGAGCTATTTTCAGCATAAAAATTGTCCGCGGCTTAGAAATTAGCGGGGTTTGTAAACCTGAAGGCAGAAGAGATCATCCATTTGTTCTGTACTCTAGTTGATAAAGTTGTGTCCCGTTGGAGTATAGGTTGACAAATCTGTTGCTGTTATACACATTCACTGGAATGGACCAGTAGAGTCAGTGGATGGCGGATGTTCAAAACCAGGTCTCTCTCTCTTGGAGTGGAAGCTTACAGATAAGTGGGGGAAGATGCCAGAATGACCCAGGTGGTGACTGGCGAATTAGAGGTGGAATCGTCAGTGCGGTCTTAGTTCGCTCAAGCTACTATCACAAAATACCATAAACTGACTGACTTATAAATACACCACATTCATTAAAAAACAGTTCATTAAAAAACAATTTGTACATGCTATTCCACCACCCGAAACTCACCAACAACCTCTGGTTAATATTCCTACTTCCCCAAATGCTCCTCAGGTCCTAACCGACAGGGTCCCACCTACTCCTAAGTTCCATGTCCTCCATGAGCTGTCTCTGGAGGCCCACGAAAGACTGGTCTTCTCTTACAGCCTTGACACACCTGTCTCTGCCTGCCATACTCTTATCCCCACTTCTGACGAAGAAGTTAAAGCAGCTCAGATGTCAGGCTTTCATCGACACGACAATCATGGCGGACTCAACATAAATAACTAGATCCCGGCTACACAGCTCAGTGACACAGCGGGGGCCTTTGGGTCATATCTCTCCTTCCGAGACCTGTACTGTCTTCACATCCCTCAATGTCAAGTTTGCAAACGTTCTGAATAGCATTTTCTTCTCATTTCGACACGGCATTTCTGAAGCCAGATGTGGAGTTACCAGCTGTTAAGAACTACTTCAGGACAGTCTTGCCTTGTCCGCAGTAATCAAGCAAACATATGCTCCAAGACTATCACTCTGCTCCTGGAGCAAGTCAGGCAGGCGACCCTGTCCGTACCACTGCAGCGGAAGAGGCTTCCATGAATTAATGCTCTACCACCAGCCGCCCGTGCAGCCCTCCCTGCTGCCGATAGCACTGACTTCCTCAACGTTCCGTCTGCTCAAACGTGGCAGTGGCTTTGCAGAGGTTGTTTATCGCAGAGACTCTCAGCTTATCTATCTTTTTCCTTCTAAAAGCAAAGCCCGCACAATTTCCAATTACTTTCTGGAGAAGAAACTCCCCAGTGAAAAATGAAGCGAATTGTTCAAGGTGATGTTTTGAATGAAGATGCTCCAGATTTCACTGTCAATACTTCCAGAAAAGTATAAATGACGCATTCTTTCTCCCACTCCCCCCCCCCAAAAAAAAGCTAAGAAATATCATTAACTCCCCAGTAGATTTGCCTAGGGTTCCTAATAAAAATTTAAAATCTTTTTCTTCCTCAGGCACCCTAGTGAATCTTTGAAGCAACCTGTAATGATCTTAATTGGCTGTGACTCTCTGAATTATTTCTACACGAGAGTGTGCTTCATGATATTTTTCTGGCTGTTGCTCTTAACAGAAGTTATTTTCCCCAAAGGGCTTCAGTGCTTCTAGCTTAACTCAAAAAAAAAGTCAGCGAAATTGATCTCTTAAAAACCATTCTTTGTATGGCAGTAAATAAGATATTATAACAATGTTAAGCTCGCTTTTTATAGGTTACAGTGTTTATGAGCAAATGGGTTGAAGTCTGTTTGCAGAATAAACCGTCTTTTAAATGGCCCCCAAATTCGTAAAAAATGTCAGTTCCTTGCTTTTCCACATTTACTAACATTCTGAAATAAGCATCGTGTAGTTTCTTTATGAAGAAAACCAAGTACATCTGCAAATATCACCCTAGAATTACAGAAAATGGTTTCAAAAGGTTAAGCAATTCACCATCAGTATCAGTAAATACAGCAGCTAGATGAGAGAGGAATACCTAGATAAAGGAAAGAATATTGAATGATGTGGCCTCAAGAAGCTCTGAACGATAAAAGATTGGAAATCACAATTTATGAAAAAAATTCAATTAACCAGAATCTGAAACTTTTCAATAATTACAGTCTCTGCCATCCTTAGAGAGAACATGGTTTCCAATAGGAATGGTTGAAATAAAAACTGGTTTTTAACTGATCTTAAGTCATCAATTTCAATTAGCCAGAAATACTATTCCAGTTAATTACCATTCCAATCATGAACTCCTCTCAAATGAGTAACTATAATACCAAAAGTGTCTTCGATGATGACTGCTTTTCTGGACGAGTCTAGAAGACAGTTTTATCAGGTGCAAATGACAGAAACCCCACTTCATACCGGTTAAACAGTACAGATAATTGACTGGTTCACATACTTTAAAAGGCTGGAAACAAATAATGTTGCTTCAGGTTATATGTTATCCAGCAGCTGAAATGATATCACCGAGGGCCCTGGACTTCTCCATTTCTCTGTCATAGCTTCCCATGTCAGGTCTGTCCTCAAGCAGCTCCAGGACTCTCCTGCCGATTGTAAATGGCTGCAAGCAGCTTTGAGCCTCACGCCCCCACACCACACCAACCAGAATGAGACTTTACCAGTGGCTGCACTGGCAGATGAGAGAGTTTCCCTGTCCCAGAGGCCAATGTTACATTATACCTCTTTGATTCTGACTGAATTCTGTGCTCATCACTAAGTCAATCAATACGGCCGGTGAGATCGGATGGCCAGCAGGCTTACCCCGATCACAGCCAAGTCTTGGAATTATAGTTGGGCCGGAACATTGAGGCCGTCGGGAGAAACGGGAAACGAGAATTGATGTTGGTAATACAACCAAGACAGGTCTACTACAACAGCAAAGAAGGAACTCTCCAACCACCAAAAGCATAGAAAGCCCACTGAGGTCAGCTGATGGCAATGAGACTGGAGTTGACGCAAGCCAGCAACCACCTCTGGTTTTACGACTGCTTACGCCAGGCAGATATTTTTTTGCCATATTGCGTTAGAGCGGCGTATTGGAGTTAAAGCATCTAGAGGCTTCAAGATTGCAGAGTAGAAAGACCGCATAGAAATAGCCAAAAGAAAAACGAAGAAACACGGATCTTCAAAGCCCCCGGGAAAATAACCATGTTCACCGAAGATGTCAGTTCAGGTTTTGGAGACAGACAAATCTGGGTTTGCCTCAAAAATATGCTACTTATTAGCCATGTAGTTACTTTCCCTCCTTGGGGTCAGTTTTTCCCCCTAAATAATAGAAATAAGAAGGCTTTCTCTTTTTTTTATTTTTTTTTTATTTTTTTTGTCAACGTTTTTTATTTATTTTTGGGACAGAGAGAGACAGAGCATGAATGGGGGAGGGGCAGAGAGAGAGGGAGACACAGAATCGGAAGCAGGCACCAGGCTCCTGGCCATCAGCCCAGAGCCCGACGCAGGGCTCGAACTCACGGACCGCGAGATCGTGACCTGGCTGAAGTCGGACGCTTAACCGACTGTGCCACCCAGGCGCCCCAAGAAGGCTTTCAATAATACATCATTCATATAGTTACTGAGAATTAAAATAAGATCTTGTAGGCAAAGCATCCAAAGCCTGGCACAGAGTAGGGACCCCCTACATGCTTCTGTGGGGCCTAAGGTTCTTGCCACCACCATGGAGGCGTCCCAGTGAATGGAGGGCACCACCTGTCACTTTCCAACCCCCACAAGGTCACAGTAGTGCCTCTGGGGTTGTTAGACAAAACTAGAATCATACCAAAAGGTTTTGTTTTCTTGTTACTTTTTCTGATTCTTGCTTGCTTTATGTACTCCTTTTTGTTTTAATGTTTATTTATTTTTGAGAGAGAGAACGAGTAGGGGAAGGACAGAGAGAGCGGGAGACACAGAATCCGAAACGGGCTCCAGGCTCCGAGCTGTCAGCACAGAGCCTGACACAGGGCTCGAACTCACAAAAGCTGAGATCACGACCTGAGCCAAAGTCAGAGGCTTAACCAACTAAGCCACCTAGGCGCCCCTGCTCCATGGACTCTCCAATGGACAGAAACCTTTCTGTGACTATTCCTGTATCGAAAATAGATACCTTTACCCAAGGGACGATTTCTGTGGCAATAAAGAGGAAGTGAAGAAAAAGAGATGGGGGCAAAAGGAAGGTGGAGGACGTCACCACACTGCCCATTTCCACAAAATGATCACAGCACTCTCAGGCAGTTAGTTCATCTATCCAGTTCCTCCATCATTTAGAGTAAAAACCTCATTGTTATGTATTTTCTTTTCAGAGAAGAATAAATGTCCTCTTTCTTCCCAAGCCTTTATTGAACTATCATCCCTCATCAACGAAGATCAAAGCAGAGCATCAATTTGCAAAGCACTTTGAAATTTCAATGAGAAGTAAAATGCATGGGCGAGGTACCAGGAACAATGAGAGGGAAATAGGTAAATAGGCAAGGATGAAATATGGTGGTGGCCTTTCTACAACAATAGGAATCACGCCGAGTGCCCCTTGTCCACGCTGAGTGTACCTGGCACAACAGGACCTCGGTTGTCTCCTTGTTTGAAGCGAACACCCCCACTGGGTGATGAATGAAATGTTCCTTTGTCACTTAGACTCTGCGAGGCCATGCAAAGTGGCAAAGGAGACAACCATATAATCAGTTGAACTAATCAGTGCTACGCACTAAGGGAAAGAACCTAGTCTTGCATGCTCCTCCCCAACCAAGACTGTCCTGCCTTTTTCTAGGTGACAAATGTCTAGTTTGATTGTGACCTTTTAAACCTCAAGTATAATTCTCATAGGAATGTTTCAGGCCATTTGAAAGAGGAACATCCCTCGATGGGGTTTCTAAGTGCCCTGCAAACTATGCTACAACAGAGTCAACTTCCTATTCTGGCGCTAGACTGAACGAGACCCGATAACTCATTAATAGTGGGTAGGTCGTAGGTATTTCTGGCACTGACCTCAATATTCTGCTGCTAGAGGATTTTTGAATGTATTACTTTTTTGCACGTTGCTAACAGATTCAAATATGATCTCTAAGAAAAAAAAAAAAAAACCACGTCTCATATAGTGTTTATTTTCCCTTCTGTAAGGCCCAAACTTTTATTTCCAAGGCATAAACTCAATTGCACAACATTTCATGATAGATTTTCCAAAGTAGATTGATTATTATCTGCCCAAGGCTTAACGTGAAAGTTATGACCATGGATAAGTAGTGCACACGGGCCTAGAGTCCGGCAAAACTGCCTTCAAGACCGGAAGTTTACTGTGTTCTGATGACAGGTACCTCCATTTCTGTTTCGTGTAAATAAGAAAACACATAACTTTTAAAAGATAGCTAAGCCATAGTTGTTCTTTTTTCTCTTATCTAAACTATGCACTCGCTTTAAATGTCTAAGCCTATGTGATATGTTCTGTTCCACATTATAAATAAAATATAAATAAGGTAGTAATTAAGGGTGTTGAAAGATTAATGCTGAAATATTTTTTTGAATCCAGAGTATCTTTTTCATGAGAATAGCTTTCAAGGAATTAATCTTAAGAGTAACAAAGGGGCACCTGGGTGACTCAGTTGGTCGAGCGTCCGACTTCCGCTCAGGTCAGGATCTCCTGGTTTGTGAGTTCCAGCCCCACGTCAGGCTCTGTGCTGACAGCTCAGAACCTGGAGCCTGCTTCAGATTCTGTGTCTCCCTCTCTCTCTGCTCCCCTGCTCATGCTCTGTCTCTCTGTGTCTCAAAAATAAATTTTTAAAAAAACCTTAAAAAATATGTAAAATGTTGTTGAGGCATGCTCATACATTTTTTAAAAATGCAAATTAAAAATACACTAAGATTTCATACCTCTGTTAGATTGACAAATATCTAAATTTGCAGCACACGCTGTTACCAAGGCTGGGGAAATGGATCTCGGTCACCTTATGACTGGGAATGCAAAATGGTGCAATATTCATGAAGGAGAATTTGGCAATATCTGGTAAATCACATACTAATTCACATTTTGGTCCATCAATCACATTTGTGTTGGTCTACACCAATAAACCACTGGCGAAAATGCAGGAAAATGCAAGCACATGATATTCTTTGCTATACTAACTTTTTTTAACATTCTAAATCAGTGTATGAAAGTATGATTTATAATCAACAAAATGCACCCATTTAACCTGTAAAGTGAATTTTGATAAATGTGCATACCCGTGCAGCTACCACCACAAAGAAAAAATAAACTATTTCCATTACCCCAAAAGTTTCCTCCTGATTCTTTTTTTTTTAGTTTTTTTAACATTTATTTATTTTTGAGAGAGAGAGAGGTGAGGGTGGGGGGAAGGGAAGAAAGAGGGAGACAGAGGATCCAAAGCAGGCTCAGCGCTGTGAGCACAGAGCCCAATGTGGGGCTCAAACTCAGGAACCAGGAGATCATGACCTGAGCCGAAATCCAGAGTAGACCACTTAATTGACTGAGCTACCCAGGGGCCCCCTGATTTTTTATAATCAATCCACTTCAACTTTGACCCCAGGGCAACCACTGATCTTTCTGCCATTATAGATTGGTTCATATCTTCTAAGAGCTCAGGTAGATGAAACCACTCAGAATATACTTCCTTGTATCTGGTTCCTTCCATGCAGCATAATGTTGTAGAGATTCATCCACGTTGTTGCATATGCCAAGAATGTCTTCCTTTATATTCCTAAATAGTTTTCTGTTGTATAAATACACCATATGTCCATGCATATCTGAGTGATTACCAGCTTGGAGAGATTACAAATAAGGAAATCTTCTATGAATATTCATATACATATACATAAACGTGCATTTTATGTCTCTGGTAAATAACTAGTAGTAGAATTTCTGGATGAAAAAAGTGAATGCTCAGATTTATAGAAAATGCCCGTTTCTCCAGGTCTTTGACAAAGCTTGGTGTTGTCAGTCTTTTAAAATTTTAGCCTTTGAGCCTTTGTTTTGTAATGGTATTGTATTATGGTTTTCATTTTAATTTCCTTAACTAGAAATTATGTTGAGCATCACTTTGTATACTCATCTGTGATTTTATCTTTGGTAAATTATTGTTCAAATAATTGTTTAAATTGGGTTGTTTGTCTTCTTAGGATTGAGTTTTAAGAGTTCTTTATATATTCTGGATCGTGCTTTTGTATCAGATATTTGATTTGCAAATATTTTCCTTCAGTTTTTGCCTTGTCTCCTTGTTTCCTTAATTGTGCCTTTTTCCAACAAAAGTTTTAAATTCTAATGAAATCTAATTTATTATTTATTTCTCTTTTCTTGGTGTAAAAACACATGTCAAACCTAAATCACTAAGATTTTTCCAATGCTTTTCTAAAATTTTTTTAACATTTATTTATTTCTGAGAGAGAGAGAGAGCATAAGCAGGGGAGGGGCAGAGAGGGAGACACCAAATCCGAAGCAGGCTCCAGGCTCTGAGCTGTCAGCACAGAGCCCGACCCGGGGCTGGAACTCACAAACCACGAGATCGTGACCTGAGCTGAAGTCGGATGATTAACCGACTGAGCCACCCAAGGCCCCGTCCAATGTTTTAACCTAGAAGTTTTGTAGTTTGTGCTTATATTAGGCATATGACCTATTTTAATTAATTCTGTGTATAGAATGAACTAGGTGTCTTTTTTTTTTCACATTTGGATGCCCAATGATTATGGAACCATTTATTAAAAAGAGGCAACTTTGTTCAAAATCAATTGACTATAAATGCATGAGGTTATTTTTGTACTCTCTATTCTGCTTCATTGATCTCTATATCTCTATGTTCACCCTTACACCTACACCTGCATAGTCCCATTTCCTTAACTCTATTGTAAGTTTTGAAATCAGGTAATAGAAAACCGCCACCTTTGTTCTTTACAAAGTGCTTTGGGTGTTCTGAGTCTTTTCCATTTCTGTCAATGGTTTGGGAGTAGGCTCCAAATTCTACAAATGCATTCCGAGATTTTAGTAGGGATTGCACTGACTCTTTGGATCAATTTGGAAAGAATTATTATCTTATAAATATGAAATCTTTCAACCCATGACATGGAATATCTCATTTATGTAGGTTTCCGTTCACTTTTCTCAGCAACATGTCATATTTAGTGCGTGTACAAGTCTTACACGTCTTTGATTAAACTTATGACTAAGTGTTATAGTCTTTTTGAAGCTATCGCAAATGGAATTGGTTTGTCAGTTTCATTTTCAGAATGAAATTCTGCTGGTATATACAAATGCAATTGATTTTTCATGCTGACCATGCATCCCACAACCTCCATAAACGCGCTTATTAGATCTCTTAGGGATCTTTTGTTTTGCAAATTCCTTACAATTTTCCATGTATAAGATCATGTTGTCTGCCCATAAAGAGTTTGACTTACTCTTTTCCAACCTAGAAAATCCTTTCTGTTGCCTTATTGCACTGGCTAAAACGTCTGGTACCATGTTAATAAATGTGGTGAAACCAGATTTCCTTGTCTTACTGCCAGTCTCGGGTGGAAAGCATTTCTCCTTCACCATTTAGCACCTACTTGGCTGTAGGATTTTGTATCTACTTTATCAGGTTAAGGAAGCTCTCTGTTGCTAGTTCCTTGAGAGTTTTTATCACGATAAGTGTTGGATTGTCTAAAGCTTTTCCTGTATCCGTTAACCTAGTCATGAGACATGAATTTTTAATAATAAACTGACTTTTAATTTTAACTTAATATTTCATTGATATTTATTTTGCTTTAAAGTATTGTTTTCAGTTGATTTTTTTGGATGTAAAGCCAATTTTGCATTCTTGAAATAAGTGCTAGTTTGGCATAGTATATAATCCTTTTTATGTTGCTGGGTTTGATTTGCCATGAATCAGAATCCACAGTTGTTTCACTATATTTTATAAAAACTCCGGGGGGGGGGGTTGTTGTTGTTTTCTTAATTTTTTTTAATGTTTATTTATTTTTGAGAGGGAAACAGAGCACGAGCAGGGGAGGAGCAGAAAGGGAGACACAGAATCTGAAACAGACTCAAGGCTCCGAGCTGTCGGCACAGAACCCGATGCGGGGCTTGAACTCCCGTACCACGAGAGCATGACCTGAGCCAAAGTCAGATGATGCTCAACCTACTAAGCCACCCAGGCACCCTTAAAAAAGTCCAATTTTTAGCCAAAAATCGTGAGGCATGCAAAGAAACTGGAACGATGATCGTCCTCAGGAAAAGTAGCAGTCAAGAGAAAATTACTCTGAACTGGCCCAGAGGTTTGATTGGCTAAACAAAATCTTCAAAACAGCTGGGTCAATTCCCTGGCCAACTATCTGTCTTCATCTGATTCGACCTAGTGGCAGCATTTGATACACATAATCACCCTCTCTGAACATTGTCTTCATCTGACCTCAAAGACATGACTATTTCTTGGTTCTCACCTCAGCTTCCTTTACTACCAGATCCCTCTCGCATGCCAGATCCGGAGAGCTTCCCGAATTCCCACCTGGTCCGTCCAATCCAGTCACGTGCGGACAACTCCCAATTTTGTATCTTCAGTCCTGAGCACTCAGCCTAACAAAATTACCCAAGGCATCTCAGACAGAATACGTAGAATCAATTTCTTTATTTTCCCTCCAAAATGTGTTCAGCCCACATCTTAATCCTACCAGCGTCTGCATCTCCATTCCTATCATTACCCAAAGCTAAAACCCGAAAGAGTCATCTTTGACTCCTATTCTAGAAAACGTTCCCAAACCTGATTATTGGCCGTCATCTACTCGGCTGCACTCTGCTCCAAGCCACAGTCACATCTTTCCTTCACCACTACGACAGCTTCCTAACTGGCCTCTGGAACTTTATTTCCTGCCCTTGTACAGTCTATTCTGTGGCAGTAAGAATGCATCTCTTAAAACGTAAAGCATACAGGGGCGCCTGGGTGGCGCAGTCGGTTAAGCGTCCGACTTCAGCCAGGTCACGGTCTCGCGGTCCGGGAGTTCGAGCCCCGCATCAGGCTCTGGGCTGATGGCTCGGAGCCTGGAGCCTGTTTCCGATTCTGTGTCTCCCTCTCTCTCTGCCCCTCCCCCATTCATGCTCTGTCTCTCTCTGTCCCAAAAAATAAATAAAAAACGTTGAAAAAAAAATTAAAAAACGTAAAGCATACCACATCACTCCACTGCTTAAAATTATTAGTCAAATAAAAACCAAAGTCTTTAAAACAACCCGGGAGACTCTATATAATCTGTATCAACCCCACCCACATCCTCTCTGACCTCGTTTCCTTCCATGCTTTCCTTGTTCTTTTTATTCCAGATCCTTTGGGACCTTCTTTCTTTTTCCCAACCAAGCAAACTCCAGATATACTCATGGCTCGTTTCATTCCAGTCACTACCAAAACCTCAACCTATTTTGGAAGAAGATGTATATTCTACTTTTGTCACTCTCTGCTCCTCTGAGATTCCTTCTGTTTGGCCCTTTCTTTTCAAAATAACACAAATCACCTTCTATTAACTTATTTATTTGCTTACTCGCTGATTATCTAGGGCAACAACACGCAGGTGCACACACACACACACACAGCCCAACAGAACAGTTATTTTATTTACTGACTTTTCCCAAGTAACTAGGTAAGATCCTGGTCTAAGGTAGACACACAATAAATATTTGTTGGACGAACGAATGAAGACAATTTCTATGGTAAGCATTAACTGAGTTTCTACCAGATACCCAGAAATGCCCTAAGTATAGTAGAATCTCCTTTTATTTTTCTAACAATCCTAACAATTAAATATAAGTATCCTTATTGTATTGATAAGGCTCTGAAAGATTAAGGGCTTGCTTAAGGTTTCATAGCATGTCAGTGATAGAATTGCATTCCAGTCTTCTAGTTTCAAGCTCTTACCTCTATTACACTGGTTCTCAGTAATGTTGGGTACGTTGGGTGACTACAGAATGGAATCCATAGAGATAGGACTAAAAGCCAGGCACCGGTGGGAAACATTTTTGACTAGCTCTTAACGTCTAGTTTTGTAATCTTTTGTCAAATTACAACGGCCAGTACTCAGACCGGAATATTGAACTTCTCAGGAAATGTTCTTTTCTGACATGTAGAGCTGTGAGAAAGTCACTTTTCCAACAGAGAAACATACTGACGATCGGTCTCAACACCTGGGACTTCCACATGGCTTTGTCACATTTATTGGAACACTGTTATTTCGGGAATGGCTTGAAGCAAAATTATTGGTGAAAACGAATTATATATCTATAGGCAGTCAAATGATTTGTCTCAATTGCGCATTTTCCGATTAAGAGACAAACATGCATATAACAAGCTCCAGGTGAGACTTGTCCACTCCCTTTAGGTCTTAATTTGGAAGCCAGACTTTCAGAGTGAACCAAGAGAATATATTGCTCTCAGGCAAGGTATTTTCCTATACCGTATACAAGTTTTAATCCAGTTCTAAGGAACAGTCTTGCCCAAACTCATCCTTTTGTGACCTTAGCTTAGAGGTTGTTCAAGAGAAGGAACACCGAGGGGAGAAGAGGAGCTCAAGCAATGTAAGAAATGGTCAGTTTTTCCTCATTTCAGGGCCTATTATGGAAAAGCAAGTCTACACCTGGCCGAGTGTCGGAATAATTTTATGACTTGAATCTAAACCCTTGGCAAAGATTATTCATATCAGGCTCTTAAAAGAGATCATAAACCACATGTTTTATTTTTGTTATTAGAAGCACGCCTTGTTTCTGAAAGAGCTTGTGGTATATAAGGCCATAGTGTTTTTAAAAGAAGTTCAGGAAGAAGACATCTGCAACAAGGAAAAAGATCACCAGACATCACACAAAATTGCAAACACAAGAATAGGATTTCTACCTCTGGTTCAATGTGCAACTGGAGTCCAGGACAAAGCAATCGTGTAAATGAAAAGAAATGTGTGATATTTGCTTAACCAAGAGTGACTGAAATTGAGAAAGCTTAAAGCTTAGAGAAGATTTTATTTAATCTCATTATAATGAAGTGAAGGAAAGAAAGAAAAAGCTTATGAATAAGCTTTAACCTCTGATTATTGAGTATATAGTTGAGGATATAGTATATCAGACAACTCTGATATACGGTCCAAGTAAAATTTAACTGAGTTTGTATTGTCAGCAATCAATTATTAATAGGATTTCCCAGATTGTATGTCATGAGCTCATTTTTCTTTTGCTGAGTAAATTATGCTTTTCAGAGGCCCTATAAATAGCTAATTTATCTTGCGTGACCTAGAGGGGAAAAAATGGTATAACAGGTAAATATGAAAAGCAAATGTAATCCAACTAGTTCAAGATAGACATAGATCAAAATATTTCTGAGACAAAAAAAAAAAAGAAGAAGAAGTTATAGAAAGACAAAGAAAGGACTAAATTGTATTGGGAGCATAAGTAAACACAAATGTTTGCCCTGATTTTCTTGTTAAAGCATCATTGAACATAATTGAACAGATGAAAAATTTCATCTCATCTGCTGTTGACTTCCTGTCACAGGTTGTATGGAGCTTTTCTCCAGATCCAAAGACAAAGCCCTTTACCAGAAAAACAGAATAATTTTATTTATTTTAATATCTTCTATCTCCACTTTTCTCTCTTCCCTCATTCACAGAGATTCCTGCACTATTGTGTGGGGAAAGTTAATACAAAAATACTTGAAACGAAATTAGAAGGTAAATAACAAACGAAGAAAAATATCTGCCAAATAGATGATGTCAATACACGTAAAGAATGTTTGAAAACAATAAAAAGGACAAAAGATCCCATAGAGAAATGGACAAAGGACAAGAAAAAAATAATCCAAAAAGAAAAACTATTAATATATTTAAATCAGAAGTAAAGTCAAATTTAAATGTGAGGTGCTGTTTTTGCTTTGATGTGAGCAAAGATAATTCCCATTCTCAAGAGAGAAATTTGGCAATATAATTTTTTAAATTTATGTTTTCTACTTCCAGAAATTTATTCTAAGAGAATGTTCATGAATATATTCAAAAATTAAGCTGTCAGATGTTCTTTGCATTATTTTAAGTAACAAAATATTAGAAGTGAGCTAAATACCCAACTGTGTAATACATAGCAAAAATTATGAAGCATCGTACAAGATATTATGAAGTCATTAAAAAATTCAAAGGATGGTATTTTGTAATAAAAAATACTATCAATTCTATTTTATCAGAAAAAGAAATCGATTTCCAAACAGTTTAGTAAATAATTCCTTATTAAACAAAACACATGAGTATTTTCTAAAGTTTCTATAATGAATATCTATTATCTATTCGTAAGAAAAATATGCTTAAAATGAGGCAGAGTTTAGCTATAATATCATATGAACACAGTCATTGTCTCTTCACTTTCCCTCCCAACATAAATCCAGACAACTTGACTCGCACTTTGTATAAAGTTTTATTTGTGTATTTTACCTCCATACTATTCCCTCCTTACATTTGTAATCTTTGTACACATAAGTATTATAATAAAAACTATAATTATGCTGTAGAGAGAGGGCCGATCATTTTAATTTATTTTAGCACTCAGAACAGCTTCTGACGTCAGTAAGTAGTAAATTAATTTTTTTTGGCTCATAGGACTTGACCTCCCAAACTTTGGCTAAGCCCATTCAAACCCAACCTCCTTGTTACTGTCAGCCTATTCTTTCATAAATATCACTGTAACCAGGTAATCCCTTTGCTTATAAACTTAAAGAGCTGTTTCCTCCAAACAAAAGCTAACATCGTGCTAAATCACGTTCCGTTTCATGAACTCTTCTCTTATTTCACTACCTCCCACTTTCATTCACAAATTCCCCAATACATCAGACTCATGGGCTCTCTATACACAAATTCATCACATTCGCTTACATTTCTGGGCTCTCTCTCAGGTACCTGGTTCGCCTGTAATAGTCTCTTCCCCACGGGTTGCTGCCCAAACCAGGCTCATTGATCCAGCCTCAGCTTTTCACAATTTCTCCAAATCTTCTTTAATATTCCCTGTTTATCTCTTCCTTCTGCAAGTTCTTTTGGTACCCAGCGTCTGGACGGCAAAAGTTTGTGTGCACGATCCCTTATGTTACTTGGATTTTGTTTTATGTTTCTTGCTCATGTTCCTCAAACTCAAATATCAACTTTCATCATAGACACTATAGTTCATATTTCGTTTGTATCCCACATAATGCTTGACACATAATGCTTATTTTCTTCCCCAAAGTGTATTTATTTATTTTGAGAGAAAGAGAGCACACGAGTGAGGGAGGGGGAAAGGGTTAGAAAGAATCCCAAGCGGGCTCGCGCACCGTAAGCACGGAGCCCCGCATGGGGCTTGAACCCACAAACCACGAGATCATGACCTGAGCCGAAATCAATGCTTAACCGACTGGGCCACCCAGGTGCCCCTAAAACCCCCTAAATAACAAATTCATACCAGCCTAGTTATCAGAATCCTAGGAACTTTGTGTGGTTCCAGGTCGCCCAACCTGAGGCAAGAACTCAAATCCAAATCAGAGGATATGTTCTAGCACGAGATTCTGTATTCCTCGTCATCCCAACACTTGCCATCCTTCTCCGTTATTTCAGTGTTCACATCAGAGACCCACCCATGTCCTGGTCCCGTGGCACTTGACTTCATCGCCTCTAACATCTTCCTCCTCTTAGCGGTCCACTCCCAAGGACACCCTCTTCGCTTCATTATGTAGTGAAGGTTTTCCACCTGCAGAGTAAGATTTCCGATATTCCTCATGATAACCCTGTCTTCACAGCCTCTTTGTTTAACTAACCTCCTATACTTAACTCTTTGTTCCCATCAGCCTGCCAGCACTACGGCTTTATTTCTCCCCACCCGAAGTGCCCTTCTATTCGCTTTTCTCTTCATCCATCTTACTTCTATTGTCTCATCATTTCGCCTTCCTTTTTGGCAACGTTGTTGGCCCTTTACCCTTCAGGGCTTGGCTCTCCCCCACAAATGTCACACACCGCAGGCCAGAACACGGGGACCGAGGGCCTGGTAAGTTACACGCTGACCCTCTGGGACTCTCAGCCTTGCCCCGAGTAGCTGCTTGTTCCCTGCCGGGCTGCCCACACCGGGACGTGCGCTGAGATGACCTGATCGTTGAGTGACGCGGGGAGTTTTGTGGCCGTCAAAGCAGCCTCGACAGCAGATATTGCAGCGGGTTTTCAGGTGCTCAGGGGAGCTGCCCACTGCCGCTGACGTTCAACACCTGAAAGGCATCACAGTAAGCCTGAAATGCTGCAAAATACTTCCCAACGGAGTCGAGAGACTGGTCTCGGTTGAATTGTGGCCGGGCAACCCAAGCGGTTCAACGGGCAATTCGGTTGACCGCTCCTCACTTCCGTTGCAAATGGCCAGCAAATCGTCAGTCTTGGATCAATAGATACACTTCCTCCACGACGGCACTAGATGTCTGGGTTTTGCGGCAGAACCGAAGAGAACACACATACAACTGCACGAACTGACACTTACCCAAGAGTCACAGGTGTCTATGTTCATGAGGATCTTTGCAATGACTGCAGAATCCACTGTGATTCTCCGAGTGGCCTCGTATTTATCGTCAGCATAGACTGTGCCTCTTACCTAAAAGAAAAAAAATGGGAGCCGTAGAATGAGAGCTAACACTGCTCTGCTCCAGCAGACCGCACCTGTTGTATCGTGAAGCAGAAGTGACCCTCCACCATCAAAGTCCCTCCGCCCCAGGTCTGGATACTGCCCCTCTGCGTGACACCGTTTTCCCCCTCAGTTACGGTAACTTCCGGTTGTCTGTCAAGTTCTGCTGGCTTTTTCAAGTCAGTGTTTTTAACTATGCTCACGTGTTTCCCATGCTAAAATGAGAAAAAAGAAAACTCGCCTTTTTAATGTTTCTATTGAGATAAATTCATATAAAAGCCACCCCTTTAAAACATACGATTCGGTAGTTCAGAATGTATTTACTGCGTGTCACAAACATTCCAGAAAGTTTCTATCACTAAAACAGAAGGGTGTACTCATCAGCGATCAGTCTCAATTGCCCACTTTCCCAATACCACTAATCTACGATCTGTTGCTACAGATTTGTCTATTCTGTATATTTCATACACATGGATTTATACAACACCATGACCCTTTGCGTCTGGCTTTCACTTAGCACAACGTTTTCAAGGCCCGTCCGTGCTACAACTGGGATCAATGCTTAATTCTTTTTTATGACCGAGTAATATTCCATTGTGCGGACGTGCCACATTCATTTACCCACTGAGCAGTTGATGAAAATCTGGGTCGTTCCCTCATTTAGGCTATTGCAAATAATGCTACTATGAACATTCGTGTACGAGTTTCTGCCTAAATGTGTTTTCAATTCTCTTTATACACCCAGATATGGGATTAGTGTGGCATAATTACACATTTAACATTTGAGGAACTGTCCCAAAGTGGCAGATGGCACTTGTTTATATTCCTCTCAGAAGTCTATAAGGGTTCCGGTTTCTCAACATCCTCATCAACACTTGTCATTATCTGGCTTTTGATTCTAGCAATTTTAGCAGGTGAGAGATGCATCTTACTGTGGGTTTCGATTCCCATTTCCTAATGTCTAATGATGTTGAGCATCTTTCCATGTCCATACTGATTTTTTGTATAGAATCTATTTAAATCTTTTGCCCATTTCCTTAAAGTTTATTTTTATTTATTTTGATAGAGAGAGAGAGAGAGGGAGCAGACACATGCACACAAGCGAGCAGGGGAGGAGCAGAGAGAGAGAGAGAGAGAGAGAGAAAGTCTCAAGCAGGCTTCATGCTGTCAGCCTGATGCGGGTCTCAGTCCCACAGACCATGAGATCATGACCTGAGCTGAAATCGAGAGTCAGAGCTTAACTGATTGAGCCACCCAGGCACCCCCTGCCCATTTTTAAACTGGGTTGACTTCTTATTGTTGAGTTCTAGGAGTTGTTTATATACTCTAGATACAGACCCTTAATCGTTTTTATGATTCACGAACATGTTTTCTCATTCTGTGGGTAGATTTTCAATTTTCTTATTAAGTTTATTTATTTTGAGAGAGACAGAGACAGTGTGAGTGGGGGAGAAGGAAAGAGAGAGGGAGAGAGAGAATCCCAAGCAAGCTCCATATTGCCAGCACAGAGACCGACATGGGATTTGAACTCACAAAACCACAAGATCAAGACCTGAGCCAAAACCAAGAGTCAGACGCTCAACCAACTGAGCCACCCAGGCGCCCCAATTTTCAATTTTTTATAGTGTCCCTTATTGCACTAAAGTACTTTTATTTTGATGGGGCCCAACTTTATCAATTTGTTCTTTTGCTCGTTTGTGTTTTTCGTGTCATATTCTAATTCAAGATCACATAGATTTATTCGTGTTTCTTTCCAAGTGTTGTATAATTTTAGCTTTAGACTTAGATTTTGGATCGATTTTGAGTTAATTTCTGCATTTGATATGAGGTAAAGGTCCAGCTTCTTTCTTTTGCATGTGGATACCGAGGTGTTTCAGTCCCATTTGTTGAAACGATAGTTCTTTCCCCCATTGAATTGTCTTTGCACCATTGTTAAATATCAATTGACCGTAGGTGTATGGTTCTATTTCCAGACCTTAAATTCTTTTTTATTTCTCTATATGTCTATCTTCATACTGTACCACACTGGTTTCATTATTGTAGCTTTGTAGTACATTTTGAAATCTGGAATATGAATTCTCCAGCTCACTTAACTCCTTTTGAAACTGTTTTTGACTTCAAGGGCCCGTATATTTTCAGATAAATGTTAGGACAGCTTTTCCATTTCTGCCAAAAAAAAAAAAAGAGGCAATTGAAAATTTGAAAATCTGACGGCAATTGCATTGAACCTTTAGATCAATTTGGGGAGTATTATTCTTAAGAATATTAGCTCCTTCATTTTCAAAGGATAGTTTTTGCCAGATTGTATATAGTGAGCTCCAGAGAAATCCAAGATGATCAAGGAAAATAAGAACATAATGTAGCTGTAATGTACAAGCTTTATTTGGGTGATGTTTGACAGATTAGCCTCAGGGGAAGTGTCTTGTAGCATAAGACCTTACCGAGGCTGCAGCTTAAGGGCCACAGACCAGAATGGAAAAGGATGAGGGAATTCTGGGAGACAGTGCAATCTCAGAGGGGGATTATATGTCCAGGTGAGGGTACTCAGCAACACGGAGGGAGTCTATGGTTCAGAGAGCTTCTGAGGGTAGCAACAATTTGGGGTCTTTTAGAGCTATCAGGTTTACCTTACATATGGATGGCAAATGTTGGGGATAGTTTCGTGGGGTATGTTATGGAATGGCTAAAAATGGCTAAAAATCCGTTTATTTGGAGCTATAGTCAAAACAATTCGATGCACAAAATTTAAGTTTGGCACCATTGAGATTTGGAGCCAATGGATCCCACTCTGCTATAAAGAAGTAAGCAACATCGGGCCAATATGCAGAAGCCACTTGACTCATTTATGTTGCAACATAGAAATTTTGGTTGACAGTTTCATTTTTCTTTCATCACTTTGAATAAGTCATTTCACTGATTTCTGCCCTCCATGATTTCTGATATAAATTAACTTTAACCTTATTGAGGATCCCTTGAATGTAATGCGTTGATTCTCGCGGCCTTTAGGATGTTCTCTTTGTTATTGGCTTTTGACCCATTGATACTGGTGTGTCTAAAAATGGATCTCTTTGGGTTCATCCTACTTGGATTTGTAAGGCTTCTTGACTGTTTACATGAATGTTTTTCTTCAAATTTGGGAAGTTCTCGGCCATTATTTTGTTAAATTCTTTTCTACTTTATTTCTCTCATTCTCCTGGGACTCCCATCATCCACATGTTATTATGCTTGATGGTAGTTGATGGGTCCCCAAGACTTCATTCCTCTTTACTCTTTTTTCTTTGTTTTTGACACTGGGTAATCTCAATTGACCTATCTTTAGGTTCACTGATTCCTTCTTCTGTTTGAATCTGTTGTCAAGACTTTCTAGTGAATCTTTCATTTCACTTTTATTGTACTTTTTAACTTCGGAATCTCTATTTTCTTCCTTTTAATAGTTTTTATTTCTTTATTGATATTTTTCACTTGACAAGACCCTATTTTTCCTTTACTTCTTTAAACATCGTTTCCTTTGTCTCTGTTTTTCTCTGAACATATTTAAAATAACTGATTTAAAATCTGTGTTCAAAAGTCCAACATCTTGGCTTCCTCTGGACAGTCTATTGTTTTGTTTTGTTTTGTTTTGTTTTGTTTTGTTTTAATTTTTTTTTTCAACGTTTATTTATTTTGGGGACAGAGAGAGACAGAGCATGAACGGGGGAGGGGCAGAGGGAGAGGGAGACACAGAATCGGAAACAGGCTCCAGGCTCTGAGCCATCAGCCCCGAGCCTGACGCGGGGCTCGAACTCACGGACCGCGAGATCGTGACCTGGCTGAAGTCGGATGCTTAACCGACTGCGCCACCCAGGCGCCCCTGTTTTGTTTTGTTTTTACTATGTATGGTCTATACTTGTTTCTTTCCATGTATCTTCATTTTTTGTTTGAAAACTGGATATTTTGGGGGCGCCTGGGTGGCTCAGCCAGTTTTGTATCTGACTCTTGATCTCAGTTCAAGTCATGATCTCATGGTTCATGAGATCAAGCTCCACATCGGGCTCTGCATGAACAGCACAGAACCTGCTTCTGATTTTCTCTCTCCCTTTCTCTGCTCTTGCCCTACTCTTTCTCTCTCTCTCTCTCTCTCTCTCTGTCTGTCTCTCTCCCTCTCAAAATAAATAAATACACATTTTTTTTAAAAAAGAGGGGCAGCCTGGAACCTGCTTCGGATTCTGTGTCTCACTCTGTCTCTCTACCCCTCCCCATTCATGCTCTGTCTCTCTCTCTCAAAAATAAATGAACATTAAATTTTTTTTTAATTTTTTAAAATAAACATTAAAAAATTTTTAAAGAAAAAAAGAAAACTGGATGTTTTCAATATTAGACTATGGCTACTTTGGAAGTTATAGTTTTATTCCTTCCAAGAGTCTTGTCACTGCTTTTTACAAAAATTCTTGTTCTTTGTTTATTTAGTGATTTTTCTGATCTAATGTTGTAAAGTCCACATTCTCTCTTTTGTGTAGTCACTGGAGTCTTCTCAGTTAGCATGGTAGTCAGCTAACGATTAGACAGAGATTTCTTTCTCTTTAATTCCGGGAAATAAAAAAATCTTCCAGCCTTTGCTGAGGGGCTCTCCGCACAAGTTGGGGTACAACTCCAACACTTAGCCAGATGGTTCACAACTCTGTCTGGCTATTCACGTCCACTTCCACAGAGCCTCAAGGTCAGCCAGAATTGAGAGCAAAGGGTGTTCTCAGGAGTTTCCTGAGCATCAGCACAGCCCTTGGGTATATGCATGCGCTTCTGGAGTCTCAGAACTTCGCAAACTTCTTTTAAAAATCTCATTCGCCAGGCTTTCCTCCTAAGCTTTTTTGCTTAGTCTACTGTTTGCCCCGACTGTTATCTATCACTTTAGGCAGCAGCAACTAACTCGTTGTCTTACCCACGTTTTTGAGGAACCTCCCTCGCGTGGCATCTTCGGTACAGATAACTGAATTTCTTCCTGAATCGGGTTCTTTCTGCTGCCTCCAGCGCAAGGAACGTAGGCTTCGTTTTCAAGGCTACTGCTGAACTGTAGAGCAGGCAATGGGGCATAAGGAAGTGAAGAATCCCACAAAGTTCTCTGCTGTTAGCAAGACTCGGCATTCTTCTTGGATAAGAGTTCCCCAGATCGCTGCAAGGATTTGGTCAAAAATACTGTTTTTGACGGTTTTTCCAGTTTTGTACTGCTTTTGCTGAGGTTGGCATCCCAGAGTGCCTTCACCATTTGTCCTTTCCAATCACAATCAAAACTCACCGAAAGACTATTCACACTCGTTGTCCAATTTGCTTATCTCCTGCTTCATCTTCGAGCCTCCACCCTCTGGCTCCCACTCCCACCACCACCGCAGCGAAACCCCTCTTCCTAAAGTCACCAGTGACCGTGAGGTCCAAAATGCAGTTATCCGGCCATTTTCTACTTTTTAACACATGGTCAATTTTATGCTTCTGCGATGCCTCTCCAAAGACTCGGCTCTTGGTTCAATGTCCGGCACATATTAGGCACTCAGTACCGTGTGTTGAATGAGTCAATGAATGAGATATTTCACCTTTCTTTTTCGCCACTCTCACTCTGATATAGATGCCTCCTCCTTCAACTGGTCCTTTCTTGCCCTGGATGTGCCTCAAGTTCCAGTGGTAGGCGATCTTCCTTTCTCATACCTACACCCCACTGCTAGGTAATGGCATTGATCTGCAAGCTGCAGCTGTCCCCCACACGCAAACTCAATGCATCGAAACACGATTCACCATTTTCTCCAGTAAACTTGCTTCGCGTCGTGTCCCCCACCACCAGTGGCTATCACAACTGCTCATCAGGTGTCTTAGCCAGAAATCTAGAAGGTACCTCTTACTCCCATCAGCCTTCTCAGTACTAACGTTTCTACCAATAACACTGATGGAAATGCTATTAAAGACATCAATTGGTTGAGAAGATATATACATGCACGGGCTATCTACTTTACTTTGCAGCTAAAGCATAAGCTGTCTTCCTAGGAAGCTCCGTAAACACAAAACAAAGCTTATGAGAAGCATATTCTGAAGCAGCAAGTTTCCACTGGAGCTGACTAAAAGAAGAAAAGTAAGGTACGTTCAGATCGGAGACCTTTCAGACATCAACTGACTGGGCACAAAAGTGTCCTGTAAGGATGTCGGATTGGAGGTTAATCTCACTTTAAGAGGAAAGAGGCATTTTGACCTTCCTTACCAAAGAAAAACAGTTAGTTGCTCTCTGCAGGAACTTCTCTAACCAGAGGATATGGAACCTGGGCTACACATGTTATCTTTGCAAGATATTGGCTAGAGCCTGAACAGAGGGTAGAGGATGAAGACTAGTGAGACCAGAGAATAACCTAGCAACTCAGCTTCTTGGCGAAAAGAACATCCCAGATAAGAAGTTTCTATAAAATTCTATATTAAGGAAAGAAATGTAGAATAGCAAAGTTGTGTTTATAACTCTCACTAAAGCATAGCATATTGACGTCACATTTCTTGAAGCCGTATTTCTGCACCAGTTTTTCCATTCTATGTAATCCGTGTGACCAGCTTGTGTTATTTAAAATGGCAAAACAGGGGCGCCTGGGTGGCTCAGTTGGTTAAGAGGCCGACTTCAGCTCAGGCCATGATCTCGAGGTCCGTGAGTTCGAGCCCCGCATCGGGCTCTGTGCTGACAGCTCAGAGCCTGGAGCCTGTTTCAGATTCTGTGTCTCCCTCTCTCTCTGACCCTCCCCCGTTCATGCTCTGTCTCTTTCTGTCTCAAAAATAAATAAACATTAAAAAAAATAAATAAAATAAAATAAAATAAAATGGCGAAACAATCATATGCTCTATCTTGATGACTGTCGGTTTGTTCTATAATACATTGATTTTTTTTTTTCAACGAAAATTCAAAGGTGCTCTAGCAGTTGCCTAGGAGACAAGAAAAATACAGGATATGATTTGGGCATATTGGTGAATCTAACTCCAAGAATGCTAACATTTCATACCCAAATGATTAGATAAGATATACTGCTACCCTTTCGCTAAGTGTTTTTCACATTTAGGATCGGCTTTTTATTAAGATTTTGCATGCTTCTGCTCATCTTACTTGGATTGTTTAAAAAACAAGTAAGGAGGGTACTTATCGCGATGAGCACTGGGTGTTGTATGGAAGTGTGGAGTCACTATATTATGCATCTGAAACTTAACATTACACTGTATGTTAACTAACTGGAATTTAGATAAAAACTTAAAAAGAACAACAATGACAACAAGCGTTAGTGGTACCTTAATAAACTAATTAACAAAAAAAGCAAGAAAATACCATATAAAACAAAATGATAATGTCTTCACTGAGATTAAATAAGGTTTTATTAGAAATCCACTTTGCACACTTTAATTTCAACAATCATCCCGGTAGGTTCAACACTTTTTTAAATGTGTTTTGTTATTTATTTTCGAGAAGAGAGAGACAGAGACAGAGCATGAGCTGGTGACAATCAGAGAGAAAGGGAGACACAGAATCCAAAGCAGGCTCCAGGCTCTGAGCTGTCAGGACAGAGCCTGATGCGGGGCTCGAACTCACAAACCGTGAGATCATGACCTGAGCTGAAGTTGGAAGTTTAACCGACTGAGCCACCCAGGCATCCCTCAACAATTTTTCTTGAATCATCTTTTCTAGGGCTAACTCAGTAACTAAATATAATCACCATGTAATGATCAAAGATGAATCTCAAAGAATTTCTTCCTTTATATCTAAATGACAGATTGACAAGTATTGGAATGGAGTAATAATGGTAGGGGTTAAAGTATCCTAAATCCTCAAGTTTCCGCCTCTCTTTTATAGACACTTGTGATGGGATTTAGGGCTCCCAAGTAATGCAGGATAATCTCCCCCTCTCAGATCTTAATTTAATCACATCTGCAAAGCAAAATCACATCGTTTTGGCCATATAAGGTAACATTCACAGGTTCGGGAATTTGAACGAAGATATCCTTTGGGGAGACCATTATTCAGTCTGCCATAGAAACTTACGACGTTCTTTGTACCTAATCCATATAAACTTTTGGATGGATTTGAGACAGCCTGATTTAATAGCTGAATGATCCACTCATTTATTTGTTCAACTGGTAACTAGCCAGTACCAACCCTGTGTGAGACATTACACTGAGCTTGGGAACACGTCTGTGGAACAATTATGGTCCCAGCTTGTGGGACGTGAAATTGAAGTTAAGCACTTTCAATGTCATGGCAGTCACACACAGCAGAGCAGTGGTGAGGATTTTCTTTATAATTGGGAAGTGAGGTAAGGTGACATATTCTTGGAAACACCAGGGCTTTGAACTGCAGTTATTGGAAATGTCCAGATGAAGGACTGGAAATGCCCAAGCAAGATAGGTAGGCAAAAAGAGTCTAGCAATGTCCACAACACGTCCATGTGCCTGCATGTAGATTTCTTCTCCACATTCGACTACACATCTCCCTAGAGTACCATGCAGGGACAAAGCCCAGGGCTAATAGATAGAAAAACCTGTGCCAGGGTGTTGGAGATCACTCTGCACTTTATAAGCATTGGGTCTTCAGCTTCTTTTAGACCACTTGTCCTGCATTTTAATAGGTTTTACCATTATCTAGGTGTAGTTAGGCCAACACAGCAGGAGGCAATTGCCATAGAAAAGACAGCTAATTATATTCACAGATTCCAAGAGAGGAAACACATACCATGCCAGGAGTCATGCAGGGAACCCTGAGGGTTGGTCCTCAAGCAGAGGGAGAAACCCTGTACCAGAGCCTTTACTGAAGTTGCCACAGGAAGAGGCAAGGCAGGCAAGGCAGGCTTAGGGTTGTCTAGTTTGAATAATTTCATTAGGCTTTGGGGTATAGGGGCTGTCCTAATTGTTTGATATCCAGCCCTGGGGTGATTCGGGCAGGTGTATCGTGGCCTGGAGTGTGAGAGCCCAATAAGAGAGGTTGTTGGGGATGTAGACTCTGGATTGGTGAGGTTTGTATTTGAAAAATGTGCCTCCTGGTGTAGAACTCCTCCCAAGGTGGGGGAGGGGCAGAGAGGGAAACCAGAAGTAAAGTGACTCAGGCATATTATTGGTTTGTCCTGAACAAGGCATGTCTGGTGTATGTGTGTAGGGCGGCTGTTAAAGCATCAAGTTTACAGAAGCTAGAAACAAGATCAATATACCTGCCTGCCAATTCAGGAAACCATGATGTATCTTCCTGTGTCCTCTCTATCACGTCATCTGCTTCTATTCAGTGAGCTACTATCTTTTAAAAGCTACCTTAGGGGCACCTGGGTGGCTGAGTCAGTTAAGTGTCCGACTCTTGGTTTCGGCTCAAGTCATGATCTCACGGTTTGTAAGTTTGAGCCCCTCATCGGGCTCCGTGCCGACAGTGCGGAGCCTGCTTGAGAGTCTCTCTCTCTCCCTCTCTCTTTGTCCCTCCCTGCTTACTCTCTCTGTCTCTCTCTCTCTCTATCTCAAAAATAAATAAACGTTTTTTTTTTAAAGAAAGCTATCTTAGAAATAATATTCAATGATCTGATAGGGGCTACCATTTAATGGTTTTAAAAACATATGAATCCCCAAAGTAATGGCATCTTACTTGGCTGTTGTTTTTAATAATTATTTGGTTTGGGATATATCGTGAACGATATCTGAAGCCCCCTTCATTCCAGAGTTCTTTGGATCTTATTGGCTGTGTTTGAATCAAGTTGACACAATGACAATATGGGCAACTCATCCTTCTCTTCTTCTGATTTGTCCTTTGAGTAAAAGTGCTGCTTTTTAAGATGGGGACATAATTCAAAATAGGAACGTCTCCCTGATCTGAGGAGGTAAATAAGAAAGGGCTCTGTAGCCCCAGATAATGTCATGGAGAGTGGTTTTTTTTTTTTTAACATCATTTGAAGTCTTGCTGATATGAAATGTCTCATAAACAGCACGATATGAAAACTGACATCTGTTAACCCTTGTGAACCTGACCTTGCAGAGCTCCGCCTTCACAACTCAGCTCGTGGGTGTTTGGAAAGGGTGAAAGGCACGTGAGGACATCCTCCTCTTTAACAGATATAGGAAGTTATTTTCCATTCCAACCACAAGAAAATATCAACCCTGCTTTCTGAAGTGATCCAGCGACAGCGTGACTCCAGTTAGTTCAATAAGGTACTTAGCAAGTCTTGGAGTACTAGCTCTCCCCAACCCCAGCTAATTATCACCCCACTTGTATGCATTCTCCCATAACCAAGCAGTGTTGGAGCTAGGAAGGTGTTCGGTTATAATTCAGCACGGACTTAGCTCTTTGCCTTAGAGGAGAATGCCAAAATCTAGAGATAGGACTTGACTGAGACAATGTCATATAGCTAGTTAAAGTTCAGGACTCGGGAAAACATAGGAACGGCAGTCGCTTCCTTTCTCTACAGACTTGAACTTACCCCTGACATATACCGAATCTTCTACTTTCTACTTTTGCTCTGATCTGTAGCTCTTAATTCATCATCCAGATGTAGATGCCTTATTTATAGTAAAAGGTATGCTATTTTAGACTATATACTTGTAAGAAGCAAGAAAATTTGCAATATAACCCAATTTGCACAGCGCCTAACATTCTTTTCCTTAACTCGTGTATGTAACACTATTTTACTGCATCAGTTGTATCATGCTGGCGCTTGAGTGCGAGTCCATTGTAGCAGGAACAACACATCGTGAGAACTTCAGAAGAATCGGGAAAAGTACTTGATTTCCAATTCCAGACTGTATCTTTGGTAAGGGCTCAGTTTAGTATTAAAAGCCAGTATTAGTCCTTTCACCAAAATGATAATGATCCATGAATTCGGTGTGAGGCAGAATTGTAAGGCAGCTTTCATTAAAACAGCTGCGCGGGGCACAGGGCTCCCCTGGGATTCGGGGAGCTGGCCCAGCTCTTCTGCACTGGGATCGGAGGGCCACACTCGCAGAGTGGTGTTGACCAATGGAGTAGGAGTGGAGCGGCCCAGACAGAGGGGAGAAGCCTGAGATCACAGCACAGGAAGGCCTGGATGAGAGTCTGAAGTGCTGAACTGCTCTGCTCTTGACTGTGAGCTTGGGCAAGCCAGCTGTCTCTCTGAGCCGGTTTCATAGGCTAAGTTAGGATGTTAGAATCGGATGGATGAAATAACCTACAGTGCTATTGCAGAAACGGACTCTTGGTTTTGCTCTTTGTCCCCTGAGTGAACAAGCGTATATTAGAGACCCCACTACAAGAGGAAAGATGAGCCAGGAGGTGCAGACCACCCAGAGACTTCCACCGCGAGGAAGAATCTGCATGTACCTGAACAGCCCCTTGGTCACCCGGCGGGGGGCTCCGGGGAACCGGGAGCTGTACCTCCATCTGGAGCATTCTGTGCTACCTGCTGCTGTATCCAGTCATTTCCCTGAGTTTCCTTCACCGTTAAAGAACATCTACATCTTCCACCCGTCCTTGGCCATTTTTAGGACGCATCACCGTTCTGTGGCAATAATAACCACGCAGTACCTCCTATCTCCGGCTCTCTGGGGAGTCTGAGTCCGCTGGGGAAAGAAGACAGTAGATTCAACATGGGACCCAGTAAGTAGCAAGCTATATATGTTTCATGCATAAAGGAAATCAAATAACTTCTTTATGGGGACAAAAATCCACTCAACACTGGAGAGGCATTTCAAGTCTTCAGGCGAGTTCACCCTGGGTTAACTTGTGGTGCAGAATCTCCCGTGGGGACTATAGAACACCTGGTAGGGAGGCTCAAGAGATGAATGATGGAGGATGGGTAGGAGAGGGAAGACAGAAGACGTTTAGAGATCTTCGAAATCTTTGAGTCGGTGTGTGGGTGGTGGGGGGGGCGGGGTCCTATGGAAAGGAAAGGGAAGGAAAGGAAAAAAAACGGAAGGAAGGAAGGAGGGAAGGGAACCAACCAGGAAAGAATCACATTTTAAAAAATGAGCCAACAGCCAGCAAGGAGAAAGCACTTTGCCAACAGTCCACTGAACAGATTGCACATACTTGCTTGTCGTCACCTTTTAGAAACAAGGGTGGCAACAGGCAATTCTGGTCGCAGGTTGGAACGGCCAAGGAGGCTCCCACCGAAGGAACTGAGGGTGGTCCCCCGCTTGACCGCCAGCAACCTCTTATGTCTTTGCCAATGGAATCGTCAAGGTCGGGGCTCGGTGACCTTTCCCATTAAAAAAAAAAAAAAAAAATGAGCGCACCATGTTTTTTTTGTCAAGCCGGCATCTGTTTCCATGGAAACCTGAAAGACTCGGGAGTCAGCAGCTGAAAACCCTGGGCCTGCATCGGCTTTGCCGTTGGCAACGTCACAGGGCCTCGGCACGTCTGGACCACTGGGCCGGGGTTGTCGTTAGAGAGAAACAGCCAGTGCCTTCTCTACTTGCATCTGAAAATCATGCTCGGCTCCTGTGTTCAGGCTAAATGGCCAGCACGCAACATTCTGACATCCTTCCTTGCTGACCTACACAGCACCGTGCAGGGGAAGAGGGAAGAAGGCAGCGATGGGATGGGAGTGGAATCGGGTCTACGCAGCCACGCAGAAGCCCGGGCTGTGGTCCCTTCACCCACGGCAGCAGCGGGAAGCCGTTCGGCAGAGCGCTCGGAGGGGAGTCCGGGCTCGTCCGTTCTGCAAGTAGCCCCACTGTGTGTCGGGGCCCGTGCTGCGCCCGGAGATCACAGCGGTGACCTGAACGAGCTCGGCTTCTTCCGGGTAAATGGGACGCAGCATTCACCAAGGAGCTGCAGAAACGCGCTTGGAGTTGCGAGCCGCGGGGCAGGGGATCACAGACGGAAGCGTGGGTGTAGAGCAGGTGGGCGCCGTGACGCGGAGCACACAGGGGAGAACGCCCAAGGGGCGGGGCCGTCAGGGTGGCATCGCTGCACAGCCGCACACCCACCCGTGTGAGCTGCGGGCCGGGGTGGTGACCTACGCCCCTGTTGGGCAGGCACCCACAGGCAGGAAGGACTGTGACGCGCAGAGCAACGCTGGTCTAGTGGGAGGGTCACCCTGACGCCTCGAAGCCGGCCCCACTCAGAGGCCTGGTCCTCAGGCCCGGTTCCGACCTCACAGCAGGCGTCAAAATCGGCCCCGCGAACTGCGAGAGAAACCACGCCTAGGTGTTCTTAAGGATCCAGTGCAGATGTATGTGCAGGTGACAGCTTTTCGACAACCCAAAAAGACGCGATCTTTAAAAAGGAAAGAGAAACAAACTGCGTGCAAATGCTAGAGATTCTTTGGCTGACGTTCGCATCCAGCCCCTTCATCTCTGGGTAAACTCGGCCACCCAGCCCTCCGGATGCCAGCGCCAGCCTTGGGCCCCACAGCACGTCCCGCTTTCCACCCCCAGGCCCTGCTGCTCCTGGCTCTGGCACAGGCGATTTGCTCATTTGAAATGTGGTCTGTTCCCCCAGATGAATTCCCCCTGCTGGCGTCTTTCCCTGCAGCGTCTCCCTCCCTTCTCTGTGCACAGTACTTAGCTCCTGTCTCTCGGGTGACATGCAGGGCACGCTTGGTCCCTGCTGTTTGTCATGGGCTGCATTGTGTCTCCCCAAAATGCATGTGTCAACATCTTAGCCCCCGTCTGGCGGAACGTGACCTCACTTGGAAATAACGGCTGTTGCAGGTGTAATTAGCTAAGACAAGTTCATCGAGATGGGGCCTAATCCAGTCACTGGTGTCCTCATAAAAAGGGAACGCGTGAACACAGACATATACACAGGGAGAATACCGTGTGAAGGTGAAGACAGAGATCAGGGTGGTACATCTACAAGATAAGGAACGCCCAGGGTGACCAGAAACCGCTAGAAACTAGGCAAGAGGCAGAGCACAGATTTTCCCTCACAACCCAAGAAAGAACCAACCTCGATCTCAGACTCCTGGCCTCCAGGACTGTGAGATAATAAGTGTCTGTTGTCTAAGCCCCGCAATCTGTCCGCGTCTTTACAGCGGCCTGAGGGGACCAATCCACTGCTCAGAAACACCCTGGAGTGTCACAGAGATCTTAAGGGCTCTTTTGTTTCCAAACTCACCCCTGCTGGGGGGGGAGGAATAAATCCTAATGGGTTTTTTTCAGTCTTGTAGAGTCTGTCCGTGGGATAATTTTTCTTCTGAACATTGGGGAAAATATTTGTGCATGACAAACAGGCTACGTGCATGGTCACAATTTTTGTAGGGAGGCGACCCTGCTTGCAGCAGGCAGTGCATTTGCAGCCCCGCGGCATGGGTGAGGCAGCTCAGCACAGGAGCAAAAGCACACGGGCCCAGATGCGACGTTCGTGGCTGGCAGTGACGTTGGTTCTGGCCTGAGAGCTCACTGGGCCGTCACGGGAGCATCTCTGTGTGGATCTCCACGGGATTTCTCCACACGCTGTGGGCTCCATTCTGAGAGGGAACATTCCTGGAAACTCAAGCAGACGCTGCATGGCCTCTTATGACCTGATCTCCGGAGCCTCCCAATGCCATGCCCACTGCAGGCTGATCGTCAAGTGCCTGGGAGGAGCCCCCCTCGAGGGAGAAGAACCAGATCCCGCCCTTCCCATAAAGAGCGGAATCGGCTTCCAAGGTGTTCGTGGCGGTCACCCCAGAGACCGTCCACCTCTTCCCCTCCCTTGACTGGGGACATTCCCATTTCACAGGGAAATTGCAAGAAATAAACAAGGTAATGTACAGGAAGCTCACTACCTAGTGTCATTTCAGGCAACATCTCTTTTCTCTTCCTGTTTCCGCAGCTCTCAGCATTGCTCAGTGACCTCCTTATCCCCAGGTCAATTACTTCTCCTCTTCCTTGCTCTCAACTCTCTTCCAGGGAGAGCCTACCCACATCCATAGGTTAAGCACCCACTCCACCCCCATAGTGGCTCCCTCAGACTATATCTCCCTCCCCCACCCCTTCTCAAGTCCCACCTCATGTTTCCAGTGGCAAGGTGTCCGGGGCATTCCTCACGCAGATCCACACTTCCCACCAGGTGCCCACCGCACTTGCCCTGCTTGTGACTCTTGACTCAAGCCCTCTTCCGTACTGCCTCCCCGACACTGCCTTCCCCCAGAGCCTCACTGTCTCTCGCCTGGTTTGCCAGGCCCTTCCCTACTGGGCTCCCCGTCCTCCCCCAACCCATCTTCCCAACTTCTTCCAGAAGGATCTTTCAAGTGCAAAATTTGATGCCTGTTACACCTCTGCTTGAAAGCTTTCGGTGGCTAGCCATTGCCTGGAAGATAAAGTCCACATCCAAGCTTGACATGGAAGCAACCAACCAATAAGGAATTGCTCATGTCGTCTCAACCTGTCTACCTATGTCTCTGGGCTCACCTTGACCCTGCCCCTTTTAAGGTTTCAGTTTCAAGGAATTACTAGTGGCCCAGAGCCCCCCGGCGCTTCAGGTCCACGCAAGGTGCCCCTATGCTAATCCTACTGCATTAACTACATATCAGTCTCCACCATCAAATTCTTAATTTCTTGTTGACGGGGAGGGGGCACTACGTTACTCACACTGGTACCCCCAAGACCTATAATAGTATCCACTGCACATAGCAGTCACTCTATGAATAGCAGTTAAAGTGAGGGGGGTAGAAATGAATTCGTTGTTTCTGGGCTCTGAAAAAGAAGGAAGGTGCTAGCTCAGAAAGGACTCTTGAGCAGGAAAGGTAACATCGGTGTCTCAGTAAACTTTAACTTAGGTTTCCATCAAAATCCCAACACTTGATTTTTCCTATGCAAGGCAGCTACTAATTGTACCATAATATTTTGAAAATATTCAAGGTGCCACCGTCCCAAATTCTGTACCTTCTGTCCTCTGATTAACGTACAATAAACGTCCCTCAATGTGCCATTTACTTCCCGAGCATAGTTACTGAGGTGCTTTGAGAACAGTACCCGCTTTTCCAGTCTGCTAAGATAGTATTTAGCAGTTTAATATGGCTTTGTGTTTCTCAACACCTGAGAAACATACTACTGTCATCAAGACACTGACATTCTTTGGGATTAGCCTGTGAACTGAGATAACCTGGTTTATTATGTACAATCAACCAAAACCAGCTTGGTCTTTAAAACGGTCATCACGGGCTGAATTTGTTCGGTTAGACCTGACCTCAGGTTTACTTTCATCTAGACTGTGCAGAACCAACGTATTGACCAACTGGGCATTCCGTTAAGCCTGGCTCACTCAGGTGACAGCCTTCAGATTTGGAACTGTCCGTAGCAGATTATGATGAATTGAGCAGAGCTTAGTAATAGGACGTGCTAGAATGTGAAATCAAACCCGAGGTGCTTCTGAGGGAAGACAGGAGCACAAATCTTCCAAATGAATATTCCAGCACAGCGGGCACAGTCACATAATTCTCAGAGTCTGGTTTGCCAGAGAAAGTCAGCGAGTGGGACTGGTGGCTCATCAATCTTAACCTGGCTCTAATAGCTAAATGGACCTTGAGGGATGTCACATTCAGACCCGAGAAACAAGCACAATCACAGAATGGTTCTCAAAAGACCTGCCAACACCTCCAATTGGATTTAAAAATAAAAATTGGAAAAGAAAAGGGAAAAGAAAACGAAGTCGGAAGAACTGATCTAGACTCAGGTTTGAAAACGGCCCATCTTTTACAAAGCTTGATGATTTAAACTGCTTTGGGAAACCGTCAAAGCAGTAAGTGGGTGATAAGACAGCCCCGCATGCTGGGAATAAGCAGAAACCGGGGCGACCACAGAGGTGCTCAAGGGAAGGGTTGCCTGTGGCCCACAGCTCAGTAGGGTCACCGGACAGGGGGAGGCTAGGGCTCAGAGGCCCAAGAGCAAAGCATTCAGACTCAGCAAGCCAAAACCCTGTTCAGGCAAGTATGGGGGTTAAGCCAAGGGATAGGGATGCAGGGAGAGGTTGCTGGTGTCGGAGGCCAGTACAGCGGTAGACAGAAAAGGGTGCCGGTTTCTGGGATTGGGGATTTCTTCTTTCCTAGCAGGGTAGGGGAGCAGGCCAGCGTCACCTCAGGAGGAAGCAGCCAGAGCCAGGCAGAGCTCAGGAGTACTGGGAGGGACCGGGAATTTGGGGATTGTGACTCACCCACCCCGGAGCGCTAAAAGCCCCTTGGATACCCAAGCCGGTTTGGTGATTTCAATCAGCTAGCACCTTTCTGCCAGTGACCCCCCCCAAATTACTTCCTCAGCCCTGACTACTTCCTTGAGTTTCAGACTCACATACCCATTGCCAACTTGACATCCCCACGGAGACTTCTCGCCCTCACGATAAAGCATGATGACACAGTGAAAAAGAACACGCAGTCCTCCTCCCCGCCCACAAACCGTTCCCACCCCAGTCTTCCTGGTGCATAACCCGCGTCACCGTCACCATGGCAACGACGGGGCTGGGTGTCACGCTGGGCCCCTCCCTTGCTCACCGCCCCACTCTGTCCATCAGCTGCACACACATGCTGCGCCAGAACCAACCCTCGTCCTCCGGTGTCCCCTGCAGTCACCCTGGCCCAGGCCACCTCCACTGCCGCCATATCCGTTCTGCCAAGAACACCGGAAGGGATCTTCGACAAACGCAAGCCAGACTATGTCCCTCCCTTGCCGCACCCCACCTATAACTTTCCTTTGCCCAGAGAATCACATCCCCCAGACCTGTCTCACAACCCAAGGTCCACAGGCTGAACAAATGCAGTGCCCTCTTTCCGGAATGTTCTCTGTCAGCCAAAGGTTTTCTTTCTCTCTGTTTGAGTGCCGTCAGCGCAGAGCTCTATGACACAGGGCTCAATCCCAAGAACCATGAGATTCTGACCTGAGCTGAAATCAAGAGTTGGAGGCTGAATCAGCCGAGCACCCAAGCGCTCCCAGGCCAAAGGTTTTCAAAATAGGTCCCCAACCAGCAGCAAGAGCACATGCCGGGAGCTTGTCGGCAATGCAGCGTGCTGTTCCAGGGTCCTACCCCAGACTTACTGAGTCAGAAGCCCTACAGCGGGCCCCGCAACCTTGGGCAACGCCTCCCTGTGAGATGGCTTGTGCCCCCTCGGGTCAGCACGGGCTGCCTTTCATCCTCAGGTTTCATTCAAGTGCTCCCTCCTCAAAGAGGCCTGACCATCCTGTCCTCACATGGCCCCCCTCCTGCTCTCTCTCTCCTCCATACCGTATTATGTTATGCCAAGCCCTGGAATTACTCTAAACCTATTTTATCTGGGTTTTGTGTTCGTTTCTTTTCTTCTTTTTTCCATTTTAACGCCAGTTGGGGGACAGTCCCTACTCCCCGCTTTCGAGTGTAGGCTCAGTCAAAGCCCAGGCTTTGTCCCTTGTTCACCGTCACCCCCCACACACCTAGAAGGACTCGGTAAGAGCCCACGGGATACCGGAGATCTGGTTCTAAATGCAATATGCACGGGGCGCCTGGGTGGCTCAGTCGGTCGAGCGTCGGACTTCAGCTCAGGTCATGATCTCACAGTTGCTGGCTTCCAGCCCCGCGTCTGGCTCTGTGCTGACAGCTCAGAGCCTGGAGTCTGCTTCGGATTCTGCGTGTCCCCGCCCCTGTCCCGCTCATGCTGTCTCTCAAAAGTGAATAAACATTAAAAAATAATAATAATAAAATAAAAATAAAATAAATGCAGTATGCACACGACTCACCTGGGGGTCCTGTTGAAAGGCACACTCTGCTTCATGAGGGTGGGCGGGACCTGAGAGAGCCAACCTGTTCTCCCCTAGCGCAGGGCTCTCGAACTCAGGTGTGCATCCGATTCACCTGGAGGTGACAACACTGACCTCAGATGGCTAAGCTCGGCGGGGGTCCCCGGCATGTTGCACCACTAATGGGACCCCCCACCGGTGAGGTCGGGTCGACATTGCTGGCCCTGGGACCACAGGTAGAGCATCAAAGCTCCAGCCTAAGCCACCCCAGAGGAGGTGAGCAGGGCTGGACCTCACCAGCCAGGAGAGCTGACATCCCCACAGCCTCCCGGGCTCAGCCCTCAGGGAGCAAAGAAAAAGCAGCACCCCTGGGGGGGGGACCCCCAGGAAGCTGGAGACTGCGAGGAGGGGTGGCCCGTGATGGGAAGTGACACCCACATGCTGGGCACACGCGCACACCCATCATCAGCCCGGTGTGGCTGGTCCGTGAGGCAGGGCATGTGGGCGTCCCATGGAACCCCACCAGAATTCCACAGAAGAGTCGAGTGGGGCTCTGTTGGAAGGAGCTTTCCTATCAAGTTGAGGTGTTTGGTTAACAAGTAAAGGGGAGGCCCCGAAACATCTGAGGTGACTGTGGGTTTGGAAAGATCACTTCAGGGAGAGAGAGGCCACAGACCGTAAGGAGTAACAGACGCAAACTTTCAGACGAATCTTTATAAAAGAACTGTTTGATCCTAATACAACGGTTTGGGAAGTTTAGACTTTTATTCATCGCATTTGCATATGGGCATGCATTCCATTCTAATCTGATAAAGAAAGAGAAAGAAAGAAAAAAAGAAAGAAAGAAAGAAAGAAAGAAAAGAAAGAAGAAAGGAGAGAAAGAAAGAAAGAAAAAGAAAGAAAGAAGAAAGGAGAGAAAGAAAGAAAGAAAAGAAGAAAGGAAAGGAAGCAAGGAAGGAAGGAAGGGAGGGAGGAAGGGGGGAAGGGAGGAACTCAACTCAATATGTGTTTCATTTCAGCTAGAAAATGTCATTATGAAAATAGCAGTGTCCTGTCAGAGTCCGTGGGCAAATCACAGACATGCAAACGGTCTCGTCTCAGAAGATTGACTTCGTGGGGCGCCTGGGTGGCGCAGTCGGTTAAGCGTCCGTCTTCAGCCAGGTCACGATCTCGCGGTCCGTGAGTTCGAGCCCCGCATCAGGCTCTGGGCTGATGGCTCGGAGCCTGGAGCCTGTTTCCGATTCTGCCTCCCTCTCTCTCTGCCCCTCCCCCGTTCATGCTCTGTCTCTCTCTGTCCCCAAAAAAATAAATAAACGTTGAAAAAAAAAAATTAAAAAAAAAAAAAAAAAGAAGAAGAAGATTGACTTCGTTTATTTAAGGTTTTCACCGCTCACAAGGGCTCACCGAGAGCAGGCGGCGGGAAACGGGAGACAGAAAATTTCCAGGGCTTGGGTTTTTTTTTTTTTTTTTGACTCTGTGAAATGTAGAAATTACATTTTAGAGTGAAATTGAAATTATACAATAAATGTCATCCAAACTCCACGAAGGCCTGAACAATGGAAAAGTACAGGGAAAGAGACGATGGGGAGAGAGAGAAATAATGGTTGTGCACCGTCTGAAACCACAGACGCTGCTTTCCTGATAAATAAAACTATAAAAGGCCTTATGTAATTTTAAAAATGTTTTCATTAATTCTGGGAGTCCTCCAAATCTTACCTCTATCCACTAGCATGGTTAGAACTTTTCTACGTGGGCTCAGTTCATTTTCTTTCTGGGTTAAGGCCAGGACCAGGCTGACAGCCCCGTTCTCTGCGGCTCTGGGTGCCCCTCCCTCGTTAGGAGAATGTCTGTCATCAAATAGGCGTGGAGGGTGACGTTTACCTCACTGAACTGTTTTGGCATTTTCATAGGCCATGTATTTATGTATCACTTGGTAAAGTGTGCAAACAAATATAACTCCAGGTTATTTTTTGATGATAGCGTAGCACTTAACAAGTTTTGTAAAAATAATTTTTTTTGACATTTATTTATTTTTGAGAGACAGAGAGAGACAGAGCACAAGTTGGGTAGGGACAGAGTCCGAAGCAGGCTCCAGGCTCTGAGCCATCAGCACAGAGCCCGAGGCGGGGCTCAAACCCACAAACCGCGAGATCATGACCTGAGCCGAAGTCGGACGCTCAACCAACTGAGCCACCCAGGCACCCCTTAATGTTTATTTGTGACAGGGGCGGGGGGGAAGGGCAGAGAGAGAGAGGGAGACAAATAATCTGAAGCAGGCTCCAGGCTCTGAGCTGTCAGCACAGAGCCCGACGTGGGGCTCGAACTCACAGACTGTGAGATTGTGACCTGAGCCGAAGTCAGACACTCAACCAACTGAGCCACCCAGACGCGCCTCACTTAACAAGTTTTGTATAATTTGCTGGCCCAGGACTGCGAGCTTACAAAGGCAGAGGCGGTAAGTTTCAGTTCTGTATCCCCCGCCCTTGGCGTATTGCCAGGCACATAGTAGGCACTCAGCAAATACTTGATGAATGGATAAACGCATTGTTCCGACAGGGCCTCAGATTCATGATTGCAAATGTAACCTAGAAATCATTGTACGGACCTGTCAGCAGCTGCTCAGGGGATTCTCTAGGAATCATGTTTCACACTATCAATTAATCTGTTTTAATGTTTATAAATGTTTCATAAAATGTCCAGGTGTATATGTGACAAATACCCAGGCAGTTAATGTATAGGCTTTTAAAAGGTGTTACTGTCAGGGTGCCTGGGTGGCTCAGTCGGTTGAGCGTCCCACTTTGGCTCAGGTCATGATCTCTTGGTTTGTGAGTTCCAGCCCAGCATCGGTCTCTGTGCTGACAGCTCAGAGCCTGGAGCCTGCTTCAGATTCTGTGTCTCCCTCTCTCTCTGCCCCTCCCCCACTCATGCTCTCGCTCTCTCTCTCTCTCTCTCTCTGTCAAAAATAAATAAACATTAAAAAATTTTTTTAAATAAATAAAAGGTGTTACTGTCTTCTAGCTGGTGATAAAGGAAATTTCCAACTTTAAGGATTATGGATCTTATTCCTGGGCTCCCAGGGAAGCTATAGTTTAAATGCTGCCAAAGTCAAAACAACTTGACCAAACTTCAAAGCATGGGCCTATTTCTGCCCCAAGCACACCTTGGACACTTGCTTTATTACTGAATAGCCTAAAAGAAACATTTCAAACATAAAGATGAGAGTAAAACCTCCCTAAATTCCTGTAAGATGCAGCACTGCACATACTAAAAGCACAAGATAAAGTCTGTAACTTTCTGGAATGTCTTTTGTCATGACAACTTGTAACTTTATGTAAAAAATAAAATATATCAGGGCACCTGGGTGGCTCAGTCGGTTGGCCATCTGACTCTTGATTTGGGCTCAAGTCATGATCCCAGGGTCGTGGGATGAGCCGGGTCAGGCTCCCCACCGAGCATGGAGCCTGCCTGGGATTTTGTCTCTCTCCGTCCCATGTCCCACCTGTGCCCTCCCCGCTCTCCTCTCTCTCTCTCTCTCTCTCTGTCTCTCTCAACACAAATAAATAAACATTTTTTTTAAAAAAAACCTAAGACTTTGACGGGGCGCCTGGGTGGCGCAGTCGGTTGGGCGTCCGACTTCAGCCAGGTCACGATCTCGCGGTCCGTGAGTTCGAGCCCCGCGTCAGGCTCTGGGCTGATGGCTCAGAGCCTGGAGCCTGTTTCCGATTCTGTGTCTCCCTCTTTCTCTGCCCCTCTCCCGTTCATGCTCTGTCTCTCTCTGTCCCAAAAATAAATAAAAAACGTTGAAAAAAAAATTAAAAAAAAAAAAAAAAACCTAAGACTTTGAAATGAGCATTCTTATTATCCCAAAGTTTCTTTTGAATACTTTTTCTGTGACTGTCTCATGTGTCAACTGATTCAACCTCTTCCTGGGATCTTCATAAAAATCAAGTTTGATTCTCCCTTTCTTTTTCTACAGACCGAATGAATATTAAAACTTAAAGCAAGATCATCACTAAGCTAGATATATTTTGAATCGATGAGATCTTACCAATCTACCCCTTTCCAACGTCACAGTAACCGCAGATCATATATAATGTTTTCTAAGCATATACTGAAGAGATAGGGGGTGGAAATATATGTATATATGTATGTATGTATGTATGTATGTATATCAGATCTACCCTTCTCAATTCACTGCCATTCATTGTTATTCATTACAAGCTTATGTTTTCATGCAAATTAAAACAGAAATTCCAAAGGTTAGCTGTTCTCCACTCGGATAAACAGGAAGGATAGAATTCTAGATTATAGGCATATGTGAAAGCCTTTTCTAATAAGCCAGACACTGTGATAACAAAAATCTAACCCTCAGAGGCTCTCCCAGTGATAATGATAGAAAAGCACTTCAAAATACAAAGCACTCTGCAAATGTACACGGCAGGAAAGCCTAACTCTCCTGGGCGGCTCCCTGGAGTGCTTTTCTTGATGCTTTTACCTGGCTGCCTTCCTGTCCTTTTAACATCAGCTTAAATACTAAGCCCAGAGAGTTCTACCCTGACCTCCAGTCTAAGCGGGATGCCCCTCGGGTAATTCTCTGCGTTGTGTGGGTCACTTATGAGACTTTCCTTGTTCAGCGGTCACTAGCTGCTGCCATGCCTCCCCCCAAAACATCAGAAGGCCCCCTCGATTCCCAGACCCCGAAAGAACACCTACAACTCTGAAAAGGCGTATCAATATTTGTCAGATGACTGAATACACCTACGAAAGAGCTGATGTTGAGGGAGAAGTTTCTATATCTCAGGATTCCCCGGCTTCGCTGATCATTCACTTAATATTACTGAGTACGTAACCCCCAAGAATGATTCTAAGCCCTAAAGATGCACTCGGAAACAAAACGGGAACCCAAACTCCAGTATCTCATAGAGTTCATATCTTGGCCCAGGGAGACAGACAATCAACCCACACAATGAGTAAATAAAATACATTGGACAGCAAGCCTTCTGGAAGAACAGGAGAAGTAAGGGAGGCAGGATGCCAAGATGAAGAATGAATGTCCATGTTCAATGCTGGAAGCTTATTTGGTGTCTTGCTTCCGGTTTAGCAAAGAATCTCCAAAATCATCTCCTTTGCCTCTCACGGTATTCCCATATTTATAGTTACAAGGTTTAGAAGAAGAGTACCGAGTACCAGAAAGTCTCCGGTACGTTCTCCTCTTTGCCTTTGACCAGTATATGAATTTGGTGGAAAAATCTTTCTGGGCCTCAGTTTCTTCACTAGAAGAACGACAGGGTTAAACTAGACTCTAAAATTCTTTTCAGCCCCAGACATATTTTAATAACAATGTGGAACTTTTCTTGAGCATGTAATCCCGGAGATCAGACAGTGGAGAAACAACACCCTTCACTTTGTGTTGAGAAAATGGCCACTTGGGGCGCCTGGGTGGCGCAGTCGGTAAGCGTCCGACTTCAGCCAGGTCACGATCTCGCGGTCCGTGAGTTCGAGCCCCGCGTCGGGCTCTGGGCTGATGGCTCAGAGCCTGGAGCCTGTTTCTGATACTGTGTCTCCCTCTCTCTCTGCCCCTCCCCCGTTCATGCTCTGTCTCTCTCTGTCTCAAAAATAAATAAACGTTGAAAAAAAAAAAAATGGCCACTTAAAGAACCCTCTCCAGATGACTGAGGTAAGACTCATGGATGCCTCTCTTGTTTACCTATGACAAGACCAGACGCAGGCAGACCTTCCAGAGTCCCATTTTTGCCTCACAAATGATTAGTAGTATATTTGTCCTCCCTGGTCAATTGGAACAGAATGCTTGTTATTAAGACTATAGTTAGGATCCTCTCTTTCCCCCACATCCTTGAACCGGGGCTAATCCTCAGCCTGAGCCAGCAGACAGACCTTCGTAAGGAAAGGCTGTTGTCCAAAGACCTCTGATCTCCTGTCCAATCAAGCCACCCTTTGATCCCACTTCCTTGTGACTGGTCTTTCCAGACTTGTCTACTTCTCCCTATAAAAGAAAAGCCCTTTTTGCCTAACCCTTGACACTCTAGTCGACCTCCTGTTCAGAGGGCGCCCCACCCTTGCAAGAGTTACCTTTCCCCACCTTGCCGTAACGCGTTCAAGTAAAGTCTCCCCGAAACTCTGATTTTTTATTTGACAATAACTTGGGCAAAACCAAGCTACCTTGTGACTACTCACAACCCATTACATTCAAAAGAAACAGTAGGCTGCCATCTAAAAAGACCTGAGAAGAAATTTAAATGTAGGCTGAAGCCTCTTAAAGAGACATTGTATCAGCCTGTTCAGGCCAACTTACACAGCAGTAACAAATAGCCCCTGGACCTAAGTGTGTATAACAAATGTTCAGTGTTGGCCCTTGCTACATGCCCATCCTAGGTTGATTTTGTTTGGCTGCAGTCACCTTCACCCCAAAGCCTGAACCCATGTGGCCAGCCCCACACGGTCAGGAAACACTATGCCCAAGCACATGGCACCTCCCACAGCTTCCCTTAGAGGTGAACCATGGCCCTTCTGCTCATAGCTCATTGCCCCGAATAGTCACTGGGTGTCAACAAGACAGGGCTCCCCCCAGCAGGGCACTGCAGGGAGAGGACTGAACTCTGGGGGAACCGGTGTCCCATCTGCTACAAACATCAATGGGGTGTTCACATTGCAAGACACAGCAGGGTAACCTAACTCTCATCCTTCCAAGCGCTCTTCCAAAATCTCGCACTCCAGGCCTCTCATCTGCCTACCACCCTGACCCCACAAACGTTCCACTTTCTACTGTTTTCTTAGGAAAATCGCCTCCCGCCCTTTATGAAGTCAGTCATTTGTACTACCTGGGCATCTCCACCTTTACTCCATCAGCTGAATCTAGACTCGGTTCCGAAAAGCGTCCTGGGAGCCACGCAAGAAAACTGTGCAGCTTCCAAGCACGTGGAAAGGAGGGGACAGCAGTGAATGCTGTGCCGTGGGCACACTCAGCTCACGCGAGTTCAACCACACGGCCCGTGGAGAAGGGGCAAATTTAAACAGCGTAGAGAAGAGGCTGCCGGTTTCACCCAATGAATCCCAGCCCAGTCCAGGAGAGCCTCAAGTGGGAGAAGGGAGAAGTCAACATGCAGTTGGGGTCCTCTGTGGGAGCGTCATTGCTCAGAGCCTCTCACGGCATCAGCGCCCTGACTGTGATTCTGCTATTTGAAGACCCTTCATTCCTGCCATCATCCTCTTTAAAGAAGAGACCACTCCACCAGACGCTCAACTGGAGGAAGGGTAGAGAACCCGAGAGACCACATCAGTCCCCAACATGGCCCTTCCTAAGGGGCGTTCCAAGGGCAACCTCGTCCACATGATATTCCGGCTGACCTTATGTGTGGATGTTACAACCTAACCCCCAAGTGAGAAGATACGATGACACCAATAAATGGACACTTCTGTGTGTCTTTCACTACAATACCCAAAACAACCAGATGGGATTTTGGGGTTTGGGGAGGGGGCCGAATTCAGAGGGTCCCTTTGCATCGAGGTCGGCATGGGAGAGGCCTCTGAGAGAGGCCATTACCTTCCAAAGCAGCAGAAGCCAGAGCCATCGGAGGGTTGTGTCTGCTATGTAGGGGGAACATGGCGTATGTATTAAAAGCTCTGGCTAAAGACGAGCCAGAGTGGCTTTAAATACCCAGCTCAAATCAAAAGTCGCAGGAGCTAATGATCTGAGTCACAGGTGTTAGTCTGCTGTCAGGCAGCTCTTACCACAGCCACCGCATGGCGATGTGCCCCTTGATGCGGAGTGGTGGCATTTGTCTATGTACAGATGGCTCATGATTCTCCCGGCAACCCAGATAGGACAGCCACCATAGCAGGGTCACACAAGGATCACATAGGCATTGCTCAAAACCTGCCAATGAGCACGTGCATTGACTTTTACAGTTCACGAATTATCTCGTGCTCCATTAAACCCCACGCAGGTAGGAATTTTCATCTATTTTGTTCAGTATTCTATCCCCAGTGCCTCGAACAGAATCTAACGTAAGAGTTCAATATGTGTTGAATGAATTCCCACCATAGTCCTTGGAGACAGTGTCCCTATTTTTAACGTTTGGCATACGGAGCGTTTAGACTGGATACAGCTTGTCCAAGGTGACTGTGGCAGACAGAGACCAAGTTTGAAAAGTCATTAGTGTGTCATTTGGGGTCATGTGGAATTTGAGACACCTGAGACACATCCAGCTGGGGATGACAGCCTCCCGTGTGTCCAAAAAGGATTTTTCTCTCCCATCAATTCCTAAAGTACATTTTGATGCTATCTACTTCCCCATTTCAAGCAATTAATTCAGACCACTTTGTTGCACAGTGATCTTCGCATGGATCTTTTATTCTTCTAACTAGTTTGTACATTGGGTGCTGGGAGTAATGGTTTAAAATCTTTTGTAACCCTTCTAGGACCTACCTAACATAAAGGCTCTCACAGGTGGCCGATGCTTAATCCAGCCAATTATGCAGGATTCTTCTAGCAATAACTGTCAATATGCTTTCCAATCATTTCCTTTTCTTCCTGAGCACACAGAAAATATATTGCCTAATCTCCTTTGAACTTAGATGTGACCCTGTGACTCAGTTCTGGATAGAATGTGGGCAAAAGAGAGACTCATGCTCTCCATACTCCCCCATAAAAGTGCTGCTTAGTCCCCTACATTCTCTTTTCCCTTGTCTTCCCAAGCCAGCTTTAGGGAATTCAAGGATGAACTTCAAGGTCATAGAGGATGGCAAAGCCAAAACGAACACAGCCTCACCATACATATGCCTGACCCTCCCTGAACTCTGACATGAACAAAAAAGATATCTTTCCCTGGTGAGCCAGTGAGATTTGGGGATTGTTTGTTACTGCAGCTATCCTGTCCTGACTAATACATACACTGGACTAATAAGTATCAGATCTGGGGGCTTATTCTGCCATTCCTGGGCAGGTGCCTTTTCCTATCATTTCTCATGACAGCTTCGAATTTAAATGAGGACACCTCTAATTGCACACGCAGTTGGAGCAGGAAGCACTTGACGCTAGGCACTGGACTTGGCAGAGACACATGCAGCTTAACAATGGCCTTTTTAAATTTTTTTTTCAACGTTTATTTATTTTTGGGACAGAGAGAGACAGAGCATGAACGGGGGAGGGGCAGAGAGAGAGGGAGACACAGAATCGGAAACAGGCTCCAGGCTCCGAGCCATCAGCCCAGAGCCCGACGCGGGGCTCGAACTCCCAGACCGCAAGATCGTGACCTGAGCTGAAGTCGGACGCCTAACCGACTGCGCCACCCAGGCGCCCAACAATGGCCTTTTTAATCACATTAGATGGTAAACACCTTGATGCAGAAATTACTCCTTGATTCTCCATGTATCCTAGCTCTAGCAGAATGAAGTCAACACGTGTGTGTTGGATTAACTGACATACACATATGTTTACTCTGTCCCAATTCCAAACTATTTGGAATAATTCAAAGTTTAGGCATTTGGGCGAAATTAGATATCAATATAGATGATATAGATCTTCTTTCAAGCAGCAACAACTCTTACACTTCAAGAAACAAAAGCTTCATCCACATGTTGGAAAGCAGACAGCCCTTTCATTTTCCAAGAGTTTTTATTTACCTCAGTCAGTAGAGGACCCCAATGCCCTTTCTGTTTGCAGGTTATTATTCTCTGTTTGGCACAGAGGCTCTCACCATGGTGTGAGAGTGCCATTTCTGATCTGCACTCCACTGTACAAATCCAAGAATAATTTGTCCGTGAGGCACTGAGAGCCTAGCTGGGAAGGTCAGTATCATTTAACGGGCTTTCAACACCCACTACAGTTAGGACTGCCATTAAGGCAGGCATCGGGATTACCACTTGTTATCTGCTAGCTACCGTGTTTTTATCCTGAAAACATTCAAGATAAGGCTGGTTGGGTTAAAACGTCAAGTCATTCCTGTAAAGCAAAGGAAACATCCAGAGTCGCCCACACTCCACTCCATCTCCCCACAACTTACTGCTCCATTTTCCCAGCCGAGAGCACCTCCTTCCAGAGACAGTCGTCAACTCGGAGCATCTCAGAGGAGTGGTTCCCTACTTTCGACGAAAACTTCTTTGCATAATTGTCACACTTTTGTCCATGGGAACAGAAGATCCACGAGAGCAGGCACTTTCTCTCCTTATCTCCAGCATGTAGAACAGTACATAGTAAGCACTCCATATATACATCTTGAGTGAATCTATTGATACATGAATGAGTTTGCTTCATCAACCTTCAACACTCCGGCTCTGTTTCGAAATGGCCCAACTATAACAACTTCTGCCCTTTTGATTTTACTCCACGATGTTGTGATTCTGCAACAAATTAAGCAACTGTCTGTCCAGATCCATGATTTAAATAGACCACTGGAATCCACCTCTCTATTTCAACACACTTCCAAGCTTTGAAATTGTCATCGCCAAAAGATGTCGAAGATTCCAGGGAGTGGGAAAACAAAAGTCAGCCAATCTTTATTATTTACAGCATACGGGATTGTTTGTAAAACCCCACACACTATAAACTGATCTCTGAGGAACCCAACTCATCTTAATGGAGCCAGAAGGGGATGGCTACCCTATACCCCCCCCCCCAACACTGATATTTGATCAGAACAGGAGCACGCACGCTGGGTTAAGCTGGTACTTTCATGGCTTTTCAGGCTGCTATTTTAATTCTGCCCACACCCAGGAGAGGCTTCCTATGAATGACAAAGGATCTTCTATCACAGATTTTAAAATAAAATTCTAATGTGATATTCTAAGACTGATCTCAGAAACTAAAGTAGCAAATAGTTTTAGGGGAAGCAGCAGTTCCATTAAGCTCATTGTTCTTTTGTTCCTGGTTTTAGCAGCACGTTGAGCCTAAAGGTGTCACGAGAAGCCGTTCAACACCGTCCAGATCCACACGTCCTTACAGGAGCACACGTGGCTCTCAGAAGGGCCTGTCCGTGCTCTGGGAGCTCCCCAGGAAGGGACCGATTACACAGATCATGTTCCCAGTTCAGTGAATGAAGTTGACCCTGCCTTTCTCACTCATCAACCCCCGTGTGCGTTCAAGGAGGCAGAGAAGAGGGGGTAGGGAGAAAAAAGCGTTCCCACTCGGGTTGTGAGGCGCCTCATGAATTCTGCTGATTCTCAACAGTCCCAGCACGGTCCATCCAAATGCCCACACCTTTTTCTCAACAATTCCTCATCTAAGATTCTAGACTTACATAAGCACGTGTGTGGAAGATGGACGTTAAGTATTAATTGAAGAGGAAGATAAATGGAGACAATCTGAAAGTCAGTTGTCATGGGGATGGTGAAATAAATGATGGTGTGCCCACACAGCTACATGTCAGGCAGTCATTAATGTCTGAGCTTTTCATTTTTTTTAAATCACGTTGACTATCTTATGGGAGAAAATTTCTGGTATGTGTGTCTGGAGAGACAGAATTTCATTGGGATTGCCTCCAGGGCAAGTGAAAAACTGGGGACGAAATTAAAAGCAAGAACTTTTACTTTTTACTTTAAAATACACCTACATCGAATGTTTTACACATGCATATATCATTTCTCATTAGCTTAAAATAAAAATTTTTAACTACATAGGTGGTAGAAGTTGAAAATCCCTGGGAGTGCCTGGGTGGCTCAGTTAAGCAACCAACTTTGGCTCAGGTCATGATCCCGCAGTTCGTGGGTTCGAGCCCCACGCTGGGCTCTGTGCTGACAGCTCGGAGCCTGGAGTTCGCTTCGGATTCTGTGTGTGTCTTTCTCTTTCTCTGTTCCTCCCCGGTTCACACTCTGTCTCTCTCTCTCTCTCAAAAATAAATATTAAATAAATTTTAATTTAAAAATAGCTAAAACCCCTGTGTATGTCATATAAATACTAGAGAGAGAGAGAGAGAGAGAGAGAGACAGAGAGATTAGTTCCCAGACATTTCTAAGATAAACCTACTGAAAACTGGCAGCACAGGATAGGGTTGTCATGATGAGCACAGCATGAAAATTGTCCTTTTAGGATGAAAAAGAAAACTAGTTGCAACTCATCTGGGGTAACACGAGTCAATACGCTCTGCTAGATGTCACGGTGGCCCATAGTTTATCTCCCATCTTTTCTGGGCTAATTTGCTAAAAGGTCCAAGCCATCGGATGCCTTTGATCAGCAGAGAAATGTTGCCCACCCTGGATTTCAAGAAGTGCCTCAAAGTTTCAGCCTCAGCCAACTCGGCCCTTCCCTCCAAGCTTGAGGCCGAGATCTGAGGTTTCTGGACAAACTAACAAACACATAAGAAGATAAGCAGTCTCCAGTCACAAAAGTCGGCCCTTCTTTCAAAGCCAAGGCTGGGCTGGGAGCCGTGAAGGCTGGAGCCTCAGGCCGAGCTCTCCACACAGCGACGGAAGCTTGCTCTTACCAAGTCCGGCTGCCTTCCGCGGAGACCCCCACCTCAGCAGACGAAGACAACAGCTTTTGCTTTTATAGCCTCTTCTCCTTTCAGAAATGAGAGCAGCCGCAGAATCTTAGCACAACTTCAGAAAATAGTGAAGATGTAAAGAGAGAAGCACTTGCAAAACTCCAGCCGACAGGTAAGAGCTGTTGTTATTGGATATATATCCTGTTGTATATTTCCTATGTGCATGTATATGCACACATGGGCATGGAGAGATGTACGTCCATCAAAGAATCTCTGAAACCAGTCTGCGATTTGTTAGCCTGTCTTCTGCTAAGTTATGTCCCAGGCATCATTCGTGTCTATTGGCCTATAAATATAATTAACACCATCATTTTTTTTTAACGTTTTATTTATTTTTGAGACAGAGAGAGACACAGCATGAACGGGGGAGGGGCAGAGAGAGAGGGAGACACAGAATCGGAAGCAGGCTCCAGGCTCTGAGCTGTCAGCACAGAGCCCGACGTGGGGCTCGAACTCGTGAACTTCGAGACCATAACCTGAGCCAAAGGTGGGTGCGTAACCCACTGAGCCCCCCACGTAGGTACATTTTCAATTTTAGTACGTACCAAACTGCCCTTCAGGAAAGAGGTACCTGTTTATACACCCACCGGTTTTATTTATTTGTATTCTTCTAGCCACTTTTTCCTACAAATTTGACCATTTGATAGTGTGTTCCAATAGTAAAAATCATAAAACGTATTTTGTGGTCTTATATGCAGTGATTCGTAAATGTTCAAGTTTTCCAGTCAGTCCCGATGTGGCCTCGCGTGTATTTTCCTAATCCCACTTTGATCCCCCGGGCTCTTTCCCTTCTTCTCCCAGTTCCTCAGATTTCTTCTGCAACCCTTGTGGTCTGTCTTTCATCAAACTTTATTTTTCAGGGGCGCCTGGGTGGCTCAGTCGGTTGAGCTTTGGCTCAGGTCGTGATCTCCCCGGGGAGTTCGAGCCCCGCATCTGGCTCCGTGCCGACGGCTCGGAGCCTGGAGCCCGCTTCCGATTCTGTGTCTCCCTCTCTCTCTGCCCCTCCCCCGCTCGTGCTCTGTCACTCTCTGTCTCAAAAATAGATTTAAAAATTGAAAAAAAAATTTTTTTAAACACTTTCTTTTCTACATTTTAATTATAATCATAAAAGCATCTCTAATTAATTCACACGTCTCCATCAAAGATAAAACTAAGGGAGCTTTCTGAGTACCTGGGTGGCTCGGTTGGGTAAGTGTCTGACTCTTGATTTCCGCTCAGGTCCTGATCTTACGGTTCGTGAGCCCATGCTGACAGTGTGGAGCCTGTTTGGGATTCTCTCTCTCCCTCTCTCTCTACCCTCCCACACCCGTGCTTTCTCTCACTGGCTCTGTCTCTCTCTCTCTGTCTCTCAAGAATATATAAATAACCTTAAAAAGAAAATAATGGAACTTCTACAAATTGTTCACTCTCCAGTAGGAAGAAAAACATGTACAATGAAAGAATGAAGGGTGAAACGTGGCCGGCTCAGACGACAAAGTGTTCGGTGTATGACATCTCAGAAAAACATTGGCTTGGTCGCAAAGGCAATAAACCTGAAAACGTTTGGAAGTTTCGAAATTTAGAATGGGGACGAGTTAGAGAGTCATGGTTTCCGCGTCAATACCATAGTGGTTTCCAGAAAGAGAAACCAGAAAAAAAAACAATGGGATGGATCACACGACTTCTATTTTATATTGTGGGGAAGACCTCACGCTGTGGCTCAAACAAGCTTTGTGACGGGACTCCCAAGAGACCCAACGAGAAGTCACATCGAGGCTCTGGAGAAACAGTAAAGAAGGAAAAAAGTTTCATCTTCTGCACAATGCCCCTGCCCTACCTCATGAGCAGCAACCCCCATGCTCTCTGTTCTCCCTGATAGATCAACTTCTGCTACGGAGAAAGGATCTGAAACTCACCTCAATGAGGTATACATGACTGATAACAGCTTAAACTAATCTTGCTGAAGTTACTTGCACTTTCACTGAGTGCAGTAGCTAAAAAGCACATGTAAGAGGCCAGCAGGAGACCAGGGCACGACAGATGGCTTACAATAGCAGCACACATAAAGTGGCGAGCTCCATATAGCAAGCTGTGGTCCACACGTAGCACACTTGAAAGTCACGCAATCAACAACCGAAACCACTTATTGGGCCCGTGATACACGCCAATAACTCTAAAAATCACTCTGTTGGTCTTTCTAGAATGTTGGTACTAACTGTTTTCCTTAGTCAGTGTCGACATACGGTCCTATCAGCTCAGTGTTCTGGGCTCCTTGGGTATCCCACAGCCCTTGCATACTGGCGTAGATCATAGCCCGTCACCCACTCCCAACAAAAGTTAGGCCGCCTGAAAAGTGGCCCCTCAATTCCTTTCCTAAGATTTACAACAGACACTAGGCAGAGAGGTAGCAAAAGGTGCCCCAGGAAGAAGCAAAGGCACAGAGGAGGGAGAGAGCACAGCACTGTGTATCTGCTCAGGTCCTCTGTGATGCGGGTGGCAGGACGGGAATAGCCAAGCATGGCAGGTGTTTGGGGAGATGCCCTTGAAGGCTGGGAAAGCTGTTAGGCAGCATGCCGGTCTGGCCCCTGGGAAAGAGGAGTAAAAGAAGGTAAGAACATAATGAGGAGAAACACAGACCGTAGCAGAGTTCCGAGAAAGTCTATCGTCAGGGCTGAGGAGGAGTCCCTGAACAAAGGAGCCCCCCACAAGCAGAAACGGACCAGCTCCAAAATCCCCGTGAGGCTCCATCATTACCGGGAGCGGCCCAAGGAAGCAAAGGTACAGAAGCAAGACGCTCTCAGCCAACCAGGCTCCTGCAGCCCATCTCCACAGGTGCCACCCCACGTGTAAGTGCCAGGAAGGACTTTTATGTCGTGGGAGCGTTGCCCTAGAGAGGGATAGAGGGCGATGAGGTGACTGAAAGAGGTCGGCCAAGTATGAAGAGTCTTGCCTGTCGCACTAAGGGTCGTGCACTATCGTCAGGGTGTGTGAGAAAATAGGGTTCTGGGTGCAGATTCATTTCAGAAACCCGGATAACCCAAAAGACAAAGGCAATCTGAAACCAGATACCCTAAAATAACAAATAAGGCCCACGTTCTGTTCAACAGACAGATTTGCCTTCGCTTCTGGAACACAATTTTGAAGATTCCCTTCTTGGAGATACACAATGCGGTGAATGTATGAAAGACTCTGGATAACCTTACAGTAAAGAAACCTGTTTAACTTTGCCCCACACAGTATTTTCCAAGCCTCTCTAACAAGACAACTGCCGGAATGAGGGTCCCCTGGAATGTATTTTGGCAATGTTGTCCTGTAGACCACGCGATCCCAGCTAGGTTCCTGATTAAGGGCACACCTGAAGCTTGGCCTCTCTGACGCAAAGGTCTAGATGTAAGGGGAAAGTCAGGGATGGCTGCAAAGCCCCAGCATTAAAAGTAAGAGGTGAAACATGTGAGCGGGTACTTGTTTTAGTGTTCTTGGGCTGCGGTGACAAAGCGTCACAAATCGGGCGGGCTACGGGTGGCCTAGAACAACAGAATTATACTTCCCACAGTTCTGGAGGATGAAAGTCTGAGCAGGCGTTGGTTTTTTCCCAAGGGCTCTGAGCGAAGGACCGTTCCGGGTCCCTCTCCTTGCCTTATGGATGGCTGTCTTTTCCTTGTGTCCCCCCACGGTCTTTCTTGTGTCTGTATCCTAACCTCCCTTTCTCGCAAGGACTCCAGGCAGATTGGATTGGAGCCCATCCTAACAGCCTCATTTCCCCTTAATTAACTCTATAAGGACATTTCCTCCAGGTACAGCTATTAGTTAAGTCTGGGGGGGAGTCGAAAGAAAATAACGCAGGTTCTCAGCTGCCGGGGGTGGTTGGAGTCCAACCTTCGCATTGTTCAAGGGTCAACTGTATGGGAGTTAGGATTTCCACGTGTAGATTTTGAAGGGACATAATCCAGCCCATGACAGTGTGGCAGACGTCATCACAGCCCAGGAACATCGGGTTCTGCTCTCTCCTGGACCTCTGTCACACGGCAGCCCCCTGCGGTTTGGAAAACGTGACTTGTTCCGACCACCGGGATGTAAGGAGGAGTGTGTCATGTGAAGGCTGGGCCCTGAGACGCCCAGCTCAACCCATTCCAGAGAAAATCCGGCAGCCATGTGCCGAGGAGGTGGCCTCACAGGATGAGGGGATCTCCCTCGACCAGAGTGGTTCAGTGACAATGGGGAATAAACACTGTGCCAACGCGCACTAGATGCGTTACAGAAGGGAGATGTAGATCTTGTCTGTATGGAACTGATGGAAGTTTGGGATTAACTTTAGGCCTCGGCATGGTGTAGGCTAGTCTTACTAAACAGTGGGAATGGAGAAAGGTTCACTGAGGAAACCTGGCTGAGGAGGTGATTTTGTGAACAATTTAATTCATTTGTTGGAAAAAAAAAAAGGATGTGAAACCTGTGATATTTTGGAATATGTTGACTGAGTGGCAATGTCATCACAGAGGCTAAAGATGACACAGCTCGAGAAGGGATTCTGCTTTGGCCTCGTCATGCGTAGGGGCTCCTGGTGGTCATGCCCAGTCCACAAGTAAATCTTCAGGTCTGGAATTTGAGAGTGAGGTCTAAACCAGAAGCAACAACATCGGTAGCCATCTACCTTTGAGGTAAGTGGATGGGAGTTGACTGGACCACCCAGAAGAGGTTGTGGAGTGAGGAAGATAGAGCCAATGGCACCTGGGAAGGTGGGCAACTCTAGCTCTGCCCGGGGGATGCAGGAAGACAACACAGGGGTGGGTCTGAAGGAGGTCATCGCATGACTGTCACCTTCTTGGGAGAATCTGAGTGGCGGGTAGAAATGAGATTTTTTTTCATGGCTGTATTCCTGGTGCCAAGTACAGAGGTTGCACATAGTAGGTCCTCTAAAAATACACATCCACTTGTTTAGTGTATGAACCAGAAGAAAGCAGAATTTTGGAAGGCATGTCAGGAGACATTTGGGAACCATGGGACAGTCGTCTGTGTCAGGCCCTGCACACAGTCAGGTAGGACGAGGCTGGGAAGAGGCCTTTACCACCAGCAGATGTGGGACATCGTCACCAGCAACCTTTGAGAAACCAATTTCAAAACTTCATTCCAGACACAGACCATGCTTAACGTGCTGGAGGTGGCAACAAAAAGGTTCAGAAGTGCAGACTGGCTTTGTTGGCTATTCTTTAAAGAAGTTTTGCTGTATAAAGAAAGGAGACCAATCAAATTTAAGAACCCATGCTTTGGCGGGGGGGTGGGGTGCCTGGGTGGTTCCGTCGGTTAAGCATCCAACTCCTTATTTCAGTTCAGGTCATGACCTCACTGTTGGTGAGTTCGAGCCCTGCATCAGGCTCTGCACTGATAGTGTGGAGTCTGCTTGGGATTCTCTCTCCATCTCTCACTCTGTCCCTCCCCCAGTTGCTCTCTCTCTTTCTCTCAAAATAAATAAATCAAAATTAAAAAAAAATAAAGAACCCACGCTTTTGGATGGAGGGACCTAAGGCATGTCTATTGACAACAGAAAAGGAACCTACGTAGAAGGACCAGGTACAGAACAGAGTGGGGAAGCGATTCACGCGACAAGCATAGAGGACGCAGGAGGAGTGTCCCAGAGAACAAGTTGACCTGGTAGACTTAAAAGTAACGTAGACAATTCTTTGAGAGAACGGTCGAGAAATACGTATGCCTGAAGGTCAAAGGTACCACAGAAAGGGAGCTCATGTCTGGTGATCTTGCAAGAAAATAGGAGGTGACATTAAGTGAAGAAAGAGGACAGGGAATGTGACTTAGTTGCCATGAAAAATAAAATCAGAGGCCAACCTAGGACTGAAAAGTGTGTATTTCACAACAGCACTTAGAACTGCTGAGATTTTTTAAAATGTTGCTGTGTGTTCTGAGGGATTTGCTAAAATCCTTTGAAACTGATTCAGATATTTTTTAATGCTTTCAGCTATAGAATCACACTTAAATAAATGCACCATATACTTTCTTCACAAAGCCATATTTTCGGGCGGTCAACATTACAAACCTACAAAAGGATCAACCAAAGGATTTAGGAGGTGTTATGTCGTCCCGGAAGTTCTTTATCACAGAATTTTCCCCCCAAAAAGTGCAAAATATGTCCAAACAGAGATCAGTCATCTTGTTCTCTCGACTTGGCTTAAACTTTGCCTTCCATTCTCACTGCATAATCTCATTCAATACTGTGATCCTAGATACATCTCTGCATCTTTCTCCACCTGTTTACTTCTGGGCCACCCCTCTGCAGGAAGGGGCAGAGAAGAAGGAAAAACAGATTGCTCACTCCCATCCTCTCTCTCCACATCCTGATACCTGTTGATTCATCGAGGCATGTATCAGGGGTCACCTGCCCAGTGATGCCTCCCCTGAGCACCAATTCAGAAATGGCCGGACCTGCCTTTGCCTTGGGTGATTTGAACATCTGCCTCTAACCCCAATTTGTAAATCCTTTGAGGATGGAAAGCACATCTTAGTCCATCTCTGAAATACCAAGAGCTTACAAAGCACGGTGCATTCGTTATACGCTCACGAATATTGGCACAAACGAATGCGCCGATGATCTTGTAACTTTGGCTTTTGACCTACTACTGCAAACACAGCAGGCAACAGATGAAGACATCAACCAATAATATGAAAGCTAAGCTCCTCTGATCTCACACTTCTGCTCCTTCTTCTGTATAAAGACTTCCCCCAAAGCTCATCATTCCCACATGGTTGTTGGCATCGCTTGTGCATAGTTGAGTCTCGGACCCACACACCTTTACCTAGCTTCTTGGCGTCCCCCAGGCCTTCACTACACCCCGGGCCCACCAGCACCTGACTCTGGGGATATACCAAAAGGACTCATTTTCCTCCTCTAAGCTTCTTTCTTTTATGCCAGTGGTACCACCCATCCATTTCCTTGCTGTGCACAGGCCCTGTGTCAGGCCTGCTCCCAGTCTTACGGCAGTGTTGGCAATGTTCTAATCATTACCAGGCGACCACGGAAGCCCTTGAACTTAACCGTCAAGATTTTCAAGCAGAGAAGTGGAAGGAGAAAGGATGGAAAACACATATGCACTAACTCATTTTGAAAGTGAAGCCTGGTGTCCTAGAGCAGAAAGAGTCTGGGGCAGACTGTCAGGTCAGCTCTACCCTAATTAACTGTGTGACCACTACCAGTTGTTGGAGGTTGAATTGTGTATTGCAAAGAGATACGTTCAAGTCCTAACCCCAGTACCTGTGAATGTGTCGTTATTTGGATACAGAGTCTGTGCAAGTGGAATCAAGTTAAGGTGAAGTCATCCCAGAGTAGGGTGGACCCGGATCCAATATGGCTGGTGTCTTTACAAGAAGAGATTAGGACACATAGATACACAGAGGGAAAACAACCATGTGATGACAGAGGCAGAGAATGGAGTGGTACAGCCAGAAACCAAGGAATGACAAGGATTGCCAGCAACCGCCACACGTTAGGAGGAGAGGAAGACCTTGACTGACACTTTGATTTTACTTCTAGCCTCCAAGACTGTGAGCAAATTAATTTCTCTGGTCTGAAGTCCCCCAGCTGTGTACTTTGTTACAGCAGCCTGAGAAAACGAACACATCATCCTGCCTATCATAAAGCCCAGGATTTATAGAGTTGACAGCCTGCTTTCATATAGCCTCATTTGATCCTGTTGACGCCCAGACAGGGTGGGAATTATTATTATTATTATTACCCAGAGAGGGAGGATAACGAGAGTCATGAAGGTTACAGCTCTCCTCCAACACCACGTGAATGGTAAGAGGAGCAGGTGCATCAGAACCCAGGTGCTCCAATTCCCAGACTGGATCATCTGCCTCTGTGAAGCAGTCTAGTTCTATTTCCCCACCGGAAGTCAAGTGGACTCAGTGAAGTGCTCAGGCCCCACTCTAGAATCAGAAATGTTAGGGGAGCCCAGCAGTCCACGCACTATCGAGCCCAATAAGAGACACCGAATTACGCTTGGGGCTGAGAACCACCATGCTAGGGGGACCCAGAGCAACAAGCCGCACCTGTAGGCCTGAGAAGACCCCCCTCCCCCGTGAAAAAACACAACTCAGATGGGATTCTGAAAGCATAAGTGGAAGGTCAAATATCAAAGAAACGGACGAAGAACATTTAGGTAAAGGAAACCTCGCGGCAAATGGCGAAAGCACGGTGCATTCTGGGAATCCCAACGGCTCAGTAGAACTTCAGAGCCAAAGCAGACCATGAGCAAAAATGGGGGCAGGATTCGGAGGTGCGTGGAGACCCCACCTCACCTTGTGGCTCCGTTTTGTCCATTGCTTTTAAATGCATCCTTCAGAAGGTTCATAGGAACTCTCTGACTGGGGGGAAGCTTCTTCTGCTTCATAATTAGAAAAATAAGTGTTTGAGTTAGAAACATTCCTATCGTGAGGATATAATGGGATGATGGACATATGGGAAAAATTTACTAGGAAACGAATTTGGACCGGGAATCACAGTGTATTAATTCGCAATTTAATAGTTGCACTATTCTCTACTCAGACTGTGAGATAATAGGAAATGTACAATATTGGTCTCTGCCCCCAGTTTCTGGGCGCATTATGGAATTTACAAGTTCCGTTAAACCCTTGTAATTTGTAAGTGATAAGAACACTAGGAGCATCTTTGGCGCTAATATTTGGTCTTTGACCTCAGTTCCTACCACAGAGTTCCCAAATCCCTTGGCATTTCCTAGGCGATAAGAGTGTCTTTTGTTCCCATGACTCTGGGTGGGCCCCTGGATGGGAGGTGGTCACCAGAAAGATCAAGCCGTGGTTAAAACCCAGGAACGTTCAGTCGAAGCTCCCGTTCTCCAGAGAAGGAAGAAGAGCTGGAAATGCGATTAATGATCCACCCACCAAGTCTATGAGATGAAGCTTCCATAAAAATCACAAAAGTGTGGGGTTCGAAAGTCTCTGGGTTGGTGAGCATGTGGGAGTGCTAGGACAGTGGTGCCCTGGAGGGCACTGAAGCTCTGCACCCCTTCGTGCATCCTTTGCCAACATAGCTCTTATAACCTGGGTGTTCATCTGTAGCCTTTACCGCATCCTTTAATAAACTAGCAAATGCAAGTAAGGGTTTCCCTGACTTTTGTGAGCTGTTTGAGCAAATGATCAAATCCAAAGGGTAGGAGGTCATTGGAAGTCACCTCTAATTTGTAGCCAAGTCAGACAGAAGTTGTGGGTAACTGGCTTTGGCTATTTGCAAATGACATCCGAAGGGGGGACCGTCTCATGGGACTGAGACGGTGTGACCTATGGGATCTGCTACGATCTCCAAGCAGATAGTGTAAGAATTGATAGGACACTCAGGTGATGTTTGCAAGGAGCTGTTTGTTGTGGGGAAAGCCCCACATATCTGGTGTCAGTAGTATGAGGGTGGTAATGTGACAGTAAGAGAGGGGAGGAAGACTCACGTTTTTCCTATACCAGATGTGACACACCTACATACTGACTACAAGGAACTACGGAAAACACGAATTACATATCTCACTAAAGGTTTGCTTTGCAATCAGAACTGATTTCTGTCTAATGAACTACTCTGAGGAGCAGACTGATACTAAATGCATAAGCTACGGTTTTGAAAGGCATGGTTTTATTCACAGATAATCTGAAGTCTTGCAAGTAAGCAATGATGCTATGAGTTCTGATTTATTTTTCCAGGATGTAAGAAAACACGTATCGGGTGGCTCAGTGGGTTGACCATCTGACCCTTGATTTCAGCTCTCCCTTTTCCTCTGCGCCTCCCCTGCTCATGTGTGTGCCCGCATACAAGTTCTCCCTCTCTCAAAATAATAATAATAATAATAATACATATGTCATCTAAGAACCCAAATTTTCAGCTCTTCTTTGGGATGAGTGAACGTCTGTGTCCCCCAAAATTCATAAATTGAAGATCTAATCCCCAATGTGATGGTATTCGGGGTGGAGTCTTTAGGAGGTAAGTTGAGATGAGGTCCTGAGGGTAGAAAGCTAATGAGTGGAATTAGTGCCCTTATAAGAGGAGACTGAGAAAAATGATCTCTCTCTGCCATGTGAGGATAAAACCTTTTTTCAAACCAGGAAGTGGGTCCTCACCAGGCCCCAAATTGACCAGTACCTTAATCCTAGGCTTTCCGGCTTCAGACAGTGAGAAATAGATGTTTAATGTGGAAGCCACCCAGGTTATGGTATTTGTTTAGCAGTTAAAGCTAGCTAAGACAAACTCTTTATTTTTTAAGTTTATTTATTTTGAGGGGGAGAGAAAAAGAGAGAGCGTGTGAGTCCAGGAGGGCCAGAGGGAGAGGGACAGAAAAACAATCTCAAGCAGGCTCCGCACTGACAATGCAGGCTTTGAACTCACAAACCATAAGATCATGACCTGAGCAGCAATCAAGAGTCAGACCCTTCACTGACTGAACCACTCGGCACACCCCCCTTCAAAAAATAATTGCATGAATTGGTTTACTACCTTGTAATGTTACTTGGATTTCTTCTCTCAAGTGTGCTGACAACAAAGTATCGGATTTCCTAAAATTCTAAAATTGCACCAAACCCTGTCAACATCTTCATGGTCTCAGATTAGAGATTAGAGAAAAGGGCAGCTTCATCACCTACTCTGTGCCCCTTGGACCAAGGAGGATCTGCTGGAGAGAGAATTAGAAAGTGACCGAGTTGATGGGATTTTAGGAATTCTGACTTACTATCGAGAGACTTGAACGAAGAAATCCAGACGTTATCAAAATAGAGCACAAACAATTTTCAATGCAAGAAGTTTTGTGTATACACTGTTATATTATAACACCATTATATTCTAAAGTACAGTTCATAAGAAAGGACTAAATTTGGCCAGCATGTCAAATACTGGGACGCACCCGTCCATGTCATTTTCCTTCTTTCTCTCTCGAAAATGATGTTTCAGGGCTAGGCCTAGCTGAGCGTCACTATTTCTGGAAGGGTAACTGACATTGCCTCATTACTCTTCGTCATTCTCAAGCCAAAATATTTCAAAGATCTCAGCAGGTGTAATCAATCTTCACATCTATTCTTCAGCATTGGTGAGTGCCATGTAAGCCACTGAAATATCACCGGCTACCTGTTTAATTAAAACTGTAAGCATCTTGGTGGAATTATTTTAATACTTTCTTTAGCTTAGAAGTCCTTTTGGAGGGTGGATGCCGAAATGGCTTCTTAGGTCTGCCATTCCACAGTACCTCAGACAAGGTGGATTAAACAACAAAAATTTATTCGCTCACAATTCTGGAGGCTAGAAATCAGAGGTCAAGATGTCCGCCGAGTTGGTTTCTTCTGAGGCCAATCTCCCCGGCTTGAAGATGGCTCCCTTCTCCCTGTGTCTTTTTGCATGATCTTTATCTGTACATATCTGTGGCCTCGTTCCTTTTCTTAAAAGGACACAAGTCATGATGGATTGGGGTCCATCCTAATGATTTCAACTTAACTACCTCTTCAAAGACCCTAGCTTCAAGTATAATCACATTCTGAGGGGGCTTAGGACTTCAACATGGACTTGGGGGATGTGGGATACAGTTCAGCCATCATAACACATGCGGGATGGTGAATGAGCAATGGGACTAAAACTCAAAGCTCTGGGTTCCGATTTCAGCTCAGACACTTACCAGTGGTAGTAGCTTGGACAGGTCCCTCAGCCTCCCAGGGTTTTGGCTTCCTTGTATGCCTTACGTTGGTGCTCCTCCCGAGGTCATCATGACTTCCTCCAGAGAAGACGCGAGGGGGCAAACCATTTTATAAGGCATGTTTCTAGGGCTTGCCCCCGGCCTCCTGGCCTTGAGAATCTGGCTGGTTAGCACTCTCCGAAACAGCTGTATTAGTTGGGCTCAAAGAGACCAGGAGATGCCCTGGGGCACTGGAGGGAGAGCTGAGCACATCTGCTTATGGTCAGGCTCCATTTGGAGTCAAAATGACCACAAGCAGGACATCTGTATGCTAAAGTCAGAACAAAGGAGTATTTGCAGGATCCTGCTGGAATGTTCCTCACCTCTGATTGCTTGATGCACTCTTAGTCATTACATGGACACTTCTGCTAAGGGAAAAAAATTATGTCCTCTAGCTACAACAAGTCCAGGGAATAGTGCCAGAAAACGGTGGCAAATTCTGTATCCAGCCCCCTTTCCTATTTTATAGGAAATTTAAGTTAATTAAAATTAAATAAAATGGAGGGGCTCCTGGGTGGCTCAGTCGGTTGAGCGTCGACTTCGGCTCTGGTCGTGATCTTGCGGTTCGTGGGTTCAAGCCCCACGTCAGGCTCTGTGCTGACAGCTCAGAGCCTGGAGCCTGCTTCGGATTCTGTGTCTCCCTCTCTTTGTCCCACCCATGCTCATGTTCTGTCTCTCTCTGTCTCAAAAATAAACATTAAAAAAATTTGTTTAATTAAATAAAATGTAAAAGTCAGTTCTTCAGTCACATTAGCTACATATCAAGTACTTAATGACCCTATGTAGCTAGTGGTTACCATATTGGACAGTGCAGATACAGAACATTTCTATCATATCGGAAGATTCTGTTGGTTCTATATTTTACTTCCTCAAGACACACGATTATCACTCATGTATTAGGTTATTGTACAGATAATATTAACATCATAATAATATAACACAACATCAATAATAACAATAATAATAGTCTGTATTTCTATAGTACTTGGAAGCACTTCATATATGTAATTCATTTAATTATTACAACAGGCTTAATTCATGTAATGCATTAAAGGATGGATGGATAGCAGATGGCTTCAAGCAGTCTCAGAGAGGTGAGGTAAAAGACAGAAATAGGAAAAATGGAGGGGCATCTGGGTGGGTCAGTCAGTTAAACATCCGACTTTGGCTCAGGTCATGATCTCACAGTTCCGGAGTTCAAGCCCCACGTCGGGCTCTGTGCTGACAGCTCAAAGCCTGGAGCCTGCTTTGGATTCTGTGTCTCCCTCTCTCTCTCTGCCCCTCCCCAGCTCACACTCTGTCTCTCAAAAATAAATAGACATTTAAAAAAAAAGAAAGATGAAAAATGGAACCCAAGTAATGATATTCTAATCTGATATTTGCTACTAGGAAACATGAATTTGGTTTTGTTTTATGTTTCTTTAAATGTATAAGATGAGTGTCTTTTAGGTAATTCACTTTACCAAAACCACAGAAAAAAAGAAAAATAGTCTTAGATGATGAAGCAACACAGATTTATGTGGCAGCAAGGAAACATTTATACTTACGAAACACATTAAGGGTAATGCAACATAATTAGCGGGGTTAATAGTACTGAAGGTGATTTCTATGGTAACTCAGTACATCAATTCTGTGCACATTATTCATTCCAGAGATCGGTTTTCAAGCTACCGACTCATAGCTTGTAAAAATTAAAATATCCATTAAGTAACTCAATTACCTCTGCTCTTTAATCGGTGGCCAGGTTTCCATGAAGGATGGATGTTCAGTTTATTCCTATTGATGATTTGTCTGTTGACCCTCCTAAGAGCTTCAGATCGCACTCGTGACAAGCCCCTTTCCAAAAGGAATATACATTTCATAATAATAATAATTACGGATATTATGTTTTCTCTGATCAGTCTGCAGGAAATGAACTGCTCACCTTTGGAATCAATAGCCATTTAATGCATCAGAAAAGCAATTAGCTAAATTGCAACCTAATATCCTACAACCTACTCATCCACCTCTAAAAGGTAGATAATTTATTCCCTATTGACTAGTGAAATGAGCCCTAAGGTTAGTGCTAGGTATTATTTACAGAGAGAAGTTCTTCAGTTTCCCAGCAGTCAAATACAACCCGTACCCTGTAGTACCAAAGGTAATATTTCAAATTAAAGGAGACCCCACCTTCCCAAAGTGCCCAACATCCCCTTCCCAACACAACCACTTTTAGAACAACTTGGGCTCGAATGGTTCGCACTTTTTGACCTTGAACAAGTCATCTCGCTTCTCTGAGCCTCTGCTCTTATCAATAGAATAATCTTACAAGGCTATTGTGTGTTAATAGAATAATATGAGCCAAGGCCACCATGTACAGGTTATCAATGCATATTACCTTGGCTAATAAAGCCAAATGGGATTACATTTGTGATTACAGACAGATGTTCCTTCATAGAAGCTACGCCATTCTACCGTTGAGTTTCGCTGATGTGGTTTCCTGGGTTCTAATTCCTACGCAAAGCACAAAAATGAAGCCTTCTGGCATCATGTGGTTCTAGAAGGACCCACTGAAGCTCCTCATTTTGTATTGAGTCTACTTCCACCCACACAGTTCCCCTCCAGGGGCACATAAATACTAAGCCAGCTGAGAAACGTAGACGATGAAACGAGTCCGGAAAGGACAGAACAGAGTCCGTTCTGCTCTACCTCCCTGCAGAGTTTAACATTTGGGTCACTCTCCTTAGTGTGCTCTTCTCCCTTAGCCTGGCCCAGTGTTATTTGCCTCTTCCTATCTTTCTGCCTGAAGCTATTCTGTTTGGGTAGTCTTTAATATCCAGTCCGGGTGCTCTGTTCTTATCACAGTTGATAAGAAACTATGCTGTGTGTGTCTTCATCCATTCTGAAAATATGTATCAAGCAGCTGCTTTGGGCCAGACTGTGAGCAGATGTGGGTCCTGCCCTCCAGAAGCTCCCAGTCGGAAGGAAAACCATTCTGGGTGCGCAGATAAACAACGAATACAGAGCGTGCCAGGACCACCTCTAGCCAAGGGCTTCCTCCATCCACAAAGGGAATTAAACTGGATAAAGCTGATCACGGACCACCTTCATAACTCATCCCGCTTGCTCTCAGCCAGCTCCGCTACTCTGTTCTGTGCTCCATGACGCTCCCCCCCTTTTCGCCCCCAACTTGTTGCAGGAGGTTGAAGAGGCCTCTCTCAGCTTTAATTATCAGCCTGCGGCCACCCTGCCTGCTATGCCTTCAGAGCCTGTGCTTCCGCCCATCAGAGTCCAGACCCCTCCTCTCGACCTTTCCCACAGCCCCTCACCCTCTTCCCCCTTCCTCTAGGTCAGAGGTTCTCAAAGCGTGGTCCACAAATGCTCAGGAGACCCTTCCAGGAGTGTGCAAGTTCAAAACTGTTCTCATAATAATACTTAGACATCTCCCATTGCGTGGACAGTAGTACTTACCCATCGATGGGTAAACTTTTACCCATTGATGGGAAAAAGCTGCCGTGCTTTGCAGGAATCAAGGCGTGGCACCGAGCTGTGCCAGTGTTCGTGCAATTCATCACCATGGTTTCCTTTAAAAAGCCAGTTTGGGGGCACGTTGGTGGCTCAATCAGTTAAGCATCCCACTCGGGCTCAGGCCATGATCTCATAGTTCATGAGTTCAAGCCCCGCATGAGGCTCTTTGCTGTCAGCACAGAGCCTGCTCGGGATCCTCTGTTCCCCTCTCTCTCTGCCCCTCCCCTGCTCATGGCGCTCCCTCTCTCTCTCTCAAAAATAGATAAACCTGGGGCGCCTGGGTGGCGCAGTCGGTTAAGCGTCCGACTTCAGCCAGGTCACGATCTCGCGGTCTGTGAGTTCGAACCCCGCGTCAGGCTCTGGGCTGACGGCTCAGAGCCTGGAGCCTGTTTCCGATTCTGTGTCTCCCTCTCTCTCTGCCCCTCCCCCGTTCATGCTCTGTCTCTCTCTGTCCCAAAAAAAAATAAATAAACGTTGAAAAAAAAATTTTTTTTAAATAGATAAACCTTTAAAAATAAAATAGAATTTTAGAAGTTCCCAATACTTAAAGATTTTTTTCATCATGAAGTCAGTAGCAATACTAACAAATATAAGTTCTGACATCGTATATGAAACGGAAGATCTGCAGAACACGAAGAACCAATATTTTCCGAATTACCAGTGCCTGACAGTACGAGAGCAGAGTGGGGTAAAGTTCCATCCAAGGCGAGAGCTCGCCCGGTGCATCTGAGTGCCCAGAGTACCCCAGGTTTGCCCACCAGGTTTCGGCCTTTATCCTGCAACTAACCCTTCAGAAACGGGGCTAATTAGCTTGGTGATCATTTCACAGCGTATACATATACTAAATCTTCATGTCTTACACTTTAAATACCTACACTTTGAATGTGTCAATTATACCTCAGTAAAGCTGGAGAGGGTGGGGACTACGACTTTCTGAATTTGGTACATCAAAGAATATCCACGATTATCCGAAAAGGCTATTAACCTAGCCTTCCCTGGCCCAACCAACCACACGTGTGAGACTGAGTCTTCTTTACGTACCGTAGCAGATTAAATGCAAAAACAGGCATGCTAACTCAGCTACCTTTCCATCAAGGCAGACGCTAAAGAAATTAGTGAGTCACACAATACTACCCTTCTCACTGAATTTTCTTCATTTGGGAAGTTATAGTTTCCTGGGTCCTATAAATATTATTGTCATTTTTAAGTGAATTTAATAAATATGTATTTTAAACTTTCTCAGGTTTAATTACTGACATGGAAAATACAAATAGAGATAACTCACGTAAATAAAAGCTCTTTCGGCCTCCACAATTTTTAGGAACATGAATGCAGGCTCATCCTACCCATGAGAGGTGGACACAAGCTTTGGGGAACCCAAAAGGCACTGAAGTCTCACAGGGATTGGGGAAGGCTTCATAAAGGAGGACTTTTAGGAGCTGTCGTTTGGAGACTAGGAAAAAGTTTCTTTGTGTCCTCCTTAGATGGTAAGCTCTCTAAAGGGGTACAATGCAAGTGGAGTAATGCAGTGGAGGAATTCTAAACCAGGAATCAGAAAACAGAGGATATTGCTGTTCCGTAATATAGAGCTATTGATTGATCATCCGTGCGGCTCAGCCTCCTGACTTATAAAAGGCAGATATTATATTAGGACCACCTCTAAGGTCCCTTTTACATACATGTTATACTAGTCTGTTTTTGATGATGAAGCACTGTTTTCAATCTACAGAAACTTACAAGGAATTCCCAAAAATATTTGAAAAACAGCCCATTATATTGAGAGTCACTAAAAGTCATATTTTCAGAGATTTTTTAGGGATAGAAACAATGTTTATAATATGATATTAATGGAAAATTATATACAAAGTTGTATGCATACTATGATCGTAAATTTATTAGAAGAAATATGTGTATACATATCTTTACAAATAGTTATCTCATGGCGACAGGATTACTGAATATTGATATCTTCTTTGTACTTTCTATTTTCTGAGCATAATCAGGAAGGGTTTTTTTTATATCTTAGAATTGCTTATTTCTTATAATAGCACTGTAAAAAAAAAAGAAGCTATCATTTTTAATCTATAAGTGAGCATGTATGAAGCAAACCAAAAAAAAAAAATGCCCATTTTTCTAGAAGTTAGAAATAAAAGTCCAGCTCTCTTACCATTAAAACCACTAAGGTTGGGGTGCCTGGGTGGCGCAGTCGGTTAAGCGTCCGGCTTCAGCCAGGTCACGATCTCGCGGTCCGGGAGTTCGAGCCCCGCGTCAGGCTCTGGGCTGATGGCTCGGAGCCTGGAGCCTGTTTCCGATTCTGTGTCTCCCTCTCTCTCTGCCTCTCCCCCGTTCATGTTCTGTCTCTCTCTGTCCCAAAAATAAATAAAAACGTTGAAAAAAAATTTTTTTTAAAAAAATAAAATAAAACCACTAAGGTATATCACCTTTTTCTGATTGCTTTATTCTCTGAGCCCTAGACATCAGGATTCACACATCCTTGCTTGATCAAGTTCTGGAAACGTGGCCCAGCTTGTAGCAAATCTTGGTAATGGTCCCACACTATCCATTCTCCCTTCCTGGGCACAAAGCCGTCAAAACAGGGACTACATTTCCCAGCCTTACTTGCAGGTGGGTGTGGCCATGTGACTCATGCTTAACAAACGGAAGCCTTGTGCTACTTCTGCCTCATTTCAGGAAGCTGCTTATGTCCCCTTCCTCTTTCCCACTTTTGACTGACTAGAAAATGGCAACCAACTAATGCCAAGAAACCTACCTGCGCCCTGAGATGATATCTACCTGTTGAGAAAGCAGAGCCAACTGAGGAGCCCGGCCACCAAGATAACCTCATGAAGCAACCCCGCTTAATTTGCCCAGGGCTTTCTGGCCAGGTCTGGACTGTTATGTAAAAGAGAAATAGACTTGTAGCCTGGCAAAGCAACTCCCTTATGTGTCTTTTTGTGCCAAAACTAATGTATAGCTGAAGACTGTTTCTTGATAGCTACATATTGCCTCTGCCATATTCACAAGTTCGACTCAGACTGTCGAGGGCTAATTCATCATCAAGAAGCAAAATCAATGAGCAGTATGACCCTATCTCAAAGCCATGAGAGGCTGTAGTTCAAAGTTCTCCAACTTCGTAGTTCAAAGTTGGGAGTGTCGTCAAGGAACTGAGCCTACTAACTCTACCATAAATACACATTTCTTTTTTTCCCACGGATACTTCTAGACTTCTTTGGGGCGTCTTTTTGCCAGATTGTTTTCCAAACGCTTCAGGGAATGTGAAATGTGAGTGAGATATTATTAGTAGTCCTTAGAGTGTATTATGATGAAGATACCCATAATTTTTTTTTTATCCATTTCTAAAACTCCAAATCTGGGGCTTTAATTTAAGGAAGCACCTAATTTTTAAAACGAAAAAGTGTTGGGAAACCCGGGTGGCTCAGTCAATTAAGCATCTGGCTCTTAATTTCGGCTCAGGTCATGATTTCAGGGTCATGGGATTGAGCCCGCATCCAACTCTGCACTGACAGCAAGGATCCTGCTTGAGACTCCCCCTGCCCGACTCTCTCTCTCTGCTCACACTCTTTCTCTCTCTCTAAAAAACTAAAAACTAAAACATAAAACGGAAACAGCATTATACAGAAACTATACATTATTTTAATATTTTTAACAAAGAAAAGTACAAACATTTAAATCTCCAGAAATTGATGATGGTTAAGTAAATCATGGTACCGCCTCTCTACGGTGTTTTATCAATATGTCGGGAATTAAATGATTAACATTAAAGGAAAATAAAATGATACACCTAACACAAGGTAAGTCAGGAAAACTGAATAAAAATTTTATTTTTACTATGACTTTAACTATGAAAAATAACACATACCCATTAGGACAAGAAGTAAAGAAACAGAAAACTGAGGGATTATGGATTATAGGGCTGATACTCTGGATGATGCTGTTTTCTCTTTTTTAACTGTGTGCCCCTGTTGCTTTAGGTCTACGTGAGCAATAAATAATTGCCCATTTAAATTTTTTTTTACATTTCTCTTCCAAATTTATGAGAACATATGCTCACTGAAGAATACGATGCCTTTTAGCCGCACATCACCACTCTTCCCAATGTCCCCAGCCTGCGTAGCCAATATGCAGCCAAATAAGAACGCGTCCATGGTTTTCTCCATGTTCAAGCAATGCATGCCTAGAGTCATATTGTAGGGACGCTATTTTGTTGAAAGTTATTTTTAGGGGCGCCTGGGTGGCGCAGTCGGTTAAGCGTCCGACTTCAGCCAGGTCACGATCTCGCGGTCCGTGAGTTCGAGCCCCGCGTCGGGCTCTGGGCTGATGGCTGGGAGCCTGGAGCCTGTTTCCGATTCTGTGTCTCCCTCTCTCTCTGCCCCTCCCCCGTTCATGCTCTGTCTCTCTCTGTCCCAAAAGAAATAAATGTTGAAAAAAAAATTAAAAAAAAGAAAGTTATTTTTAGAAAGCAAGAAAGTGAGAGAGAAAGAGAGAAAGAGAAAAAGAAAGAAAGAAAGAAAGAAGGAAGGAAGAAGGAAAGAAAGAAAAGTGTATGGTATTAGATGGATTACCTGCTATGCGTGCATCATTTAATAGCACATCCTTGATATCTCTTTAAATCAGTCTTTTCTTTTAATGACTGTAAAGAAATACATTTAGCATTTTAAAACAGACATAAAACAGAAGGCATTGCCTTCCAATTGCTCTTTGTGCCCCTCACCCCACCACCAGCATTTTGAGTGAAATGTCACAAAGGTACGTACACAGCTCTCTTGACCCGCCTGTGAACTTGGCAGAAATCACATCACTAGCTTCAATGCAGTCTGAGGGTCCGCGTAACTAAGGAGAACTATTCGGCCCGCATATTGCAGGACTAAGGCCAGCTTTTTCCTCGGCAGACCCAGGAGAGGCTCCAACAACAATGTCCTCCCATACCAACACCTGCCCTGTGCTCTAATAGTTCGGCAGTGATGCAGGATCTTTGCTATTGTTTCCATCTCTAGAATGTCTGCAGCACCTGATAGAGTTGGGGAGAGCTTTCAGGGCATCGGTAACTCATTTTTCTTTTCTTCTTCCTGTTCGAAATACGGGTCTTTGGGGACTCTGAGATGACGGTCCTTCAATCAAAATCAAATAATTCACAAATTCGACGTTGCCAGCGGGTGATATGAGGTTAACCAAAGAAAAATTGTCAGATTCGGCTGATGGCTTAAACAATTGAATTAAAAACTGAATTAAACTTGGCTATCTCAAATTCTGAACTTGCTTTATGAAATGATTCAGAAGATCTCTCAGATTTCATTTACTGAGTACTTTTGTCTTCCCACATCACCTCGTCCAGCAGAATTTATCAAGTCTTCACCTACGCCTTATGCAAACACACAGATATCCTTGAGATTATTTCCTTTGTCAGTAAAATATCTCATCTGGTTATACGCCACTTCTTTTTTTTTCAACATCATTTACTCTTCGGAATTAATAGGATCTGAGTTAATTGAACGGATGGATGTGAAGACAAAAGCCCAGAACACTGGAAAGTAGAATAACCATCTTTCTTATGATTGCACAGTTCATAAACTCAAAGGCTTAATATATCGTATGAAGTCACTCTCCCGAGACCATTATGAATACAGAAAAGGCAAGAGAAATGAGGTACGCATACACCTTCCATTTGTGTAGCTCAGAGGAGCAGAAAAGGTTTTGATTAAAGGCTTTAAACTGGGCACGAAAGACAATACTTTGTAGAGTCACTGATCGAGAGGAAAGCTGGCAGAGCCCACAAAAGATTACAGCACGTCCACACAGTACAAAATCATATGGAGAACTGCCTGGTTCATTTGAGTCATGGAGAACTCCACAGAGGAGAAATCTAAGGTTTTCTTTAATCCACTTGGAAACTTCCTCATCAATTGTTTTGATATCAGAGGCAACCATTATATCTTGGTCCCAAATCTCACTGCCTAATTAATGACCTTCTCTTTGTCCGTGAAGATCAACTAGTGTGTTTCACTTAAACAGGCAGAGAAGTGGAGAATGGCCGAGCAGCCCGGCAAGACTGTTAAAGTTCATTCAGTTGTGCATTAGGGATGAGACACAAGGCTGGTCCCCACTCTGTGCACCGATCGTGTCCTAAGCTGTTCTCGCGAGGCCTTGCTCTCCGACTGGGGACAGGTTTCCCCACTCACATCATGCCGCCCGGTGACTTCCCAGCAGCAGCAATCCCTACTGACTTGAGACACTGAGGATCTGTGGAAATACACCATTTTCATACAATGTCAGAGAGTTAACAGACTCCCTGGAACCCATTCCTGGGTCTTTGGTAAGAATCAAGGCCAGTTGCCAGTGTCATCGGGTGGAATGCAAACCCAAACCCTTGACCTTCATTTATAAAACTACCCTGCTCAGGAAGCACCCCCATGTACCACAATGTTCAGATAAAGTAAGTGCACAAGGAGGGACCTGGAGAAGAAGCAAAGGTAGAAATCAAACGTTGTCGGAGGTCATTTTAGACAAACTCATCCACTCAACAGATGAGGAAACAGAGAGCCAGGAAGTCCAGTGAACTGCGTGGGGTCACAAGTGAGGGATGGGTAGGTAAAGACTGAGGCCCAGGCCTCTGCACCTCTCTCTAGAGACTTCCTCCTGCCACGTGCACAGGAAAAACCATGGGATGATGCTGGCGTGTAGGAAACCAAGAAAGAGCACTTTTTTTTTCTCCTTTGCAGGTCGTAATCCATTGAGAAATGAGGCAACTGGGCAACCAGTAGGTGGAGTTTATAATGACATTTTTATTGTTGTTAAGTCATTTTCAAGATATGGTTCTATACATGTGTCAAAGGATCCTACTCACAGCCCACCCCACCTGAGAAGCTACAAAGCACACATGCGGACCCAGGATTTCGGGAAGAGAGAAGGAAATGAATCCCTGGTGCTTTCCTGTTATTAATGGATTAGCGGTACCCAGTCGAGGTGGAGGGTCAGCTGCCAATCGGGTAACTCATGGCATGACCGGGGAAGAGAGGAAAGGGGACGAGGTAGCAGACCGAGAGTGTTCCTCGAGTAGAGGCCCCTCCACCTGGAAACACACACAGCTGGACGTAGAGTGCATGCGTAGAGCTCTAATTCACAGGGTTGGCGTGCCCTTTATCTTGCCAATACCCAATGGCCACATCCCAGTGAGGCCTACCTCGTCCCACCCGGCTCCATGTGCTGGGCTGCCTAACGTGTGTCTGGGTGGAACCTACCAGATGTAAGCAGGGACAGCATGGGCACGAACCATATCCAGAATCAACAGAGTAGGGTTCACTCCCTAGAGAAACCCTGGGCTTCTAAACCTCAGCAACACTGCTCCCCTGCAGGTCCTAGGGCTCTCCTCATGCCAGAGGTCCATTCTTTGCCGGAGGCCTGGCTCTCACTCAGGCAGGTGCTCCTGTCTGCCCCCCCAACCCCCGCTGCAGGGGTGGTATTCGCTGCCCCAAGGGGAGACAGTCTGAACACCAAGGGCCACTCACGGTCCATCAGAAGACAGATGCTCACCTACAGTTGAGGTCTTAGCCTATTGTGCCTCTGCCATAAAAGTGTGTGTGTGTGTGTGTGTGCGCGCGAGAGAGAGAGAGAGAGGGATGTTATCAATAAGAAGGTCTAGTCAAGATAAATCAGATAGTTTTATATTAGATAATCTTTTGTTTGGCAAATAACTGTATCATAAAAATAAGTAATTTGGAAAGGCAGCCTCTGGTTGGTTTCTACATTGTTCTATTTAAGCCAGTGGAGTTAATACACTGAGAATTAGCACTGAGTTGTGTATTGACTACGTCTTCTTGTTTTCTGTATTCATGATGCTCGAACATCTGGGGCCTTGCTGACCTGGAGGGACTGCCCCTCCCAGGGGCAGACTTTCTAGAGATGGTAAAGTCTTTCCTAGGACAGCACGTGGGGTACACAACTGGATCAAGCCACAGCCCACACTCCCAACCATCCCCTTGATCTCATGCTCCGGGCTACTCTCCTCCTGCCCTAATCGCCCCAGGGCCAGACACCACACAACTAGGGACGCTCTTATGCCCAGAACCCCCTGAAATCAAAACTGAGCTTAGCTTGCTCAGCCTGCTTCCTGCCCACAAAACCGCAATAAAGGCTCCTGCTGGCCCACAGGTCCTCTCTCTGTGTCTGCTCATCCCAAGTCCCTGCCTCCCCCTGCGGCCATGTGTGGAGCGCCATGCCTCCCTGTGTCTAGGGGACTGTGAGGAAAATAAAAATGTCTTCCTTCTGGGGAGCGTGTCCATGTCTACATGTCTTACCAAACCTCATTTTTAAAAACTCCCAGGTGCTGTAGCTTTTAACACAAGTCAAAGGCTCCTCTCTCTCCAAACCAGCCAAGTGGAGGAAACAGGGAGGGAGACAGTGAAAAGGTGAGCCCCAGTATCAGGCCCGACGACACCCCCTGCCACGCTGGCTGGGCTCCAGATGACAGAGCGCCGCACCAGGAATGAGAAGAGGCACAGTGTTAATGAGGCACTGAGTTGTTTGGTCATTAAGATTTTTTAATGATAGAACATCAAGAGAACATGTTTCCAAGATACCTTCCAGAAGCAAAGCCTGTCATTACAAAGTCCTGTCAACAGAGAAAAACGAGAGAGAGAGAGAGAGAGAGAGAGAGAGGTGTTGGGAGAATGATGCTTTACCCATATCTCCATTGTTTGGTTACAACCAATATAAAATTTAGATAAAATTTTATAGTTTCATGGGTAATTTTTTTAATACGTGTTTATTCATTTTTTGAGAGATTGAAAGCATCAAAGGGAAGGGGGCAGATAGAGAGCAGGGCAGAGGAGCCCAAGTGGGCTCTACACTGACAGCAATAAGCCCGATGTGGGATTCAAACTCCCACATCGTGGGAACCATGAGATCATCACCTGAGCTGACGCTGATGCTCACTTGAGTGAGCGACCCAGGTGCCCCTGGGTAAATTTTTACAATGTCTCCAACTTACCTATATGCCTGATTTGCTTTTCTCATGTAGGACTGGTGGCAGAGATGGCTAGCTGTCCACCTTCTACAGGGTAGAGATGTTTCTGGACAGCAACTACATCTTCCATGACTCCCGGCACCCGGGGGCCAAGGGACTGAGTTCATACCTATGGAATATGGGGGAAGTCCTGATGTCACCTCCAGGTGTGCATAAGCCTCCCACATGGTCCTCTTAGGCTCTCCTTTCTTCCCTCTTTGCCCAGTTAGATATCACTGAAAAGCCTGATGAAGGACATTTTGAAGGTTAATACATATCAAAGAGAACCATCCAGTGACTTTTTTGATAGACAGCTTCATCTGCCCAAGGACAAAATAAAAGACAAAGTCTTCATTTCAAAAATTGGCTCATTCACATGTAAGGGTGAAATAATCACCGTGATTACTTGGCTTTCAACTTGACCTGTAACTTCAGGGGTCACAGATATATAAAAGGAAAAGGGTGACAGGACAGGTTTGGCCATGTTTGCGTTGCCAGAGGAACCTTGTAGAATCAGTAAAAAGAGCATTTGTTATTAGACATCTTTGTGCAAGCAAAGCAGGGATTTGGGAGAAAAACTTATTTAAATCTAATGGGCCCTTTCCAGAGAACAATCATTTACCAGTCCTAAAATAACGTATCATTGCCTTACTCCCTCCCCTCTCTCAGAGGGAGCTGTCTCCTGAACCATTCAGCAGCAGCATGCACTGGAGACATAGGGAGCCCCAGCCAGGCACAATCCCAGGCAGAATGCGGTAACCTTGCATTCTTCTTTCATTGGAAGGAACAATGACATTTGTAGCCTTCATAAAAATAGCCTGAATCAAAACACTTTGCAGCCTCCTATGTGTTATTACTCTACCCATCAATGTCACCATTTGTATTTCTGGAGCTGGATGTTCCAACAGCCCTAAGGACCCACATCGTATTTGTGAGGGAAATCTCATGATCTGCCTCCAACTCCCTCTCAGAAATCCAGAAAACACACCCCCACAGGGCATCTCACTAACAAAGGCAATTTTATGATTTTTTTTTTAATTTTATGATTTTTTAAAATTTCATAACCACATTTTGTATCAACTATGGTACAAGGTCTCGTGGGGATCACGACCTGCCTTCTCATTCTCACCAGCCCCAAAGACCACTAGGAGTCCCAACCAATAAGGTGGAGGCTGGTCTCGATTTCACAGACAACCAGATTCACCTGGCCTCAGAGCACCTGGCCTGCCCTTGATTTCAATATAACCAATAGAATCATTTATCCAAAATGTCCAGTACCTGACTCAAAATTTCTGGAACCGAGTTCTTTTAACTTCAAAAGAGTACAATGATTTTTAAGGAAAAAATTAAAAATTAAAATTAAAAAGTTTATTTCTCAAAAAAAAAAAACCTGCACATAAAGCCCAGAGATATCATCACATCCCCTGCCTTTCCAGAAAGAATAGAGAGCAATTGCCTACGATAACCTGCACCAATTTGGATATTTGACTAGACAGTGGCATAAAAAATAACTCTAATCATAAGAGCTTTGCACAAAAGTCACAAATCACTTACCATCACTATGATATCATTGGGTTTTTTTAAGGTTTCCAGAAAAATCATGGTGTTTATAAACCATCTTCTACTACAAGTCACTGAACTTACCTTTCTAAACAGGTGCCATCACAGGGATGTGGTTTTACCAGATGAAGAGAGTTCTGGAAATAAATGGCGGTGACGGCCATACGATATGAATGTACTTAACACTACTGAACTATAGACTTAACATAGGAAATTTTGTGTATGTGTCCTTCATCACAACAACAAAAAAAGAAAATCAGGTGCGGTCAAATTTCCCAAACGTGGGCCCAAAGTAGAGCATCATAAGGGCTCACATAAAGATACCCATGTGAGCAAAACTTTGGTTACATCGGCCCTTGATGTGCAATTGCCACGTTCAACGCAGAAGTTCTGAGTGTTTTTCCTTTTCCCTAAAACCTTTCATTTGGCCCCGCTGATGGTGAATGGGGCTACCATCCACCGTTCCCTCAAGCCAGAGACCTAAAAGTCAGACTCACCTCCTCCCTCTCTTCTCCATCATTTTCGGTTAAAAGACTAAACATTTTGTTTGTTTATTCTGTCTCCTTTAGTATCTCCTCCCTCAATATCTTTCTCTCCATTTGCACTACGATTCATCGTAAGTACCAAAGATTTATTGAGCACCTAGTAATGAGGGGGGGTAGGGCCACTGTCCAAAAATAAAGATGTAATGTCTAACTTCAGGGAGATTACGGTCTAATAAGGGAGAAAACGCGCGCGCGCACACACACACACACACACACACAAAATAAGCTCAAACTCCATCATCATTATCATCATCACCATCATCTTAACATTTATTGAGTACTTATATCAGACTCCCTTACATTAAATCCTCCAAATGACCCTAACAGTTAGGGACAATCTTTGCCATCCTACATATATAATCAGTGGGGCTTAGACAAGAAAGTTTAGTGAGATTGCAAAATACAAGAATAATATACAAATATACATTGTATGTCAGACAATTTCCAGACAACTGGAAATTAATTTTTTAAATGCCATTTACAATAGTATCAAAAATATGAACATCTTCAGAATAAATATTCTGTAAGAGTACAGGGGACGCAGCTGCTGGGCACCAGGGTCTGCAACACCACACCTCGCTGCGCCCACCAGATGGTCTGACCGCCTGCCCACCAGCCTGACAGCCAGGAGCCAGGGAGAGGGCTCCAGAGTCCAGGCCAGTGGGAGAGGAACTGCCAGGTGTCTCCTCCCCAGGTAGAGACTTCCCTGTCACCCCTGAAGAGACCCACGAAGATTTTGCAAAGCTGGTTTTGCAGGGAGATGGCTGTACATGAACCTAGTGCTCCCTCTTGCATCCTAGGCCTCTGTGTTTGTTCTTCACTCTCCCTCACGTTCCTGCCAACCGTGGACATCTGCAGCTGTGCACCCTCCCCACTCGTGACCCGTGACCGCAAGGGCAGCCCTAAAGGACAGGGAGACACAATGGGAATATGAGACTCCTCCCACCTCCCTCCTCCTTGAAATGCCGGTGCTTTTCAGCTCTGCATGCCCTTCCCATGGCCCTACCTGGACTACACCACCAGTGGTCCCACCCTCAAGTCCACCCTGCCACCGCTGACTTTGTCATGTCCTTGAACTCTGTGGAACCGCCTTTCCACCTCTACTACCTCCCACCCCCTATGTTTTCTTCACAGTGTGCCTCAGATCCCAACTCATCCGTGCGATTTTTCTTTTGTTTTTTCAATTTCTTTTCAATGTTTATTTATTTTGGTGAGAGACAGGGCATCACCTGTGCGATTTTTCAATAAGCATCTATTGAACGTGCAAGGCGTACCAGACCCTGATCTGGAGGGCCAGTGTGCAGAGGTGGGCAAGAAAACTTATGCCTGAGGTTTCAAGGGGAGCCACAGGACTGCCATACAAGGTGAGGAGGAGTAGAGACACCAAGTAGCCAAGGGTTTATACGAAAGGAGCATCGAGGGCATGAACCTACGCAGCCCTGGAAGGAGAGCAGGGAGTCATGGAAATATGGGTCATCGAAGGCTAGTCCCAATGTCCAGCCTTCATCACATGTCCTCACCTGAGGACTTGCAAATAGGCACCCCCAAACTGGACCGGTTAGAAGCAGGACTTACAGGAAAAGCACAAAACTCGTCTGTGGACTTCATGGTCATGGTAAGGGCGCCATCACACAAGCCCACCAAGGGACTCTGGACTCTAGCACCTCTGACTTACTGGGTACAATGAGGACCTGCTGGGACTCTTTCAAGTGCACAAGTGAAGAGAAAACTAAGCCACAAGCCTAGGAGAATAGAGATGCAAAATCTTTCTCCCCTCAGGGGCAATGTCAATGATCTCATGCTATACAATAGCCAATGACCTCTGCTAGCATTAAAAACTTTACCAGTTTTCTGCCTCATTTATAAGTCTCATCCCAGAACTGGACTCCTGCTTCATTGGCTCTATACACACCATTTGCCTACATTCTGCCTGGAAGCAGCTTCCTACCTACTGGAACCCTGACGTGTGTCTCCATGTCATGGCACGGATTGAAATGTAAGTGAATGATGTTTCCATTTCATTTTGAACATTATGCTGATGCCTCCCTCCTGGCTCTGCATCTCCACTGAGAAGACTGTTTAGCTGAGTTTACTTTGTGTGTGTGTGTGTGTGTATACATATACATATATACACGTATATATATATACATACATATACATACATACATATATATACATACATACATATGTATATATGTACATATATGTATACCTACATATATATCTACATATATATACATATACATACATATATATGTAGATATATACATATACATATGCATATACATCTACATATATATGTATATATCTACATATATATACCTACATATATATATACATATACATATATATATACACATATATACATATACACACATATATATATGTATGTTATTTATCACTGTGTAGGGCTCCCTAGTGTGGATGGAATGCTTTGTTTATCCATTCGAGGGACATTTTGTTTGCTTCCAGTGGTTTGGCTATTACACACTACCCTGCAGTGAACATTTGTGCCCAGCGTTTTGTGGGATTTTAAGTTTAAATTCTCTGGGATAAATAAATGTCCAGGAACCTGACCGCTAGCTTGTAGGGTTTATGTTCAGCTAGCAAACTGTCTTACCAGAGTGGCTGTGCTATTTACATTCCCACCAGCAATGCATGAAAGAGCTGCCTCTTTCCAACATTTTATCTTTTCACTGTTTCAGTTCAACCAGCTCTTCTAACAGGCGGGGAGTGATTACTCAGTCAGTTGTCATTTGTATTTACCTCATGGCTAGTGATGTAGAACATTTTCTCATGTGTTTATGCCACCTGTATGTTATCTTTGCTGAAATGTTTCTTCATGTCTTTTGTCCATTTCCTATTTGGAAAATGTTTTCCTTATTGTTGTTACTTTTTGTTGCATTCTGAATTTTTTTATACTGTGCAGATACAAGTTGTTTGTCACATGTATGGTTTGCAAACATGTTCGCCTAGTGTAGAGCTTGTATTTTTATCCTATTAACAGGATATTTTTTTAATGTTTATTTATTTATTTTTTTTGAGAGAGACAGAGTGCAAGTGGGTGAGGGGCAGAGAGAGAGGGAGACACAGAATCTGAAGCAGGCTCCAGGCTCCGAGCTGTCAGCACAGAGCCTGACGCGGGGCTCGAACTCATGAACAAGGAGATCTTAACCTCAGTTAAAGTCGGACACTTAGTGGACTGAGCCACTCAGGCGCCCCCTACATTATTTTTAATATAATTTATATTATATTATAATAATTATAATTATATTTATTATATTTATTATTTATATAATTAATATAATTATAATGATTGTATTTATTATTCATATAATTATAATTATTATAATTATATATAATTATATAATTATAATAATTATTTATATAATTAATATAATTATATGTTATATTAAGTTAGCTAACAAACAGGCTCTTTAGAAGAGCAAAATGTTTTAATCTTGATAAAGTCCAATTCACCATGTATTTCAGTTTCTCAATCTTGCTTTATTGCAATGTGTAAAAATGCACTAAGTTTAAGCCAATGGCTAAATATCCGTAATGCACTTTCTTACAGTTGTCTAGGGTAGAAATCCAACAAGGGCACCCGTGTGGTCACGTTCTGGGGAGACTCATCTTCTCGGCTTGCAGATGGCCATCTTCTGGCTTTGTGCTCACATGACCTCTCTCTGTATGTGTGCATCTTTCTGGCATCTCTCCTTGCATGCATGCTAACTTCATCATGACCTAACATAACCTCGTTATCTTCCAAGGCCCCACATGCAAGCTTATGGGGACAGAACTGGAAAATTGTGAATGGGGTGGGAGCATAGTGTAGTCCATGGCATGTTTCTTGGTGGGTTTCTTGAGGTTTCAACTCTTTGGGATTTACTCATTTTCTTAGATCATTAGGTTCACACATCTTTTGTCAAATTTGGGAGATCCGCCATGTTTTCCCGAAACAATTTTTTGATTTTTCTCTTGAAATATATTTTTAGTCCCCACTTTTTTATATTTTCCCTTTCTGAGATTCCTGTGACATAAATATTAGGTTTTATTCTTTGTGTTGTGTGTGTGTGTGTGTGTGTGTTTTAAAAATTGTAGTCATTATACTTTTCAGTTGTAGTTGTTGATTATGTACTTCTTTACACCTTTCTTCCTTTCCTGAGACTTATTCTCATTTGTTTCAAACACATTTGTAATTGCTTGCTAGAGCATTTTTTTAACGATGTCTCCTTTCACATCCATTGGGAATCCTAACTCCTAGGTCATCATTGGCTTTGGGGGTCTGTGAATCGTGTGACATATTCAAGATGACATTTCTCTGGGCTTTTACTTGGTGAGTGTTCTTAATTATTCATCTTTCATATTTGGGCTGTGTCATAAGACTCTGGATGTTCTTAAATCTGGTGTGTTAGCAAGTGGTGGGTCAATAAGACTGTGACTAGCAAATGCAGCCCCAGTTCTGTGCCCAAACCAGAAGCAGCACAGTGAGCCCTGGCCAGACACAGCTGGGAAGATACAGGGCAACCTGTGTGGAAAGTCACATCATCATGGCGTTCTTCTCTCCAGGCAACAATGAGTGCACAGGGTAGCTAAAACACATCGTTTGCCAAATGTATTTCCAAAGATGGAAGGATAAGTACTTGTAAAGACCACAAGTCTGGTTGAGAGTGGGAATTATCGAGGAAACGTGTGTTCTGTGTGTTGAGGGCATTTGAGAAGTTTAGTTTATTCTAGTGGAAGTAGGTAATGATGGGTTTTAATGGGATGGTTGTCATTGATGTTGGGCTTGCTCAAAGCTTACATCAAATTGGCTATTCTTACTGGTGTCTTTAGCCTAAATATCATCCCCCCCAAGACCTGCCAAAGGGAGCCAGGTCAGATAGAAGAGTGAGCCCTGAACTGGTGTGCTGACTTGTGTGAGACATGACACATCCACCCTAGCCACACTTCCCGAATGCCTGCTTGGGAATGACCTTTGCCTCATGCCCACCACCACAGTGGAGTCACAGAGGAACGTGCTGGTGGTCAGCTCATCTGGCAACCTCAAGGCCAGTCCCTCCCTCTCTCTGCATAAACTTGGGACAGGAGTGGGGTCCTCTGACATTCACCTTGGCACTCCATAGGAGATGTGGAACACTCACTATTAATTACAGGACCTGGGGTCTCATGTTCTTCCTTCAGGCATACACCCAAGGCCATTTCCATCCCTAGTCCAGCCTTTTCTGGGGAGCATGCCACATGTGCTTGTTTCCTGACAGGTTACTTCTTCCTCTCTTTAGGCAAAACCAGCATCTTCACTTAACACTGGAGAACACAGCGACACAGAATGGCTGGAGTAAGTTGACTTTTCAGATCACCCCAATTAGACAGGATGAGGGGAATATCCTTGTACCTCTCAATGTATGGATCAGTCATTTCAACCCAAATATGTCCCTACCAGAACACTTTCCCAATATTCAATCAGTCTGGCCCCAAAGACGGGGGAGCCCATTCATTATGGGCTAAGTAAAACATATCTTTGGGAAGTTTCTTTGTTTTCGTTTTTTTGTTTTTTTTCCAAAATTAACCCTGACCCTTTCCTGCAAGGAGTGGTTTTCCTGAAATGGAAGTGATGTCTATAACCACTTCTCAAAGCCAGACACTTCAGCTCCACATGGGAATCCTGAAGATGAGTTCAGCTTGTTCGTGCTGTGGGCCCCTCAGTGTGGCAGGAGTGGGAGGACCAGACTGCAGGGTGGAGGACTGGAGGGGCTGGGACAGGTACAGTTGAGTGATGCCCCTGATAGACTCACCAGAAACAGGGTTGTGAGGGTGTCACAGGACAGTGAAGCTGAAGGTGGACCATGGGTGCACTTGTAGAAACCTTTGTAGACATCTTCTTTCTGCTCTGAAAATGGAGAATGCACTGGGGAGTTCTACAAATCCATAGAGATGTTCGCACCAACTCCCCTTCAGCAAATGGCTCACAAACTGTGAGATCATGACCTGAAGCCAAAGTCAGACACTTAACCGACAGAGCCACCCAGGCGCCCCTAAAATGTAAACATCATTAATCACAATCCACTGTGATTTATTTTAGGAATGCATGGGTGGTTCACAATTCACAGGTAAAACAATTTTATAAATCATATTTAAAAAGATGAAGGGTAAAAACCATACGATCATCTCTACAGATGCGGCAAAGCGTTTGACAAGATACATCATCTGTTCATTTTAACAACTCAACAAAGTGGGTTTAGAAAGTATATACCTCAACATGAAAACGGCCATATATAAAAATAAAACATGCTAACATACTCAATGGTGACAAAGTGAAAACCTTTCCTCTATGATCAGGAAGGAAGTACAAATATCTACTTTTACCACCTTTGTTCAACATAATACAAAAAGTGGTAAACATAGCAATAGGACAAGAAAAAAGAAAAAAAAGTCATCCAACATGGTAAGGGAGAATGAAAACTTACTCTTTGCAGATGATATGACACTATATAAAAAACCTTAATGAATCCACCAAGAAACCATTGGAATTGAAAATTAATTCAATAAAGTTATACATATTTATGTATATCCATATCCATAATCTGAGACATCCAAATCCAAAAGATATAGAGAAGCCCCATCAAATTCAACAAAACAAGCCAAAATCAAATACATACTGTAATAAAATTTGTAAGATATAGAGATAATATAAACATCCTGAAAGTATAAGAAAAAAGAAGTCCAACCTATAAGGAAAGACAAATGATGTAACAGCAGACTTCCCCCACCGAAACCAGGCCAGCAGAAGGGAGTGGCATGATATATTCAACACACTAAATGGGAAAAATGTGTAGCTGAGAATACTCTATACATGAAGGCTGTCATTCAGAATAGCAGAGATAAATAGTTTCCCTGACAAACAATACTATATTGGTTCATGACCATTAAACCAGACCTTCAAGAAATAGTAAAAGGGAATTCTTCGAGTGAGAAAGACAAAAACAACAAAGACTAGAAGGAAAAAGAGAAAATCTCCATAAGCAATGACAAAACAAACATGGCAGTAAATTAATAACTGTCAATAGTCACTCTGAATATAGACTACATGCTCCAGTCAAGAGACATAGGATGTCAGAATGCATAAGAAAAACACCACCCATCAATATGCTGCCTTTAAGAGAATCATTTTATACCTAAAGACACCTGCACATTGGAAGTGAAGGGATGGAGAGATATTTATCATGAAAATGGATGTCAAAAGAAAGCCAGAGGAGCAATACTTATATTAGAGAAACTAGATTTTAAACCAAAGGCTAACAAGAGATGAATAAGGTCTCTCTATCATAATAAAGAGGTCTAATTAACAAAAAGATCTACCAATTGTAAATATTTATGCCCAAATTGGAACACTCAAATACACAGAACAATAACAAATACAAAGGAACTCATTAATAGTATTTTACAATTACAGCTGTGGACAAATAATCTAAGCAGAAATCAACAAGGTAATAATGGCTATGAAAGACACACCTGGACCAGATGGATTTAGCTGATATATTCAGAACTATCCATATTAAAGAAGCAGACTACACATTCTTTTCAACTGCACATGGGACATTCTCCAGGGAGGATCACATACTAGGTCACAAATAAGGTCTCAATAAGTACAAAAAGATTTAAATAATACCATGATTATTTTCTAACCACCATGCTATGAAACTGGAAGTCAGCCACAATTTTTTTTTGAAAAACCACAAATACGTGAATGTTAAACAACATACTGCTAAAGAATAAATGGGCCAAATAAGAAATTTAAAAACATAATGAAAAATATATGGAAACAAATAATAATGAGAACACAGCAGTCTAAAACCTTTGGGGGGGCGTCTGGGTGGCTCAGTCGGTTGAGCGTCCGACTTCGGCTCAGATCATGATCTCACAGTTCATGGGTGTGAGCCCCTCATCAGGCTGTGTGCTGACCTTTTGCTCAGAGCCTGGAGGCTGCTTCAGATTCTATGTCTCCCTCTCTGTCCCTCCCCCACTCACTCCTGTCTCTCTCTCAAAAGTAAATACACATTAAAATTTTTTTAAAAAAGAATGAATGGTGAGTGATTTTAACATCTTTCCATGTGTCTGTTAGCTATCTCTATCTTCTTCAGAAAATGGCTATTCCTGCCTTGTGACCATTTTTAAGTTGATTATTTGTTTTTTTGGTGTTCGTTTTTATAAGTTTTTTTTAATCCATTTTGGATACTAACCCTTTATCAGGTATGATGTTGGCAATGACTTCTCCCATTCTGAAGGTTGCCTTCTAGTTTTGTTGATAATTTAGTTCACTGTGCAGAAACATTTTATCTAGATGAATTCCCGATACTCTATTTTTCTTTTATTTCCCTACCACAAGAGACATGTCTATTAAGAAGTTGCTTCCAGAGGGGAAGATGGCGGTGTAGGAGGACACTGGCCTCACCGCGTCCTACTGATCGCTTAGATTCCATTGATATCTGACTAAATAACCCACAAAACTGCCAGAATACTAGCAGATCGGACTCTCCGGAGGCAAGCACAGACAAGAGGCTCACGGAAGAGGGTAGGAAGGGCGGAGAGGTGGTGCGCACTACACGGATTGGCGGTAGGGAGCCAGGGCAGTGGAGGGGCAGCCCGCCCTGCAAGGCAGAGCCCTCGAATTCTGGCTTGCAAAAGTGGAGGGGCTGGACTCTGTGGGTTCTGACAGCCAGTGGGACTTAACATCTGGAATGTTAAAAGTCAACAGCTCTGCTCTCAGAGAGCAGGAGGGTGAGAGGACTCCAGGAGGGAGAGTTGTTGAGCCCAGGAAGACAGAGCTCAGCTCAGCAGGGAACAAAGGCACTGGCAAGTGCAATTTCCCTCTCCCATCCCCCAGCTGAAATTCCAAAGGGAACCAGTTTCTATCACCGAACTTGCTTGCACCCCCCAAATGCCCAATGTTGTGCTTCTGTGGACCCATCTCTCTGACTGGCCTGCCTCCCTCATGGTGCTGTAGGGCCCCTCCTGCAGGGGACCACCAATGGCAAATCTAGCTAAGCCTGCCCTTCCAGCCCCTGTGCACCTTGCAGATCCACCCCTTCTAATACCCCTTGGCCAGTTCCCATCAAAGCAGCAGCACAAGACTGGCAGTGTGGAAGTAGCCCAGACAAGGGCCACACCACTCCCCAGTGAGTCCTGCCCCTGGGAGAGGGGAACATAAGGTACACACCAGTCTGACTGTGGCCCCAGCTTTGGGCTGGGGGCAGACATCGTGTCTGACTGCAGCCCGGCCCACTAACACAAGTTACTCCAGACAGCACAGGGGAAGTGGCTGCAGTTTGGAGTCACCTCAGGGACTACCCAAAATTATGAAATGGAAGAATTCTCCTCAAAAGAAACTCCAGGAAGTAGCGACAGCTAATGAATTGATCAAAAACAATTTAAGCAATATAACAGAAAAACAATTTAGAATAATAGTCATAAAATTAATCACTGGGCTTGAAAAAAGCAGAGAGGACAGCAGAGAATCTAATGCTACAGAGATCAAGGGACAAAGAAATAGTCATAAGGAGCTAAACAATGCTATAAATGAAGTGCAAAATAAAATGGAAGTGGCCATAGCACGGATTGAAGAGGCAGAGGGACAATAGGTGAATTAGAAGGTATAATTATAGAAAAAGAGGAAGCTGAGAAAAAGACAGATAAAAGAAAAATCCAGGAATATGAGGGGAGAATTAGAGCACTAAGTGATGCAATCAAATGGAACAATATCCGTATCATAAGAATTCCAGAAGAAGAAGAAGAGAGAGTTCTCATAGCTGAGAACTTCCCTGATCTGGAGAAGGAAAAAGGCATTGAAATCCAAGAGGCACAGAGAACTCCCTTCAGGGGTAACTTGAATCGATCTTCTGCACGATATATCACAGAGAAACTGGCAAAACACAAGGATAAAGAGAAAATTCTGAAAGCAGCTAGGGATAAACAGGCTCTACCTTACAAAAATAGACCTATAAGCGTAGTGGCAGACCTATCTACTGAAACTTAGCAGGCCAGAAAGGAATAGCAGGAAATCTTCAATGTGATGAAGAGAAAAAATATGCAGCCAAGAGTCCCTTATCTCTCAAGTCTGTCATTCAGAATAGAAGGAAAGATAAAGGTTTTACCAAACCAACAAAAACTGAAAGAATTCATCAACAATAAACCAGCCCTACAAGACATCCTAAGGGGATTCTGTGAGTGAAATGTTGCAAGGAACGCAAAGTACCAGAGACACCACTGCAAGCATAAAACCTACAGACATCACAATGACTCTAAACCCATATCTTTCTATAATAACACTAAATGTAAATGGACTAAATGCTCCAACCAAAAGACATAGGATATCAGAATGGATTAAAAAAACAACAAAAACAAGACCCATATATTTTCAGTCTACATGAGACTCATTTTAGACCTGAGGACACCTTCAGATTGAAAGTGAGGGGATGGAGAACTATCTATCATGCTACTGGAAGTCAAAAGAAAGCTGGAGTAGCCATACTTGTATTAGACAAACTAGACTTTAAATTAAAGGCTGTAACAAGAGATGAAGAAGGGCATTATATAATAATTACAGGGTCTATCCATCAGGAATAGGTAACAGTTATAAATGTCTATGCACCAAATACGGGAGCCCCCAAATATATAAAACAATCAATCACAAACTAAGCAACCTTATTGACAAGAATGTGGTAATTGCAGGGGACTTTAATACTCCACTTACAACAATGGATAGATCATCTAGACACAGGATCAATAAAGAAAGAAGGGCCCTGAATGATACACTGGATCAGATGGACTTGACAGATATATTTAGAACTCTGCATCCCAAAGCAACAGAAGATACTTTCTTCTCAAGTGCACATGGAACATTCTCCAAGATAGTTCACATACTGGGTCACAAAACAGCCCTTAATCAGTCTAAAAGAATTGAGATCATACCATGCACACTTTCAGACCACAATGCTATGAAACTTGAAATCAACCACAGGAAAAAGTCTGGAAAACCTCCAAAAGCATGGAGGTTAAAGAACACCCTACTAAAGAATGAATGGGTCAACCAGGCAATTAGAGAAGAAATTTAAAAAATACATGGAAACAAATGAAAATGAAAATACAACAATCCAAGTGCTTTGGGATGCAGCGAAGGCAGTCCTGAGAGGAAAATACATTGCGATCCAGGCCTACCTCAAGAAACAAGAAAAATCCCAAATACAAAATCTAACAGCACACCTAAAGGAAATAGAAGCAGAGCAGCAAAGACACCCCAAACCCAGCAGAAGAAGAGAAGTAAGAAAGATCAGAGCAGAAATAAATAATATAGAATCAAAAAAGTGTAGAGCAGATCAATGAAACCAAGAGTCAGTTTTTTAAAAAAAATAAACAAAATTGATAAACCTCTAGCCAGGCTTCTCAAAAAGAAAAGGGAGATGACCCAAATAGATAAAATCATGAATGAAAATGGAATGATTACAACCAATCCCTCAGACATACAAGCAATTCTCAGGGAATACTATGAAAAATTATATGCCAACAAACTGGACAACCTGGAAGAAATGGACAAATTCCTAAACACCCACACACTTCCAGAACTCAAACAGGAAGAAATAGAAAACTTGAACAGACCCATAACCAGTGAAGAAATTGAATCAGTTATCAAAAATCTCCCAACAAATAAGAGTCCAGGACCAGATGGCTTCCCAGGGGAATTCTACCAGACATTTAAAGTAGAGATAATACCTATCCTTCTCAAGCTGCTGCAAAAAGTAGAAATGGAAGGAAAGCTTCCAGACTCATTCTACAAAGCCAGCATTACTTTGATTCCTAAACCAGACAGACACCCAGCAATAAAAGAGAACTACAGGCCAATATCCCTGATGAATATGGATGCAAAAATTCTCAATAAGATACTAGCAAATCGAATTCAACAGCATATAAAAAGAATCATTCACCATGATCAAGTGGGATTCATTCCTGGGCTGCAGGGCTGGTTCAACATTCGCAAATCAATCAATGTGATACATCACATTAATAAAAAAAAGAAAAGGACCACATGATTCTGTCAACTGATGCAGAAAGAGCATTTGACAAAATTCAGTATTCTTTCTGAATAAAAATCCTTGAGACAGTCGGGATAGAAGGAACATACTTAAACATCATAAAAGCCATTTATGAAAATCCCACAGCCAATATCATCTTCAATGGGGAAAAACTGAGAGGTTTCCCCTGAAATAAGAAACACAACAGGGATGTACACTCTCACCACTGTTGTTTAACAGAGTGCTGGAAGAGTGCAATCAGACAACAAAATGAAATCAAAGGCATCAAAATTGGCAAAGATGAAGTCAAGCTTTCACTTTTCGCAGATGACATGATATTATACATGGAAAACCCGAAAGACTCCACCAAAAGTCTGCTAGAACGGATACGTGAATTCAGCAAAGTTGCACGATACAAAATTAGTGTACAGAAATCAGTTGCATTCTTATACACTAATAATGAAGCAACAGAAAGACAAATAAAGAAACTGATCCCGTTCACAATTACACCAAGAATCATAAAATACCTAGAAATATACTTAACCGAAGATGTAAAAGATCTGTACAATGAAAACCATAGAAAGCTTATGAAGGAAATTGAAGAAGATACAAAGAAGTGGAAAAACATTCAGTGCTCATGGATTGGTAGAATAAATATTGTTAAACTGTCAATACTACGCAAAGCTATCTACACATTCCATGCAATCCCAATCAAAATTGCACCGCATTCTTCTCGAAGCTAGAACAAGTAATCCTACAATTTGTATGGAACCACAAAAGACCTGAATTGCCAAAGTAATACTGAAGAAGAAGACCAAACCAGGAGGCATCACAATCCCAGACTTTAGCCTCTACTACAAAGCTGTCATCATCAAGACAGCATGGTATTGGCACAAAAACAGACACATAGACCAATGGAATAGAATAGAGACCCCAAAATTAGACCCACAAACGTATGGCCAACTAATCTTTAACAAAGCAGGAAAGAATACCCAATAGCAAAAAGACAGTTTCTTTAACAAATGGTGCTGGGAGAACTGGACAGCAACATGCAAAAGAATGAAACTAGACCACTTTCTTACACCATTCACAAAAATAAACCCAAAATGGAAAAAAGGACCTGAATGTGAGACAGGAAACCATCAAAACCCTAGAGGAGAAAGCAGGAAAAAAACCTCACTGACTTCAGCCGCAGCAATTTCTTACTTGACACATCCACAAAGGCAAGGGAATTAAAAGCAAAAATGAACTATTGGGACCTCATGAAGATAAAAAGCTTCTGCACAGCAAAGGAAACAACCAACAAAACTTACCAAAGGAATGGGAAAAAATATTTGCAAATGACATACCAGACAAAGGGACAGTATCCAAAATCTATAAAGAGCTCACCAAATTCCACACTGAAAAACAAAAAATCCAGTGAAGAAATGGGCAGAAAACATGAATAAACACTTCTCTAAAGAAGACATCCAGATGGCCAACAGGCACATGAAAAAACGCTCAATGTCACTCCTCATCAGGGAAATACAAATCAAAACCACACTCAGATATCACCTCACGCCAGTCAGAGTGGCCAAAATGAACAAATCAGGAGACTATAGATGCTGGAGAGGATGTGGAGAAATGGGAACCCTCTTGCACTGTTGGTGAGAATGCAAACTGGTGCAGCCACTCTGGAAAACAGTGTGGAGGTTCCTCAACGCATAGGGGTACTTGTACCCCAATGTTTATAGCAGCACTTTCAACAATAGCCAAATTATGGAAAGAACCTAAATGTCCATTCACTGATGAATGGATAAAGAAATTGTGGTTTATATACACAATGGAATATTACGTGGCAATGAGAAAGAATGAAATCTGGCCTTTTGTAGCAATGTGGATGGAACTGGAATGTTATGCTAAGTGAAATAAGCCATACAGAGAAAGACAGATTCCATATGTTTTCACTCTTAAGTGGATCCTGAGAAACTTAACAGAACACCATGGGGGAGGGGAAGGAAATAAAAAGTTAGGGAGGGAGAGAGCCAAGCCATAAGAGACTCTTTGAAACTGAGAGTAAACTGAGGGTTGATGGGGAGTGGGAGGGTGGGTGATGGGAATTGAGGAGGGCACCCCTTAGGAGGAGCACTGGGGTTGTATGGAAACCAATTTGACAATAAATTTCATATTTAAAAAAATGAGAATGTTGCCTTGGAGGTGAGTCTTTAGAGAAGACAGGGTGGAAACTCCACCCCAGGCAGATGTGGTCAGGAAGGCAGTGTTCCTCTCCTCCAGCTCCCAGTTCAGGGATATGACATCTCACTGGCAGGGGCAGGCCATCACCATATTTCATCTCCTCCAACTCAGCTTTTTAATTTAGTTATAACATTTTTTTGAATTTAGTTTTGTGAGACAGAGAAAGAGAACAAGAGAGAGACAGACAGAGAGAGAGACAGAGAGACAGAGAGACAGAGAGACAGAGAGACAGAGCATGAGCAGGGGAGGGGCAGAAAGAGAGGGAGACACAGAACATGAAGCAGGTTCCAGGCTCTGAGCTCTGAGCTGTCAGTGTAGAGCCCGACATGGGGCTCGGACCCACAGACCACGAGATGATGACCCGAGCTGAAGTCGAACACTTAACTCACTGAGCCACCCAGGCACCCCCAACTCTGTGCTTTAGTGGCTAAATTCCTGCTGAGTATGGCTTCCACCTAGTCCCTACTCAAAAAGTGAAGGCTCTAACCCAGGTGTGGCAGGTTGAGACTACTGGGACCACATCTGCCTAGCCCCAGCTCCTTCATAGGGCCCATCACCTGTGCCAGAGGTTCAGAGATTTGGGGCAGGGGGAGAAGATTTCTGTAAGAACAGAGAGCTCCTAAAAGGCACTGACTTTATTTGAAACTCTGGTGAAGTTCAATTTTAAGGGCCCTCTCAAACACAACAGAGACCTTGAGGATGAGCATTTAAGAGAAGGCTGATAGCTCTATGACAGCATTCGGGTAAACCACAGGTCAGTTTACTACAGAGAACCACGGGAGAGCCCTCTGGGTAGAAACAAACCTCAAAGGCTGGCCTCAGAAACTACTCCTGCAAAGGGGTCCGAATTTACTTGGAACCTATCGTAAAGTAATTGATGTCCCAGGGCATTGTTGGAAACGTAGAGCAACCAGACTTCAGTTAGCTGATCTGAACGGCCAAGTATGACCAAGTATGACCAAAAGGACAGATAGCAACGGACAGACCAGGGAAAAAGAGACCGATAGAGAGCCCTGCTGAAACTGCTATCATCCCCCGCTCAAGGCTGTGCTCCCTGACGATTCACATCACTGACTACACACCACAGGGAAAATAGACTTCACTCAAATAGCCTGGCCAAGTCACGAAATACATAAACAAGCAAAAAAATGAAAATGAACATTGGAAAGGGAAGAAGAGGGTCAGTACCCAGCACTGGTACAATATATTACCTAAACTGTCCAGCTTTTAGCAAAGCTATGATGCAAGCAAAGAAATAGTAAAGTATAACCCATCACAGGAAAGAAAAAAATAAGCAGGCAATATAAGCTAAGCGGGCCCAGATGTCATACTCAACAAAGAGGTCAAAGCAGCCATTATATAGATATAGATATAGATATAGATATAGATATAGATATAGATATATAGATATATGTTCAAAGAACTAAAAGAAACTATGCATAAAGACCACACTTGTCTCATCAAGTAGACAATATCAATAACAAAATTTTTAAGAACCAGGGAGAAATTCTGGAATGAAAAAGTACAGTAAATGAATTAAAAAATCAGTAGAGTGGCTCAACAGTAGGTTTAAACTGGCAGAAGAAAGAATCAGTGAACTTTAAGATAGTTAGACATTAAGTAATCTAAAAACAGAAAAATAATTTCTTTAAATGAAAAGAGCCTCAGAAAGGAGTGGGTTACCATGAAAGACACCAACATACACATAGAGTTCCAGAAAGAGAGGAAAACAGAAAGGAGCAGAGAAGACTTTTAGAATATCTAACGGCTAAAAAGTTCCCAAATTTGATGAAAACCATTAGTCTAAACATCCATGAAGCTCAATGAATTCCCTGTAAAAGAACCATAAGGAGATCCACTCTCAAACACGTTTTAGTAAAAATGGTGAAAAACAAATCCAAACGAAAATTTTGGAAGCAGCAAGTGAAAAATGACGAATTGTATATAAAGGAACCCCAATAAGATTAACAGAAACATCTGATTGCTCATCAGAAACAATAGAGCCTAAAAGGTAGTGGGATGATGTATTCCAAATACTGAGAGATAACAAAACTGTCAACCAAGAATCTTATATTTAGCCAAGTTGTCTTTCAAAAAATAAAAGCAAAACATAAAGGCATTTCCAGATAAACAACAACTTAGATAATTTGTTGCTAACAGACCCACCTTATGACCAATACCGAAGGAAGTTCTGAAGCTGGAAGCAAGTGACTCAGACAGTGACTTAAATTCATCAGAGAGCGCCAGGAAAGGTAATTATATAATTATAAAAGACAGCTTAAAATGCATGGTGTCTTTCTTTCCTTAACCGATTTAAAAAGCAATTGTATAAGAACAATGTGTACATAAGTGTATTGTTGGATTTACAACAGATATAGATGAAATATATTTGAAAATAATCAGAAAGGAGGTAGGCGGGAGCAAAACCGAAAAGGAGTAAGGAAGTGATACCAGAGTAATTCAACAACAGGAACAAATGAAAAGAACCAGTAATCTCAATAAGGATAAGATAGCAAACTATGTAATTATATATTTACTCCCCTTTCTTTTTAACTTCTCTCATAGACATAAAATCATATAGAGTTATAGCAATGTACTATTGCGATTGTAACATATATCAACGTGATGGGTGCACAAAAATATGTGATACAACAGCACAGAGGTCCTAGAGCTATGGAGGAATAGTATTTGTATATTTCCTGGAAATACATTATCATAAAACTGAAGTATTTTCTGATAACTGAAGAATCCTAGAGAAACCACTAGGAAAATACCTAAAAATTCTATTGTGAAAAAAATCATTAAAAGAATTAAAATGTTCCACTAGAAAATATTCAGTAATGTATAGAAAGCCATAAAAGAGAAACAGAAACAAAAGACAGGAGACACAGAAAGTAAAAATAAAATGGCAGACATAAATCCACTATGTCAATAATCACAGTACATGTGAGTGGCTTAAACAATCCAGTCAGAAATTCAGAGACTCTCACACCGGATTAAAACAAGATCCACATATATGCTCTCCAAGGAGACATCATATAAATATGTTGCAAGTAAAGGATTGAAAACAATACATCATGCAGACAAAATCCACATGAAAGCTAGAGTAGTTATGCTCATATCAGACGAAGCAAACATGAAGACAAAAACTATTATAGAAATACATGGGGGCATTTATAATAATGAAAATATTAATTAAAAAGTTCTCTTTCAATGCTTGCCTTTAAATGGCAAAAAATATAAATGAATTAAACTTTCAACTCGAAAAGTTACCACAAAAGCACATAGGAGAACACAGAAGGAAATAAAAACGATAAATGCGGAAAAAATAGGACAGAATAGCAATGGGATGGGTAAAGTAATTTGAGAGCTATTTTGTTGGGTTTTGTGTTTTGAGAGGAGTACAGGGATAAACAAGAACTTTTCACAAATTTAATCAATTTTAACAGAGCAAGAAAAATGAAAAGTATAACCAAGTATTATAGCAATCAAAGGGAGAATCAAAAAAGGAACCAATTATAAGAAATTATTGATACAACTCTATGCCAATGTATTTTAAATGTACGCAACAAGGGACAACATTTCCAATAAACTAGACCACTAACCACAGAAGAAACTAAATAAGCAACTTTATGTAATACCTCCATACATGCTCTAAGCCTAGAATGTTCTACAGTCTCTTAAATATAATGATTCCCAAGTTATGTAATTTATTCCAGAACACGTATAAACACACAAAAAAAGAGTGGGAAAAAATTGGGCAAAGATTTGAAAGCAAGAACCCTTCCAGGTCTGGGTCTCTCCCACCCTGGGAGAGGGCCACCTCCCCACCAGGCTGGCCACCCCCACTGGATCGCTGGGCCCCTGATCACTCTTCCCCACTGGATCACATCATGCAGCAAGCCCTGTTCTGACCAAGTGCATCTCTGACTTCCTGGAGCCCTGGTGCCCCCATATGCCCCAGTCCACACCCCTTACCAGATCCAAGGAGGATGTTGACTACGCCCTTGGCCATGTCAGCCTTCAAGCTCAAATCTGTAAACTTCAAGGCTGTGAGTGGAGTCACCTGGGAAGGCAGAGAAGACTGGGTCAGGAAGGACCAGGAAGTGGGGCTCTGCCTTCCTCTCCCAGCAGCCGAGGTAGCAAGCAGGGAGAAGTAGTCATGGCAACAGGACCCTCCGGGGAAAGCCCCATCGTAGCGGGTACTACCAACCCAGGCAGCTTCCCCACAGCTCCAGTGGAAAGTGGGAGTAAGGCCTGCTCCCTCCTGTGTCTTCTAGTGCCTTCTCCTGGCAGGCTCCAGCCTTGTAGCCAGGCCTGGCCCCTTCCTGAATGTTCGTACCTTCTTCATTCAGGGCGTGGAGCGATCCAGGACTGCCCGGAAGCACCTCAGTGCCAGGCAGTGCCCAGTGCTCCCTGGTGGGTGCGAGGTTCTAATTACCACCTCGTGGCTGGAGGCCGTTGCCCTCCCCAGCCCTGTGAGCAGTGGCTCCTCTTCTAACCCAGGTGATCTTCCTTCCAAAGGTTGGGTTGTGCCCCGCCCACCACGTGGTCTTAGGCTGAGCCACAAAATCTGTGGGGTGCTGGCCCTGGGAGGGCACAGGCCTGCTACCGGGCCTTCTAGGGACAATTCCTGGATCTGTGCACAGCAAACCCCAATAACGCGAGAGGTTACGGGTTGCTGCCATGCTCAAATAAGCGAATGTACGCAAATTTTTAATTTTCGTATAATTTGTTATGCACTAAAATGCTGCCGCAGGGTGAATACTGTAAATGCTAGCTGTCGCTATTGCAGGATTTTAAATTGTAACTTTCTTGGAGCCAAGTTGCCCCAAAGCAGCCAGGAGACCTCCTGGGCACGCTGTCCAGAGCCACATGATGGAGCATCTTGCCTTCAGTCCCTAACACCCCTGGGGGCAGGCAGGGGACAGGCTGTTACTTTCAGTATATAGGTGAAGAAACTGAGGCTCATGCAGGGGGTGTCCTCATCCCCAGGGGACCCTGCTCAGGCCCTTCCAGCCTGCCTGAGTGACCCTGACATCTACCTGTGCAGCTTCTGTGTGAGGGGCTGGGGGGGGGGGGGGGTGCAGGTGCACAAATCCCACAACTCCTTTGCTCCCTCCAGGACTTTGAGGCGCTGAAGCCAAATAAGGCACCAAAGCTTTCTCAGAGTATGAGGCCTGGACAAGGGATACCAAACAGGGTTTCGGCTCCCCCAAATCCAGAGGGCTGGTGTCTGTGGGAGGATCCCTAACTCTGCTCACCAAGTAGCTGCAGGTACACACACAGCTAACCTGACTCAGCCACCCCATGGTCGAATGAATTGACCCCTGCTGCGTGCTGCCCCCCGCCTCTGTGAGCGGAGCCCATGGAAGGCCAGCCCTCATCAGCAGTACCCTTCCTCCCTTGAGGAGGTGCCAGTCCTGGGTGGGCAGAGGGCCCAACGGGGCACCTGTCTCCTCCTCTACAGTCCATAGGCCCCGCCTTGAACACGCCCAGACCCACCCCAGCAGCCAGGCAGGCAGCGGTCTTCCAGGAGAGCATCATCAGGGGGTAGTTCCAGGGGATGACGATACCACAGACCCTGTGGCACAAAGAAGCGGGTCTTCATCTCTCCACTCGGCCTGGGTGCCAGACTGCACCTGCCAGCTGCTTCCTCTCCCCAAGCCTGACCCCTTTTCCACTCCAAGCATCTTGATATGGTGCCCAAGGTCCCCCTGAGAGAGCTCACCCCTGGCCTTCCAGTCCCTGATGGGGCAGTATGTCCGGCGTGGCAATAGCCCCTCTTCCTGGCAGGGCACAATGCCAGGGAACATGGTTTCTCATCGGAACTGTCAGACCTGCCTAAGGGCAGTCCAGTAGGGCAGGACACCAGGCAGTGAGGGGTTGACAGCAGGCAGGGCCAGGGAGAAGGCCAGGGATCACCCAGGTGGGCAGAGAGAACATGGGAGAGAGTTGGAAATGGGTGGGCCAGGAGGAAGTCGGCGAGGGTCTTCTTGAGTGAGAGGCCAGGGTGTAGTCCCATGGAGAAAAGGAAGCCGTCAGCTGGGGAGGCCTAACAAGGCTTGTCTGCTTTGCCTTAAGAGATGGTACCCAGCATCTCTGTGCCCCCTTGGTCCCAGAGAAAGCCTCTGGGTGAGCAGTGTCTCCATCAAAGGGAAGCCCCTCATGATCCCGGGGGGGCCTAATGGTGACACATGTGGTCCCAGCAGGCATGAGGCCCCGCTTTCCCCTGACTCCTGTAAAACCCAGGGCACTGTCTTCGTCCGTGTCAGACAATTAGTGAGCCGGTCCACACAGAGCTGCTCAGGCTACCTAACTTGTTTTCTTCATCATATTCATGATCATCATCACCACAGAATGTTTCCCTAAAGAGGACTTAGCTGAACCCAGGAAGGGGGAAGAGCATGTGTGAAGGCTGAGGTCAGGACAATCTGGGGCCCAGCGCACCATCCTGGGAACAACAGGGTGCACTCAGGGGTTTGGAGAGCCACTCCCCACCCCCACGTACACCCAGCAGACCCAACAGGACGAGAAGGCGGAGGGAGCACGGTGAGTGTGTCCAGGGAAGAGGGTGAGGTCATCAGGGTTGTGGGGGCCCCAAAGGAGAAAAGACGTCATGAAGTCCCACTGTCATAGGCTGAACTGTACTCCCCAAAATTCAGTTGAAATCCTAACTCCAGAACACCCTTATTCGGAAATTGGGCCATCCCAGATGTAATTAGGTAAGATGAGGTCATACTGAAATAGGGTGTGCACCTAACCCAATAGGACTGATGTCCTTCAAAAAACAGAGCCATGTGAACAGACAGACATGCACAAGGAGGACGCCAAGTGAACATGAGGGCAGAGATCGGGGAACACCCAAGATTGCCAGTAAGCCACCAGAAGCTGGGGGAGACGCCTGGAGCAGATTCTCCCTCATACCCTCAGAAGAAACCACACTCTGACACCTGAATCTGGAACTTCCAGCCCCGGAATGCTGAGGCAACAGATGTATGCTGCTTGAGTCTCTTAGTTTCAGTACTTTGTTATGGCAGCTCTAGCAGACACATAAACCCGCCCATATAGGGACAACTTTCCCAGTCCCCCAACTCCCTGGGAGGCTCTGCATCAGTGTCCTCCTCAGTCTGATGGGGACAGACTCCTCGGGAGGCATCTGCAGGAGCAGTGACCATGCAGATTCCTGTGACTGGCAGCCAGGTGGCCCTGGTCCCCCTGCCCAGCCCTTCTCAAGGTCCTGCGCCCGAGGAAGGGGCTCCAAGCACATGGGCTATGCAGGGCTCTCGCTCTACACTCTGACGTCTTGGCAGGGTTGTTCCTTGTTGTGGGGGCCTGTCCCGGGCCTACGTATTGTGTCCTCTGGGGGAGAGGCTGGGTGGGAACCCCTGCCCTGGGGTCAATGCCACATCCCACCCAGGCTGCCCCCTCTCTGGGGGCTACAGGACAGGGTTTTCCTGCGTCCTCAGCCCACTCTCCCAACAGGGGCTGCCCTCAACAGCAGGCCTGTCCTTCAGGACCTGGTGTCTTCCTCTGTACTCATTTCTGTCAATGCAAATGACAGCTGAACACATTCTCCTTCTGACACCCCCCCCCCACATTCCCAAAGAAGCTGAGTGCCCTTGACCACCATCCACAGGGAGGTGAGGTCCCTGCTGGTGGATCCTAGAGGCCCCAGGTTGTAAGGGGCACAGGGTAGGCGGGAATGCCTGTTGGGTGCTGACCACTCTGGGCCTCTGGTGCACATTTGATGATTTAGAGGGCATTCATCAGTGTGATTCCCTCAAACAAGTTTCTCCTGGAGCTGTTCTTCATGGTCCCCATAGCTCTGTCCCAGGCCTTCGCACAGCCATGCGCCAAGCCCCGGTTAGGAGGCCGCAGAGTTCAGCACGGGTTGTGCAGGGTTTTGCTCTCAAGGCCCCAATTTGGGGACTGAACAGTCACTGCCAGGTTGCCTTTCACAAAGGTGGACCTCTGTCCCACCCCAGGCAGTGTGAGGAGGTTTCTCTCTCCCTAGGCCTTGGGACCGTCTGATGGTGAGGCGAGGCCCCTCACGTCTGGGTTTAACATCATGTCCCCAATTCCTAGTCTTTTCTATGTTGATGGGGCAGGTGTCGGTCTCCTGTTGAGCACTGGTTCCTATCCTTTGTCTATTTCTCTACTATTTTTACACTGCTCCTGGGTGCCCTGTAGTTCTTAATTTTCTGCATATTCATTATTATAATCTTTGCAGATAGAATTTTTCAGGTGTGCCCTCTGTTTCCCACTATGACCCTGACTGATACACGGCTATTGTGGGGCTTAAGTAAAATTACACTTATAAGGTCATCGAAACGGTGCTTGGCACAGAGCAGGTACTTTAAATGTGAAAGCTGTTTTATTTGCTGGAATCTAAGTCCCCTGAGGGCAGGCATTGCCATCAGTTTTATCATTGTTGTATATCCCGCACCTGGAATGTATGGCATGTAGTAATTGGTGAATAAATAGTGTTTGATAGGTGCGTGAACAAGGGATGAGCACTCACACTACGAATCACGCGAAAAGTGCATAGTGTGTGGTGAGTCTCTGCCCGGCGCTGTGACTCACCCAATAGGCTCCTTCCCGGTCAAGGCCAGGTTGTGGCTTGGTCTGGCCTGGTCGATGGGGATGGTGGAGCCCCGGAAGAAGCAAAGGGAGTCACTGGTAGGGGGCTCCATGGTTTCCTTCCCCTTCCCCCTGGGCAGCCAGACTGTGCTTGGCCTGCACCTCTCAGCCCCATGGAAAGGATAAGAGGCGTGGAGCCCATTTCTGGCAGAGACCCAATGAACCTGTTGGTGATGGGTATCTCTGGGGAAGGGTTGACCCATCCCTGCCTCCGGTGGGCAAAGCTCTGGAAACGGCTCCCAAGGTCACATCCTGATCTCTGGGATCCAGGAGGTGGTGAACTACCCCTTCTGCAAAGATGCAGGATGGCACAGTTGACCATAGGATAGGGAGACAATGCAAATGGTCCCAGCATGACCTCGGGAGCCTCCATAAAGGCAGAGTTTTCTCCAGTTTAAGAGAATCTGAAGGATGCCAAGCCTGAGAAAGGCAAGGGGAGTGGGGGGCCAGAGTGAGGCCAGAGCAGGGCCTGCGTTAGCCTCAGCCAGCAGCCAGCAAGGACCTGGACCTCCAGTCCCACAACAACAGGAGCTGAGTTCTCCAACACCTGAATAGGCCTGCAGGCAGGGTCTCCCCAGAGCTCCAGATAAAGCCCAGCCTGGCTACACCTTGACACTGACCTTGTGAAATCCTGGCATGGAACCCAGCCAAGCCTGTCTGAACGCCCCATCTGCAGAAATGTGAGCTGATGGTTGTTGTAAACCAATAAACTGGGGTCATTTGTTATGCAGCCTATCGGCTAACACACTGCCCTGGAGTTTCCAGCTGAGCCCAGCTTGCCTGTGTGAGCTCTCGCTTGGTGGGCAAGAGCCTCAGCCCCACCTGAATTTTGTCGCACCAGCCAGCAAAGTAGTGGAAGGTCTGGATGGACGTGCCCACGTGGGTCTTCAGGGCCAGTGTGAAGGCAGTGCCTGCATCCAGAGCCTTCATGGTGGCCAGTTCTTCCTGGTGCTGTTCCGTGAGGTCCGCCACCCTGGCCAAGGGGTGGGGGAGGGGATAAGGAGGTCACCATCCAAAAAGGCCACCCTCTCTGTCTCTGGACAGCCTTGACCAGGGGAAAGCATGTCCAGCTTCAAGCACCAGCAGATCCAGTGGAGCGTGCCCCCAAGGATGGCATCTGTGGGCAGGGAGAGGTGGGATGACGGGAGAGATTCAAGGGAAGGTTCGTCTACACAGCGCCCTCCTGAAGTGTGAACTCTCTGAAATCCAGTTGCCCTCCTGTGATTCCGGTGGGTGTGCTTCTGTGGACAGCCTGGGAATTAGATCTTTGCCCCCTTCTCTGATAAAAGGGAGCCCAAAGAGCAGAGTGCTCAGGGGACAGGGTGCCCCGAGGAAGGCGGAAGCCTCAGACCCAGAGCGGCTCTCAAACCTGTACATGGGGGAGCTCTGGCCCAGAGAGAAGTCTGGGACGAAAGACTGCTGACCAGCTCCTCTCTGCATTCAGCCATGGCCTGGCCTAAACACCCCAAGTACACACTCACACTCTCTGGGAAGCCGACCCTAATTCCTGCCCACTCTACACCAATCACATATCCCTGATAGCAACCTCTACCTGTCTTCAAACCTTGCATGGCTGTTACGGATAGTCACTTAGTTGACTATTCCAGGACTATTGGGCTCTCCCTGAGGCCTAGGACAGGAGATTTGGTCCCCTGCTCCCTATGGACCTCCTACAGCCACTGGGCACACAGTCGGTATGCAGCATAAGGCTTGTGGGTGACACGGTGGGCCTAACAGACACAGGCAATCTAGTTACATAGCGACATGGTTACTTCAGACAGTGACACATCCAGGTAATTCTCTAGGTAATAGCCAAGGTGTAAATCAGTTTTTGGGAAGCATTACAGACCAAATAACAAAAACACCACGTGGTGGCATTTCAAAGCCTAGGGTTGTATCAACTAGAAAAACAGATGTGTCACGGGTATAAATCTGTATTATAAACAAGCCACAGTTGGTCTTTGTGAATTGGCCTCTAGTTGTTCAAGTCTTCACTGCAGGGTGAGACCTGTCAGCTTAAATGCTTGCTGGATACCCATTTATGTCTCCAGTTATTTTAAATGTAGCCCAAACAAGCAGACTTCAGCTATTTAAAGTCGTCTTGCTTTGCATCCCCCACTTGACAGCTATTATCGTTGGAGAGACGGGCTATGCGCTTACAGCTGCTGCCTTCCCGGCCCTCTGACCCAAGGATCCCCGCTCTGCTGCTGAACAATATTGCCAGGACTCGGGAGCCCCCCCCCCCGATCACCCAACCTCCAAAAGTTCCTTTGCACCCTTCCCATTCTGAGTAGAGACCGCCCCGCTACAGTCTCTGGAGGGTCTCCCACTATGGGGGTGTCGCCTCCCGAAGCCTGTTGTGCTTTCTACTTCTCATAGTCCTATCTTTTCCCTCGATCAGCCCCAAATCCCTCCAATTCTGCCAGACAATGTCACCTGCATGTGATGTGGCCGGGTCATAAAGCCCTGAAGTAACTATGACCTGAGCACGCCATTTGGGAGGCTCGGGGAGGAGAACTGAGTGGGACTGTTCATTGTCAACTTCATTGAGCTGCACCTCCTGCCTCCAGCATCCTGTCCCCGGAAAGCACCAGGGGGGAAGGCAGAGAAGCAACCACCATCATCCCAGAGGTCCTCAGGACGGCCATGAGGAAGGGCAAGTGTGGGGTGCCACACAGGCTCAGCCTCACTCCCAGCAGCCTGGGCCACCACCAGATTCTTGTCTGTGGACCTAAGGAAGTGTCTGAACAAAAGACGATAGCTTCCTACAGACTCCGCCACCAGCTCTCGGTGGCCCCACTCTGGCAGCTGTGGACACTGGCCTCTAGGTTCCCGAGAGGCTCTATCTTCTCCCTCAGTGGTTCTTGGGACCTGTCTAGTGACTTTCTCTAACCCTCTTTTCTGGATCTTTCTTCCTAGTGTCTCCCACAACTGCATAATGTCTCAACCCTATAATGTATTCTGTCTTCCGTAATATGTATCCATGGTGGTCTATTTTCCTCATTGAATCAGGGGCTGCTCCCTCCCGAGCCAGCAATGGGCGAACCTCCACGATGGGGACTGGGAGGCTGCATGAGGCAGGACCAGGTTCCTAGGAGCTCTCAGGTCTGGGCTTGAGATGTCTGTCGAAGCAGTCCAGGTCTCTACCTAGAGCTGTGCAGGGACTGACTCAACCCTTCACGATCATGTCGCTGGTGGTGTTATTATGACATATGCCACTAGATGGCAGCAGAACTGCTCAAGGGAAACACTCTTGGGTCCGCAAACATCTACCTCTGGAGTCCCTGCTTCAGGGCCAGAAGGCTTCTCTCAGCATCACCAGCCTGGGCTTGCATGGTTCAGTTTTGCCTAATCTGGGGGCACTAGGTCACTAGGCAACGGCTTCCTAAAATTGATAGGCTCTTCAAGGGGTCTTGAAACTAACTTGAGTTAGAGCAGGCTGGGTGCACCCTTGCCTGCCCCAACCTGTATCATCTCTATTCCATTTTGAAACTAGACAGGCCCCTCTCTCTGGGCCTGGAGAGGGTATCCAGGTGTTTCTGGAGGCTGGAGGCTGTCCTGGTGTTTCTGGCCTCTGAATAGGGAAAAAAAAAAAAAATGACATTCTGACTGAAGGCCAAGATGGGGCCTCTCTCCCACCAGATGACAAGTACATTTGGACCACATGATGACCAGCCTCTCTGCCTGACAGCTTCCCCAGGACCCAGAGCATAGAAGTCAGGCTCCTGAAACTGGCTTGTTCACTAGGCTTTTCGACACTGCCTAGTTCATCTGTGCAGCGCCCTCCCTACTGAAAACATCACACCAGTTCCTTGGGGGGCCACCGCTCCTCTCCCACTGGGACCACCTGGTTCTAGGGGAGTATCTCTCCTCCAGGCCGCACTCCCACCCCATGGTCATAAGTGGATCAACTCTACGTCCTTCCCTAATAGTTCTGATGAAGCTAAGGGGAGAGAGCCCCTTCTTCCCTGGTTTTAGAAAACAAGGAAAATGTGAGATTCCAGCAGTCAGGGAGGTCTGAGCGAGGACCACCGGGAAGAACGGACCCCATGCTCCTGTCACTGGCTTCTACATAAAATAGCCCTGATCTCCCCTCTGGTCCAGTCCACTCAGGGAAGTGGTGAACATGTCCGAGACTGCCCAGGACTATCCGTTAGCTTTGCCAGTTTACTGCTCCCATCTGATTAGCACCTCCACTTTTGTGCCTCCTCATCATTAATCACACTGTTCCCTCCACTGAGGACAGTTTTCCCTTAAGGCTGCTTGCGTCTTGTGACGTCCCTCCCGCGTCTCAAGTCACTTCCTCTGAGAAGCCTTTTCTGAGTCTCAGGCCTCGGTTGCACAACCTGTCTCGGACCCCAACTTACGCCTGGCAAAACCCAAGCATGCAGTTCCAACCCAAACAAAAGGCGGGGTAGCTGGCAGGAGGTTGTGGGGCTCTCACCTGTACAGGAGCCGGCCTCAATCCCGTGCACTGATCTTCCCCCACAATCCAATCTCAAAGGCACCCTCAGTGCCAGCCACTGCCTTGTCAACATCGCCGACCTGGGCCGGGGACACCTGGCGGATGACCCGTGGTGGAACAGCGCCATGAAGCCCTCCCTGGACGCTGGTGCACAGATGCCTCAAGTTGCTGCTCCCTGGCCAACTGGGCGGGCTCAGTGGGGACAGCAGGTGAACGGGAGGGCCCTGGAAGGGTGTGCACGATGAGGAAAGGCAGGGACCTTCGAAGAGGCTCGTTCGCGTTTCTCCGTACCAGGACCCTTCTTTTCAGTTGCCCGCTGAGCCCGGAAAGGGAAACAGACTCAGGCCGCAGCCTTGAGGCTGAGGATCAGCTTAAAATTGTCAAGCCAAGAGCAGAAGGTGATTAATTTGGTAAGTCCTAGGAAGAAAGACTATTTCTTAAGTGAAACAGTCTACATGTGGAAGATGACAGGACCACTCCCGTCCCCATCCTTGCTCTGGGCCCAGCAGTGCCCACGGGCACTATAGTGCAGCCTCCCATACCTCCTGACACCTGGGCTTGGCCAAAGGAAAGCCAGGAGGAGAGAGAAGTGGGAGGTGCGAGGCCAGGACCCTGCTGGTTACCACCGGCATGGTACACCCTCCCTGCCCAAGGGCCCAGCACCCAGGCAACCCTGTCCAGACAGCTTCCCTTCTGGGATTCCCCAAACAGGCCTCAAGGTGGTAACAGCTCATGTTTCTGCCGGAGGGCACTGCATCCCCTTGTCTGCGTCCCCACACCCGGTCTACCCCTTCGTCAATTATTTTCTTTAAACTCCCTTCAAGTGACCCAGTTGAGTGTGCTATGTGCTTCCCGCAGGCCCTGAGGGATGCTATCGGTAGGGCAGAACGGAAAACTAAGTATGCACCTGTAGGAGTAAGTGTTGTTCCAGGTAGGCGTGTGTGTGCGTGTGTGTGTGTGTACGTGTGTGGGACTACAATATGCGCGTACTGGGGCATGACATAAAAGGGTCAAGGTCGAGAAAGTCTGACAAACATGGGATTCAAGGCAGAATTCCCAACAGTGGGGTGTCACATATTCAAGAAGGTAAGGCCCATGCTGAGGTTACTGTTGACACGGGGAGGGGGAGAGAACGGCTTCATTTCTTCCATGGGGGATGTTAGCTCTCCTCCCAGTCTCTGAAGCAGGCTCCAGACCTTTGGAATCCTCCTGCCTCCCCGGCTCCAGCTCCGCTCTGGGCCATTCCCGTAGGGAGGGCTGGAATCTGACCGCAACCATTCTGTGTGCAAGTAGAGGCCCCCTAAGCCAGGATCCCCAGACACCGGGTGGAGCAGTAGATGAGAGAGGAGGCCTTGGAGGGGGAAGGTGGAGGGAGCGCAGGAGGGAGCGCAGGAAGTGCCCTCACGCTTCCGTCTGTTGGGTTGACGGTCTCGTAGGTCTCGGCACCCCAAACACGTCCCCAGTGAAGAGCTATGGGCACCTGGAGGGTCAGCTTCTTCACCGCCTTTTCCACCTGGGAAGGGAAATTTTGCACGGATTCACTGCAGCGTGGAGTCTTCACAAGGTGCAGTAGTGACAGATATGAACCCACAGAGAGACACAGGAAACACAGATAGATAACCACTCATGCACACACACACACACACACACACACACACACACACAGCCGAGGGGCCAGGGCTCAAGGCCCCTTGGCCTTCTCAGGTCTCTGCAGCCAAATCCAGTCCTGCTGCCCTCCTTAGCCCAGGGAGCTATTATAGGGGCAGCGGTGGCAGCTGAGCAATAAGATGTGACGACGAGCACGGGATCTGAGGTCAGGCTGCCTGGGCTGCAACCCCTGTCCTGCCACTTACCCGCTGTGTGATCTCACACTGGCTGCTAGGCCTCTGCAAGTAGGAAGTGCCAGTTGGCAGACAGACACTTGTGAACCACCAGACATGACACCGACCCCATCGCTCGCTTCCCCGTAGACCGGAAATTCCGGACCGGATGGCATCCTTGAAACACCATTCGCCTCCTGAAATCTGTTCATCAGTCACCTGACCACAATCCTAAGGCCAACCTGGCGTCCATCCTGGCCACCTACACTTTCCTCATCAGCTTTTGAGCCAAACAAACGATCCCAAAGTTAATTCCTTCGGCAGCTCGTAGCCTGCCAACACACTTCAGGATGATTTTTCAAGAGTTTCTTTTAAAATACGCTCGCAGGGGCGCTAGGGGGATCTCAAGATTCGTGAGTTCGAGCCCTGCATTGGGCTTTCCATGGTCAACACAGGGTCTACTTCAGATACTCTGCCACTTGCCTCTTTGTCCCTCCCCACATATTCTCTCTCCCTCTCTCCTTCTCTCTCTCTCTCCCTCTCTCTCTCTCTCAAAATTGAACATAACATTTAAAAATTAAAAATCAGTTTGCAATGACACCATCACACTTCCATATATGCAAGTTGAATGTATAAGGTCACTTGTTTCCCTTATCGGGAAAATGTTCCCAATTCCTCACTCTCTGTCTCCTTCTCTCCCTCTCTTTCCATCTAGCTCCCTCCCTCCCTCCCTTTCTCTCTTTCTCTTGACATTTCAACAAAAGGAATTCAATGCATGCAGTTGGTTGCGCAGGTGATGGAAGAGCTGAGAAGCTATGAGTCAAACCAGAGATTGGTAACCGCAGGAGGCCGCTGCCATCACTAGGTTAGAAGGACAAATGGCGGAAGTGGTGGTCCCAGAACTGGCGTTTAGGGTCCCCCAGCAAAACTAGAATCCTGGAAGGGTGATCTGGCAGAGGCTGGAGCCACAGCAGCGAGGAGGCAACTACTGGGAAAACACATCGCAGGACGTAGAGGCTGGGAAGTACTCTGTAAATGCCACGTCTTCGTATCCTACTCTCATATCTTTGGGGGTCATGTGCAAGTGGAAAACTCTGAGCCTTAGTTTCTTCACCTGCAAAACTGCAATAATAGCCCCTCTCCTATTTTCTGGTAAGTAAACGAGATAGTCTACCTGTCGAGGATAATCAATAGGAGATTAAGAATAGTCACTGAAAGATATGTCAAAAGAATGAAAAGGTTGGCACTCCTCAGCGGCTCAGGCGGTTAAGAGTCCAACTCTTGATTTAGGCTCAGGTCATGACCCCAGGGTCATGGCACTGAGGTCTTCACCGAGTGTGGAGCCTGCTTAAGATTCTCTGTCTGTTTCTCCCCCCTCCACCTCTCTCCCCCAATCTCTCGTCCTCTCGCTCTCTAAAAAATAATAATAATGAAAAGAAGGGAAAGGCCAACCAAAGATTGGGGGAAAATATTTCCAAAGAAAATATCTGATAAAGGACTTTCACTCAGAATATATAAAGACGTCTCTACTGTCAATACTAAGAAAAAAACAAACAATCCAAGTAAAAATGGGCGAAAGATTGAACAGATCCTTCACCAAAGAACAAACGCAGATGGAAAAAGCATATGAAAATATGTTCAACATCACCAGTTATTAGGGAAATGCAAATCAAAACGACAAGGGGATACGTCTACCCACTTACCAGAATTTCTATAATTAAAGTCTGACCATATGTATCAGTGGTAAAGATACAGAGCAATGGAACTCTCATACGCAGCTAGTGGGATTGTTTAAAATGGTACTTTGGAAACCATGCTGGAGAGCACTTTGGCAGTTTCTTAAAAATTAAACATATGCTTCCCATTTCACTCTCAGGTATTTACTCGAGGGAAATAAAAACCTACATGCGGAAAGAAAATGGCAGAGTAGGAAGCTCCAAAGATCCATTCCACCACCTAAACAGCTATTGAACTCGCAGAATCGTCTGAATCAAATGTTCTGGAACTCTATAGAGTCAGTCAAACATTTGCAACACCCAGGGGAAAAGATGATGAAGAGGCTGGCGAATGTTAGCAAATTTCAGCATTTTGTGGGGTGTTACTCCCCATCCTCCTGGTAGGAGGCAGTGGGGGAAGCTGAACTTGTTCCTGGTACAGCCTTCTGGAGCCAGGGTGGGCAGTAAGGACCTTCCCCTCCCTACATCCAGATTGTGTGTTCTTAGTGCCGATGCTCCTTTTGATCACTGAGGGGCCAGCACGAAGGCTGACAGCCACAGTTTTAACCCTCAAAGGCTCATGCAGCTCCCAGGAGATTTAAAAAGGCAATGTTCCCCCCCCCCTCTGTTGGGAGTCAGACATTTAATAAAATCGTTTTAGGCCACTGCCTGATCACAGAGATAACAGAACATAAACTTCAATTACTACATACAATGAGGAATAGACACTTTACCAAAAAAAAGGAAAAAAAAGTTTGGAAAAGTCACAAATGGATAAATCCAACCCTTCACAAGCAAGACTTAGCAATCACTGAGGGCTGAGAGGATTATATTTTCAGAATTACACAACACTCAAAATGTTGAGTTATTTTTTTTTTTAATTTTTTTTTTCAACATTTTTTATTTATTTTTGGGACAGAGAGAGAGACATAGCATGAACGGGGGAGGGGCAGAGAGAGAGGGAGACACAGAATCGGAAACAGGCTCCAGGCTCTGGGTCATCAGCCCAGAGCCCGACGCGGGGCTCGAACTCACGGACCGCGAGATCGTGACCTGGCTGAAGTCGGACGCTTAACCGACTGCGCCACCCAGGCACCCCTAAAATGTTGAGTTTTGAACAAAAAAATAGTAAAACATACAAAGGAACAGGCAAACACAGCTGATTTACAGGAAAAAGATAAGAATCTGGAAGCAATCATCCTCTAGGAAGACCAAATATTAGAATTACTTGTCAAAGATGTTAAATCAACTCTCTTAAAGGTGTACAATGAATTTAAAGGAAACCCTGGACAAAGAATTAAATGGAATAAGGAAAATGATGTAAGAAAAACATGAGAATATCAATAAAGACATAGGAAATTTAATAATAAACCAAACAAATTCTCAAGCTGATGAGTACAATAGCTACAACAAAACACTCAGGAGAGGTTCAACATCAGATTTGAGCAAGCAGAAGAAAGGATTGGTGAACTTGAAATTATGCAGCCCGGAGAAAAGAAGGAAAAAAGAATGAATAAAAATGAACAGAGCCTGTGGGACGTCATCAAACTCATCAACATTCTCATTTTAGGAGTTCCAAAGAAGACGAGAGATAGAAAGGGCAGAGAAAATATTGGAAGAAATCATGTCCCAAAAGTTCTCAAGTCTGAGGAAACACATGAAATGGACACATCCAAGAACATCAATCAATTCCAAGGAGGATAAACTCAAAGAGATTTACACCACAACACATTTGACAGTCAACCTGTTGAAACCCAAAGAAGGAATTTAGAAAGCAGGAAGAGAAAACTAATTCATCACCTACAAAGGATCCTCCCTACAATGAAGAGCTGATTTCCCTTGGGGCGCCCGGGGGAGCTCAGAAGCTTGAGCACTGAGTTCGGCTCGGGTCGGGATCTCATGGCTTGGGGATTTGAGCCCCATATCAGGTTCTGTGCTGACAGTGTGGAGCCTGCTTGAGATTCTGTCTCTTTCCCCCTCTCTCTGCCCCTCCCCCACTACCAGTTTCTGTCAAAAATAAAATTTTAAGAACATTTAAAAAGTTATTAATAAAAAAAAAGGACCGCTAAAGAGAATCTCTTGGGCTCAAATGAAAGGACACTGAAGAGTAACTCCAAGTCATAAGAAAAAAGGAAAGAACACTGGTAAAGGTTGTAACCACAGGGGTAAATATGAAAGCCAGTATTACTGTACTTTTCATATGGTTTGCAACTTCTCTCTTCTTCCTATATAATAGCCAAATGCAGAACACAATGATTTTAAATCAATATTAATGGCTATGCAATGCACAAGACAATAATAGTTGGAGTAGGAATAGAGATGTATAGGATCGGAGTATACACTATTGAAACTAAATCAAAATTATGTAAAACACACTGTTACATGTTCATTGTAATCACTAAGGTCATTAAGAAATAACTTTTAAAAAGGGAATCAAGGGGCGCCTGGGTGGCGCAGTCGGTTAAGCGTCCGACTTCAGCCAGGTCACGATCTCGCGGTCCGGGAGTTCGAGCCCCGCATCGGGCTCTGGGCTGATGGCTCAGAGCCTGGAGCCTGTTTCCGGTTCTGTGTCTCCCTCTCTCTCTGCCCCTCCCCCGTTCATGCTCTGTCTCTCTCTGTCCCAAAAATAAATAAATGTTGAAAAAAAAATTAAAAAAAAAAAAAAAGGGAATCAAAGCGGTACCCTACCCAGAAAAGGGAGGGCAGTAATAAAGAAACTGAGGAACAGAAAGCATAAAAGATGTGCCAAAAACAAATTGGAAAAGAAAAGTAAATCCTTCTTTATCAGTAAACTTGTTAAATGAAAATAACTGTCCTATGAAAAACATAAATTGAAATGTTGGATAAAATACATCCTCCATCCAGATGCTAGATATTCACTTTAGATGTAGGTACACACAAAAAATTGAAAGTAAAAAGATGGAAAAGATATCTCATGCAAAGGGTAACCAAAAGGCAGCTGGGTTGCTAGATTACTATCAGAAACGATAGACTTTAGGGGCGCCTGGGTGGTTCAGTCGGTTGAGCGTCTGACTTCGACTCAGGTCATGATCTCGCGGTCCATGAGTTCGAGCCCTGCTTGGGCTCTGTGCTGACAGCTCGGAGCCTGGAGCCTGCTTTGGATTCTGTGTCTCTCGCTCTCTGCCCCTCCCCCACTCATGCTTGCGCGCTCTCTCTCTCTCTCTCTTTTTCAAAAATAAATAAACATTAAAAATATTTTTAAAAAGGAAAAAGAGAAAATAGACTTTAAATCAAAACGGGTTATGAGAAACAGAGACTCTTAGTAAAAGGTTCAACACAATAAGAGGATATAACAGTTATAAACACACAGGCACCAACAACACAGGCCCCAAAATATATATAGCAAAAACCTAAGGAGAAGTAGACTTTTCTACAATAGTAGTTGGAGACTAAAATGCCTAACTTTCAATAATGGATGCAACAACCAGAGAGATGATAAATAAAGAGACAGAGGAATTAAATAACACTATAAACCAATTGTATACATACAGAACAGACGTATACAGAATACTCTACCCAAGAAGAGAAGAATTCACATTCTTCTCAAGAATACGTGGAATATTCTCCAGGATGAACTATTTGTTAGGCTACACAATAAGGCTTTTTGCTGTGTTTTTTTTTTTTAATGTTTATTTTTTTGAGAGAGAGAGACAGAGTGCGAGCCGGGGAGGGGCAGAGAGAGAGGGACACACAGAACCTGAAGAAGGCTCCAGGCTCCGAGCTGTCACCACACAGAGCGAGGTGGTGCTCAAAGCCACCAATCGAGAGATCATGACCTGAGCCAAAGTGAGATGCCTAACCCATTGAACCACCCAGGTTCCCCAGGCTACACAATAAGTCTTAATAAATTTTAAAAGATTCCAATCTTTTTTAAAAATTTTTTTTCAACATTTATTTATTTTTTTGGGACAGAGAGAGACAGAGCATGAACGGGGGAGGGGCAGAGAGAGAGGGAGACACAGAATCGGAAACAGGCTCCAGGCTCTGAGCCATCAGCCCAGAGCCCGATGCAGGGCTCGAACTCACGGACCGCGAGATCGTGACCTGGCTGAAGTCGGAGGTTTAACCGACTGCGCCACCCAGGCGCCCCAAAAGATGCCAATCTTATAAAACATCTTTTCTGATCTCAGTGGAATGCAACTAGAAATCAGTAGCCGAAGAAAAATCGGAAAAGTCACAAATAGGTGGACATTGAATGGCACACGCTTAAACAACCAGTGGGTGAAAGAAGAAATCACAAGGAAAATGAAAATGCCTTTAGTCAGAGACAAACAAAAACACAACATACCAAAACTCATGGATTGCAACAAAGGTAGTCCAGAGAGGGAAATCTGTATCTGTAAATGCACACACTGAAAAAGATCTCAAGTCGGGGCGCCTGGGTGGCGCAGTCGGTTAAGCGTCCGACTTCGGCCAGGTCACGATCTCGCGGTCCGGGAGTTCGAGCCCCGCGTCAGGCTCTGGGCTGATGGCTCGGAGCCTGGAGCCTGTTTCCGATTCTGTGTCTCCCTCTCTCTCTGCCCCTCCCCCGTTCATGCTCTGTCTCTCTCTGTCCCAAAAATAAATAACCGTTGAAAAAGATCTCAAGTCAATACCCTAATTGTACATCTTAAGGAATTTTTTAAAAGGGTAACCTAAACTCAAAACTAGTAGAAGGAAGGAAATAATAAAGGTTAGAGCAGATACAGATAAAAGAGAGAATAAAAGGACAATACAGAAAATCAATGAAACCGAAGTTGGTTCCTTGAAAAAAAAAAATCAACAAGACTGACAAACAGGACTGACCAAAAAGAAGAAAAACAGAAAAATACTTCAATTACTAGAATCAGAAATGAAAGTGATTATACCAATTATACATAAATAAAAAGGACAAGAGAATGCTGTGATAAATTATACACCAAAAATTTGATTAACTAGGTGAAATGGACAAAGTGCTAGAAACATGCAATCAACATAAACTAACTCACGAAGAAGTAAAAAAAAATCTGAATAGACCCATAAATAGTAACGAGATTAAATCAATAATCACAAAACCCCCAACAAAGAAAATCCTGGGGCTGAATGGCTTCACCAGTCCTTCTCAAAATCATCCCCCTCCCATAAAAACTGAAGAAGAATGAACATGTCCCGATTAATTCTATGAGGCCAAAAATACCCTGATACCAAAGCCAGAAAAAGACACTACAAGAAAAGAAAACTTCAGGCCAATATTCCTGATGAATAAAAATGCAAAAAACCTCCACAAAGTACTAGCAAGCTGAATTCCCTGTGAACAAGTGGAATTCTCAGTTGCAAGGATGGTCAAGGGGGCAAGGTTTCAGTTATACACGATGTTCTAGATTAGTTCTAGAGATCTAATGTACATCAGGTTGACTATAGTTAATAATATTGTATTGCGTACTAGAAATTTGCCAGAAGAGTAGCACTCAGGAGCCCCTGGGTGGTTGAGTCGATTAAGTGTCCGACTTCAGCTCAAGTCATGTTCGTGGGTTCGAGTCCCACATCGGGCTCAGAGCGTAGAGCCTGCTTCAGATTCATTTCCCTCTCTCTCTACCCCTCTCCTGCTCATGCTCTGTCTCTCTTTGTCTCTCAAAAATAAATAAATGTTAAAAAAATTTAAAAAGAGTAGTTCTCAGATGCTCTCACTGCCAAAAAATAAAAGTAACTATGTGAGATGGATATGTTAATTGGTTTGATTGTAATAATCATTTAACTATATATATACATATATATGTGTGTATATATATATCAAAGGATATTATTTTATACCTTAAATATTTACATTTTATTAAAGAAAGGAAAAATAATAAAATGACTCTTAAGCTATGAAGCAAGAAAAGACAGTAATGGAGGAAGAAAGGGCTTATTTGCTCACGTGAGAAGCACAACTGGGTTGTGTCCTCAGTGCCTCTGTGCATGGTCACAGCAAATTATCCCCGGGTTTTTCGTTTAAGGCAGAAATCAGTTAGCTACAGCCTATTTTTACAAATAAAGTGTGATTGGAACACACACATGCAAAGATTTCACGCCCTCCCCCCCCCAAAAAAAACCTGGCATATTATATATTTTTTTAAAAACTTGACATATTATTGGTGCTAAAAAGCAAACACCACAGTGTTGCAGGGTATAAAAGCAATATGTGAAAAGCAGTTGCATTTCTATACGCTAGAAATGAACACTACAAAAATGAAATTAAGGAAACAATTTCACTTACAATCGCATCAAAAGGAATAAAATAGCAATAAAGTACCAAAGAGACAACAGAGTTGTGTGCTGAGAACTGTAATGTATTGCCGAAGGAAATTTTAAAAGGCCTGAATAAAATGAAAAAAAAAATCTTCATTTTCATCAATTAGGAGATTTAATATTGTTCAGATGAACCACTCCCCAAAGTGATCTTCAGTTTCTTTTTTTTTTTTTTAATTTTTTTTCAACGTTTTCATTTATTTTTGGGACAGAGAGAGACAGAGCATGAACGGGGGAGGGGCAGAGAGAGAGGGAGACACAGAATCGGAAACAGGCTCCAGGCTCCGAGCCATCAGCCCAGCGCCCGACGCGGGGCTCGAACTCACGGACCGCGAGATCGTGACCTGGCTGAAGCCGGACGCTTAACCGACTGCGCCACCCAGGTGCCCCAAAGCGATCTTCAGTTCCAACGACACCTCTGTCAATATCCGAACACGTTTGCGGGTTTTCTTTTGTTTTCCTTTGTTTTGTTTTTACCTACCCAGGCCCACTGATCCCCCAAGACAGCTCACAGAACTCACGATGTAGTCATACTTCTCACTAAGATTCATTACAAGGAAGGAAAAGAAGGGAAAACTAGCAAAAAAGAAGTAGGCGTAAGATCAAAGCCGGGAGGAAGCCAGGTGCAAGGATTCAAGGATTGTCTCCCGGTGGAGTCACAAAGGCCATGCTTATTTCTTCCAGCAATGAATTGTGAAAACACAGGTCTTCACACCGCGTCCCCGGAGACTCAGCACCTTAAGGTGCCTTCTAGCCATCTAGACACGCGCTGCCTTGCACTTACCAAAACGACTCCCCAAAGCAAGGCAAGTGCTCAGCATAAGCCACGTTGTTTGCGTGATTTAGAGGCGATGGATTGCAGCCTTCCAAATTTCAGTCCAGTATGTGGAGTTTGGAGGTCCTCACGCCCATTCTCACAAGAAGAAGACAACTTGAAATCAAAACTCTCCCAGGATCCACAAGAGAACTGAGGTCCCAGGGCAGAGTGCTGCCCCCAACACTGGAGTGGCAGACTGGGAGAAACACGGCTTGCTTGAGCAGAATCTCACAAGTAGAAGTTGCTGACAGGAAGACTTTAAACCGTAATTTAAGAATTGCTGGAGGCACTAATTGGGAATTAAAATTATTGAGAACCAAATGAAAGTAAGTTGAGAACTTGTTGAGAATTAAAAACTCCTGGGGATCTGGTCTTATGGGGGACCCCACGCTTTTGTGAGTTTTACCTCCAGGAGTCGCACATCAGGTTCTCAGGTGAAAGATGGGAAGAAAATCCCTTAGGGCTTCCGGCAGGAGGAGGGGAAAGTAGCCATTCTGAAATACCCACCCCCCCCAACACAGCATTCTGCTCTTAACAAGGCATGCCCTCAAGAGAAACTGTTTTATGGGAAGTTAACAAACCTGAGGGAAGGGTAATACCTATCTCTGGCCCTCTCTACCTTTCCTGAAACCCCAGAATGGAGAACTGAAATAAAGATACTTGTGAAGATCATATCCCAGGGGTACAGGCTCACTAAAAGACTGAGACCTAATCATACAACTACCCAAGGTTTCCTTTCCCACCGCATCTTAACACTGTATCAAGATCACTCGTGCAAAATTATAGGCGGTTATTGTGGAAAGGCGGCAGCTTCTCTTTAATTAGTCTCTAGGAAAACCCAAAGACGACAGAGAACACAAAACCAAAGATGCTGGAAGTTTTATTCTTTGACACCTACAGCTGTAACACAGCCTAACCCCTAACCAGATCAACATAAAACTTCACACTAAAGGCCTATCTACTCTAGTTTCCATTACTCAATATTGTACATCCACCTTTCAACAGAAAATTACAAGGCATACTAAAAGTAAAAATAAACAGAAGAGACCAAGAAAGGATAAGACCCAGACTCAGATATGGCATATTTTGGGAATATTATACAGGGGAGTTAAAGATTAATATATGCAATATGATAAGGGCTTTAATGGGAAAAGTGGAAATATGCAAGAAAGCAGTAGTAATGTAAGCAGGGAGATGGAAAGATCTTTCCTTTCTTTAAGAAAGAATTAAAAGGAAATGCTAGAAATAAAAAGTATAGTAACAAATGAGGAATGCCTTTAAGGGTTCATCAGTTGACTGGACAGAAGGAAGAAAAGACTCAGTAAGTATGGAGACAAGTCAATAGGAAGTTCTAAAACCAAAACACATAACAAACAATGAATGAAAAAGAGCAGAATGTCCAAAACTGTGAGACAATTACTAAAGGAATAACACAAACATAATTAGAATATCGGAAGGAAAGGCGAGAAAGGAATCCAAGAAATATTTGAAGTAATAATTGCTGAGACTTTTCCAAAATCAAAGAGAGACACAAAATCACAGATACAGGAAGCTCAAGGAACACCAAACAGTATTTTTTTGAAAATCTCCATATCTACATAAGCACATCATATTCAAAGTGTAGAAAATCAAAGATAAAGAGAAACTCTGGTAAGAAATATGAGGAAGAAGTGTCTCACTTATAGAAGAACAAGGTGATATTTACATTGGACTTCTCATCAGAAACCATGCCAGTAAGAAGAGAATGGAGTGAACTATCTAGAGTATTGAAAGAAGTCAACATAGAATTCTGGTATCCAGAAAAATTATTCCTTTGTTTTTTAAATATTTATTTATTTATTTTGAGAGAAAGAGTGCACATGCATGAACAGGGGAGATGCAGAGAGAGAGAGGGAGAGAGAGAATCCCAAGCAGTCTCTGCACTATCAGTGCGAAGGCAGGTGTGGGGCTCAGTCTCATGAAGCCATGAGATCATGATCTGAATCAAAATCAAGAGTCAGATGCTTAACCAACTGAGTCACCGGGCACCCTGACAGCAAAATTATTCTTAAAAAGTGAAAGAAGGGGAAACTGAGTGGCTCGGTCAGTTAAGCTTCTGACTCTTGGTTTTGGCTCAGGTCACGATCTCATGCTTGGGAAGACTGAGCTCTGCAATGGGCTCTCTGCTGTCAGCATGGAGCCCCCTTTGGGATATTCATTCTCTCTCTCTCTCTCTCTCTCTCTCTCTCTCTGTCCCTGGCCAGTTCTTGCTCTCTCTCTCTCTCAGAATAAATAAACTTTAAAAAACGCTTTTAAGTGAAAGAAAAATAAAGGCTTTCTCAGAAAAACAAAAACGAGGAAATTTGTTGACATTACTTGCTTTGTCTCGGAGCTCCTGACACCCTCATGTTTATACACCCAGATATACTAGATATAGAGGGGGGAATACATATACATAAATAGAAAGATAGATAGATAGATAGATAGATAGATAGATAGATAGATAGATAGATAGATAGATTAGATAGATAGATAGATAGATAGATAGATAGATAGATAGATAGAGATAGACAGACAGACATGGGTATATATACTGAGTGATAGCTATAGATATATTTTCTGCACTGTCATTGGGTAGAGCCAAGAAACAATAATACATGAGTAGAAAGGAGCACACTTATCACCCACATCTTGGTTTCTAATTCCATTCTCCAATAAAAGGAAGCAAGGGTCCTAGGAGAAATGCCTGATCCCAGGGCTGTGGCAGGGAATATACAAGAACATCTTATAGTGCTACAAATAAAAAAGAGCTTGTAAAAGGATGCGGACAGGTCACAGGTATGCAAGACACAATTGAAAGCGCTTGCACTAGACAAAGCTTAAACAATCTGAGGGGGAAAAAAATCAGTGGATTAGTATTGGATTTAACCCAAGTACAAGATAAATATCTAGAACTCCATACCGACATAAATAAATGACGAAATAAATAAATAAATAAATGGGAGAAAAGAGACAACTCTCCACGTAGAAGAATTTTAAATAATTTAGGTAACTACTCTGTTTTCAGGAGCCTTGAACATGGGCTGCACATAGTAGTTTCCTTCCAAAGAATACAGTATGGATAAGGGGAGGAAAAGAATCAGTTCACAGTAGAGACACCCGACACGCATGAACTCAGCCAGGTGATTATGGTCACTATAAACAGCGATATCACCTTGATAGCACGCTCCCTTGATATGTGAGAAGAATGACACTTTATCTCTGTGTTTCCTCAAACCCATACCCCTTTCTAATTATGAGGGAACACATCAGATAAATCCCCACTGAGGGACAGTTTCAAAGGGGGCCGAGATGGCTGAACAGCATGGATGTTCTCAGCTTCTGAAATGCAGCCACATCAACTCCGAGCCATTCTGCATACCTAGGAAATTGATCTGAGGATTGACATGAGCAATCTGTATAACTTGAGCCACAGAATTCAGCAGGTACGTGCTCTGGAGAGGGGAACTGGGAGACAGAAGCCATGGAGGGTAGGGAGCTGATTTTGCAGCGAGAGGACAGAGAAGGGTTGGGGGGGATAGTGTGGTACAATGGGAGAGTTCAGGAAAAGCACTCCCCACCAAAGTAGCTGGACAGAAAGAGAAAGAGTGGAAACAGTCACAAAGGACTGAACACGAAATCCGTTCCCCAAAACCACTGACAGCGATAAGGGAGACAGTTTCAATACCATTAGGGCTCTATCAACAGGGGAGTGCAAAGTCAGAAATTCTGGAGCTCAATACCAGGTGGTTCTCTGGTGAGGAAGCAAGGCGAATCCCCAGGAGCACGCAGTGAGATCCAAGGGGTCCACAGGTCACATAGGGGGAAGCCCTTCCCCTTCATGGAGGTCATTTCTTATTTTTTTTTTTATTTTTTTGAAGGTTTAATTTTTTAAATTTTTTTATATTTTTCATTAGCAGGACTTGTGTCGGGAGAATGAGATCCAGAGGCCAAACATCTGCCTGGCACACAGAGTTAGCCAGCCCTTGAAGCCAGCCCCGAATGCTCACCCATGCCCTATCAGGCGCCCTCCACCTCAAGGGAGAGCTTGCAATGCTGTTGGTTCATCCCTGGTCCCCTCCCAGGAACTAAACCTCACCCTAGCCGTAGATCTGGCCTCTAGGGGTGCCATGCCCCACCTGTGGGCCAAGAACAGAACTGGTGCTCATAGCCAACTGAGATTTCTTCAGAGAGGAAGCCAGAGTTCTTCATGACCAGTGCAAGGCCGGATGGGCCTGCAATCTATCTATTATCTATCTATCTATCTATCTATCTATCTATCTATCTATCTATCATCTATCGGAGAGATCCCTTTAAAGGAATGGGCCCTTGGGTTTGTGGAAATTTGGTGAATCCAAAGTTTGAAGGGGAAGGCTTGCTGGCCGAGGACTCAAGAGAAAGGTGCAGTTCGAATCCAAAGGCGGTCTACCATGGAACGAGGAAGAGTCAGTGATGCAGATGTGCATCATGAGCCCAGACCTCGGCCTCTCTGAGATGCTTGCCCACACCCTAGAGCCACACTCTGACAGGCTGACCTTTTCTTTTATGCAGACCTTCAACTCCTTAGATGGGGCCCAACAGGAGCCATTGGTAACCAGGGACATGGCCAGGGTTTCAGGCCAGAGACATGGCCAAGATGTCCCAGAAGAGACAGAAGTCACCCTGACTCCCTTTTCTCTCACACGCCTGGTGAAGGACGGATGCATCCAGAGACAGGCCCAGACTTCCCCCAGCTCCGTGCTTGGCCAGCAGCTGCCTTCACCTCCCCTCCAGCTCGCTGGCAGTGGGAACAACTGAATCTTTGCTTCGATGGACCAACAAACCCCATGCCTGGAGCCCCGGATCTCACTTCCTGTTTGAAGAACCTACACCTTGGACCTAGAGAAAGCAACTTGTTTGCAGTGCGGTCTAGGATAGCTCAGGCCTTGTCTGTCTGGCACCTGGAACTCCTCTTCGGTCCCTCTCCCAGGGTCTGCGCTAAGTTCTTAGTCGTGACTTTGGTTCACTAGCACATTAACGACTCGCCAACCCAATGCCTTGACTTACTTCACTTGAACCAGTACACTCGGAGGCCGGAAGGCAAGGCTTATCATGGCGTTGATCTCCAAGCGCATTAATTGGCTCATCCTCAATTTTTCTCTTTCGCTCATAAAATGGTTGCCATGTGCTCATCCAACCGCACTTGGGTTCACCTGCGCACCCTCCCAACCCCGTCCCTCACACATAGACTAGAGATCACAGACACAGTGACAAATTCCTCACTCGCGCCTTGCAGGTGGTTGGATTTATGCATTGCCTTCGAGAGAAGTCTCTGTGGGGCGCCTGTGGGGCTCAGTCTGTTAAGCACCTAACTCCAGATCTGGCTCAGGTCCTGACCTCAAAGTCGGCGAGTTCAAGCCCCACCTTGGACTCTGCAACCACATAACAGACCCTGCATGGTATTCTGTGTCTCTGCCCCTCTCCTTCGGACACCTTCTCTCGAAAGAAATAAATTTGAAAAAATCTCTTTGCTCCTACATACAGAACACAAACTTAGCAACTTAGAGTGCTCAAAATTCTGACTTTGCAACGGAAGATGGTGAAGGAAAAAAACAGCCTTTGAGTTTTACTTGTCTCTCAGACTCAATTTTGCTTTTCTGGGCGTCGCGCAGCATCTCTGATGGTGGCTCCGGCCGCGACGCCGCACAGATGAGGGTCATCTCTCCACCTGCAGGCCTCACAGCCCACCAGGCCCAGATCCACCTGGTCTGGGCCCCCCTGCTTCAGGGTCCATGCAGTAAGGCCCCCACCTTTGGTGGATAAACCCAGTTCGAAACTGTTTTCCAATGGGAAACCTTTCGGGTCCTAAAACCCCGCAATCACCCGCTGAAGTGACCCAGACCGGTTCCCCCAGGATGACCTGGCCCTGACCTGCGCATTGGCTCCCCAGGGGGGCCTGGGGCACAAGTGTCCTGAGCACAATCCCGAGGGCGGGGGAGGGGTTGGGGGGTGAGAAGGCAGCTCTGGCTTCTCCTAAGCACAATAAGCCTCAAGATCTCGCCCAGAAACGGAAGGGCCCCCCCACCTGGCGAATGCAAGAACTCTCCAACCTGGATCCAGAGTCAGGCTTCCAAGGCCAAGCTGGCCCCTAACACTCACCATCCTGCAAACACATCCCGGATAATCACAGTCTTCACACAAGGAGCTCGTTCTATCAGCAGCAGGCGCGGGCGGTTCTGGAAGACGCCCGTGGGGGTGTTTGGGGGGGTGGGGGGTTGACGGCGCCCGCCTCCAGGGAGCCGAGGAGCCCACCCTGGAGAGCACGCCCAGAGCGGGACACTGCGTCCTCCTAGCGCCCTCCGCAAGGGCCCCAGGGCTGTGCGGCGGGACTTGACGGCTCTGCGAACCCCCGCGAGGGCCCCCAGGACGGTGCCGCAGACGCGATGGCTCAGACCCCCTCAAGGTGGCGCCCTGGAGGTGGTGGAACCGCGAGACCTGATGGCTCCCACGGCCCCGCGAGGGCACCCCCACCCGGGCGGTGCCGGAAAAGTGACAGTTGGGACACCCCCGCGATGGCCCCCAGGGCGGAACTGCGAAACCTGAGGTCGCAGACCCCCCGCGCGAGGGCACCCAGGGCAGAGCCCAGAGTCCTGATGGCTCCTGAAACCCCCGAGAAGACCCCCACCCGATGGCTGTACCTGGAGACGTGACGGCTCCGAAGCCCCGGCTCCCGCCCGGACGGCGCCCGTGAGACGCTCGGCGCAACTGTACCCACGAACGGCTGAAGCCGCGCTTGCTCCTCCTCCTTTATACCCCTCTGGCGGACCAGATTGAAAACCAAGGACCCCAAGGTCGGCCTTCTGGCCAGGGTCCTGCGGTGGACTTACCGCCGCCTCTGGACGAGGTGGGAACTGCAACCCGGTGTGGCTCCGCAGATCTGGGATCCATTCCAAGATTTATAATTTTGGGGGGTATAAAATTTTTATTTTATTTACTTTTTAATTTTATTATTCTTTGTGATATAGTTGTATTAAATTACATATTAAAATAATATCAAGTAATTGCAATATTTAATTATTCTTAATCAATTAAATAATTTAAATTAAAATTATTAAATTAATAATACAAATTACTATTATTATTATTTTAATGCTTATTTATTTTTGAGACAATGCGAGAGACAGAGTGCAAGCAGCGGAGGGGCAGACAGAGGGAGACGCAGAATCCGAAGCGGGTTCCAGGCTCCCAGCTGTCAGCCCAGAGCCGGACGTGGCTCTCGAACTCACTCACCGAGAGACCATGATCTGAACCGAAGCCTGACGCTCAACCAACTGAGCCATCCGGGCGCGCCCAAAGTATTGTTTTTTTAAATATAACTTATGGTCAAATTGGTTTCCATATAACACCAGGGCTCATCCCCAAAAGTGCCCTCTTCCCTGCCCATCACCCAATTTCCCCTCTCCCTCACCCCTGCCTACCCTTAGTATGTTCTCAGTCCTTAGGGGTCTCTTAGAATTTGCCTCCCTCCTCCTCTGTAACTTTTTTTGTTTTCCACTTCCCCTCTCCCATGGTCTTCTGTTAAGTTTCTCAAGATCCACATAAGAGTGAAAACATATACTATCTGTCTTTCTCTGCCTGGCGTATTTCACTTAGCACAATTCCCTCCAGTTCCATCCACTTTGCTGCAAATGGACGGATTTCATTCTTTCTCATTTCCGAGTAGTATTCCATTGTATATATAAACCACATCTTCTTTAGCCATTCATCAGTTGATGGACATTTAGGCTCTTTCCATTATTTGGCTATTGCTGAGAGTGCTGCTATAAACATTGGGGTACAAGTGCCCCTATGCATCAGCACTCCTGTATCCTTTGGGCAGATTCCTAACAGTGCTATTGTTGGGTCATAGGGTAGTTCTATTTTTAATTGTTTGACGAACCTCCACGCTGCTTTCGAGAGTGGCTGCACCAGTTTGCATTCCCACCAGCAGTGCAAGAGGGTTCCCGTTTCTCCACATCCTCGCCAGCATCTATAGGCTCCTGATTTGTTCATTTTAGCCACTCTGACTGGCATGAGGTGATATCTCATGGTAGTTTTGATTTGTATTTCCCTGATGATGAGTGGCGTTGAGCATCTTTCCTTGTGCCTGTTGGACATCTGGATGTCTTCCTTAGAAAAGTGTCTGTTCATTTCTTCTGCCCATTTCTTCGCTGGATTATTTGTTTTTCGGGTGTGGAGTTTGGTGAGTTCTTTATAGATGTTAGACACTACCCTTTTATCCAATATGTCATTTGTAAATATCTTTTCCCCTTCCGTCAGTTGCCTTTTAGTTTCGTTGATTGTTTCCTTTGCAGCACAGAAACTTTTTATCTTGATGAGATCCCAGTAGTTCATTTTTGCTTTTAATTTGCCTTTGGAGATATATCAAGTAAGAAATTGTTTCAGCTGAGGACAAAGAGGTTTTTTTCCTGCTTTCTCCTCTAGGGTTTTGATGGTTTCCTGTCTCACATTCAGGTCCTTCATCCTTTTGGAGTTTATTTTTGTGTCTGCTATAAGAAAGTGGTCTAGTTTCATTCTTCTGCATGTTGCTGTCCAGTTCTCCCAGCACCATTTGTTAAAGAGACTGACCTTTTTCCATTGGATACTCTTTCCTGCTTTGTCAAAGATTAGTTGGCCATACATTTGTGGGCCCAATTCTGGGGTCTGTGTTCTATGCCGTTGGTCTATGTGTCTGTTTTTGTGCCAATATCACACTGTCTTGATGATTACAGCTTCGTGGTAGAGGCTAAAGTCTGGGGTTGTGATATCTCCTGCTTTGGTTTTCTTCTCCAATATTACCTTGGCTATTCTGGGTCTTTCGTGGTTCCACAGATTTTAGGATGGTTTGTTCTGGCTTTGAGAAGAATGCTGGTGTGGCGAGGTCAGCGGCTCAGTCCTCAGCAGGAAAAGGCGGTCCTTTATATTCCCAGATTTAGAGAGTACGTATGGCCTGGCAACTTGAGGGACAGTAAGAAATGAAAATGAAATAGGAGAGCTTGTTTTCACGGCTTAGCATTGCATTTTAATTAAAACACAATCGTAGTCTTTTTTTTTTTTTTACTTGTGGTCCAGCATCTTAACTGGTGGATTACTCCAGCTCAGCCAGGGGGCAGATTTGGGGGATGAGTTCAGCACACGACACATGTCGCCTCCTTTACAGGTTCACCAAGAGCCAGTGTGGTCCTTCCAACCATGGTCATTCCTTGGCTCTCAAGGGAGGGACAGCCCAGCAGTGCCATTTCCTCCATCCAAATCTGGCTGCAATGCCTGATCCCGCACAAACACAGGCATCTCCCAGAGGCATTTTCCGGAAGGCGTGGATGTTGCGAGTTTGGGTCCAGAACACTGCAATAAAATGAATGCCACTAACCAAGCAGCTCAAATGAATCCTTTGGATTCCTGGTGGGAATGAAAGTTATCACTTGACTGGAGTCTGCCATGCGCAATAGCATTATGTTGACAAAAATAACAAAAATACCATAATTAAAAAGCACTTTATGGTTTTTAACATTTTTTTAAATTTTTTTTCAACGTTTTTATTTATTTTTGGGACAGAGAGAGACAGAGCATGAACGGGGGAGGGGCAGAGAGAGAGGGAGACACAGAATCGGAAACAGGCTCCAGGCTCTGAGCCATCAGCCCAGAGCCTGACGCGGGGCTCGAACGCACGGACCGCGAGATCGTGACCTGGCTGAAGTCGGACGCTTAACCGACTGCGCCACCCAGGCGCCCCTTAACATTTTTAATATAGTCATTTTTCTTTTGAACGAGAGAGATGGAACATGGGCGGGGGAGGGACAGAGAGAGAGGGAGACACAGAATTGAAGCAGGCTCCTGGCTCTGAGGTGTCAGCACAGAGCCCAACACTGGGCTCCCCCCCGGGAGCCGTGAGATCATGACCTGAGCCGAAGTCTGTGCTTAACCACCTGAGCCACCCAGGTGCCCCTTAAAAACACTTTCGTGTTTAAAAAAATGCTCTGCATCACCTGAGCTTTCAGCCTGAGCCAGGACTGGCATGCCCAGAACCAGCCTCTGGAAACTAAAGAGGAGAAGGAGCCGAGCAGGGCGGAGGGGTAGGCATGGATTCGAGAGAAGTCCCTGATCCAGAAAATTGGGAGGAAATGTAGAAGCATATGAAGAGCAGATGGTGTGGCACTCTTGTTCAGCCTTAGTTAAAATCATCATTAAAACCTGTTCAGGGGCGCCTGGGTGGCGCAGTCGGTTAAGCGTCCGACTTCAGCCAGGTCACGATCTCGCGGTCCGTGAGTTCGAGCCCCGCGTCAGGCTCTGGGCTGATGGCTCGGAGCCTGGAGCCTGTTTCCGATTCTGTGTCTCCCTCTCTCTCTGCCCCTCCCCCGTTCATGCTCTGTCTCTCTCTGTCCCAAAAATAAATAAAAAGGTTGAAAAAAAAAAAATTTTTTAAAACCTGTTCAAATGGGGGGAGGGGCGCCTGGGTGGCTCGGTCGTTTAAGCGACCGGCTCCGGCTCAGGTCACGATCTCGCAGTTTGTGAGTTCGAGCCCCGCGTCGGGCTCTGGGCTGACCGCTCGGAGCCTGGAGCCCGCTTCGGATTCTGTGTCTCCTCCTCTCTCTGCCCCTCCCCTGCTCACGCTCCATGTCTGTCTCTCAAGAATAAATAAATGTTAAAAAACAAAACAAAACAAAGCAAAAAAACCCTGTTCGAATGGTTAAACCAGGAGGCCCTTAGGCTGAGGTGGTTCTCATGCCTTGGCAACCTTTGGTAAGCAAACCAGAACCTAAGCCTGTAAATGCTTCCAGGTTACAAAGTCAAAACCCAAGGACGGCCGGTCACAACCAGCTAGGCTTTCAGCGGCAGCCAGCCAATAACATCCTTTTTGCTCCTTCTCTACAGAAGTCTTTCCCCTGCACCTGTCGATGGAGCCCTCCTAACCACTTCTGGCTTGGTGCTGCCTGATGCCAGATTTTTGCTCAAATAAACACTTTATTTTAGTGTTTTATTTATTTTTGAGAGAGCCCAAGCAGGGGAGGGGCGGGGGGGGGGGGGGGGCGGACAGAGGATCCAAAGAAAACTCTCGTGCTGTTAGTGGCGAGCCCCGTGAGGGGCTTGAACTCACGGACCGTGACATCATGACCTGAGCTGAAGTCTAGCCTTCAGCTGACTGAGCCACCCAGGCGCCCCTCAAATAAATTTGTATTATGTCTGATATGACTCAGCTTATCGTTTAACAAACCAAAGGCCGCAAGTTCCAAAAACAATTAAGGTGGAGGTTTTCTATAACCTTGAGGATGCCCTGACTTCAGAGACTTCTCACTTGTTTGTGAGAAATTGTATTTATCATACAGGCGTTATCAACACTTACAGCCAGTTATCCAACATGGGGTAGCTAATTCAACTTTGACATTATTGGCCCCGTTGTAATTGGCCCAAATAACTGGATAATAATTGGACAGAATGTATAGATTTTCTCAGAGTTATGAAAAAAATGTATAGACTTTCTTAGAGCTATACAAAAATTTGGAAGGTGTCTTTCTCCCTCCCTTTCGGTTGTAGACGTAAAAGTACATTGTGATCATAGCAGCTCCAAATTTCAAATCTGGACCTGTTTTTTCTATAAATACATGCATATAGGCATATGTAAATAAATTCACACACTTGACATCATAATGTGTATATTTCAATGTGAAATTACAAGGTATGTATATACTTATATGTGTATATATTTATATATTACATACATATACTTATATACATATACATATATGTATAAATATATATTTCTTTTTTCCCCTTAAAGTGTCATCAAACGTTGCTTCATATCATTAACAATTCTTCAGCAAATTCCCAGTGACTGTGTACTATCCTGGCATAGAGATGTCTCTTAAACGACATATCAATTTTCCTATTATTTGATTTTTTCAATATATGCGAAGAGCTAGTCCATGAAGAGCTATGATGGATCTCTGTGGGCATCACTTTTGAGTTCCTTAAAATAGACTATAAATGGAGTGACAGTCAAAGGGCGTAAGTATTTTTCAGGATCTGGAAACTTACTGCTGTGTTGCCCTTCCGAGACAGGATCACTAATTACCGCCCCCCGACCTGAGTCGTGAGTGTCGGTCCCCTCTTCTCTTGCCTTCTCCTCCTTTCTGCAAGGGGCCTGTACCTCCCGTACAAGAAGTACATTCCTGAGAAGGCAGAGGCAGGTTCTTCATCCTGTGTCGTACGACCTTGTTTTAATCAGACTGAACCTCAAACGGCATCGTCTCTTGCTGAAATGGCCAGTCTGCCCTGGTCACCCGTCTTCAGGGGCTCCCCACTGATAGCAGCCCTCAAACACGTAAAGTCTAGCCACCACTTTTTCCTACCTCCTCCAGCTTCTTTCCTGAGGTGACAGCCACCATCTCACCTTCTCCGGAACAAATTATTATGTGTCCTGAGGCAGGAATCAGGGATGGTTTCTGAGGCTGTTGAGGGCGCCCACCGTGTGGTCCAAGCACACCCCTCCAAGATGGCAGCCGTTTTGGGGGGGCCGGAGTAACTTAACCCGAGACAGAGACTGCTTGCTGGAATTAGCACATGACATCGCCACCCCCTGGGGACCAGGTCAGGTCCCACAACCACCCTGACTACGACAGAAGCCAGGGCCTTCCCCACCCCATTCCTTTTGTGATTTTCCACATGGAACTGGATAGGAGAGGTTTCTGATGCCGACTGGTCTGTGGGCCTTGACTTGTCCTCAGATGTTCCAGAGATTCTGACACCAAACCCCTTCGGGCGCCCCACCTCACATCTCAGCGGCAAATATGAGGAGATTGGCCACCTTCTACAAAGAAATGCTTGTTCCCTGGGGGCAGTGGCTGATCCTGGGCCCTGGAGGGACCCAAGCTCTCCCCACAGAGATGTTCCAACGTCTCTTGCCCGGCTGTGACTACAACGGCCAGGGAAAGCACCCCAAGCCTGGGAAGGACCGTGTCCCCCAGGGAAGCCTCTGGGCCATGTAACCAGGCCCACAGCTGAGGCCTGGCGGCCCCTGAGTGCAGGGAGCACCTAGGACACGTAACGGAGGAGGAAGGCGAGCACTGTCAACCGTGCTCCAAGGCCAACCACAGCCACAGGGGCTCTCGTCTGTCCGACTCATTTACCTCTTCGGTTTCCCCTCAGCAAGAGAGGCCTCTGGGGTTGTGGTACCCGAGGCCCAGGCCTCTGGGCCGCTGCTCGCTCCGGCCACCCGGTGGGGAGGCAGGACTGTGAGGGGCCTTCACAGCTCACCTTCCGTCACCGCCCAGGCGGCCTCCCCCCCTTCCTTTCAAAGCTGCGGCTCCGTGACAACTGTCTTTCACCCCAAATCCGGTCTCAGGGACTGCTCCTGGACGGTCTCACCGACAACGGTGGGAAATGGCCCCAAACCCGGAATTACATTCCGCTTATGGAGAACTAACTGAACGAAGGAAAGAAAGAAAAAGGAAAGCAGGAAAGCGAGAGAGAAAGAGGCAACGAAAGGGAGAGAAACCGAAAGGAGTCAAGAAAACAAAAAAGCAAGCAAGAAAAAGAAAGGGAAGGAAGGAAGGGGGAGGGAGGGAGGAGGGGAGAGGAAACAGAAAGAAAACAGAAAAAGAGAAAGACGGAAAGAAGGGAGGAGGGGAGGGAGGGAGGAAAAGAAATAGCTCTGGTCCTAAAACCAATGACTTAAGCAGGTGAGTCTGAGCGACCTAGTTTGCGACAGGTAAGCGCTGGCTGTCTGGAGGGAGACCATGCCCTTCCAGCCCAGACAGTGCTGTGCCGCCCAAATGGCACCTTCGGCACATGAGACTCATAACAGGAGCTGGAGCACAGCGTCCTTCACCTGCACCTCACTGACGTCCCCGGAAAGTCTTCTATTCGCTTTGGGTCTCGGTTTCTTTATCACTGAAATGAAGGCGTCTAGGGGCGCCCGGGTGGCTCCGTCAGTTAAGCATCTGACTCTTGACTTCAGCTCAGATCACGATCTCACGGTTTGTGAGTTCGAGCCCCACATCAGGCTCTGTGCTGACTGCGTGGAGCCTGCTTGGGATTCTGTTCCCTTCTCTCTCTCTGCCCCTCCCCTGCTTGCGTGTGCTCTCTCTCTCTCTCAAAATAAATTTAAAAAAAAAAAAGAAATGAAGGCATCTAGAAGTCTTTCCTGTTACTTTCTGCTCAGTGATTCTAATGTATTGCAGTTGTTAGTACATTCTATTATTATAAAATTTTTTTATTAACCTTTATTTTTTGAGAGTCAGAGAGACACAGAGCACAAGCAGGGGAGGCGCAGAGAGAGGGAGACGCAGGATCGGAAGCAGGGTCCAGGCTCTGAGCTGTCGGCACCGAGCCCGATGCAGGGCTCGAACCCATGAACTGTGAGATCATGAACCAAGCCGAAGTCGGTCGCTTCACCGACTGAGCCACGCAGGTGCTCGGAAATTCATGATACTCTTAACGGGGTCTATGAAACCACAAAACACTGAGGATCCCTGATTCAGATCTGCAAATTCTACATCTTCACCACATGGGGTGAATTGCCTTAAAAAGATGGGGCACAGGAACAGACGTAGGCGGCACAGACTTACTGACGCTCCCGCGAGGTGAGAATGAAGAATCAGAGAGGAACGAAACAACGGAGGCCAGAGAGGTCCCTATCCTCACGGCCAAGGTCCCGGAATGACGGGAAATCACCCAAGCTTCTCACGAACCCCTCTCTGACGCCCTAGAGGGAAGGTTCATCTATCCAACAAATACTTCTCGACGCGTGCTGTGTGCCAAGCAACGAAGAAAAAAATGAACACCAAAAATGAGACTCCATCACAGTGACTTAGCGAGGGTGGCTGCCAAGGTGGCCCTCTTATCAGGACAAAGGGGACACAGAGTGACTGTGTGAGGTGCTGGGCAGAGACTGGAGGGCGGCAGGCTCGTTTCAGGAGATGGCAACACAGGTAGGAAGAGACGGCAGCTCCAGGAGGAGAGGAAACCCTGAACTGACCCAGAAAAGCGTCAAGCAACTGGTTCGACCCGAATTCAACTTTCTGCCATCAGTAGGTCTCGAAACAGAACAGAGTCAAGTCCTTCTATATTTATTATTTTTTAAAGTTTATTTATTTATTCTAAGAGAGGGGGGAGGGGCAGAGAGGGAGAAGGAGAGAGAGAATCCCAAGCAGGCTCCACCATCAGCTCAGACCCTGATGTGGGGCTCGAACTCATGCACCGTGAGCCAAAATCAAGAGTCAGATGCTTAACCGACTGAGCCACCCAGGCGCCCCCAGAATCAAGTTCTTTTTAAAATGCAGAATCTGGGGGCGCCTGGGTGGCGCAGTCGGTTGGGCGTCCGACTTCGGCCAGGTCACGATCTCGCAGTCCGTGAGTTCGAGCCCCGCGTCAGGCTCTGGGCTGATGGCTCGGAGCCTGGAGCCTGTTTCCGATTCTGTGTCTCCCTCTCTCTCTGCCCCTCCCCGGTTCATGCTCTGTCTCTCGCTGTCCCAAAAATAAATAAACGTTGAAAAAAAAAATTTAAAAAAAATGCAGAATCTGCACCCTGCATTTGTGCCAAATGGCCGAAATGGTGCAGACCTTCACCCTGCTCCCCGTTCCGTCCTCACAGAGCTCAACCGTTAGCAACGCAAATCTAAACCAAAGATTCTCGTTGGAGAAAGGTGAGTCCTGGGAATGTCAAATGATTTGCCCAGGGTACTTCTAATGACACAGCAAGAACCCTTCCGTCCAAGAAGGACTGTCTAATGCATGGTATCGGCAAGACAACTCATACCTTCCCCCGGAGCACACCCCACGTATCCTACCTCCTAACTCAGAGATGTACCTTGTACTGGGCTTCCCTCAGCATGGTTAAACAAGACCGAACCGTAACAACAGAGTTCCCTCTTCAGATTGTGATTCGATCGTCTCTCAAAGTCTGACGTGTTAGCGGGCATTCAATAACTGTGTTCATGAATGAGTGAATGAATTCCATACAGTAGTATTGCAAATGTTCCCTCTTTTCAGACCTTTAGTCCATCCACAGCACTGATGTCTGAGTGTCAGTCTCCACTACAAGCTGACTGATTTCCAAATCAGCTGATTTTTCTGCCTCGCTTTGCGATATATCCACGTTCAGAGCGTCCCAGTGTTGACCAAGGTACTGTTTCTGATGTCACCTGCACTCCTAACGGAAACGTATGTAAGGCAGGGAACGCCAGAAACCCCCACGTGAGTTTACGGAACTCTGATGAGAAGAGCTTGGCCACCACCACCATTTCAGATTGTTCCTATGACAGGGGAGAGGGGCAGTGAGAAAGAACAATCAATGGTTCCCGCGCTGTGGCCCACGTGAAGGGAGCTGTGTACAGCTGCCAATGGAGGCTGAGACCACAGTTTGCTTCCTCGTCACCACGCACTGATGATGGCCTCCCCTCTGTTGCTGTGCCGGCCCTGTCTGGAGTCTCTTCTGTGGGTTCCACGGGGCCCCAACCCGGTAAGTCAGGCCTACTCTTCTCTGGAATGCCCATCTCTAAGTGATGCATTTTGTGGAGGTGCCATTTTTAACAGCTGCATCTTAGCCAGATGATCCCAAGAGTGGTTGTACAAGGTGACGATGCTAGCTTCTGCACCCCAGCACAGTGGCTCCCTCTCTCCTGAGCAGGTGGGCACGGTCTCATCCTGCTGGGATGAGAGTTAAAACTGAAAATGGAGGCACCTGGCTGGCTCAGTCAGTTAAGCGTCGGACTCTTGACTTTGGCTCGGGTCATGATCTCACGGTTCGCGGGATTGAGCCCCATTCCGGGCTCTGTGCTGACAGCATAGAACCTGCTTGGGATTCTCTCTCTCTCTCCCTCTCTCTCTACCCCTTCCTTGCTCACTCTCTCTCTCTCTCAAAATAAGTAAATAAACTTAAAAAAATAAAATAAAATCATTTTTTTTAAAGCTGAAAATGGATCATCTTCAAAGAAAGCAGGGAAGGTAAGAACCACAAGTGGTGTGAATTTTGTTTAGATAAGGACAAGTACCTGTTCCATTTAGCGACAAGGGTGTCGTTGGTAAAGTCATTGCGAGCGGTTACGTTTGGAGGAGTGCAGTAGGAGACCGGGTGACAATGAGCTGAGGTCTTAGAAAAAGCCTACAGACTTCAAATCTCATCATTCTCTCTGTAATGCTTTTCCCAGCTTCTTCAAACCAACGCAGTATATCATTTCTGGCCCCCACATGAAGCAGTTCCAATTTTTTTTATAGTATTCATCACATTTGCCTTAGATTAAAGCATGGCTCCTCTCTCTTTCTATATCATAAGCTCTTTGAAGACAGAAAGTAGCATTTCTCACACATTCTTTTATTTACCCCCTAACACACACACGCACACACACACATCCCTATGCACAACAACTGCTTAGGCCAGTCTTGCCCATAGTAGTTTTTAATAACTGTTAGCGAATGCGAGTTGAATTAATACATAACACCTCAAAAATCTGACTCACATTTTTTCAAATAAATATTCTGTTCCACTGATTTATTGCCAGATTATGTGGTGATAACAGCAACTCTGTTCTTAATTATTTGATTTATTTCCATCTCAGTGTCATGTTTTCACCTCAAAATAAAACTTAACTTGAGTAAATCTTCACCAGACATTAATCATATGCCTATTAAGTATACCTCTGAGGCTTGGATATGCCTGACATGTCTCTCAGAGCTCAATGCTTGGGTTAGTTTGCCCTTGGAATGTCAAATGAATTTTAATATGCTTGGAAATAAGGGCTACGGATATAATGTGAAGATTTATCACACATGTCTCAGCTTTACGTGATGCTTATCAAGGCAGATGGGGCTCTCGTAGGTGCACCTCTCTTGGGTACCAATGTTCCAAGATCCACTCCTCAACTTTTCAGACCATGATTTTACCAAAATACTGAAAGCCAATCAGTCTTTGGATGCTTGGCTTAACAGAGAGTAGCGCGTAAGCAAAATGGCAAGTCACCAATTTAGAAAGCTGAGTATCCAGGACTCAGACATCCAAGATACTGAACCAGCACGCTTTCTTCTTCACACTGTAGTATAACTCAACAATTTTTCCATGACCCGCGCAGAATTTATCATCCTGGCATGGAACTGGGAGGGAGTGAGGAAAACCTAGCAGCAAGCGCTCCCTGAGATTGGAATGTGCAGAATGTTCAGTCGGCAGACTGAAAAGATGGGCTGGTGTCTGGTCAGCTGGTGGAGCCACTCTCCGCTGGACGGTGTTGAGTGAGGCATCCTGCACCCCCGTTCATGAAGCCTGTTCGTTTGTTCTCTCTGGAGACGCGTTCAGACCAGTGCGATACAGAGAACAACCTCAACATCGGCCAAGACTACACCTTGAACTCTTGAGTGTAGGACCCCGTTATGTGTTATTTTCAAAATGTGAGCCTCTTTGTTTCTCTTCTTGTTCCCTATAGGAGTTAAAAAATTTCGTAAAAGAATAATTAGAAATTACATATTAATTAGCACATAATATATAAAGATATAATTGGCGATAATCCAAAGGTGAGGCGGATGAAGCCGTAGAGGGGAAGATTCTTTTTTTTACTATTAAAGATAAGTTGGTATCAATGCAAATGAGATTGCTATAAATTGAGGATATTAATTGTAATCCCCAGAGCAACTACTGAAAACAAACTTAAGATATACAATCAAGGAAACGAGGAGGGAATCAAAAGGGTATGGCATTAAAAAATTAATTCAACACAAAAGGCCATATGGAGAAATTGAAGAACATAAAAGATATGAGACATACAGGGGCGCCTGGGTGGCTCGGTCGGTTAAGCATCCGACTTCGGCTCAGGTCATGATCTCACGGTCCGTGAGTTCGAGCCCCACGTCGGGCTCTGTGCTGACCGCTCAGAGCCTGGAGCCTGTTTCAGATTCTGTGTCTCCCTCTCTCTCTGCCCTTCCCCTGTTCATGCTCTGTCTCTCTCTGTCTCAAAAAAATAAACGTTAAAAAAAATTAAAAAAAAAAGATGTAAGACACAGAAAACAAACCACAGGGGCGCCCGGGTGGTTCAGTCAGTTAAGCTTCCTACTCTTGATTTCAGCTCAGGTCATGATCTCACTGTTCGTGGGATCGAGCCCCGCATCAGGCTCTGTGCTGACAGCATGGAGCCTGCTTGGGATTCTCTCTCTCCCTCTCTCTCTCTGCCCCTCACCCACGCTCTCTCTCTCTCTCTAGCTCTCTCTCAAAATAAATAAATAAACTTAAAAAAGAAAAAGAAAACAAACCACACAATGTCAGAATTAAGTCCTTCCTTATCAATAACTCCTTTAAATGTAAATGATTTAAACTCTGCAGTTAGAAAAAAGATATTGGCAGGATGGATAAAAAATCATAATCCATATTTATGCCATCTAGTAGAGATTTACTTTAGATCCAAAGACACAAACAGGTTGAAAGTCAAAAGATGGGGAACTTTTTCCCATGCAAATAGTACTATTTTTTACCATGTAAACAGAAACCAAAAGGCAGCTGAGGTAGCTGTACGTAATATCAGACAAAATAGACTTTTAATCAAAAACTGTGGGGAAAAGTGACAAAGAACATTATATACTGATAATGTTAAATATATACACCTCAATCGGCATGGCCCCAAAATACATGAAGGAAACATTGACAGAATTGATAGGAGAAATAGATAAGTCTAAAATAACTGTAGGGGCGCCTGGGTGGCGCAGTCGGTTAAGCGTCTGACTTCAGCCAGGTCACGATCTCGCGGTCCGGGAGTTCGAGCCCCGCGTCGGGCTCTGGGCTGATGGCTCGGAGCCTGGAGCCTGTTTCCGATTCTGTGTCTCCCTCTCTTTCTGCCCCTCGCCCGTTCATGCTCTGTCTCTCTCTGTCCCAAAAATAAATAAACGTTGAAAAAAAAATTTTTTTTTAAATTAAAAAAAAAAAAACTGTAGAAGACTTTAATACCCCACGTCAATAAATGTATAGAACATCTAAATAGAAGGTCAATAAGGCTATTGAGTACTTAAACAACACTATAAATCAATAAGATGTAACAGACAGTTTTAAAACAGCCCATCAGCAGGATAAACATTCTTTTCCAGTGCACATGGAATGTTCTCCAGGATAAACCATATACTAACCCACAAAACAAATCTCAATAAGTTTTTAAAGATTGCAGTCATACAAAGTATGTTCTCCAACCACAATGGAATAAGCCTAGAAATCAATAACTATAGGAAAACTGGAAATTTCACAAATGTGTAGATATTTAACAACACATTCCTAAATAATCAATAGCTCAAAGACAACATCACAAAGGAAATAAGAACATAGTTAGAGATGATTGAAAATGAAAACACTACATAAACACCATGGGATGCAGAAAAAGAAGTGCTCACAGGCAAAATTATAGCTGTAAACCTACACATTAAAAGGAAGAAGAAGTTATGGATTACAAGACCAACACACGAATATAAGTTGTCTTTCTACATATGTGCAGTGAACAATCCAAAAAGAAAATTAAGAAAGTAATTGTATTTACAGCATCATCAAAAAGAAGAAAATACCTAGGAATAAATTTAACCAAAAAAAATGCAAACCTTATACACTGAAAAACTACTGAAAGAAATTGAAGAAAATCTAAATAAATGGAAAGACAGCTCATGTTCATGAGTTGAAAGAATAAATATTGTTAAAACGGCAATACTCCCCAAAAGAGATCTGCAGATTCAATACAATCTCTATTAAAGCCCCAATGACATTTTTTTTTGTAAAAATGGAAAAGCTGATCCTAAAATTCATGCAAGATTATGAGGAACCCAAATAATCAAAAGAATCTTGAGGAAAGAACAACACTGGACTTGTCACACTTCCCGTTTTCAAAACTTATTACATACCAATAAAAATCAAAACAGTGTGGAATTGACATATGAATAAACATATAGATCCGTGGGATAGAACTGAGAGTCCAAAGATAAAAACATACATCTATGATCAACTGATTTTAAACAAGAGTGCAAAGACTATTCAATGGGAAAAGAATAGTCTTTTCCACAAATAGTGATGAGACAACTGGATATCCACATACCAAAGAATAAAATGGGACCTATGTCACATCATATATAAAAATTAACTCAAAATGGACCAAAGATCTAAATATAAGAGTTAAAATCATGACAGTCTTAGGAGAAAGCCTCAAGGTGACTCTTCACAACCTTGGATTTGGCAATGGTTTTCTAGATAGAATACCAAAAGTGCAAGCAATAAATGACAAGATAGATAAATTGGACTTCACTAAAATTAAAAACTGTTTTGTATCAAATGATTCTTTGAAAAATTATCAGAGAAGATGGGGCTCCCAGTGGCTCAGTCAGTTGAGCATCCAACTCTCGATTTTGGCTCACATCATGAGCCCAGAGTCATGGGATCGAGCCCCACATGGAGCTCCATGCTGAGCATGGAACCTGCTTAAGATTCCCTCTCTTCCTCTCTCTCTCTTTCTCTCTCTCTCTCTCCCTCCTTCTGCCCCTCTCCCCCACTCATGTGTTCTCTCTCTATCTCAAAAAATAAAATAAAATATTTTTTTAAAATTTATCAAAGAAGACAATTTAGGTGATGCAAAAAACTGTAACGCTTCACAAAAGTGAACAGTCTCCTTTTGGAGAACTGTAAATGGGGTGAAGGCAGAAAGCTTTTAGAGGATAAAGATTAAAGAACAAGAAAGAGGAAAATAGAAAAATTTGATTAGCTGGGGCCACAGAGTCAACTTTGTTTGGGGTGAGAAGTAACAAGGAAATGAGTATAAAGTCCAGAGTTGGCTTGGTGTTTGAGGATTGACTGACTGGATGTACAGAAAATTGTGCTGAGTGGAAAAAGCCAAGTTTGACAGATTACATACTATATGATTCCATTTATACAACATTCTTGAAATGCAAAATAATAGGAATGGAGGGCAAATTCATGACTGCCAGGAATTAAGGAGGGAGTGGATAGAAATGGGTATGGGTATTAAAGGAGATTAAAGATTAAAGGAGATTCATTTGTGACAGAAATGTTCTTGATCAATGTCAATCTCCTGGTTTTGATTTTGAACTGTAAATTTGCAAGATGTTGCCCCTGGGGAGAATTGGGCAAAAGATACATAGGGTCTCTCTATAGTCTTTCTTACAATTGCAAATGAATTCACAATTACCTAAAAACCAAAAGTTTGATTTAAAACAGCAACCTTCCCCAGCATGAGCTGTTGGGTCTGACCAAGGCACCTGCTTTCCAGCTTTCTTATGCCTGAGCCCCACCACACTACTTGTCATCCCCTGACCACAGGATCTTTCAAAATCATCTCATCCAACAGCTTTTCAATCTGCCTATGGAGTCCCAAGAAATTTTGAAGTTGCAGGAGATTCAGCCAGCTTGGGTGGTCCAGGGAAGAAGGTGTACCAATATATCTCTACTTTAATACAGAGCAAATCCACTTTTGTCTGTGATAAATACTGGGATTCCACTCATTTCATTATTTTTTAACTTTTATTTTAGAGAGGGGAGGGAGGGAGAGAGAGAGAGAGAGAGAGAGAGAGAGAGAGAGAATCTCAAGCAGACTCCATACTCAGTGTGAGCCCTACACCAACCAGGCTCGATCCCAGAACCCTGGGATCATGACCTGAGCCAAAATCTAGAGTCTGACACTCAACGAACTGAGCCACCCAATTACCCCTCCACTCATTTTAAATAGGGTTCTACCAAAAAACAAATAACCCAGTGAAGAAATGGGCAGAAAACATGAATAGACACTTCTCTAAAGAAGACATCCGGATGGCCAACAGGCACATGAAAAGATGCTCAACGTCGCTCCTCATCAAGGAAATACAAATCAAAACCACACTCAGATATCACCTCACGCCAGTCAGAGTGGCTAAAATGAACAAATCAGGAGACTATAGATGCTGGAGAGGATGTGGAGAAACGGGAACCCTCTTGCACTGTTGGTGGGAATGCAAACTGGTGCAGCCACTCTGGAAAACAGTGTGGAGGTTCCTCAGAAAATTAAAAATAGACCTACCCTATGACCCAGAAATAGCACTGCTAGGAATTGACCCAAGGGATACAGGAGTACTGATGCATAGGGGCACTTGTACCCCAATGTTTATAGCAGCACTCTCAACAATAGCCAAATTATGGAAAGAGCCTAAATGTCCATCAACTGATGAATGGATAAAGAAATTGTGGTTTATATACACAATGGAGTACTACGTGGCAATGAGAAAGAATGAAATATGGCCCTTTGTAGCAACATGGATGGAACTGGAGAGTGTTATGCTAAGAGAAATAAGCCATACAGAGAAAGACAGATACCATATGTTTTCACTCTTATGTGGATCCTGAGAAACTTAACAGAAACCCATGGGGGAGGGGAAGGAAAGAAAAAAAAAAGAGGTTAGAGTGGGAGAGAGCCAAAGCATAAGAGACTCTTAAAAACTGAGAACGAACTAAGGGTTGATGGGGGGTGGGAGGGTGGGGAGGGTAGGTGATGGGTAGTGAGGAGGGCACTTTTTGGGATGAGCACTGGGTGTTGTATGGAAACCAATTTGACAATAAATTTCGTATATTGAAAAAAATAAAAAATAAAGTGGTGTTATTGGGGTAAAAACAAACAAACAAACAAACAAATAAATAAATAAATAAATAAATAGGGTTCTACTGCATTATAATATTGGAAAGTTGCTCATCTGATAAAATCAGAGGCTTGTTTTGACTTCAGAACATCTTTGAGATGTGGCCAGCCCTTATTTTCTTGGCTTCAACCAAGCCATTGTTAAAGCTGAGTTCAAATCCCATTAGCTTTGGGAAGTCACTTAACTGCACTCAGTGCCACTTCCTCATCCCTGAAAGGAAGGTGACAATCATATCGTCACAATAGGGCTGTTCTAAGCTTTAAATGAGATGAAGCATTTAAAGCACTTACCCCAGTGCCTTCTGCAAAGTAGGACTCATTGCATAATAGCTAATTTTAGAATTTCTACCTCTCAACAACCTTTTATTCTCTACAATTCTAATAGGAAGTTCCTGCTTGATAAGGAGACAAAAATCTATCACTTGGCAACACAGGATGGGGCCAACTTACCCGTTTCCTTGATGTCTTTTCACATGACCTACTTTTAGGTGCTGCTCACACATCACTAGATGTTCTCTGCTTTTCCATTGTTTCTCGATATGACCATGCCAATATCACACAGGCTGGCTACCTCACCTTTCTCATTGTGCAGCCTCTCAGCACTAATGAGACAGCCCTATAGTTACAGCCACATGGCCTGTTGACTGAGGGTGGGAATATTTGTGACAGTCCTCAAGCCTGTTTCACACAACTTACTGTCAACACATATCTATCCAGTTATTTAAGCCATTGGGATTTGGGAGACCGTGAGTCTCAAATGGTGGCAACAGTTGCATTGGAAAACAAATCCCACTCCACGTCATGTGGCCTCAGTCACACGTCTCCCTGTCCCACCCCACTCTCTAGAGACCTTGCATTGTTTGTTTGTCACACAAACAATGCTGCTTCTTGACCCCAGGCTTCTACCCAATAACGCCGTCTCAGACCACGGTCTTCACACACTCTCCTTTCTTGTTGGCCAATGAACTAATTATTCAACATTCAGTTTGCCGGGCCACTTCCTTCTCAAAGTCTTCCCCAGACCCCCAGGCTAGGTTAGGGGCCTCATCTCTGTACACCCATTCTATCTGTTCTTACTGTAAATTATCTTTGAGGACTCTGAAGAATGATGCCTCTTGTTCCCTACTTGATCCTGAACCCACTGAGAATAAGGCCAAGTGACATTTTTATCACTAATACAGCTGCTTGTTGGAGGGCAAAGCAAGTCAGTTTCGCAATACCAAACCCCAAATCTTGGTAAGCTCACTCACCATCCGTGGTTGCTGATGGGCATCCAACAGAGGCAGACTTTCCTGCAGGTAGCTTAAATGGGGAGGAAGGATCTGAGATCCACTGGCTAGGTTTCTCCTCTCAAATTCACCATTAGCTAAATCACTACCTCTCCTGGACGAAGTGAGTGAGGGATCTGGGACAGATGCTTTACACTGCTAAGGCTCTCTTTACACACATGGGCACATCAGGAAATGGGAGAAGTGTGAGGGAAGGCCCCTCTCCGCTCTCCTCCAGCACTTAGCAAAATGGGTAGCTTCACCTAATGCCCATTCTCATCTCACTGAACTGTAAGCTACTTAAAGATGGTGTACCCATTGTCTAGAGTGGTACACACACAGGGAAGTTGCTCTCTAAAGATATCTTGAGCTCACCAAAGCTGGATTCACTCCCTTGAGATTAGTCTCCATCCCTCGACTCAACAGATACCAACTGACTGGGGCTCCTCTGGGCAAACCCACCCAAGGATAGAAGGCTCTTCGGCTTAATAGATCCCCTCTTGGAGGGGCTTGTGCCCACTGTTTCTCTGGGAAAAAAAAAAAAGAAAAAAATATATATATGAATTAAAATATCTGGAGATAAATGACATTAATCATGATTGTAGGGTCAACAAATAATGTCAAAATGGGATTCTATATGCATGAAAATGCCAATGGCCATTGAGATATTACTTATTTTAATCCACTCAGACAGGAAAATAAACATCATTTAATCCAATGTCTATAAATGTGTTCATTGTTCTCCATATCAATGGGAAAAATAATCAGATTTCCTCTTACAGTTACAATAAGATAAAATATCTATGTGAAAGATAGAACCACAAGTTCAAGAAAAGCTTAATGTTAAATGTTAAAGCTCAAATACACCATAAAGGAAAAGATAAAACGGTATTTGTAGAAATGGGAAAAATTAATTTTTGGCAAATTAGATCACATTAAATTAGCACAGAATTTTAGAATCATGAATTGACCTCAATATTTAATGATGACATGAATAAATTTCCTTTGCAATATTCTGCATTCGAGGATGGAAAAAATACTGATTACGACACTATGTGGGGCCAAGACCACATCGAGACCATACGTATCAATGTGCTTCTCAGCCATGTCTCCTTCTCATGCCAAGATTCTGGATGTTAAGGGTCCTTCTTTTTCTACTCATTAACCACCTTCTAAGGCTCCAGGGGGAAAGCTAGGAACCAATTCAGGTACTTAGGCTCTGGGTCTAGCTCCCTTTGAACTACTGTGAGAAGCAGCAAGGAATACAAATGAGGAACCCACAGTGTCCACTGTCAGAGAAAACCCAGATTTTAAATATTCATTTAGTAATTTGTTGGTTTTAGGTTTTCTTATTTAGTTACATGATCCAGTGTGGGTTCATCCTTTTTCATAGTACAAGGTAGAAATGGAAGTTTATTTGCATATGGATATTCAGTTGCTCTGGTAACATTTGTTGAAAGTCTATCCTTTCTCCACTGAAGTGCCTTGGCACTTTGACAAGACAACTGTTCTATATTTGGGGTCTATTTCTGGGCTTTCGCTAAGAAGAGAGATTTCTAATCCCATTGATTTTTATGTTTACACTTATGCCACTCCCACCCTGACTTGGTCGCTCTACAGTTAAGTCTTTAATTCAGGTACTATAAGTCTCCAAATTTGTGTTCCTTCACAAAATTATTTTGGCCGCTCTTTGCATTTCCATGTAAGTTTTAGAATCAGATAGTCATGAGTTTAGTCTGATTTCTTCTCCTAACTCAACTTATTTTGTTTCCGAGCCCTTCCTTCTGTATGCAGTTTCATTGAGGGCTAAGATGTTCATTGAGGGCTAAGACATCAATCATGTGATTGATGTCAAGGAGATGATGAACTCTGAGGCCATGTGTCACCATCCAAGATGCCGTGAGCACAGTATTTCTCTTTTAAATGCCCCGTATTAAAAATCCAATTCACCCAGCACGTATTGAGTATCTATTCTATGCCGGGCGTTTTGCATCTTCTATTTTCTCTGATCCTCAGAACCACCTTGAGCAGCTAGCACGCTGGCATTGCTCGCTCAAAGGTCACGCTACAAACCCACCCATAGTACATCTGTGTGGGTACAGAGCTGGCCCCGTTAGCAGACTTTATATACACAATGGAATACTACTCAGCGATGAAAAAGAATGAAATCTTGCCATTTGCAACAATATGGATGGAACCAGAGGGTATTACACTAAGTGAAATAAATCAGTCAGAAAAAGACATCACACGTTTTCACTGATATGTGGAATTTGAGAAACTTAACAGAAGACCATGGGGGAAGGGAAGGGGAAAAAAAAAACAGTGACAAACAGAGAGGGAGGGAGGCAAACCATAAGAGACTCTTAAATACAGAGAACAAACTGAGAGTTGATCGGGGTAGGTATTGGGGGTGGCGGGGAAAATGGGTGATGGGCATCGAGGAGGGCACTCGTTGGGATGAGCACTGGGTGTTGTACAGAAGTGAGGAATCACAGGAATCTACTCCCAAAGCCAAGACTCCACTGCATACACTGTATGTTAACTAACTTGACAATAAATTATTTAAAAAAAAAAAAGAGTGGAAGTGAATTTGTTCAGAGCCAGTGATCAGCTGTCGGTTGTGGTCCTCATGCCCCACAGCGAGAGTCAGGCTTCCCTCTGTGGTTGTGTTCTAGAGCCTGCTGGCAGGTCATAATCACCTAGGAACCCCAAAAAACACCTACAAAACAAAAACAAAACAAACAAACAAAAAAGCCCCACAGTTTCCTGGGCTCAAGACCAAATCTATTAACTCTTGCGTTTCGGAGGATAGTGTCTAGGACCCTATATTTTAAAGTCCATCAAGCCCTTTAGAAACGACTGTTCTGACCACCAGAGGGAACAACTCTCCTCAGCGTTTCTCCATCACTGACAAACTTGTTTCCTTGTATTCTAATCCTTTCTTATGCCAAGACAGCAAATTTTAGACACAACTCTCTGCCCCAAATCTCTGAGGATCATGGATTCAACGTTCAAATTAAAAAAAAAAAAAAAAAAAAAAGTAGTCATCCAGTTCTCGCCATAGTTGTTGTTGTTGTTGTTGTTGTTGTTGTTGTGTGTTTTTATTACAAATTGACATGACCATGACATTCAATTTCTGACTCTAATCAAGATCTGGTACTAAAGGGAAAAAGCTATTATAAAGGGCATTAAGTCAACCAAAACTGCTGAAATACGGATGGTAAATCAGATAAAAGTAAATGCACACTTACTTAGTGGATAATTGTACTGTGGTTATATAAGGAAAAAAAAACCTCTTCTTAGAAAATACGCATTTTCATATTTACAGCAAATGAGTCATGTCTGTAACTTGCCATTAAATGGTTCAGAAAAATAAATGTGTAAGTTTGTGTTTGTGTGTGTGTGTGTGTGTGTGTGTGTGTGTGTGCATTTGCAAATAGAGACAAAGCACAAGCAAATAATGATAAAGCAAATGGGATAAAATATTAGCTAAAGGTGAAGCTACCTATAAAGTTGTTTACATTAGTTTTGTTTCTGCAACTTTTTGTAAACATGAAATTATTTCCCAACAAAACTTAAAGAAAACAAGGTTTCATTATATGTTGATTTTTTTTTTCAACGTTTATTTATTTTTGGGACAGAGAGAGACACAGCATGAATGGGGGAGGGGCAGAGAGAGAGGGAGACACAGAATCGGAAACAGGCTCCAGGCTCTGAGCCATCAGCCCAGAGCCCGACGCGGGGCTCGAACTCACGGACCGCGAGATCGTGACCTGGCTGAAGTCGGACGCTTAACCGACTGCGCCACCCAGGCGCCCCTATATGTTGATTTTTAAACAGTCTTGTGCATCACTCAGGCTCTTCACTGAATAAACTCAGAATCCCTGCGACTTTTTTGCATCCTAAAGGAACTGTTTAGGGACCCACGGATCCCTGTGTCATGTGCTGTATACATAGAAAGGTGTGAGGTGATTAAGCAACTCAAGGCACCTTGCACCGCCTCTATTTAAAGACTAGTCAGGGGGCGCCTGGGTGGCGCAGTCGGTTAAGCGTCCGACTTCAGCCAGGTCACGATGTCACGGTCCGTGAATTCGAGCCCCGCGTCAGGCTCTGGGCTGATGGCTCAGAGCCTGGAGCCTGTTTCCGATTCTGTGTCTCCCTCTCTCTCTGCCCCTCCCCCGTTCATGTTCTGTCTCTCTCTGTCCCAAAAATAAATAAAAAACGTTGAAAAAAAATTTTTTAAAGACTAGTCAGATTTTCCTTTTTAAAACCTATTTAAATAGAAACCAACTGCTTGGTGCACCTCACTTTTGTTTTCTTCTTATTTTCAAATCCTTTAAAATCCTGAGAGAGGATTGATTTACAGAGAAGCACAGCCCGCGGTATTTATCAAGCCACTACTACGTGGAGGAGACATTTAGGCGCTGGGAATGGAATGTAGCAACGCTACTACTTCATGGGGAACGGGTGCAGTTTGGTGCCTGCCAGATGCGACAGACCCACGGGAGGAACAGGAAAGCGAGCACATGCCCCCCCCCCCACACACACACACCCTGCGGCAGTAACCTCCACAAGGCTGGGAGAACCAGTGCTCTGATTTCATCTACCAAAGAATCCTGAGCACCCTGGTAACTTGGAAAGCAGCTTTGGGCCCGTGTAGAGAGATCTCCAGCTAAAACCAGGAAACTGGCTGGAGGACCATCATTTCCTGGGCACTGAGCGTGAGCCAGGTTCTGGGCTGAACCCTCCCCACTGGTTGGTCTCACTGAGTCCCTTCCACAATGCGATAGGCATCATGACACGCGTGGACACTAAGTCACAAAACTTCTGCGTGGCGGAGGCGGGGTTTCAGCTTATATCCCTCTCACCTCTACAGCCATGGCTTGGGTTTATTTTTAAGAGTTCCCCTAATATTTCACCAGGAATATTTAACTTCTAAAACCCAAAAGTTAAGCAGTATCCTTCTCCTCCTCCCAAGTGAAGCAAGGACCTTAGAATGCAAATTCACCTCACGATTCTCGCACACCATGTTCTATCCCACGCGATATTTTTTGTCGCATCTTGTTTTTGTTTTAAACCTCCCCAGTTAGGCCTCATTTGTTCGGCTTACCTTAAAAATAAAACCGTCTGTTATTTCACCAACAAAAATGAGTTTATTCAAGAACAGCAGAGAATCGCAATCTGGAACCCGCAAGCTACAGCAAAAGCAGGGGCAAGTCCAACAAAGGAGAGGGACATTATTTTAACAGGGAAGAAGGAGAGGGTTGGGAAGGCTTGTTCGGAAAGAAAATCCCTTAGGGTGATGACCGTTTCTCATTGGCTGAGTTACTGGGGTAGTTGATTCGTTGTAGGAGTTGCGGTGTGCATGTTCCCCTGTTGGGACCTGTAATTGGAGATTCTTTCCCGTTGACTCTTCTCTTGGAGTCTGTAACTGACCATTCTTCCCATCGTTGATATTAGGTGATATGGCTCCCCCTTCTAGGCTCCTCCTTTTGGCCTCCCAGCTCCATTTTCGAGAGGGTTCCGTTTATTGTGCCCACAGTCGTATTTAGTCAGGCTCTATTTCTGGACTTTATCCCGTCCTACCAGTTTGGATGGTGATTTTCACGCCCAGACAACACTGACTCGGTTACTGTGTTTAAATCAATCACTGTCAAGTCCTCCAACTTGGTTCTTTCTTTCAAAACTGTTCCAGCTCTTCCAGGTCCTTTACATGCGCATGTTAAAGTCAGCTTGCCAATGTCTACAACAAAGCTTGATGGCACTTCTGTTGGGATTGTATTGAAATTTCACATCAGTTAGGGAGAACTGATCTCCGTCTCCCTCTCCATGATCATGGTGACTCATTAATTTCATTAATGTTGTCTTCACAGTGTTTTTTAATTTCCAGTGTACAATATTACACACATTTTGTTGAGTTTTTAATGTATTTTTATACTATTTTCTATTTCAATTTTCCATTGTTGGTTGCTAGCATAGAGAAATGCATTTTTATATTGACCTTGCATTCTGCAATTTTACTAGTCTCGTTGATAAATTCTAGGGTTTTTTTATACATTTCTTCACATTTTCTACGCAATGATGATGTCATCTGTGAATAAATAAGGTTTTACATTGTGCTTTCCAATCTACATACTTTCTTTTTCCTTGTCATATTGTGTGGACGGGGACTGTTAGAATGTTGAATAGAATAGACATCGTTACCTTCTTCCGAATCTTAAGGGAAAAGCACTCAGTTTGTCATCACTTAGTATAATGTCCATGGTAAGTGTTTAACAAGTACTCCTTACCAAATTGAGGAAGTTTCCATTTATGCCTAGTTCACCAGGAATTTTTTTTTTTTTTAATTTTTTTTCAACGTTTTTTATTTATTTTTGGGACAGAGAGAGACAGAGCATGAACGGGGGAGGGGCAGAGAGAGAGGGAGACACAGAATCGGAAACAGGTTCCAGGCTCTGAGCCATCAGCCCAGAGCCTGACATGGGGCTCGAACCCACGGACCGCAAGATCGTGACCTGGCTGAAGTCGGACGCTTAACCGACTGCGCCACCCAGGAGCCCCAAGTTCACCAGGAATTTTTATGTGTATGGGGCATTGAATTTTGTCAAATTCTTTCTTGGCATATATTGAAATGGTGTTTTTTGCATACAATGAAAATATGTTTTTTTTTAAAAAATTTTAATGTTTATTTATTTTTGAGACAGAGAGAGACAGAGCATGAACGGGGGAGGGTCAGAGAGAGGGAGACACAGAACCTGAAACAGGCTCCAGGCTCTGAAACGTCAGCACAGAGCCCGATGCAAGGCTCGAACTCACGGACCGCGAGATCATGACCTGAGCCGAAGTCGGCCGCTTAACCGACTGAGCCACCCAGACGCCCCGAAAATATGGTTTTTCATTCATGTATTTCCTCTTTTAATCTTTTAGGCTATAAATTGGATGAAATCCACTGATTGATTTTTGAATGTTGAATCCACTTTGAATTTCTGCAATAAACCCCACTTGCATGTGACATAATATCCTTTTTATATACTGTTGGATTCACTTTGCTAAAATTTTGTTAAGATTTTTACATCCATGTATATGAAGGATATTAGGCTATAGGTATCTTTTCTTTTCTTTTTCCTTGTAATTTCTTTTCTGGTTGCGGTATCATGGTCATTCTGGCCTCTGAAAATGAGTTGGCAAATATTCCCTTCTCTTGTTTTGTCTGGAGGAATTGGTATGAAGATGATTTGTTTTTTCCCGTTACATGTTGGTATATTTCACCAGTGAAGGCAGCTGAAGGTGCCTTCACTGGAGTGGAGTTTTCTGTTCTCTGTTGGAATGTTTTCACCTACAAATTCAATTTCTGTAGTAGATTTAGGGCGATTTGTGTTTTTAAATATCTTTTTCTGTTGAGGACCATTGAGCTTCTTAGGTCTATGGTTCATGGTTTTCATCAAGTGTGGAAAATGCGTAGCCATTATTTCTTATTTGATGGTCCTTCTCCTCATGGCTTAACTGCATGTATGTTGGAACCCTTGATATTATCCCATAACCCCCTCAGACTCTTTTCAGTTTTTTCTCTCTGCATGTTTCATTTTGGAGTTTCCATTGCTGTGTACTCAGGACCCCTGTGATTTTCTTCGGAGGTGTCTAGCATTTGTTAATCCAATCAAGTGTGTCTTCTATTTCTGATATTATCTTTTTTTCTCCAGAAGTTCCTTTTGTGTCTTTCTTTTTTTCCCCCCAATGTTTATTTATTTTTGTGTGAGAGAGAGACAGAGCATGAGCAGGGGAGGGGCAGAGGGAGAAGGAGACACAGAATCCAAAGCAGGCTCCCGACTCCGAGCCGTCAGCACAGAGCCCGAAGCGGGGCTCGAACCCACGAGCTGCGAGATCATGACTTGAGCCAAACTTGGATGCTCAGCCGACCGAGTCACCCAGGAGCCCCTTTTAGGTCTTTGTTAACACCTTTGATTTCTCTCCTCGTCACATTCATGTCTTCGTCTACATTCTTGAGCCTTAGAACATATTGCAATTGCTGTTTTCAAATCCTTTTCTGCTAATACTCTCATTTTATCATTTCTGGGTTTGTTTCCATTGAATGGGTTTTTTTTCCCCCTTGATTGTGGGTCATAGTTTTTGTCTTTGCAGGTTTTGTGATTTTTTAATCGGATGCCAGATGTTGTGACTCTCATGTTGCTGCATGCTGAATTTCACTGCATTCTTTTAAAAGAAGTGGGCACACGGGTTCCTGAGGAAGTTTGAAAGCTTGCTTTTAAGCCTTGTTAGGGCTAGCTAGAGCAGCCTTTAGTCTAGAGCTAATTTATCCCCACAGCTAATTTGTCACACTGCTGAAGATCCTGATTGATCATGTATCAGAGCTCTCTCCCCGCTGCAAGAGGGAACACGGACTCGCCCTGCGCGAGCTCTGGGAACTGCTGGGCTTCTTGTTTTTCAGCCCTATGGAGAGGGACCCTGTGCCCGTACAAACCAGTATCCAGCCAAAGCCTTGAAGGAATCCCTCTTTAGATCCTCAGAGTTTGCTCTATGTAAGTCCCTCCTCTCCAGCAGTTTGCCCACAAATCCTAGCCGCTTTGGTCCCTGCAGATGCTGACGTTTGCCTTCAGCTGAGCAGAATCACTAGTCTACCTGCTGGGTCCCGGCAACAGCCTCCAGGCAGTACCTTGTTTCTTTATCCCAGGGATCATATACCTGCACTGGGTGTCGCCCACCGCCCGAAAGAGCTGTTTCTTATGTTTTGTCCGCTTTTTTAGTTGTCTGTGGTGGGAAAGCAAGGCTCCAGGGTGGCCTCCCTGACTCCCACGTCCTGGTGGTGTTCATACTCTTGTGTAGATGGCACCTGTGACTTCCTTCTAACCAACAGAATGTGGCAAAGGTGACAGGGTGTGTATGATTACATGTATGTGATTGTGTTACGTAGGATTGTAGTGCTCATCTCCAGGAGAAACCTGGATGGCTTTGCAGAAACAAGCTGTCATATTGTGTATGACCAGTTGGAGAGGGCCCCCCGTCAAGGAGCTGACAGCATGCCAGGAACTGGACTTTTCCCAAAACCATGTGAGTTTGAAAGTGGATACTGCCCCAAACTTCAGACGAGACCACCACCCTGACCAACACCTAACTGCAGCTTTGTAAAACTCTAAAGCAGAAGTCCCAGCTAAGCCGTGCCCAGACTCCTGACCCACAGAAACTGTCACATAATAAATGTGTTATTTCAGCCTGCTGCCTTCGCGGTAATATTGCTGTACAGCAAGAGGTAATTAATATGAAAGTTAATTCCCACGGCAGTTAACATTTCAGGGGAAGAAGTAGAAATCTTACTCTACTTTTAAGAGGAAAAGGAGTATATTTGATTTTCTACTTCATCTAAAATAATCCAAAAGTCTGTAAACATAATAATGTTTTCCACGGAAAACGTAATGAGTCTCATTAAAACAAAAACAACAAATATGAGAAAGTGATTGATATATACTCCAGATACAAAGATCCTTTACAGGGTAAGTGTTATGAACCCACTGACTGGAGTTTAAATTCTGGCTTTGTCCTTGTGACTTGCTACATCCTTACCTCTCTTAGCTATGGTTTTCTTGTCTGTAAAGTAAGATTAACACTTGCCTCGGCATTCTTGTGGGATACAGGCGGACGCAGCTCCCGTATGTATAAAGTGGTCGCTGGCGAGAGATGATGTGTCTTTCAGCTGTCCCTGCCTGGTGGCACCACGCAAAGAAGCTCCACCTACTTTTTGATCTACCTACTTTTCCAACGCTGAGGCAATCACCAGCAAACCTGCGATTCCTATCTCACCTGCCTCCCTTACCTCTTCCTGCCGAGCTAAACTGTCCCCCCACCTCTCATCGAGCCCTCTTCTCAGGTCCAGTAGCAAAGGGGCAAATCAGTAAGTGCAGCAGTTCAGGGAGTATCCAAACGGGAAATAAAATGGTTCTCCCAGCACACACAACTTTTGGAACTTCATCTAACTTGGCTTGAAGAAAGGGAACCAGTTGAGGGACCCTCTCACTGGCCCTATGGGACAGCGTCTTTTCTACACATGGCAATCTCCCCGAAGGCCACCTGTCCCCCGTGTCCTTTTCCAGACTCTTATTTTTCTCCCTTATTTCTAAAGGCTGGAACATGTGGCCTTCTTGGTTGCCAAGATAAGGGAAGCCAGACTAGAGAATCCACTAGGGGCTTTGTATAGCCTCAGCCCCCTCTCAGCCCATTTCACTTATTCTCTTCAAACGAGGAGGGGGAATAGTGTCTACCTCTGAAAGGAACAGAAGGTGAGACTTTCACATTAAAGGCCCTGGGTCAGTCTTTCTGATTTAGGTTAACACTGACTGATATCCCTAAACGCTAACAACTGATTTCTGACCTTTTAGAATACATTTCCAGACCTCTTCCTGGGATTCCAGAAATAGATACTTACATACTTTACTTTCCCAGAGTTCGATCCTCTTCAGAGGGACAGATGGCTGACTTTTCTCTGTGGGTAATTTCCCCTGATATATACAGGTTCACAACATCCTAACAGCTAAGCCTCATCCATCCGCTATTAGGGAAGATGCCCAGGTGTCCACCAGCATTGGGACTCAGCATGATGGGCAGGCCCTAAGATACAAAAAAGTCCAGAATGTGAGATGCAGAGAAATGGGTGGGACAAAGACAGCGTGGAGGTAGGGTACTTTCTCCATGTTCGCGGTTAATGAGGCACATCCAGTAACTGCCTCTGGAAAAGGTGAGCTTGACACACGCAAAGGGCTCTTAGTGTCAAAGAGGTAGGTCTCCAAAGGTCTCCTAAGACAATGACCCAGGTTTTTTAAAAGCTCTGGTCCATAACCTTTTATTTTCTTTAACCCATGGCTTTTCCACACTACCAGTTCTGGAAAACCATGGATTTGAAGTGCATGCACGCTCTTGTTGCTTCCCAAGCACCTCACAGCTTTGAAATGGGCATAAGCCTTCTGACAATGCCCTAGACTCCGGTCCGGCCATCTACGTATCACACCTAGACTCCTCAGCTGCCTCCCCACTGTTCTCTTCAGCAACAAGGTGCCAGACAAAAACCTGTAATTCTGGGCCACAGTCCCCGCTACAGGGCCACATTTGAAATGCGTTCCATTTCCCCATGTGCCACTTCCCCTTCCCACCTCTGATTTTTCCATGGATCCCAACCCTCCACCAGCCGATTCTACACAATCTCGTTCGTTCCTAGCAGCACCCGCAGCCCTGGGCGAGAGCCACACCCTCCGCTACCACCATCCTACAGGAATATCCTAACAATTCTGCCCTGACGGGTCTTCCGGGTGGGTCCCAGCACAGATGTAACCCCTACAGAGGTGCGGGTTTCCTCTTCCTTACAGTTTAAATGCTTTCATAGGTTTTCTATTGCTGCTCCCTTCAATGTCACTGAAACTCTACATCCCCTGAAAATGTGCCCCCCCCCCCCACTCATTAGAGAGACGACCTCACTGAGGAAGCTGCAACTTTTTACCCCAGATCCTGATGGGTTGCTTTCATCTCAAATGTCAATGGAGCCCCAAGGAGCCCACTCTGTAGATGCTTTCGTGGCTGCCTGTCCACATGTGGGGGAAATGTTTGAAAAGAGAAACTTGGAGGAGAGCAATGACAGTGGTGACGGTTGGAGAGGGAAGGAGAAAAAAGAGTGCACAGCTGTGATCAATGACAACCGAAACAGGTAGGGTTGCAGCTTGTAGAATGGTGAGGACATAGAGGAGAAAAGGGAGATGCCCTGTCAGTGAGGGCTGCAGAAAAGCTCCCAAGTTAAGTGGAAGAAAACCCATGGCCTGAGATGCGAACAGGAAGTACACTCTGGGACCAGAACAGGAAGTACACTCTGGGATGAGAACAGGAAGTACACTCTGGGATGCGAACAGGAAGTACACTCTGGGATGTGAACAGGAAGTACACTCTGGGACGAGAACAGGAAGTACACTCGGAGTTGCGAACAGGAAGTACACTCTGGGACCAGAACAGGAAGTACACTCTGGAACGGGAACAGGAAGTACACCCTGGAACGGGAACAGGAAGTACACCCTGGAACGGGAACAGGAAGTACACCCTGGAACGGGAACAGGAAGTACACTCTGGGACGCAAAGGAGGCAGAAGCCCAGCCAGCAAGCCAGTAGGCCAGCTCGCAGGGAGGGCCTGGCCGGCGCAGCGCCTCAGGTCCCCAGGACGCCGGTTTTCTACCAGGATGACGACTGGCCCCATCTTCCTCCCTGCTGCTCCCACCCAGCTGTCACCCCCCTCACCTGTCTGCTCTTCTTCTCCTTTCTCTCTCTAGCTGACTCTTCTGTCCTAATCATCTCGCTGCCTGTTACTTCTATCCATCCTGCATCCATCATCTCAAAAGACAGGTCTGGGTCGGCCAGGACGGTCCTGCCAGACCCCAGGACTGGGCTGCCACCCCCCACCGCCATCTCCCCATTTGCTGCCCGCAGGTTCAGTCAGCTGTGCCTGTGCAGAGGGTCCCGGAGCATCACCAAGGCAACATCCCTGCAGAGCCCCAGTCAAGACCATTCCATTCGCAGTGACTAAGGGCACGAGCGCTCTCTCTGTAAGGCAGGCCCTCGGAGGGCCGGCTCTAACACCTGCAAATGCCTTGTTTTCAAGTGGTTCTGTGACACTTCCTTCTGCAACCTTTCTCCAGGCAGCTCCTCCTGGTGACGAGGCTGCCTGGGGGGAGGGTCAGACGACACGACACGTCTGCTTCACCTTTCTAGGTCAGAATGGGATCGAAAATGTTTAGTATTCAAACAGAACTATTTTAGATGACAAGGAATTACTATTTTAGAATAAATGTTTTTAAAAGTAAGTTGAACCCAAAGGACCAACTCCTGTTATCCCAAATACTTGGCTCAAATGTTGAAAATTACTACAAGCTGATACTGGCTCAGAGGGAGAAAACATTCTAACTGGAGCGGCTTCCAATAAAGCAGGTTGCCGGCCACTGGTGTTAATCAAGAAGAGGCAGGACACCCATCTGCCTATGATGCCAGCCAAAATAATCCCATATAATGATTACAGTCTGTTTTCAATCCTTCGCACTAATACAAATTTGAATCCTCACCACTTCAGAGGGGAAGTGTTGTTGCCACAGACTCTCAAATCCTTCCAGCTCTGAGTCCACACACCCCAGCACATCTGCTCTTACTCCCCAATTTAATCTCAGCCTAAGATGAACTTTACCTGTCAACTTTGATTAAAAATACCACCTTTGGGGGGCACGTGGGTGGCTCAGTCGGTTAAGCGTCAGACTTCGGCTCAGGTCATGATCTCATGGTTCGTGGGTTGGAGCCCCACCACGGGCTCTGTGCTGACAGCTCAGGGCCTGGAGCCTGCTTGGGGGTTCTATGGCCCCCATCTCTCTCTGCGCCTTCCCTGCTTATGTTGTCTCTCTCTCAAAAACAAATAAACATTAAAAGAATTTTTAAATAAAACACTGAAAACAAATGCTACCTTTGGGACTTTAGGTTGAACATAGTGAGTATCTCAAACACACACATTTAGCTCTCTTCCGTCCCAAGCTTACCCTCGAAAGGCTACAAAGAACTTAAAAAGGAATAAACAAACAAAAAAACAACTCAAAAGGAATAAGCCCACAAAGAGAACAAAAGAGATCATAGCCAACACTTTCAAGAAAATTTCGGAAGCTGGACAAATGGTAAGTGACTTCCAATTTCTGCTTTCCTACTCCAGTAACAGCCTGCAAAGGGGTAGATGAGAGGAGGGGATAGAATTCAACCCCTGGCCAGAACGCTCCTTCTTCCCAAATCTTGGCAACTGGAAGCAACGGGTTTCCTGATAGCACTGAACAGTTAAAATTCTAGATGTATATAGAACGGGGGGGGGGGTGGCCCAGAGAGGGAGAACAGTCCAGACCCCTTGTGTGAATGTAGCTATTGTTACTGTTAAGACCTTTTTCTTGCTATTTACTTTCTGTGCCCCCTTGTTGTTCCTCTTCTCCCGCCCTCTTTTGGGTTAATCAAGTATTTTGAGTATTCCATGTTATCTTCACTAATGGCTCTCCAGTTATACCTCTTAGCTTATGGTTTTTGTGGTTGCTCTAGAGAATTATACATGCATCCTTAATTCATCAGAGCCTGTGTTAATGTTACACCACCTCACGTATAATGTAAGAACCTTCCAAGAGTGTAATTCCATGTCCACCCGCTTAGACCTTTGTGCTATTCTTGAAAATATTTTTCAACCTGCTACACTGTTATTCCTTAATCTTTGTACATTGTTTCTTTCAACCAAGTTCCCTGATACTTTCTTCCTTTGGGAGGGGTTAAAGACAACAGCCTAGACCATTACTGGAAGGTAACTTTTATTCTACTTTTGGAAGAATAGTCAACACCCTCTTTTAAAAACAGAAAGAGAATGTGCACTAGGCGTCAGATTTGCATAAATGAAGTAACGTATTACTAGTTCATTCCTCTTTCATTAGAACCTTGTTCAGAAAGTTGAAATGACTTTTCCATTGGAACCTTGTTCAGAAAGTTGAAGGAGCCACATCTGTGAATCAGAACAGAACATTTTGTACAGCAAAGTAAGAGAGAAATTTCAAACTAAAAAGTGATTTCATCATAAGGTTCAGATTTGGAAAATAACTTTGACACCTACTTACTATCTTTGAGTAGTTTCAAAATTTAGTCTCAAAAATTCTCTATTTTCAAAGACAAAGAATGAGAACAGAGAACCTTTTAAGTAACCATCAAATATATCAAAAACATCAAAACTTGGCTCTGAGCTTTCCAAGATCTGAGAGGTTACAAAATTATTTAAATTTTAATAATATGAAAATTAACCTCAATTACTCTGATGTCCCTTAATAGGAAGGGAAGGAGATTTTTTTTTTTTTAATTGGATATATTCTATTAAATCTGATATTTGTGACTGGCCTTGTGTAGTGTGTGGGAACAAGCTTCACCTGCCAACATACTTCCCACACATCTTTTAAAATATGAGGGTCAACGAGATCCCCAAAAGGAGTTTTCCAAACAAGCAAGCTATTATTGCACTCCCCCCCTTTTTTTTAAATTTTTAAACATTTATTTATTTTTGAGAGACAGAGAGAGACAGAGACGAGCAGGGGAGGGGCAGAGAGAGAGAGAGGGAGACACAGAATTTGAGGCAGGCTCCAGGCCCTGAGTTGTCAGCACAGAGCCCAGCATGGGGCTTGAACCCATGAACTGGGAGATCATGACCTGAGCCAAAGTCAGACACTCGACCGATGCAGCCACCCAGGTACCCCAATTTCATTCTCCCTTTAATGTGAATATCTGTGTGCCTCTCAAGATCTGAAAATCAGAAGGTTTTTCTGGTTGTTGTTTTTTGGTTTGTTTTTGATAAAATACTGTGCATATCTACTCAGGTTAATTTTATTAAAATTTTTTTTTCAACGTTTATCTATTTTTTGGGGGGACAGAGAGAGACAGAGCATGAACGGGGGAGGGGCAGAGAGAGAGGGAGACACAGAATCGGAAACAGGCTCCAGGCTCCGAGCCATCAGCCCAGAGCCTGACGCGGGGCTCGAACTCACGGACCGCGAGATCAAGACCTGGCTGAAGTCGGACGCTTAACCGACTGCGCCACCCAGGCGCCCCAGGTTAATTTTATTACAAATGATTAATGGATGATATTTTAGAAACTGGTTTATTTAGTTGAGTTTCCCATCAAATATTGTAGAACCTATTGTGCCCTCAATATGAAATCCAGTAATAGCTGGGGGCGCCTGAGTGACTCAGTCGGTTAAGTGTCCGACTTCAGCTCAGGTCATGATCTCACAGTTCGTGAATTCAAGCCCCGCGTCAGGCTCTGTGCTGACAGCTGGGAGCCTGGAGCCAGCTTTAGATTCTGTGTCTCCTCTGCCCCTCCCCCACTCACACTCTGTCTCTCTCTCTCTCAAAAATAAACATTAAAAAAAGTTTTTAAAAAATCCAATACCTGAATTCTACACCAATTTTTTTCTAAAATATTCAACTTTTAGTGAAATTATTTCTCACAAATTGAGAACAGACTAATAGTCAATGAGACACGGAAGTATTTTAAAAGATTAATATGTAAAAATAAGTACAAAGAAAATGATAAAATGATTCAATCCTGTAACTGACATTGTGTAAATAGTGTTTATTTAGATACAGTAACAAATTTTGTAGTCACTGTGCTCTTTGTCTAGGCTATTTTTAAAGATTTTTTAAAATTCTTAACAAAACTTGCTCCACTAAATGTATGCCTGACTAGACTTATAAGCATTAACTACTAAGATTTATTTGTCAGATATATAAGTCTACTCTGTCAGGTGCTGGCAGTGTAGTTGAACAGACAAGTGGTATTAAATTTTTAGGCAGATTTAATCATCGGATATTAATCAAAATCATTAAGCAAAAAGAAAGTGATTGTTTTTACAACTCTTAGAAATAACTTCTATGAGCTGGATGTAAAAATTTGAAGGAGAAAAAGATGCTTAGAGATCATCTTAACATATGGGATAATAATTCAAACACAAGGACATGTGAGTAATGCCTCCCATGTCCAAAAGCATTTCTTGGGAATTAAAGCACTAACAACTTCCATCTGAATGACTGTCACTGTATCTACTTTAGAACCACAGACCTATGCAAAATGAAGCTAAAATCCGAATGTATGGCATCAATCAATGTATTCTTTAAAAAAATTTTTTTTACATTTATTCATTTTTAAGAGACAGAGAAAGACAGAGCACAAGCAGGGGAGGGGCAGAGAGACACAGAATCTGAAGCAGGCTCCAGGCTCCGAGCTGTCAGCACAGAGCCTGACGTGGGGCTCGAACTCACAAACCCTGAGATCACGACCTGAGCCGAAGTCAGGCGCTTAACCGACTGAGCCACCCAGGCGGCCCACAATCAGTGTATTCTTAAGAGATTAAGAAAACTGCAACGTCTCATTACCAGAATTTCAGGAAACTGAATGTCTTAAAAAACCTAACAGCTTTATAGACCACTGGTACATTATTAACACAAAAACTGATCCTTTGCTAATGCAGAATCTGTAATTACCACCAGAGAGAAGTTCTGTCTCTGGTTTTTCCATACTTGGGGAAGTAAAAATATCTAGGTCTAAGCAATTTAAAAAACTTTCAGTCAAGGGGTGCCTGGGTGGCTCATTTGGTTAAGCATCTGACTCTTGATTTTGGCTCAGGTCATGACCTCGAGGCTCGTAGGATCAAGCCCTGCATTGGGCTCCACTGGGCTCCGGGCTGACAGCCTCTCTCTTGGATTCAGATTTCCTATTTTCTTTGAAATACGAGGTCAAGTCACATGAACTCACTAACCAGGAAAGACATCCATTATCTTAACTAACTTTTTCGATAGGACCTCTATGCTGAAAATAAAATAATATTCAATCTTCACACAGGAGATGGGTCCTATGAGTATCTTTCCTCAAGAGGAAAAAGCTATCAAAATAGTTTATTAGCCTCCCTACATTTACCAAACACCTTGGCATTCAGAGAACTGCTGCGAATACACAACTGAAATGAATGAAAAATGAGACGCAGAGCGAGATTTAAAGACAAAAGTCTCAGGTTTAGAGGAGGGAGGGCTGCTGAAAACAGAAATAAATATCTACTGGCAACATTTAAGCCAAAAAGTATGAAAACAAAACAGACTTGTGGTACTAAAACCCAAGAATGAAGGTACAGGAAATCAATGAAATATTCTAAAACTAAAAGCTAAAAGCTAAAATTCTTCACTGAGCTCCACAGGCAAATCTTTTGGACCACAGCATTATGTTAAAAAATGTGTTTAGAATTTTAAAGTTCTTTAAATATTAGGAGAGGACTGCTGCAATGTGTATGTGTGCATGGATGGACGGAGAGATGTATCGATGGGTGGGTGGAGGGACGGATGGATGATCAGGTAGGAAGGTGGATGGGTGGATGGATGGACAGACAGAAATACACAGAAGTTCAAAACATGTACTTACCATTCACTACTCTGCAACAACAATTCTCTCAATTTGGCTGGGACAACAGGTGATTTTTGTTAAAGTCCAAGTAAGGAACAAGAGGAAAACATTTTTGAAGCGAGAGTCCTTTAATAACTATACTCATTTCCAGAGAACAATAAATACAGAAATTACAAGCAGTACGGGTAACGGTAATCTTTTCCTTAGCTACAGAAAACACCTACTTTTATACAACTTCATGGGCAAACATGTCTAACGAAAATCAGCATTGGGAAAAGCTACACAACAGAAGAAAATCGCAAGTAAAATAAAAAATTATTTGTTCCTGCCCCTAACTACTGAGATTCATACCCCAGGCAGAATGGGAAGGCAGGAGATTCTGAGGCAGGAGGGCATGCTCAGCTCCGGGCAGCAGCGGTCTGAGGTTGCTCGGATTGGAGCTGTTTACCAAGATATTCCCTAAAACAGCAGGAATAAAAGGACAAGGTCAATTAGAATTTAAATGACAGAGAATCTCTTTCAAAATCGAAGCATAACATACAATGTCATCTATACTTCCTTTAATAACTACAAATTAGTAAAAGAGCTCGCGAAAACTAATCCTTTCCAGATTTGAAAAGTGCCCGTACTGTATGAATTTTAAGCGCTCTGTTTACCATGCACAAGTCGTCACGCACGCCAGGTGGCTGTGCACACACTTACAAGGCGGTGCCTCCTTCCCCGTCTGGGTACGAGGCCTGTTTCCGAGCTCGGCCACATTCACAATCTGCAAAGCTCAAAACCCACTCAAGTATGACTCCACAGAGGTGTACCAATACACGAACAACAGGTGTCCTCGTATTACTGAATACAAGTATCGACACCCAGGGGTGAAAATAACGCCAAGATTCACAACTTGTAGCACAGCCACTGTCTCTGCACCAACATAGTCTAGAACCTTCACAGTGATGGTCACGCTGGGTCCTCAGAGTCGCCACGGGAACAGAGAAGGAGTATTCTCATTTTACAGGGGGCACTGCAGCTTAGAGCAGTGGTTGCTGAACTATTTAGATCACATTCGCCTTCAAGAAATGAGCTGAATCCACACCCGCAGCAGGTGTATATTTAGCTCTTCGTTACATACAGGCATCACTGTTAAGTCCAGGACAGAAACAATTTCTTTCCCACTTTCCTGTGAACGACGTGCCCAAACTATTGTTTTTGAACAGAAGACATTTTGTAAAGAACATTTAAGAGTCCCTGCCACGAAAAGGAAACAGCATGAGTTTTGGATAGAGGCCTGGGCCTACGTCCCGGCTGCACCCCCTCAGGGACGTGCAGGTTCCAGAGGCCGTGGGATGCGGGCACCTGCTGGGGACGAGCCGCGGGCACACACAGGCCTAGCGTCGTCTCCTCAACCCATCGGCTGGCACCCAACCTCTCCCCGTCCAAGCACCTCCGGGAAACGACCTACGGGGGCCACCGGCGTCTCCCAGCAAATGTGAGCCTGCCTTTCTCCACAGAGCTAGAGAGAGGGGAGAGAGGCGGGGTTTGCACAGTCACGGCCGCAGGCCACAGGCCGCTGTCACGGCCTTAGCCCAAGGCTAGCGGAGCTGTGAAGCAGGACTGAGAACAAGCAGCAGCATTCAGGGCATGGACCAGAGCGAGTTCTGCGGACCGGTGCAGGTGAGGTGTCAGGGACCCCCGGAAGTCTCACCAAGGTGAAGGAGGATTGAAAATACCACGGGGCAGACTGAAACTTCCTACCGGGGCAAGACGGTCTGTGTGCTTTTCTTACCCTTCCGTGAAAGTTCTCATCACTGACTTACCAATTCTGTGTGTCATATTAAAGCATATAACATATTCCTGTGCCCACCAGGAGCTACCCTGACAGGACGTGGACAATGGGGATCTTATGCCCAACCAACCGTCAAGTCGGTAGTTCTAAGTCATGCAAGGGAAAAAAGGGAAACCAACCACCTATACGTTTCACTAGACAGGAAAAAAAGCAGGAGTTTATGGTCACTATCAATGGTGCCATTCTGGGGAGGCCTGTAACTAGGAACCACGTATGACTGCATAAGTGGGCTGGGTTGTGTTGTGTTGTGGGGGGAGGGAGAGATGAGGGGTACGATATAATATTTATTACAAGATGTCCAGATCTTATGTATTGTGGACAAGTCTGAGAGTTAAAAACCCCAGGGAGACCCAGTCATAGTGAGTCCTTACCCTACAGTGAGGTTTATCTTCAAAAGCTAGACCAGGATCCCACAGTAAATATCTGAGAAAAGTCCCCTCAGGCTTTTGGCAAGGGCAGAGGAAAGGGAACCATCTCAAAATACGCCAGAGCACTTTGTACTTAATAAGGCCTACCCTCGAGGGAAACTGGCTAACTAGATAGGCCTTACCTGCTGGGATATTATCAGTGTCTAGCTGGCCTGGGGAAGGGAGGTAACCAGCTCTGTGTAGCTCACTCTGGCCATCCTGTCCCACCCAAGGGGGTAGAAGAAACCTTGAGAAACGCTTGTGAAGGAACCTGCCTGAAACAGGCAGTCTGGAGAGGGCATTCGTGTCTGGGCTCCCAGCTATGGGCAGCCGGGCACCGGGGGGCATCCCCTGGCATACGTGAACCCTTAGAAGAGAACGACCTTCACCATATTACAATGGAGTGTCAGACCTTCACTATATTTAGGGCTGTTTAAGCAAACATTTTTATTCTTTCTCTAAAACTGCAGTTACAAAGAAGAAAAAAAAAACATAGTTGAAGACACTGTGATATTCAACATGCTTTGCCTATATAATTTAAACACATGGAAGGGGCGCCTGGGTGGCTCAGTCGGTTAAGCGTCCGACTTCGGCTCAGGTCATGATCTCACCATTTGTGAGTTCGAGCCCCGCATCGGGCTCTGTGCCGACCGCTCAGAGCCTGGAGCCTGTTTCCGATTCTGTGTCTCCCTCTCTCTCTGCCCCTCCCCCGTTCATGCTCTGTCTCTCTCTGTCTCAAAAATAAATAAACGTTAAAAAAATTAAAAAAAAAATAAACACATGGGAACTTCATCTATATAATTTAGTGCCAGGAAAAAAGTGAATTTTCTCCTGACAAACATCTTAATCTACGAAAACTACAACCACCCTTATTTCCTTTTTTCCCTTGGCTGCCAAAAAGCTTAGTAGAAAATCCACTGTTACTATCATCTGTGTATTACTTTCTTTAGTCTCCTTTGGTGTATAAATTTTCATAATTAAAATGATAAAGGACCTAGAATTCTATATATCACATCTTTCTGTGAGTTTATTAGAATAATTATTAAACCTACAACTGAGTCATAATTGTATTTCTCTTGACTTCTGCCTATCCTGTCCGAAAACTCGTGGGTATAACATAAATCATGAATGAAATATCCTTCTCTGAATGTATGAAAACAGTTTTTGTTTTTTGAAAATACGAACTTTATATTGGCTTGCAACACAGATTTCTATTTGGTAAAGAGAAAAAATAAAATCGAAATATTCTGTACCAGCCTGTCGTAATTATTTTTTTAATGCCAGCTCACTACAGTTATGTTATTCATTCTTCCAGCTTTTATCATGACCGCACACAAAGCAAATTCCGTTTTTATGAATTGGTTTTCCTGTGTAACTACAGAACTATGTAAAACTCACCGTGCCCTCTGCCATCTGCATCTAATTTACAGTTAGAAACCCAGAAACAGGGTCAAATTCCAAACTTAAGAACATACAAACTGTCCCCACAATACTTTAAAAATCCCAACCTGGGAACAGTGATCTCCACAACACGTACCATTTCCCAGTGCCTGCTGTTTAGTACGAAGCACGGCCCTCACTGCTTGACATATATTTTCTTATTTATTCTCCACGATAAGATTCATAAAAGCTACAGACGAGCCCCTGTTTATAGAAAAGGAACTGGAGTTTAGCGATGAAAATGACATACTATAATGTTAGGCTAACCAGTTATTGGCAGGAGGTGTTTGTACACAAGTCCGTCTGATTTACAAACTCAGAGTCTTCATCGCTATACAATACCGCCTCACGGTACACTATCCGACCTCCCACTAGCTGAGGACATGTTACTGTGTAGACGTGAGAATAAAAAGCTTAAGGACATCACAACGCGAGTCCTCAGCTTATTTCTCAAATGCATTTTCATGACCACTCGCCACTTCATTTTCTAATGGCATCTAAATTCAAATCTCAATAGGGTCGCAGTATCTCTAAAGAGGTCAGTGATTCTAAAAGTAGAATCGATTTATGTGAGTGCTGGCCCTAAGAAACAAAAATGTGCATTTTAAAAGCAACTGCCTTAGAGTCTATTATAAAAGCAATTTAGGCAAAATTTGCAGTAACGAAGTTATTTTTCACACAGGAATTCCAACAATCAAATCATTTAAACCAGCTATAAAATCTAAATATCCAGAGTTTCTTTATCTCTAGCTTATTTTCAAGAATAGTCCCTCTTTACCTATTACCAGCAGCTTTATCATTAGATCAGCCGTGTCTCACACACTTTCTCATTTTTCTAACAAATGGTCATGATACGCAACGCATCGAGCTCTCAAAACATCAGGAGTGGCAGCAGACACGCCTTTCATCTTTTTTTTTTTTTTAACGTTTACTTATTTTTGAGAGCGAGCAAGCATGCACAGGTGAGCAGGGGAGAGGCAGAGAGAGAAGGGGACAAGGGACCCGAAGAGGGCTTCGTGCTGAGAGTACAGAGAGCCCGATGCGGGCTCGAACTCAGAAACCGTGAGATCGTGACCTGAAAATCATGACCTCGCATCTTTTTTTTTTTAAGGTTTGTTTTTCTAGGGGCGCCTGGGTGGCTCAGTTGGTTGAGTGTCCGACTTTGGCTCAGGTCACGATCTCACAGTTCGTGGGCTCAAGCCCTGTGTCGGGCTCTGTGCTGACAGCTCGGAGCCTGGAGCTTGCTTCGTATTCTGTGTCCCCCTCTCTCTCTGCCCCTTGCCTGCTCACACTCTGTCTCCCTCTCTCTCAAAAATAAACATAAAAAAATTTAAAAATTTTACGTATAAAGCTGCTATAACTCTCCCTGTGCAGGTCTTTGTAAGGACATGAGTTTTCAGCCCCTTTGGGTAAATACCAAAAGGTACAATTGCTGGATCATATGGTAAGAATATATTTAGTCTTATAAGAAATCATCAAACGGTCTTCCAAAGTGGCTGCGCTGTTTTGCATCCCCACCAACACCACATGGGGGTTCCTGTCACTGCACACCCTGGCCAGCATTTGGTGTTGTCAATGTTCCAGATTTTGACTAATCTGATAGGTGTGTAGTGGCATCTCATTTTTGTTTTAATTTGCATTTCCCTGATGACATAGGATGTGTAGCATCTTTTCATATATTTATTTACCATCAGTGTATTTCCTTTGGTGAGGTGTCTATTAAGATCTTTGGCTCATTTATTTCTCAGGTTGTTTTCTTATTGTTGAGTTTTAAGAGTTCTTTGTACATTTCAGGTAATAGATGTGTCTTTTGCAAATATCTTCTCCCAGTCTATGTCTCATCTTCTAATTCTCTTGACGTTTTTCACAGAGCATAAATTTTTAACTTACGTCCAACTTCTCGGTTATTTCTTTCATTGTATCTGAAAAGGCATCACCGTGCCCAAGGTCATCTAGGTTTCCTCCTATATTATCTTCAAGGAGTTTTATAGTTTTGCGTTTTACATTCAGGTCTATGATTCATGTTGAGTTAATTTTTGTGAAGGGTGTAAGGTCTACGCCGGATTCATTTCTGCATGTGCATGTCTAGTTGGCCCGGGACCATATGCTGAAGAGACTATCTTTGCTCCACTGTATTGCCTTTGCTCCTTTGTCAAAGATTAGTTGACTGTATTTGTAGGGGTCTATGTCTAGATTCTCTACTCCGTTCCATTGCCCTATTTGTCTATTCTTTCACCAATACCACACTGTCTTGAATACTGTAGCTTTGTAGTTACGTCCTAAAGTCAAGTAACGTCAATCCTCTTGTCCTTCTCCTTCACTACTGTGTTGGCTATTCTAGGTCTTTTGTTCTGCATATAAACTTTGGTATACGTTTGTTGATAGCCACAAGATAACTTGTTGGGATTTTAATTTGGGTTGCATTGACTCTACAGATCAGGTTGATTCTATTGATCAATCTATAGATCAAACCTTTCGTAGAAGTCCCACAGTCCTTGGTTATTCTGGGTTTTTCAGTCTTTGTTCTCTTTGCTTTTAGGTATTGGAGGTTTCTATTGATATTTCTTTGAGCTCAGAGATTCTCTCCTCAGCCACATCCAGTCTATCAATAAACCCATCAAAGGCATTCTTCATTTCTATCATAGTGTTTCTCAACTCCAGCATTTCTTTGTGGTTCTTTCTTAGGATTCCCATCTCTCTGCTTACATTATTCACCTGTTCTGGCATGCTATTGTATCCATTACGGTCCTTAGCATAGTAATCATAGCTGTTTAAAACTCCCAGTCTGATCATCTCAACATCACTGCCAGGCTGATCCTGATACGTACTTTGTCTCTTCGAACTGTGCCTTTTGCCTTTTGGTATGCCTTGTCATATTTTCTTCAAAGTTGGACATGATGTACTAGGTGAAAAGAGCTCCTGTAAATAAGCCTTTGGTAAGGTGCAGGAAGGGGAAGCATTCTATCATCCTGTCATTAGATCTCGGTCTTTTAGTGAGCTATGGCCTCTGGACTGTGAACTTCACAAGCGTTTCTCAAGGTTTCTTCTACCCCCTTGGGTGGGACAGGATGGCCAGAGTGAGCTACACAGAGCTGGTTACCTCCCTTCCCCAGGCCAGCTAGACACTGATAATATCCCAGCAGGTAAGGCCTATCTAGTTAGCCAGTTTCCCTCGAGGGTAGGCCTTATTAAGTACAAAGTGCTCTGGCATATTTTGAGATGGTTCCCTTTCCTCTGCCCTCGCCAAAAGCCTGAGGGGACTTTTCTCAGATATTTACTGTGGGATCCTGGTCTAGCTTTTGAAGATAAACCTCACTGTATGGTAAGGACTCACTATGACTGGGTCTCCCTGGGGTTTTTAACTCTCAGACTTGTCCACATTGAGCCTCCTGAAATTCAGCAGAGTCCAGGTTTTCCTACCCAGGTGCTGGCTCTCTCACTGGTTTCTGCTTACGGGTCTGCCCCAGTATGCCTAAACTCCCTGTGCGTGCTTCTCTGTCTCTCCAATCCTGGGAGCTGCCGTTAGCCCTATGTCCTTCCCTCTCCTATGGATCCAAAAAGAGTTATTGATTTTTCAGTCTGTTGAGCTCTTTACTTGTTGTCAGGATGCAGTAGGACCTTCCAAGCTCCTTCATGCAGAAACCACAAACCAGAAGTCATCCTAAATGATCACATCACATACAGATCTAGTTATGCACCACGCAGTGTGGGAGAAAGGTCTGTGTTGTTACAAGGACTTTTAAGAAGAAAATTTATTTTATATTAGTTATGAATAGTATATAAGCCAAGTCCATATTTAAGGCTTATTACAGACTCCTTTGTCTTGAATTATATTTGGAATATTAAGACTTTTAAGTGCATGAGAGTAGACAGAATGTCAATTTACCTTCTTCAAGTACTAGGTCAGTGCCTGGCATATTCTAAGATGTCAGTAATTGCTGAATGAAAAATAGCTGGAGAATCCTACACTACAGGAAAGTTAGACCCCGAAAGAGAAAGCCTTTTTCTCCTAACAAGAAATGTTCTGAAACACCAGATGAGACAAAGAGGCCAGCAGTTAAACCTACCAAATACTTCATAATCTAAACCAGTTCATTACTAGCAGAATGCTCAAAATTTAAAATTATTTTAAATTTCAAATTAGAGTCTCCTTATAACACAAGAAGGCTCAACTAAATCCACGGTAAAGAAACAATATTTTAGAAGGCAAATTCAACATTTTAATGATATGTAGTGGAAAGTGTATTAAATTAGCTTTATAATTAAGCTTAAAAGATCTCCTAAGCCTACAGAATTATTCTTTAGAGAACCATTTCTCCATAACATATGCAGAGACTAAAATAAACCAAAACATGTGGGCCAGTTGTTCCTCCAATGTGAATTTATAATCACCGGAAATGGACCTTAGAGCTATGTAGAGCATCAAGTAGATGACCGAAATTTGGAATACAGCATGCAAGGACATAAGAGGTTTTTGGTTTGCTTGTCTCGTTCTGTTTTGTAACTAAGACCATCAACCATAAACCTTGGGGGGGGGGGGTGTCGCTGGCCTCCTCCCTCTTATATTCCCCTCACATCCAACTTATCTCCAGGTTTGACAGATTCTCTTCTCTCCAACCCCTGACCCTGCCTCTCTACATGGACATCCTCATAACCTACCGCCTGGCTTGAATCTGCAGTCTCCTCACTGGTGTTTTTTCCCTCCAGGCTCCAAATCCACCAGCCCCCATTGTCTCTAAAATGGTCTTCCTAAAATGACACTGCGATTATTTTTACTAATCTCTGTAGTTTTCCACAGTCTTCAGGAAGGAGTTCAAACCTAGCACAGCAAAGACGGTTGTCATGACCCGGCCACTATGATGTCTCCAACCGTATTTTCAGCTTCGTAACCAGACTCCAGCTGTCCGGAACCAGTGGTAATTCCCCCAATGGGTCAGGATCTCTCTGACCTCAATATATGTGCATACATAACTCTCTCACTGGAATCTTCCCACCCTCTCCCTATTCTCCCCCTCCCCTTCACTGGTCTCCTAATCTGCCAAGAGCTCCTATATCCCTTCCCAGGCCTGGACTGGGCCCACTCTCCACATGGCCATATAGCCCTTCCCCACAGTGTTACAGTGAAGCATGTGCTTGTCACACTCTGCTACAGGAGTGGCATTAAATTGCTTCCTGTTCGATGAACAGTCTAGCTTTCCTCCCAAAAAGTAACCAGTAAAGTTAGCTTTGTTCAAATTTGGAAGTCCAATATACATCTTTTAAGTACATGATGAATGGAGTTGCCAATTATCATCATCAACCTTCACTGCCAAAAATTAGTTTTGAAATTAAGATACATTTCATTTAAATAAAATCTATAATTGGCTATTTGTTCAGCTAATAAATCAGTAATAGTAGTATAACTATTTTACTGGTTTTAGTTCATAAATATTTCAAACATCAAAACATCAAAAGCACAGGCAATTCCTGTCCCATAAAAATTACCAAATATCAGCTTTCAAGGGATTACAAATAATTTTCCTAAAACTCTTAAAAGGAAGAAGGGATTTTAAGAGAACATGAACCCCACACATAATCACAGCCTCCTCAATTATCTATGCCAGTGGAGGTAGGTCATATGGGTCCTGAAACAACAGTCAAAATCAATGCAAATATTGATAATTTTATACATAAGATTATATAGCAGATTTAACTTCTGGAAGAGAAACTTCTACTCAGTCTCCAGTATCCTTTTTCTCTCCTTCTTCCTCAATAATAGAACCACTGAACTTTATAGTAGGACATGTGATTTTAGTCAAGCCTTCACTTTCCAGTTCCTTTGCAGCCACGTAACTGAGTACTGGCCAACAGGGAGTTGTTGCTGTTGGAGGAGTCGTTGTTGTATGGAGAAGTGCTAGGGGGCACATTCCAGGAGGCTTTCAGTTGCTTGGTCCATCCACCACCACCCACTGTCATGAGGACGAGGGCTACACCCTAGGAATGGCAGCATCCTGAGCTGGAAGAAGACTGGATCCCTTCGTACTTACAGTTGAGGACTGTCTACCCCCATCCTTTCACGAGACCCTGTTCAGAACAAACATCTGTTGTGTCTCAACCATTGTTATTTTGGGTATGTCACATCATTAGCAGAACCTATCCTTCCCATTATGTCTCCTCTTGAAAAAAACCCTCAGTATCTATACTAGATATGAGATATACACTGGCTTTAACACAAGGGTATGTGACTAGCTCAATTAGTCCAGCATGTAAAATATGCTAACAGTTAACCTACAAACTTAAATAAATCCAGACAGAGGGCAGAACTCAAATTTTTTCCAAATACTGAAATTCTGAAACCTTCCTCAATGTCTTGCTTCAATATGTGGCAGTCTCTGTCACCATCTCAACCTGACAGCTCAGCATTTAAGTACTGCCTTTTCTAATTCTCACCCATGCAGAGAGGAGCAGAAAGGCTGACTGAGATGTCAAGCCAGAAGTAACAAAATTAGGTTTAACAACCAACAAGACAGAAAACCTTGAGCACCTCGGAAAACAGCAAATTGTGACCATGTAACACTATCATCTATTCCAACCGAGAAACTAGCATATTATTCAAGACTAGTTAAGCAAAGAGACAGGAGAGCAGAAAACAAAAACAGCTGGGAAGCATGATATTGTGAACAATCTGGTCTGAAGAGCATTAACCACTGATAAGAAATCATTTAGCGGAGAAAACACAAGGTGAAATTTTTCATTAGCAAAATGCAGAGTAAATCAAAATTCTGTTTTAAACATTTCGGCCCACAACTTATACTCAAAACTATGCCAAAAATCATTCAAGAAAAAAAAAAAGAGTACTCTGATAGCTATTTTCTAGTGTTATGCTGCAAACACAAACACTTTGGATAGTAAATATTCTGTTTCCACAGGCAAACCCATACATTTGCTTTTATATTTAATAATCCATCTATATGCCTATAATTTATCATATTTGCTAAATACGATCATTTATTTCACATGATAATAAGGTAAAATAATTTCTCCTAGTAATTTTCTCCAAGTTGGGTGTGCCATGTTTCTGTCCTAAAGCTTCAAATGAACAATTTATTTCAGGAAACTGGTCTCTATTTGTCACAGTATAAAAAGTCTATTCTTACAGCCCCCATTTTTAAAGTATATATTTAATATTATAAATCCAAGGTACTTAATTTTTTTTTTATTTCTACAGAGACAACAGATCAATAAGGTTATAGTAAACCGTGACTACCAAATTGTGAATAGATATTATTCTACGATGCTACCCAGAGGAACTTCAGAATATTATTTGGAGAACAAAGGCCCAAACAACGAACATATTCTGCTATCATCCAACAAATAACTGCTGTCTACTTGAAATCCTAAAGCTCCAAAACCAATAATAAGAGAAGTATGAGAAACATTACTTCAAAGCGACTATAAGTGAAAAAAAGATATTTTAAAAATGTATGCTGATAAATGATAAAATACAAAACATATACAGTTACTTGGGGGAATTAAAAACAGGTCTTGAAATGGACAGGTTAAAAATAATTACTTATAAAAATACTTTTTTAATTTTTTTAATGTTTATTATTTATTTTTGAGAGAGAGAAAGAGAGAGTGAGAGAGTGAGAGCGAGAGCAGGAGAGGACTGGAAAGAGGGAAACAGGAGAATCCCAAGTAGGCTCTGCACAGCGAGCACAGAGCCCAACACGGGGCTCGAACTCAGGAACTGTGAGATCATGACATGTGCTGAAATCAAGAGTCGGACGCTCAACTGACTGAGCCACTCAGGCACCCCAACTATTTGTAAAAAACTTTTAATGGATATTTAATATAGGTTTTTAAACTACCCTATTTAATATAAGTTATATAATTCATTTTCTTGACTTTGCCATTAAATGGGCACAACAAACAAAATGGTTAACCAAAAGAGGAAATCACCCACATGACTTAAGAAGCCAAGATACCCCAAAAGAAGCAAACAGTGCTAATTTAGTCTTTAAAACTTGAAGGCTGTGATGAGAGCTATATTTACCTTATTAAAATATTTATAACCCTCGGAGCACCTGGGTGGCTCAGTTGGTTAAGCAACCGACTTCGGCTCAGGTCATGATCTCACAGTCCGTGAGTTCAAGCCCCGCGTCCGGCTCTGTGCTGACAGCTCAGAGCCTGGAGCCTGTTTCGGATTCTGTGTCTCCCTCTCTCTCTGCCCCTCCCCTGCTTGTGCTCTGTCTCCCTCTCTTTCTCAAAAATAAATAAACGTTAAAAAAATTAAAAAAAAAAATACTTATAACCCATATCCAGTCTACTACTATAAAGATCTGGGAAGATGCCCTTCCAGTAGCAACAGAATCATCACCCTAAAATCCCATCAAGTCGGGAAATGAGGATGAAAAGGAGTCTCTTTTCACCATCAAAGAGCCAGAGGCAGCAGACAGAGATCAAACGAAGCAAGAAAAAGGTGAAGGCCAGGGAATCAACCTCCTGGGACTGATCCACAAGTTCCTGTGTGTAGGAAAGAAGCATCTGATTGCTGGGTAAGATCTACACACTACCAACCTTCCTGCACAAAAGCCAGGGTGTGGAAGGAACGAAAGGAAAGAAAATTGCTTTAATTAATTCAGTCAGCAAACACAACTCGTCCCCAAGCACTGAGGAAGCAACAGAGACAAAACAGCAAGGAGCTGGAGGGGGCGGGCAGTGACCGATACTGACACTGACAATGAAAACAGGCGGAGAGGAGACAGAAGGTGAGCTAGTGGTACGGCAGTGTCACCTGAACACCAAAGCAAAGCGCTACCAGATGTCTGGTTAGGAGGTGCCCTATTGTGCAGGTGTAATGGGAGAGAACACACTCATGGGGCTCCCAAGTACGCTCTACTCAGTAGCACGACAGAGTGACAACAAACTTGGAATCTGGAGTTACACAGACGCATATTCAAATCTAACTTCCATAAATGGGAAAACTTGGGCAGTCACGTAGCCATCCTTATGCTCCGGACTTCATATCTATAAAACCGAGAACAGTAATGTCCATCTTGCAGAGAGATGTGTGAAGACTTAAAAGATAATGTCCTTCCGGCTACTGCCTCAAAAAAATGTTAATTCTCCTCCATCTGTTATCTATCCAGCCCACCCAATAACTGATAACAGTGTGGAATACTTTGAACGCTTTTAAAGACTTGCATTGCTTCCAGGGGTGGGGTGGGGGGCGCACACCAGGGTGGCTCGTTGGCTGAGCACCTGACTTTTGATTTAGGCTCAGGTCATGATCCAGAGTCATGGAACGGAGCCCCATGTCAGGCTCCGTGCTGAGTGTGGAGCCTGCTTAAGATTCTCTCTCTCTCTCTCTCTCTCTCTCTCACACACACACACACACACACACACACACACACACACACAGGGCGCCTGGGTGGCTCAGTTGGTGAAACATCCGACTTTGGCTCAGGTCATGATCTCACGGTTTATGAGCTTGAGCCTTGCAACAGGCTCTCCACTGCCAGCACAGAGCCCGCTTTAGATCTTCTGTCCTCCCCCCTGTATGCCCCTCCCCCCCTGTATGCCCCTCCCCCGTTTGCACACTCACTCACTCTCTCATATAAACATTAAAAAGTATACATTTCTCTCTCTCTCTCTCTCTCCCCCTCCGCCCCTCTGCCCTGCTCACGCACTCTGTCTCTAAAACAAAAACTAAAAAGAGTGGCACTGCTTCCTAACCAGCACCTCGCCACACCTTCAAATTCAAAAGTCTGGAAATAAAAAGTTAAATCTTTAGCAATGGGGAAAACATGCATTCGGCACAAACTGGATACCTACACTCCCCAATTAACAATTCAATAAAGATTTATTTGCTAAACAGGCTCCCACGAGAGTTTTAATCTCATCCTGAGAGGGGCTATTGGAAGGGAGGTCTGACAATGCCCACCGAGTTACCTTTCCGAGTAACGACTCCACCCTGCCTCTTCAGGGCCCTCCCTTCGTCACTTTCTCCCACTCGAACTCCCTTCTGACTGCATTTGAAACATTTTTAGGCTAAAGCAAACGATGACAACAAACAGCCGACGTCTACCTCAGGCCCCCACTAAGCACTGTCCTCCCGCCTCCCTCTCCTAAAGAACCCTCTAGAGGGAACAACCACCACCGTGACTTTCTTTACTTCTTCACCATCCCTGGGGCAATCTGCCTGTTGGAGGCCACCAAGAGCCCCAGCCCTGGGCCCCAGAGGTCTTCTTGCAGCCACATCCAAGGGAACTATCTGTTCCTCCTCTTCCTGGTCCCCTCGGCCGTGTTTTACACCGCCCACCCCTGACTCAATCCTGCTTGAAATACACTCTCTTCCATTTGCTTCCCTAACGTATGTGTTTCTGGTTTTCTCCTAATCCTGTAGCCATTTCTCCTTAGAATCTTTCACCCACCCCCACCCTCGTGTAAAATTCTACTCCTCTTCTGTCGATCCCTTATTATTTTCGTCTCATTCTCTAACAGTGGTTCTTACCCTCCTCTTTATCACAGACCCCTTTGCAGATCTGATGAACAGTGTGGACTCTCCCCACAGACAATACTTCTACATGGTTGGCATCCAACTGCAGAGAGCTAGCCGAAACACCTCCTAGGTGAAGAGGTCCGGCTCTACACATGCTTTTGGGGGGTAATCTCATCTACTGCCACGACTCAATCCCTTGTCTCCTGATTACTCAGCTCTATCACTCTAGCTCCCATCTTGCTCTGGAACTCCAAACCTGTATTTCTACCTTTTGGACTTCTTCTTGGATGCAACGCAGAGACATCAAACTCACGGATCCACAAAAAAGAAACCCTCGCTGCCATTTGAATCCTGTTCTTTCTTCGTCAGGTGAGGAAGAGACAAGTGGCCAAGGAACACGCCCAGCAGGAAGCAAGGGATTCGGCAGAGGCACCCTGCGCCAGCTCGCTGTAGAAAACTCAACTGGAGGGTTAGCTGGCAACCGAGGGGCAACCCCGACAGGACCCTGGGCGGAAAAGCCAGTCTACAGAAAATAACGAAGCAGGCAGCTGCAGCCGGGAGAAACCGTGTGGCCACAAGGAAAGGGAGGTGGAGAATGTTGTGGCCTTGCTTCCTGCCAGCTTTCCGGTTCCCGGTTTCGGTGAAACTGTGTGACTTCCCCCATCGTGGGGTTCTGTGAGCTACGCTGACGTCCTTCTAAGAGAGTTTCTTAGATTTAAGCTGGCTTAAGTAGGTTTTTATTGACTGCAAACAAACCATGCCTGGTGAAGTAAAGCAGGCACAGAAGTTCAGATCTTAGTGTATGAAGATCTTTCACTAGTATACTAGCACCAATCACGTTCCTGTTATGCTCTGGCAGAACCTTCTAGTGGCTTATTTGTTTCTACAATTTTATCACTGATACTATTTCTTGGGCAGCTTCTATTTAAACATGCAGCTTCTACTGATAATCTACAAAAACACTGCGAAGATTTTTTATTGCCATCTAAGTATAAATGTTTACCACCCTTCAATTTTATCAAAAATATAAGTTAACAATAATTAGGACACATATTCTTACCTAAAATAACTTATAGTTGAAAGAAAAATAGCAAAATTGTCGCAGGTTGTCAGAACATGATAAACTGGATATATTTGATTCTGAACACGCAGAATATGCAAAAGGTATCTTAGAAGATAGGTATATATACACATGTATACACACGTATACACACATACATAAACATGAAATTCTCTTATGTGGGCAAAAAAAATTAGGCAAATGGAAAAGTAGTCTCAAAATTATACTTTCCTAACATTACGAACACACTAACCATGAACACATAACCACTCACCAAATTAAGACATCTCATTCATTTATATGAAACAGATATCTGTTTTCTAAACGCCTTATGAGTAAACCTTCTTAAAACTATTAATGGTGGGGAACATTCATTCTTGGTGTGCCACATAAAACCTCTATTACTAATGTCTGATGAAAGGCATGGTTTGGAGATACTGTTTCAATGGCTTTATAATGCTATCATAAAAACACTCAAGAAGAGATCAAAGATATGTCATTTTCAGAAAATAATAACTGAGATAGGAAGCTGATACCAAGTCACAATCCTCTGAAGCTCACTACGTGCAATGAAACTTATCAAACAGTAGCTGGATGCTAGAAGGAAAGGAGCACTGGATGTAAGACAAAATCCTCCTGGCTCAGGAGTTCCGGCACCTCAAGTGCCTGGCCCTTCCCCCCTCCTCCCCCTCCTCCCCCTCCTCCCCCTCCTCCTCCTCCTCCGGTGGCCGGTACAACCCACATGAGATCCTTCACTGACTGTTAGGTTATTTCTTCTGCAGATTCAGTTTCCTACACACTGGTGAGTACAGAGTGCTGCCCCCAAAGGCATTACACCTATAAAAACTAGAATCCCAGGGGCCCCTGGGTAGCTCGGTTGGTTAAGCGTCTGACTTGGCTCAGGTCGTGATCTCGTGTTTCATGAGTTTGAGACCTGCACTGGGCTCTGTGCTCACGGCTCAGAGCCTGGAGTCTGCTTCAAGTTCTGCATCTCCCTCTCTCTCTGCCCTTCCCCTGCTCATGCTCTGTTTGTCTCTCTCTCTCTTTCTCAAAAATAAACATTAAAAAAATAAAATAAAATCCCAAAAGGTATTTTGCCATCATTTACAGTAATAATTGATTCTTGCAAGAAACACCACCAGATGCTAAAAATGAGTGGAAGTTTGTTGGTAAACACAACCAGTGCTTACCGTCTCCAAGTACCTCTGCACAGATTACTTACCAATTACTAAGGGGAAAGAAGTTCATTACAGCAGAGAACCCTACTACCACTTTAGGTGAAAACTGCCACCGCTAATAACAGGGTTATTATTGAATCCACTCAAGAGCTTCCTGATAAAGACCCTGAGAAGAACATGACATCACCTCTGTGGTGTTCCTGCCAAAATGCATACCCTGAAGCTAATCGGGAAGCAAACGAAGACAAACTGAAAGTGAGGAACATTCTACACAGCAGCTGGCCTGTAGGCTTTAAAAATACCGCTGCTGAGGGGCACCTGGGTGGCGCAGTCGGTTAAGCGTCCGACTTCAGCCAGGTCACGATCTCGCGGTCCGGGAGTTCGAGCCCCGCATCAGGCTCTGGGCTGATGGCTTGGAGCCTGGAGCCTGTTTCCGATTCTGTGTCTCCCTCTCTCTCTGCCCCTCCCCCGTTCATGCTCTGTCTCTCTCTGTCCCAAAAATAAATAAAAAAACGTTGAGAAAAAAAAAAAAATTAAAAAAAAAAAATACCGCTGCTGAAAAGGACAAAGAAACACCAAAGCACTGTTCTGTTTAAATGAGACGAAAGAGACTCAGTAACAAAATGCAGTGTACGGCCCTGGACTGGACACAACGTATTTGCTACAGACACCAGTGTAAACAGTGGACGGGGCAGTGTGAGCTGTGGGACAGCGGCGTGTCACTGTGCTGTGGTGACAGGAGAAAGCCAGTTCCTGGGAGTCAGGTGCTGAAGTATTTAGGGCCACAGGGTCATAATGTCTGCCCCTTACTCTCAAACAGTTGAGACAGAGAGAGGGAGGGAGAGGGAGGGAGCGGGAGAAAGACAGAGAGAGAGAGAGAGAGAGGGAGGGAGGGGGAGAGGGAGGGAGGGAGGGAGAAACACACCAATGGAGCAAAACGTCCACAAGTGGCAAAACAGGGTGAAACACGCAGAGGTTCGTTGTTCTGCTCCTGCAACCTTTCACTACATTCTTTCCAATTAAAAAGTCACAAAAAAGAAAGAAAGGAAAGCGTTGGTTCCTTTCCTACCTGCCTTCTCCTCTGCCACCGGAAGGGTGGGAACCACATCCCAAAGCCGAGAAGGAATAACACCAGTGTTCATTCACATGACCGTGGCTGTGTTGAGTCTCCCTGAAATGCTAAGGCCAGGCGCGCGACTTCAGAGGTGGCCTTGAGCCATAGGTCAGGCCCTCCAGGCCCCCGATTTCCGTCCCGGGGACCCCACTGGGGCCTCCCACGCCAGGGTGTCTCTTTACGAGTCCTCCCTACGCTGCAGACTCAGCTTCGCCAACTGACTCCTTCGTCACCCTCAGGCTTACCCCAGGCGTCGCCTCCTCAGGAGACGTCCCCCGCGAAGGCCCGGGAGGATGAGGCACGGTCCCCAGGCTCCTGTGACACGCGCTCACGCCTCCGTCACAGCCCTCGTGGCACCGCACTGAACCCGTGTGCGGTGCCAGGGTTTTCTACTTCGTATCTATCCTAGCACATATTCGCTCATCTAACAGGCATCTCGCCCACGCCTAAGTTAGAGACGAGAGTAACAGTTACAGGGATACCAGCAAAGACCCCTCCACTGGACAAGTAACTGGCCACACAGAGAACGAACGGCACGGTGTAGCCAAATGCTAAAATGTTTCCTCGCAAGATATCTCTGGGCTGTGTGGCAAGGTGGGGAACACCGTCCTCCAAAACACCGTTTTCGCTCAAGCATCTGCCAATACCTGCCCTTAAGGAAAGTGGGGCAAGAATCTTCTGAAGGTACAGAGAAGCCCAGGGACACGTGCTAGAGCTTTGATGGTGTGTAGGTGTAAGAAACCTGATCTTCTGGGACCACCTCTGAGCCCTGTACTGACACTTTGGTAGCTTTTCACTGAACTCACTTTTAAAAATACAAGTAAGGACTAGTGATGAACATTATTTAATTCATACGAGGTTAGATATATTAGTAGGGACCCAATGCATCACTGCGTAATTCTTTTAAAACGCAAATTTAATAAAATGTAGGGCACCCAGGTGGCTCAGTGGGTTAAGTGTCCGACTTCGGCTCAGGTCATGATCTCATGGTTTGTAAGTTCAAGTCCCGCGTCTGGCTCTGTGCTGACAGCTCGGAGCCTGGAACCTGCTTCGGATTCTGTGTCTCCCTCTCTCTCTGCCCCTCCCCCACTCATGCTCTGTCTCTGACTCAAAAATAAATAAAACATTAAAATTTCTTTGAATTAAAAAAAATGTAATTGGGGAGAGTGGGTGATGGGTATTGAGAAGGGCACCTTTTGGGATGAGCACTGGGTGTTGTATGGAAACCAATTTGACAATAAATTTCATATATTGAAAAAAATAAATAAAATTAAAATTAAAAAAAATTAAAAAATGTAATTAAAGGATATTTACATCTAAATCTGTCTTTGTTAAGATGACAGGCTTATCATCATTTTTTTTTAGTCAATTCCTCAAAATTTCAGTTGTAAGAAAACCTATCAATTCATTTCTGTTATCCATGAGATTCCCCCCCCCCCCATCAAGATGCAACATCTGGATAACATACTTAAAAGGAAACCAATAAAATAATTCAAAAAAGTAATTAAATCTCTTAGATGAGTAAATAGAAAGTTTGCTTAACCTTTCTTTTTTTTTTCTTTTTTTAATTAAAAGAGGGGCAGAGAGAGAGAGAGAGAGAGAGAGAGAGAGAGAATCCAAAGCAGGCTCCAGGCTCTGAGCTGTCAGCACGGAACCCACCATGGGGCTCGAACCTATGAACCATGATCATGACCTGAGCCAAAGTCAGACGCTTAACCGACTAAGCCACCCAGGCACCCCTATTATTTAATTAGTTTTTAGCATAATGTATTCTATTGAGCTTTATTGATTATTTCACATACACACACACAGCCCATGAAATGAATTCATGTGACCACAAAAGTAACTGTCCCACCCACCGAAAGGAGAAAAAGCACTTAAAAGCAAAGCAAGTTAGTTCATTTTTCTCTGCCTTCCCTTGCAAGACTTTTCTTTTGTTCATGTTTAACTGACCCTTCCAAACCCCAACCAGCTGTTTGTCTGTTTTAATCCTAATCAAATAAAACCGCAACATGAATTTGATCCACAGATACTTACACTAGTCACATGCATTTATGCGTGAAATCTGCATTTGATTTTATACTTAATTATAAAGTACACAGACTCCATTATCCATCAGTGTTTTTATATTCTTTACTGTCTAAATGCTTACTACTGACCTTCCCAAATGTTTATTTAGGCTGGTACTTTGCAACAATTTCAGATTTATGTCCTGCTAGCATCTCCAAATCAATTGTAATTAAGTGGTACATAGTGTCCAGACAAATTGGTACAGCCTCAAAATAGCTCTGTCTAACTAGCAAAGTGGAAGCAAGGTTACCTGGCAGACTGGGAGCTATTCGATCGGATGGTGAGACAATTGGCTATAAAGAATTCCTCTTTTCTTGGAACTGGTTTTGATATACTTTTTAATTGAGTTATATTTCTTTCCAAAAAATACACAAAACATATGATACCAAAGACATTTTCAAAGGTTCTTCCACCAAAAATGTAAGAATAATATGGAAAATTCCAGGCACCCAATGAGTGACCACAATTTCTAAATTAAACCTGGAAAATGTTAAACCTGGAAATGTTGTATGTTTATTAAAAATCACACGGAATATTTTAGTAACATGACAATTAATGCTAAAAGGCTAATGCACATAAGGGTTTTTTCCTTCAGTTCACTTCATAAGTAGCTATTTTAATCACCGGATTTATGGCTATATACTTACTGAATAACTAAAATATTCTAAGCAGACATAAACATCAGAGAACAAAGTAGTATCAGTCATACACTTGGCTTGGTGAGTCCTCTGTAACATTGTTTACCTATACATAAAGTATCTGGGGAGAACACCACTTAAAACTTATGACTCTGCTTTAAAAAAAATTTGAAAAATAACCTAGGAATAATAGAAAATTCTACGCAAGATCCTCTACCTACAAAATTCAGTGTTTCTTTCCTGAAGTCCTGAGCTGTCCATATGCACATACTGTGGCTTCTGAATTAGAGGCTGATTACATTTAAGATCATCCTGTAGGAGAAAATGATGATATTTTATGATGTTAAGTTATAAAGTAGAACCCGAGGGTATATATAAAAGTTCTGTAGAGTACATTGTCACTGTTTATATGTTTTTTGGCAAGTTTATTAACATACAAGTCCAGCGCTGCTCAAAGAACAGGAGCACACCACGAATACACAGCGGGTACGGGAAGGTCAGAGAGCTGCCCGCCATTTGGAAGCAGGGCCGTAAGTGCGACTGACCCGCTCCAGACCCCCTGAACTGAGGAGACGCCAGGGTGCGCCAAGCGTCCCCTCCCTCCCTGGCAGCTCCACTCCAGCCCCCCACCATTCTGCTCCCCATCCGCATCGAGGAGGATTTTCCATACCCATTTCCACACTACATTTTCCACGTAAATGCAGGTGTCAAGTAGAAGGGGAGAAACCCTAGCCATTCCAAGACCAGCAAAATTCATGATGTAACTGTGAAATCAACCACACGATCGTGAAAAAGAATGGAGTATTTTCACACGATACACAACTCTATACTCCCGCGTTACGTAAGCTCAAATCCACCTCTGCATTGTCAAAAACTTAACATGTAACTCCCTAAAACAGAATCAAAATCAAGATCCACTGACAGCCCAGTTCTATCATCTCACGAGTGTCCGATTTATACTTAAATGTAATTTTAAACTTATGTTTAAAACAAAAAAAATAGTAAAATATTAACTTTACTATATCCAAAATTATGACTTAGACTCATAAACAGAAGCTTTACGGAGTAATGCAGTATTTAAGAAATCTGAAAATCATTTCGGGTAGACGAGTACAAGAAAATCCAGAGTGTGCTGGGAGTCTCAAAGTGTGGCCCAGGAACAAAACAAGTCCACAGAAGCATGCGAAAATGGCATGGGAGGCTGCTGCTGTTACCACTGAGGCAGACTTTCCTCCCACTGTTAAATCTATGATTATATTTTAACTATTTTCAGCTAGTTTATTTCACTATATAGTACCAACATCATCATTTACAGAAACTCATTTTAAGTAAAGCCAACAAAATGCTAAGAGGAAACAAAGACAATTGTTTTCATGTTTGTCTTTGATGTGAGAATAAACAATTCCAAGAAAATTTTGTAACATTCAATCAGCAGACATCTTTAGCACACCAGTACCATATTGGGGGGCGGGGCGGGGGGGGGGGGGAGCGTCTACTTTAGGCAAGTTGAAAGGCAGTCTCTGCCAGCACGACTTAGTAAGACAAACTGGATATACCTGCATAAAGATACAGATTCAAAATCCTTTTCACATTGGAAGGTACCCTCTGCAGAAGACTGACTTTCCAAACTGCATTCTACTCGAACTCACGTTAATCTGATATTCTAAATAAACTGCTATTTACTTGAGCCATTTTCATTCTCTAGCACAAAGAGACATGGAGATACACATGTCACAACAAAATTTCTCTTCATATGGAAATTTCTTTAAAGAGAAAGTGTAAGAAAATATTGACATTAAGCTTCTCCGTTCAAGGAGATTTACCATAATTAAAACAAAGTTACAAGAGCTTAGCACATAATTAGGGGGGAAAAGGATATTTGCTCATCAGCTAGTCAGAGAGCTAAGAAACCAGTGTCTAACTATAAAGATGTTTACTTTTTCTTTTGTAATCATGCGTTGAAAAATGTAACAAGAAACTAAATCAAATTCCTAAACTCAAGGAAATATTCCAATTGCAAATGAATCACCTTCAATGCATGAACACTGAAACAACAAAAATTCTCAACCAAAAAATTTCCTCTACTGGCAAAGAAAAAAGGTCATTTTATCTCACACCCCTCTTTCCTCCCATATCAGAAATACACATTTAAAAAAAAAAAAAAAAAAAAAAGCTAAGCCCAACAATAAATACTTCATCAGGAAGAACTATTACAATGAAATTCTTTTAGGGGTGCCTGGTGGCTTAGTCAGTTAAGCGTCCAAGTTCGGCTCAGGTCATGATCTCGCAGTTTGTGAGTTTGAGCCCCGCATCAGGCTCTGTGCTGACAGCTCGGAGCCTGGAGCCTGCTTCGGATTCCGTGTCTCCCTCTCTGTCTACCCCTCCCCCGCTCACACTCTGTCTCTCTCTCTCAAAAATGAAGAAACATTAAAAAAATTTTTTAATGAATTTTTTTATTAACAAAACAGGAATTATACTTCAGCAACCCTACTATCAACAAAAAGGGAAAATGAAAGTGTGTTTCACACAAGACAAATGTAAGTGTGCTGGCTGCAACAGCCTCGAACTCTACTAAATGCCAACATTCTTCAATTTCGAGAAAGAGGTACCAAGAGATACAAAACTACTAAGTAATTCATTTGTGTTGAAAACGGGGCTCATGGTAAAGTGAAACAAGGAGAGAAAATCAGTCTAATGTTCTGTTTTTTACTGACAGACTTGAAAAGTTTTTTCCTCCTGCTAAATATTAGATAAAAACCATTTCTGAGTGCCCTCTGCTTTGATCCCTTTCTTCTTGAGCCGAGGATACAAAAACAAGTAAAAATGCTTCCAGTCCATCAAGTGCCGCCAGCACGGGCTCTGACATCTATCCAAGGTCATCTATGGCTTGTCATCTCAACTTTCAGTGTCCCGATCCGAGCCACCGGCCATCTCTACTCTCAACCGCAGTGAGAACCACTAAAACGGTTCTTTGCTTTCAACACTTACCCCTCCACAATCCATTCACTAGAGAGTAGCCTCAGAGATCTTTTTAAAACATAAATCAAATACTGTCATCAATGGCTTTCCACTCGTCTTGTGAAAGAGTCAAATGGTGGCCTACAGGCCCCTACGCGACCGGTTCCCTGGCAATCTCGCCTTGCCCGTCTTTTCCCCATGCCGGCCCTCATACCACTCCCAATTACAGCCTCTCCAGCGTGGTGCTGTTAACGCGGCAGGCAGGACGCTTCTTCGCTGCGGGGGCCTGTCCGTGCACTACAGGATGTTTAGCGGCACGGCTGGCCTCTAGCAACTTGTACAAGTAGCATCAGCACCCCTGTTTTGTCTCCAGACAACCAAGGACGTCTCCAGGCACTGCTCTTAAAGAAGCCGAGGGCTGGTTCCCCTCTCATTCCCTCTACCTGAAGCGCTTGCCCCTAATAACTTGGCTTGCACGGCTGGTTCCTTATCACGACGGTGTCAGCCTAGCTGTTCTGGCCCACTCCCAGAGGCCTTCTCTATCCATCCTATGCGAAGTTGCACCTACCTCCATCATATCCATAGCCCGGCATTTAAAGTAACAGGGTACCAAGTAAGTGCTCAAAAGAATCGTTGAAAGAATGCGTACATGTGTGTCAGTATTTATGAGAAAAGTGCTTCAGTGGCGAGACCATAATACGTAAAATAAGATGCCACAGCAGCGCTCCCGGACGGTCCCCTATACTGTGTTTCCCTGCGTCTCTCAAATGCACACCTACCAATGTACCTTTCATTCTTTCCTTTGAACGTACTTGTAGCATTACCGTCAGTAACAGGGAACGTGTATTTGTTCACAGCGCCTTAACGAAAGCCCACCACCAGAGCATCCTTCCAAACGGTGGAGAACAGAGAGGTATGTGAACTGTTCAGTAGAGCATTGAAGGCACTAAACACCCAACCCGCAGCTAAAATTAGCCATGGCAAAGGGAATTCTGGTAGGTTCCATCACGGACACCAATGGCTCACCGTTCTATCTTAACAGTCACTCTTCGGTCTATCTTAAGTGGGTACAAAAAAGTCAACAATTTTTATTTGAAAAGTAAAAACTAATGAGAGAAAAACATGACTGTGGTCATTTCAAAAGCAAAAGGCTATAATGAATGAAATGTGAGAGCTGAATCGTAGTGTTTTCACGTGAACGTAAAACTGTTCAGGTTAACCATATTCTAAAGAGTTAAGCCGTGTGAAATTGTAAAGCCTCTGATCAGTAATCCAACCGGATTCCCCTCAACTCCAAAAAAGACTGATTCGCTCAAGCCGCGAATGTCCTTTTAGTTACTTCTGCAAGTGTTTTTGACATTAGTACTTTGAATACTCATTTTTTGAGAACATCAACGCAGTTGCTATCTTAAAAATGACGTCGTTGCCCTCGACGGCCGAAACATATTTCTAGGTATTTGATCAAAAGTGCTGATTTAAAAAGCCATCATTCATCAGAGCGTTCGCGTAAGAACTTTGCAAGGTGCAAGTGAGATGCTGCGGCTCGGTGGGGGAGGGGGAAGAAAAAGCCAGCACGTACCAGTTGTGCACCATGAGTTTCTGCACGGCCAGAAGAGCGTTGTAGCGAACCTGCTGGTCCTCATGGTGCATGTGGTTCATTACCAGCTGCTTCCCGCCAAGCTGCTCGATAACCCTGCGGAACAGAAGGCACTTTGTGAAGATGCGGCAATTACGTCCCAGCTCCCACTGTCAGCCAGCAGAAGGCCCGTGTAGCAAAGTGACAAGGGACTTTAAAGAGGAAAGTTACAATAATATGTAAGTAAACCAACACACGTCTTTGAAACTTTTTTTTTCCTGAATCACAGATTCAACGTACTCCAAGATATTCTCTCTTGAATGCCCACTGGTGAATCCGGCTGTCAGTCTCGTTTCCTATTCCAGGCACATCTCATCTACCTGGGTGTCTCACAGCCTGCTGCAGTCTTCTGGCTCCTGTTCTCGATCACCGTTTTCTAAGCTGCCGAGTGTTACAACTTCTTCATTGCCGGTATTCGTGGCTTGCTTAAAACCGGTATACTAAACACCATCTAGTGTCTGTACCCGTATCAGGTCACTATCAAGTCCACCGGCTGCCGTGCTGGGAGACAGCTCAGATGCAGACAGCAGGGAACACAGGGTTAAAAAGCACCTGGTGGAAGCCATGTTAATTTCCTGAGAAAGACTCATCTTTAAGACAGCCGCCCTCTCTTACAATGATGCGATATGCCACATGATGTCCTGGCCAGTGAAACAGAGGAGGAAGTTCCGACTGTCAAGGGCACCCAGAGGACTGCCAGCCGACACTGCTTTCTGTCGCTGTGTCCCCTACCACCATGAAACCCCCGGTCACCACAGATGCAAAAATGAAGTGAAGACGCGATTCGCTTCACGAACAGAAAGAGGTTCTGTGTGCTGTTGCGAGGGTGTGGCTGCGGGGACAGCTGTGGGGGCTCCTACGTCCACCCGGCAACGTGGAGCCCGCAGCCTCACCGTCGGTGGAGAGCAGCACCTCCACACACAGTCGGCGATAAGGCACTAGGAACCCTGTCTGGCAGAGGAAGACGGTCCCGAGGATGGGCAGATGGGGCAAGCGTGAGAGAGCGGCTTTTATCTGTATACCTTTTTACACTTCCTTTTTAAAACATCTCTTTTGAAAAATGTATTGACATCGAGGGGGAAAGAACAGTATAATTATAACCGAACATTAATCGCTTGTCATGTGTCAGGTCCTCTGCTTTAACACATCACTTTATCTAACATCAGCTCTGCTCTTTCTCCGATATGTTCCACTGAGTCATTTAATCTAGTCAATCCCTTCCTGGCAAATGAAGGGAACCTGGACACTTCCTTCACGGTATGGTATTAAGCCCAAAGGCCGTAAAGCCCAGGTCCCCGCAATACGGTAAGCCCATGCCCGCTGCTATGATGATGATGACAGTGATCACGGTGAGGGTGATGAGGACGCAGGGGCTGCTCCCCTTCAACCTATTCTCCTCACTGTGGTCAAAGTGACCTTGCCAAAAATCTGAATTGTCACTTGCCCTGATTAAAAACAAAACAACGGCTGACTGGGTTCTTCACAATCTGGGCTGGACTTCCTGTCCAAGTGCCTCACAGAGCACGGTCGCCTACCTGTGCTCTCTGCACAGACTCCCTTGACCTTCTTTCAGGTCCTTCAGCCACAGGGCCTTAGCACATGCTGCTTTCTCTCCCAGAAGTTTTCCCACTTCATATGACACATAACTTCTATTCACCTTTCAGATCTTGCCTCAACTGTTCCTTCCTCAAAGAAGCCTTCTCTTTCTCCACTTTAATCCCCCAAATATGCCCTTTCGTGGCACTCCGTATCTTCCTTTCATTGTATTCATGAGCTGCAACTGTGTACCTGAATGACTTTTTAAAATATTACATGGGGCGCCTGGGTGGCGCAGTCGGTTAAGCGTCCGACTTCAGCCAGGTCACGATCTCGCGGTCCGTGAGTTCGAGCCCCACGTCAGGCTCTGGGCTGATGGCTCGGAGCCTGGAGCCTGTTTCCGATTCTGTGTCTCCCTCTCTCTCTGCCCCTCCCCCGTTCATGCTCTGTCTCTCTCTGTCACAAAAATAAATAAACGTTGAAAAAAAAATTAAAAAAAAAAAAGAAAAAAAAATATTACATGTGTCTCCCTCATTATACAAGAAGATCCATGAAAGGCAAATCTATGCGTGGTTTTGCTTACCCTCTGTTCCAAAGGGCTCAAGACAGAAGGCCCTCGTCAAACATCTATTAGCCACATTATTACATTTTATTAATATGTACTACATTAACAACAATGTCTATTATCACCCAGTTTATTTTTCTCCAAATGACATCACTAAAGGACTGGTAAGCCTTCAAAAAACAGAGGCCTTTACTGCAGCCAAAGTGAAGATAACCCTCCCTCAACTGCTCTAGCACACTGTTACTAGAATTCCAAATAATTATAATAGCAAACATTTACACAGCACTCACTACCTGCCGCCTTGTCATCTCTGCACCTCCCGTGATGAACTCTTCCAAGAGCTGTGAGTAGTCTAGGCTGGCCATCGGGATAAACCATAGAGAACGGAGATTTAAAAGAGAAATTCGCAAGTCAAGAGTGACACTGAAGAAGAAGAGAGTCACAAGGCCCAACGTGCCTTCCTCTCACATATGCGCAAGACGCCCCCACTGCCGCGCTGCAAAATACGGACCTGCCTACTCTGATGACTTAACTGGGCATCAGTTTACCCGACGTCTTTGTAACCAGGCGAATTTTTTGGAACTGCTGAAACGGATACGTACACGTGTATAAGATGACAATAATAATATGAGCTCCTCTGCCTCAGTACCTACTGAGATGCCAAATCAACAGATATGAGACACTAACGGGAAACCGTGAGAGAACGTCACATACAGAATTTATAAAGAACTCTCGTGATTTTTAATCCCCTTAGGGATTAAATTCTATTTCCAACATTAAAGGATCCAAGGAGGGGAAGGACGATTTCTGAGTGTTCTGTAGAACGTGACGGGCCCCGAGGTAGGTCCCTGCCCTGCAGAAAAGAAAAAGGTGCTGACGGCTTCCAACCCCACGCCAAGCAAACCACACACAGAGGCAGGGAGGACAGTGGTCTGGTGCCTGACAGCGGCATGAGCCCGAGAGGTCACAGTAACCCACAGCCGCAAAGAAGAGGGGGCTGTGTCAGGATCGGCCGACATTCCCAGAGCCTGGGGTGTCAAGAAGTTTGAGTGGCACCACGAGCCGGAGGAAGCTCACGGCGGCTCGGCCCAAGCACAGGGGCTGCGGTGGGTGGCCCAGAAAAGGGGCCTCCAACGAACCCAAAAAAGTGCTCCCAAGAGAAATTACCAGCTTCAGACATCCAGCAGGGGGGGGGGAACATGAAGCAGCCATCAGTAAGAGCAAGCAAGAAAACCCCCGCTTCGCCCCGTCGCCTCCGCCTTCTCCGCTCACCGGCCTCAGGAAGACTGAGGCAACGGCAGGTAAGCTCAGGGAAACAGAGCCAGGAAGAGGAGGGACTGTGGGCCTGTACCTGCTGAGGGCACCGCAAAGAGAGACGTCCTTCCTGTGAGTACGCAGCGAGAAGGACTGCTAAGTGTCTTCAACGAGACGCTTTCCGTGATTTAGAACGATCACGGGGCTGTCATCTCGGCATGAGGGGGAAAGGACTACAACCCACCTAGGCTTTCATCCAAAGGCATGGAAAGATTATCATCACAGAGTGAGTTTCAAAGGGGTTTGGGGGGACAGATCCAAAGCCATTCTTACTTCACTGCAAACTGCCTACTCAGCTGCCCGATCTGTGTGGGTACGGATGAGCCACTTTGGGGGGGCTGGCAGGGCCGGCTTCTCTGTCCTGCTGTTTAACCCAACAGCCCCGTCTGCCCCTCTCAGAGGGACTTCCGTGCTTCGAGAGTTTGGAAGCAGGACTCTGAGACACTCATCCGCTCCCTCTTTTCTCTTCCACGCTGTCCAGTGCCCCCCGGGGTTAATGGGTTCGGTACCAGGCAGGCACAGCACATTCTCCAAAAGTGACTTTATCGGTGAAGATTCTAGTTTGGCCTCTATCTGTTATCTCCGTTGTCAAGTATCTCAAATAGTTTGGAATTCAGGCAAGTAGGAAAGGAATTCTTTACCGGGCCCCCTCTGGATACCTCCAACACAGAAAATACAGCCGACTCTCATTATTTATGGTAGCTGTGTTCTCTTAAAGTCACCATGAACCCTGATTTAGTGAATACTGAGACTCCTAGGGGAAATACAGGATTACGTTCCTGCAAGCCTCTGGTCACGACTTTGTTATCAACCTGTCGATACAAAGCCTTGTTTTACACGTTTCTGTTTGAAGACACTGATTTAACCAACGTTGTTGACTCATTAACATTGAACTCACGGCCAAGAGCGCTAGAACTCCTGCCCGAATGAAGCTTATCTAACGTATGTACTTCCTCCATAAGGCACATCACAGCCTTCTTGTACTTAGCAACACTGAACAGCACGTCAGCACGATGCTCGGGGGCCATTTCACACAGTGAAATCACCAACAAAAAGCACGAAAATGCAAAATACATGACACTAAACGAATCCCAAGAAGGACACCGGCTTACAGCACAAGAGCTAAGACAAGAAGGCAGAGTATCGCCTTGTTTGCCTAGCTGTGCGTCCAGCAACTCAAACGTTCCTTCCTCTGCTCTGCACACGTCCACAGATGATCTCGAAAGCATGAGTATTTGGGGATTATCAATAAATGTTAACCAATAGGCAAATTCACAAATACAGAATGCATAAAAAACGAGGATCAACTGTATGTGAGGAAATATAATCTCAGAAAGCTGCCATATTGTATGTGAAATATGATGGATTTAAAAAACAGAGATCATATACCATTTATAACAACAACAGTAACATTGTTATAGGTGTCAGCTTGCTGACACTTCATAGTCTTTGCCTCATGTAATCCTCACAGCAAATGTGCCGCCTACCCTTCTATAAAGTGGTTTTTTGACATTTTAAACCCTTGCCCCTTTATACTATCTTCTCATATTACCAGTAGCAAGTAAATTTTGAAGATTTTGGCTTTTAATAATGTACATTATTATATTTATTATATTGTTTCATAGTATTCATATTATATTATTAAGCATATATATTATTAAGTATTCATATTATATTATTATATCATTTTCAAACCATAAACGTTACTGCCCTCCACTCTGGAAATTCCAACAGGTCTCACAGAGTTGGACAGACAACCTCCACCCCACTGAAACTCACTGCTATAAAAGAGACAGACATTTCCCGTCTTCTAAATTTAATTGAAACACCAATTTCTTTCAGATTATACAGGATGTCCAAAATCACTGACGTGTGAAAAAATGGTGAGAAAAGAGGATTCCCAGTTAATATATTAACACAAGACATCATTAAAAAGACAGGATATTTAAATGATTTGATTTAGAACTAGATCCGAGCACTTTGTTTACAAGCTATTGCCTAATAGGGAAAAACTTGCTAACTGTATTTCCAAACAAGTTGAGTTGGTAGCATGTTAGGCTTTAAAGACCTAGAATATTATAATATATGGTTAACAAGCTCAGTACTGGTTAACAACTTTTAAGGAATGTACCAGCTGGTGAAACACAGAAACGCAATTTTAGAGTAAGCTTTAAAAATCCTAAAAAGCACAGAACCATTTTTGTTTGTCGTAAAGGTCTTTGTCCTCTCAATGTAATTCTGTAATATTTAACATAGTCACATAAAAGACCCTGGTAAGGATTCTACTGTTTAGCATTCAATTCGTGGCTAATGCAATCATATCACACTGTAACACATTATAACATATTATGATTCCACAACATATTCTAAAAATGGTTAAGCTGCACGTATGATTTCATTTACACGCAAGTAGGTACTCTCACGTCCATGTAACAATACACCCTCTAGAGTCTACAAGTTTAACGGCACAGAAATCACTATTCTGTTCACTATTTTGTATTATTCTAGTTTGTTCCCCTTAACATTTTTAAAAACAAAAATAATACAGGAAAATATTTATCAGACTTCCGAATGGGCAAGTTCTTTCTAAGCATAAAAGTAGCGAGAGAAACCACAAAGGTTTTCACTGGAATGTAAAACATTAATGCCTAGTGAATTAATGAATTTCAATATATGGTAACTGAAACATACATGATAAAAATCTTATGAACAGAATAATACTGTAGACAGCAAACTTTTAAAATGTCTGCCGTAAATGTGGCAACTAAATTCCCCACAGATCACATAAGCAATCAAAATACAAATTGAAAAGCACCAGGTACCAGTTTCCCCTGTGAGAGTTTAAAGAGAAATGAATACATTCATTGCTGCTGCGAGGGTGGTAAAGACACTATTCTCGCATGCGGCTGCTTGGAGCCTGGATTGCCCTACATTTAATAATGTTTTTAAGATCTCAGAAGTACTTATATACTTTCTCTCAAGGAATGTATTTAAGGGACCAGGAAAAAAGGAAATGATCAGAAATGTTTGCAAAGACGTTCACTGTGTTTTTATAATAATGAAAAGCTGGAAACATATCAAATAGCCACTAGTAAGATCTGAGCAAATTGGAATACTTTTATCTGTAGGTAGCATTATTTATATTTTTAAAAATTTGTCGATGGGAAATACGAAAAAAAATGAATAAAAATAGGTCACAAGAGATATTATAATCAACATTTTGGGAGAAAAATGTATGCATAGAGGGAAAAAAAACAAAAATAAATAAACCATTATTTTTACCTCAGGGCTGCAGTACTGTTTTTTCTTTATTATTCTTTTCTGTCTTTTTCAAGTTTCCTATAGGAAGAATGTTACTTTTCGTGATAATTCTCATTTAGAAGAGAAAAATTAATTGGGTTTTACTGATAAAAAGTTAATGCCACCCTCAGAACACGTTACTAACTTTTATTCGTATGTGCCATGTTAGGCTTTGTACGAAGAAAAATAGAGATACTTACCTCATACAAAAGTGTGCATTTTAAAAGAATGAGGAATGCTTTTGGTAGCTCTTTCTCTCGAATTTATTATGCCCTACTGCGTGGTGAACAATATGCCTCGTCGGACAGAGTTTCTCTTTTTCCGAGTTCACAGTCCGGTGGGGCGGGGGGACACAACCAGGTTATCTCTATGCACACACTGGAAGATGCTACAGAATGAGTACACGTACGGGACACTGGTCTGTGCACAGAAAATCGGACACGTTTTTGTGTTCTGTTTTAATGGCAGTGTACTGGCTCACCAGATTAAAAAAAGAACTCCTCCATCAGTCAGTATTTCTACCTGCAGACACAGAAACTTGACTACCTAGTTAAAACAGTGAAAGAATTCCCTGAGAGGCAGCTACGGCTCGGAAGGCTGGGGAGCCAAGCGTGAAGGCTCGTCCACACTGAATCGCAATCAGGCTACCAAAGTAGCAGCCCGGCAAGTGTGCTACTCGGGCGAGGCGCAGGAGCCTACGTTCACACCGCGGGCACCCAGACACCGGGTGCTGCTGCCTCCCTCCTCGTGGGGCCTGGCCACGGAGGCTGCCTGGAGGCGATGCCTGCTTATCCCCACTGCCCTCCAGCCCTCACTCCTGCTGGAAGTCCAGGGCAGGGGGATCGGGTCGGCTGAGCTAGGCCGGAGGCATGTGGCCGGTGCTGGCACCTTTATCCTCTACAGTGAAGGGGAGCATGTGCCTTGGACGGCGGGAACTTCCTCGGATATAGGAAGACTGTTCATTTATTTATTATTTATTTTTTTTTAACGTTTATTCATTTCTGAGAGAGAGAGAGAGAGAGAGAGAGAGAGAGAGAGAGAGCATGAGTGGGGGAGGGGCAGAGAGAGAGGGAGACACAGAATCGGAAGCAGGCTCCAGGCTCCGAGCCATCAGCCCAGAGCCCGACGCGGGGCTCGAACTCACGGACCGCGAGATCGTAACCTGAGTTGAAGTCGGACGCCCAACCGACTGAGCCACCCAGGCGCCCCTAGGAAGACCGTTCAGATGCCGCACTCCTTAAAGGAAAGGAAAGAGACGTGTTCGCTGCGGCATGCCAGGCAAGGGGGGAGGGTGGGGGGTGCACTAGCACAAGCCCTAGGAGGGCGTGCCGTGCGACGTTCTGCTGGTCGGAGCAATCACACTAGCCCCCACTCGTGCCACCGAGTTCTGCAGGCAAAGGGGCACGCTCTCCCGGGAGCAACTCTCGGGCTCTAGTCATCGAAGTGCGATTTCTGGGCGTCTGTCAGGGCCACCGGTGGTCTGGTGCCCTCTGAGGACAAAGCACCGGAACAGTTTTATTCGCACCCCATCATACACATTTGAAAAATAAGGTTAAGAAGCTGTGTTTGGGGGCGCCTGGGTGGCACAGTCGGTTAAGCGTCCGACTTCAGCCAGGTCACGATCTCGCGGTCCGTGAGTTCGAGCCCCGCGTTGGGCTCTGGTCTGATGACTCAGAGCCTGGAGCCTGTTTCCGATTCTGTGTCTCCCTCTCTCTCTGCCCCTCCCCCGTTCACGCTGTGTCTCTCTCTGTCCCAAAAATAAATAAACGTTGAAAAAAAAAATATATTAAAAAAAAAAGAAGCTGTGTTTGTTTCTGTGGACCCTTTACAAGAATTGAACTGGCAGGCACAGTTGACGGGGCAAATTCATTTGGGCCCTTACTTTTCATGCTATTTCCACTTATCGACAACGATTATTAACTTTGCAGCTGGGGAGGGGAATTACTGTTATGTTGTGCTCTCCACCCAAATTTACAAAAACAAGCTATTGAATCAAAAGGGTTTCTTTAGGGGCGCCTGGGTGGCGCAGTCGGTTGAGCGTCCGACTTCAGCCAGGTCACGATCTCGCGGTCCCTGAGTTCGAGCCCCGCGTCGGGCTCTGGGCTGATGGCTCAGAGCCTGGAGCCTGTTTCCGATTCTGTGTCTCCCTCTCTCTCTGCCCCTCCCCCGTTCATGCTCTGTCTCTCTCTGTCCCAAAAATAAATAAACGTTGAAAAAAAAAATTTTTTTAAAAAAAGGGTTTCTTTAGACTACAAAAAGGAGTCGTGAAAATAACAACAAATATGTAAAACAGCAGCGAACAGCACCCCGTTTTGAATATCGTCTGTAAATGTGCTTGGAAAGACAAATCTGAGTGTGATGAAAGAAAATGACAGGCAGGAAATAGGGTATTTAGTACCGAAATACTTATCACCGGACCAGCAGGACATTCACCTGTCGCCTCCAAAACATTTCTGATATGAAACCTTGTCACCTGATTGATTTTACTGTGTGAGATGGAGAAAGGGACAAAGTTCAAAATGAGACAACGTTCTGACATTCCTGCCGTGTGATGAAGGGTACAAATCGTTCCTAAGAAACCCACCAAAGGAAAAAAGTCCACCACAAAGAACATCCTGTTCTTAGAGAAAGCCACATTTCCTTTCTTTGTAATGTTTAAAATCACATGATGTCAAAAACATATAGTGGAGAAGAGTACAGCTGAGCCTTGAAACACGGGGCTGGGGGAGGTTTGCACACCAACGCCCCACACAGTTAAAAATCAACATACCACTTTTGATTCCCCATAACGTAACTGCTCATAGCCTATGGCTGACTGGAAGTCTTACTAATAACAGTCAACGAGCGCATATTTTGTATGTTATATCACATGCTGTATTCTTATAACACAGTTAAAGAAAAGGAAACGTTAAGAAAATCGTAAGATAAAATACACTTAAGTGGACCCACACAACTCAAACCAGTGTTGTTCAAGAGTCAGTTGAAACTGCTATCATGCAGGACAGCAGATGCTTTTAACAACTGGACAAAATTACCCATTTCACTACTTTATCAAACACCTAAACAGTACTTATTACTATGTGCTGAGTGCTGTTCTAAGTGCACTACATATGTACTCATTTGGTCTTCACATTTACAGATAAGGAAACTGAGGCACACGGAGGCTATATGACATGCCACAGTTGCACAGTTATCACGTGGCAGAGCTGGGACTTGAACCTAAGCAGACAAGTTTAGTCTGTGCACTTAACCACTGTGTAATTCTGTGCTGATGTCTGTGGTGCCCACTAGCTTAGCACGGGTACCGTGCATGTACGGAGGACATACTCCAAAGATATCTTTGGAGGGCATAATCGGGACACGAAGTTCATGGGCTCACCACTGACAGAGGACTAGTTATGTGTAGCAGGGAGAGTTACTGCTCCATGGAGAAAGAGATTTGACTACTGCCTTGGAACAACAACGTGCCTACTGATCTTGTTAGTGTCAAAAAGAACAAGTGTGAATTTGATCAAGTTACAACCACTGAGTGAAGAAAAACACGGGGCGCTTAAGACTGTCTTTCTAAACGGAAGCATGTCTTTTGTATTTTGGAAAGAACTTATTCAATTTCCCTGCTGGCATGATTTTTCCTTACGTAGTAGGGAATGATCACCATTGGTTTCCTCAGTATGTGACGCATAAGACAGTATTTTTAGCGACGACACCAGTAAAGATCCTTTTCCATTATTCTAAGTAACTTAGCAATGCAGTCGTCATCTTGAATAGGTTAAAAACACGAATAAAAATATCAGCGTCAAATCTGAGATACCAATGTAACTTTTCGGTGACTGCATTGTGGTAAAAATGGATACATCCCTGAAAGTTTGAATTTTTCCCAAATCTTAATGTTTTTATTTTATTCATGGAGGAAAACAATGAGAACTACAGTTAAAAACCACATCCACAAGCTACAACTGAGTTTAAAGAAATACTTTTATATGGCCAAATGCAGCCACAAAGTTGTTTTGTCTCTGTCTCACACATAGCAACATTCCATTGCTTGTACACGAACTTGGTCAACTTGGTACACGAACTATTAAAGCAGACTTCAGTGAGAAGTCTGAATCCACATACGATCTGAATATCCAGAACTATCTTCAAGAGACTTTAAACCGTTGAAGCCATTCCTGCCAACTTACTGCAGTGAGTTAACAGTTTTTCAAATTTAGTAGCAATAAACAATAAGAAAGTGCATAGAGAAAGTGTGTATGATTCAAGCATTGTTATCGATACCTCAGTAAAAAGATCACACACAAAATAATGTCTATAACTGGCACCAAAGAGTTATCAGTAATTTAAACGTGAATTAGATTTTTTGAGTAATGATTAATTTTTAAAATATTTATTTCAAATTATGGGTCTGCTAACCCACTGACTATTTATTAAGTTTGAGAAACACTCCCATGTAGGAAGATGTGGGAATGACTTCACAGAGAGAAAATGCTATATTTTTTCAAGCAGATTCAAAGAGAATGAGAGTCTTCAGGAGCTATGTGAAAAGAAGAAAATGCTTTGAAAATATATCTCAAAGAAGAGGGAGCAGAAAACCGTACAGAAATGAAGTTACTCTGAGATATACTGGTGAGGGGCTTCAAAAAACAATATATATACTAGTCCATGGGTCCATGAAAGCCACTGGAAGGATAGGAAAAACAGTAGCATGCCAGAGTTTCAGGCAAAAAAAAAAAAGACTCTTAGGTAGCCTTTCAGCACTGAGGAGGGATACAGTGGATACCACCAGCGATAACGCAGCCTGAAGAAGGTAAAGCCTGGAGTGCGAGACAATCCCTCACCAGGAAGACAGTAGGAAAGGGAGAAAAGCAGGGATATGGCAGCGATGGATTATGTGAAGGCACAACAGGCTTGGGAGCAGCAGCAGATGTTGTGTAAAAACAGTGTATCCATAAGACACATCTGAAACACTAGCTGGTGGTAACAACTTGCTACTGTAAGAAGGTTAAGTTCTTAAGTTTTTCACCAGCTTTATGATTTTAGAATGAGGATATATCTAGATTTGCTTTTTAGCTTCCCTTTCCAAGAGTACTATAAATAAGCCCAGTTACATATCTAGGAAGGATCCATCTATCATCTGTTTTTCATATAAAACATATCTTAGATGGGCTAGGGACCTTGGCTATTAGCTATATGTGTATATATATATATATATGTATATATATGTGTGTATATGTATATGTACATATGTGTATATATGTATATATATGTATGTGTATATATATATGAGTAAAATTTGTCTTTATCTTATCTAAAGATCCTCAATTTTTTCATAATAGGCTATTTTTAAATGGTATTAATGTTAGATAGTTCTTAATATCACAGTGTTAAGAACTACAAAAGGTCTTGGCTTTCATCCCACTTGCAAGCAAGTAAAGCCGCCACAGTTTCATAAATGCGGGTAGAAGACATGAGACTCCTGGGTCAGAGACTGATAGTTTGTTACTCAAGGTAACAGCAGCAGTAAGAATATTAGCACTTTGTGCTGGTTCCCCAAGCCACAATTTCCGTAGGAAAACCTGAAGAGAGCTAAATGAGCCCTGCACACACAGTGTAAAGAAGAGGAACCTTGAACTTAGGGAACCCACAACTCTCATAATGGACAGTAAGCATCCTTTGTTCCTAGGAAGACATCTACTTGAAAAGGGCATTCAGTGCCTCAATATGCAAGAAGGGCAGAAAGGTGAGATAAATACCTCCCCGCAAATACCCTTATTTCTACATTATCTTGTTTTCTGGCACATTTACCTGAATACGTCACTCCACTGGTCACTGTGAATAATCCGGCTGATGCAAGCAGAGATCAAATAGCACCAGAAAAAAGCCAACCTTGCAGTCCTGATCTTATCCATGTCCCCCAAGGTCCTAGGCCTAACCAGCTGAAAAAATGCCATAAAGCACCAAGGTCTACTTAAAATTCAATGGCTTTCCCCTTAAGTTTCTGTATTGACCTTTATACTTGGCATTAAACCAGGTACAAATGGACACATTAAAAATGTGCAGATTCTTCTTTGGCTCAAGAAGGAAGTCTAGAGCAATTCTGTCACCTAACTTGGCCAATGAGTTGAAGGTAACTTGAGTGTCTTCCAGTGTTAAGGCATACGGTATCACTGATCACTTCTTTTTGGGAAACCCCACTGAATCAGCAAAGGTAGCTCCTTTTAATAGAAATCTCCACATTCATATAAGGACCACAGGATCAACTGGTAGCGTTTCCTTAAATAAAAGGCTCCTTATGACTACCCTTAATGTGTAAGTTTTGGGAAGGGAAGCAAGTTAATGCCTGGCCTTCATACAGGAAGTATAACACCAGGGGTTGATACTCATGGCCTCTGCAAAGAAAGTGTTTACAATTGTTGGGCCACCCAAATGAGATCTTCATCGGCGGTGGTGGTGAGGCGGGGACCAGGTGAAGGCAGAAGTTGATGGTGCCCTCGGGTGGCTTCCCAGATGGATGATAAACCTTAGGGGTCTCAGTTCAAGTCAAATGGCTGAGTCTACTCCTGGTTTTAGGAAAGACTGACCTACTTATCTCTGGTAGCAGATGGGTGACATTTATCTGCCCCTTGGAATGGCTGAGGGAGGCTGAGGGATTGACATAAAGAGCTACTGACAGGTATTTTGCTTGGGAGGTGCAAAACCTCTTATTATCCCTTTCGTTTCCAATAGGTTTCTCAATAAGGCTAAAGGGAATGGCCATGAAATCGTGACAGCGCTCCCTGGAGGTAGATGACAGACGCAGCAGTCAATTAAACATAAAGTGTGCAACGGTTCATAGATCTTCAGGAGGAAAGCTCTAGGGAAAATTCACTGAAAAATAAAGATTAATATTCTCCCTCCCCTGTGTCTCTGGGGAATGAGGTATTTTTCTGTTTGCAGGTGCTAAGGTTGTTACCCTTCCACTGCTACCAAATCCATGTGTCCCAGCCCAGCAGCTGTAACTTCACCACTTTCCAGTCAGTGACTAAATGCACGCAAAGCTTTGGTCTAGAAGGGTCAAGTGACAAGAAGGACAAGAGCACTGCTGTAAAACTTGCAGAGATGGGCTATAGGAATGACGTCTGCAAGATGGCTAAATAAAAGACATCCTTCAAATGCATCTCCCCTCTTCAACAGCAATAATTTGGCATCCGACCATGGAAAAAGCACCTTCATGGGAACTTCGGGATGCTACCTGGTGCACTCTCCAACTCAGGAAAGACATTCTGAGAAGGCAGGCTCACACCCAGGCAGCTCACTCACTGACTGTGGTCCTAGCCACAGGCCCAGAAACAGCTCTGTGCCCTGCAAATTCTGCTACGGTCCCAATGGCTTTGGTTCTGCCACCAACAAAATACGCCAAGGGACCCCGGAGGAGTCACACCTACCCGTCCGTCAGCTAACAGGCACGCAAACCTCAGTCCCACTTGTGTGGATCTGAAATAGCTCTTCAACAGGCTTCAGCCCCTCTCTGCTGAGGTCTGGGACCCGCTGGGACCCAACAGATTCTGTCGAATTCTGAAAGGGCACGGTAACTGGTCTCCAGCCCATCCTGGCCAGTCCCCAAACATTCGTGCTGGCACAGAGACCCAGCAGGAGACTGCAGCCTGCACCCCTAAAGATTCTGAAGGGTCCTATAGGTGGCTTTATCCCTATCACAGAAGTAGTCTACCGGCAGGCCAGCCAGTCTCAGGGACCCAGCAGGAGACGTCTGACAATGCTCCCAGAGATCCTGAAAAGGCCTAGACTCAGCTCCAGCCCTTCCCAGCCAGTCCGTGAGCAGTAACCCACCTGCACCCCCGAGATCCTGAAAGGGTCCTAAACTAGGTTCGATTCCCTCCAAGCTGCAGTCACAAGCAGTCCTGCCGACATAGGGACCTGGTGGGGGGACACTCACCTCTGTGCCTCAGGAGACCCTGAAACGGTCCTAAACTCGGCCCCAGTTCCTCCAGCCAAAGTCAGGGAGTAGTCCAACCCACCCGAGGGGCCTGGTGGCACGAATGCCCATCCATGCCTCCGACGCGAAGTACGCAGACTTCAGTCGCAGCCAGGAAACCGGAAATAGCCCTGGAGCTTGGTTCTAGCCCCTCTCAGCCACAGCCCGGGCCTACCCTGGGACCCACCCAGGTACCCACCAGTGACCAGGGACTGGTCCCCTCCTGGGACCTGGCAGGAGGTGCACCCATCCACACACCTGGTGAGAGGACAGCTGACTACGGACGCAGCCACGGAGCCTGAAGTGGACCTTGTCCCAGCACTACCCTACTGAACAAGGGACTGGAGACAGTCCCAGACACCTGAGGACCAACCAACCTGCCAACCGTGGACCCCGCTGCAGACCCATCGCCGCGCATAACCCGCTCTGACCCAGCACGAATGTGATTCCAGAGGTAATCCCATCCGTTAACCCAGACTACAGAGAAGAGGCCATTAACTGCTGAAAATGGTCTTTAAAGACTGAAGAGGTATTAGCTCCTTCGAATGCACAGGCATCAATGCAAGGCTACACAGACCACAAGGAATTAGGTAAGTCTAACACTACCAAAGGCAACGAACAGTTTCTAATCCCATAGAAAGATATATCTTAAATTTGCCTGACAAAGGATCAAAATAATCATCTTACAGAAGCTTAATGAAATGAAAGAGAACACAGACAACGGAACAAAACTAGAAAAATAACACACGAACGAAAGGACAATAAAGAAACAGAACTTATAAATGGAACCAAGCAGCGACCCTGGAGCCGAAGAATACAATCACACACCTGAAAAATGCAACGGAGAGCTTTACCACACAGACTTCTGCATCCGCCACACCCATGCCGTCTGCCTCTGAAGTCCGCCTGAAATCAAGTCCTACGCAAGACCAGTCACAAGGGTTTGCTGGGTCAGAAGGAAAACATTCTGCAGTTCAAACGCCGAGTACTCCAGGAGCTACACTAAATAATGTCCCACTTTCCCTAGGGTAAGTACCAATATCCTGAGGCGTTTCCACACACACGCCTAATTCTTCTCTCATTTACCCCCCAGAAGAGCTTGGGGTTCTCTCTCTCCCCCTCGCTCTCTGCCCCTCCCCCACTCTGTCTCTCTCAAAACGTATAAACTTCAAAAAATTATTTGAGAAAAAAGATTTAAATATTTATGCACTACAAGGAAAAAGAGGAAGCTGGGAAGTAACTGCGGAACGTTAAGGTATGCAATCGCATCTGTGGCTCTTGTCAATTTCTGCTCACATTCTAAGACGTTCTGGGCCCACAGGACACTGTTTTGTGATAAATAAGACAAGCGCTGTTCTATGTCTCATTATAGATGGCTTTAATGAATGTAAAATGCTAACAATAACAGTAATGAAAGTAGCTAACACTTACCGAGTACCGACCATGTAGCTACTGGCACTGCTCATCTCTGTACTGGGTTAGCTCATTCAGTCCTCACATCAGCCTCATGAGAAAGAAATAGGACTACCACCCCAATTTTATAGATTAGGAAACCAATTCGCAAGCAGAAGAGCAATAATTCAAACCAAGGCCTACTCCGCTTTTCCACATAACATCAAACAGCCCTCGTATATCGTTTAAACTTTTCTCCCTTGATATAATGTTGGTACCTTAGTTTCTCACATTCCCCCCAAAAGCCTGTCTTTTCTTTGTTAATGTGTCTAAGTGATCTTAAATTATGTAGCCAGCATCATCTCCTCTGTAAAGCCTTATCTGTCTCCTCCCACATGAATTCCTCTCTTTTCAATACTCTGGAAAACATGCTTCTGTAACATCTATTACAACTTTTCTTTACGGCTGTTATATTTTCTTCAACACTGTGAATCTGACAAGTTCAATAATAATGTCTCATCAGCTCTGCAGCTACCGGTAGTAGTCGAAAAATAACCAGCAGACACAAAATGGCTACTGAATTAAAATCATACACACCGGGGCGCCTGGGTGGCTCAGTCGGTTAAGCGACCGACTTCGGCTCAGGTCATGATCTCGCGGTTCGTGAGTTCCAGCCCCACGTCGGGCTCTGTGCTGACAGCTCGGAGCCTGGAGCCTGCTTCGGGTTCTGTGTCTCCCTCTCTCTCTACCCCTCCCCTGCTCACGCTCTGTGTCTCTCAGTGTCTCAATAATAAATAAACGTAAAAAAAAAAAATGTCAATTATAAAAACCAAAGAAAATCCTGAACATAAAATTTCTAATGTGACCTCTGCTGGCCACTACACAGTAGTATTACAGTTGTACGGATACTTTTATACTACCCGTTTTTAACAAGGTTTACCATGATGCCCCATATTATGGCCATCTTGATTTCCCTTACTCCATTAGCACCTCTGCTAAACTAATCTACTTTAAGGTAAGCACATTAGTTAGGATTTTAAGCTGAATGGTGCAGGAAACACTAGTTAATGGCTTTTCCCTTACCGTTTGCCTCGTGGATAATGCCGCACATATTCTCCAACATCATGAGCAGCGACAGCTAAGACTTGTGGGTCATCGGACACCTCCAGAAGTTTTGTCAAAATTCTGAAATACATGTAATCCAAAGAGAGATTGACTTCTAGCTGTTCCATACAGCACAACAGAGCACAGGTATAATGCAAGTATCTCCTGAAAACAGGCATTTATAAATATAGTCGTATTTTCTACAGATCTTACTATTATGCACAATGCACTACACATAATAAATCACACATAAGTTTGAGGTTTCAGCTTTTATACATATGTAACAGGTTACTTTCAGATTCACGATGTATACCTCACCCAATTCCTAAAATACCAGGAACTCCCTCCCCTGCTCTCTCAAGACAGACAACTACACTGAGTTAATGGTGAGTTAATACATGACAACCACTGAATCCTTGACAACTATATTCTGAAAGTTAAACATGTGTAAGCCTTCCGTCGGTATGAAGAAGTTACTCGAAGCTGCGATCAAGACGGAAGGTGCGCCCCGAGCACACACATCCCCTCTCTCCCTCTCTCTCCAAGTCTCACGAAGGACCTGAACCTGAACTTCACAGGTAAGACTAAACGCAACATAGCAAGCGAACGTCTTCGGAGAAGACGGCAGCCCAGATTCACACCCCCGGCTCCCTTGCCGTCCTCCGACTTTCTCCACAGCAGCCACACGGGCAGAGTGTCACCACTGCCGAGCCCGACAGTGCTTGTGACAACGGAAGCCAACCAGACACACAGAAGGCTCCCCTCTGCCGGGAGCTGGAGCAGATTTCTGCCTCCTCGAGGACCTGCAGGGAGAGGACTCATCGCCCCCAGGGGGCGCATGTGTCCTCCGCAGTGAAGGGGGGGGGGGGGGGCGGGTGCACGCCCCCAGAATCCAATCCACTGGGAGAGACCTCCTTCATCTACTTCGGAGCGAACGTGAAGGGAGACCATTCAGGGAACAGGTGACTCGTGTTACTGACATTGCTCAAGGGCACAGAAATAGGAAGAAAACTTCTCAACTCATTCCACAAACAGAGCATAACTGGGACAACCAATCGGAATGAGTATTTTTCTTTAAAGTTTTATTTATTTATTTTGAGAGAGAGAGAGAGAGAGAGAGAGAGAGAGAGAGAGAGCGCGCCACCGAACTGTGAGATCAAAACCTGAGCCTAAATCAAAGTCAGACGCACAAACGGCTGAGCCGTACACGAAGCACTCTTAAAATTCAACAATAATAAAAACAACTCCATTTAAAAATGGTTAAAAGACCCGAACAGACATCTCACCAAAGAAAACAGCTGGCGAATAAGCAAACGAAAAGATGACCAACATCACGCATCACTGGAAAACAAGGAGATAACACTATCCACCTTCGTTGCGAAAATGGCAAAACCCTGAACACGGGCACCACCAGATGCCGGCAAGGACGTACAGCAACGGGTATGCTGATTCACCGCTCACGGGGATGCCGAGAAGTCCAGCCACCCTGAAAGGCAGTTTGGCACTTTCTTACAAAACCAAACCTGAGTCTTACCATGCCATCCATACTCCCTTCAGATTCACCCCAGTGAGTTGAAAGCTTATGTCCACATAAGATCCTGCACGTGGGGGCGCCTGGGTGGCGCAGTCGGTTAAGCGTCCGACTTCAGCCAGGTCACGATCTCGTGGTCCGTGAGTTCGAGCCCCACGTCAGGCTCTGGGCTGATGGCTCAGAGCCTGGAGCCTGTTTCTGATTCTGTGTCTTCCTCTCTCTCTGCCCCTCCCCCGTTCATGCTCTGTCTCTCTCTGTCCCAAAAATAAATAAACGTTGAAAAAAAAAAATTTTTTAAAAAAAAAGATCCTGCACGTGGAACTTTAGACCAACTTTATCCACAGTGATTGCCAAAACCGTGAAGCAACCAAGACGTCCTTCGATGCAGAAACCATGGTACAGCCGTACAATGGGACAGTCAGCAATAAAAAGCAAAGAGAAAATAAAAAGCAATGAGCTACCGAGCCACAAAAAAAGATGAAGGAACTCTCAATGTGCATGGCTAAGGGAAAGAAGCCGGTCTGAAAAGGTTATATACTATCTAATTCCAACTCTAGGACATTGTGGAAAAGGAGAAACTACAGGATAGAAATAAGACCAGTGGTTGCCAGAGGTTCAGGGAGAGGGAGGAAGAGCAGAGCGAGTAGGTGGAACGTGGGAAATTTTTAGGGCAGCAAAACTATTCTAGGCGACACGGTAATAGGGGACATGTGGTATCAGTCAAAACCTACAGAGCATATAACACAGAGTGAACTAGACAACAGAAAAAGTGAGCCCTAATGTAACTTACAGACTTCAGTTAAAAATAATGTATAAATATTGGTTCATCAGTTGTAACAAACATACGACACTAATGCAAGATGTTAATAATAGGGGAAGAGAGAATATATGAAAACTCTCTGTACATTCCCCTCAATCTTTCTGTAAACCTAACATTCTAAAAATTTAAATCTATTCATTTTAAAAGTTACAGTATGATATGTGTGTGTGTGTGTGTGTGTGTGTGTGTGTGTGTGTGCGCGCAGGGGAGAGAGAGGAATTCTTGCATTATTTCTAACAGCAAAATCTGGCAATAGTATTAAATATCCATCAATGGGAGACTGATTAAACACGATACAGAAAAAAAGAAGAAGGCAAAAGACTCACATTTCTGAATTTCAAAACACACTACAAAGTAAAAGTAATCAAGACAGTAAGGATACTGGTATCAGAACAGTCATGTAGATCAACAGAACAAAACCAAACGTCCAAAAATAAACCCATGTGTCCACCCGTCAACTGAATTTCAATAAGGGATACCATGACAATGCGATGGGGAAAAATAGTCTTTTCAACAAATGTTACTGGGATAACTGGATAGCTACATGCAAAAGAATGAAGTTGGACCCTTACCTCACATCATGTACAATAAAATTCGAAAGGATCAAAGACTCAGATGTGGGGCGCCTGGGTGGCTCAGTCAGTTAAGCATCCGACCTCGGCTCAGGTCATGATCTCACGGTTTGTGAGTTCGAGCCCCGCGTCGGGCTCCGTGCTGACAGCTCGGAGCCTGGAGCCTGCTTCGGATTCTGTGTCTCCCTCTCTCTCTGCCCCTCCCCCACTCACACTCTGTCTCTCTCCCTCTCTCAAAAATAAACATAAAAAAAAAATTTTTTTAAGACTTAAATGTACGTGCTAAAACTATAAAAATATTACAGAATACAGAGGAGTAAATCTTCAAAACCTTGGTTTTGGCAATGGATTCTTCAGTAGGACACCAAGAGCATGAGAAACAAAAAAAAAATAATAAACTGGACTTTATCAAAATTTTTAAATGTGCTTCCAAGGACTCTATCAAGTAAGTGACAAGATAACCCAAAAAATGCGGCACCTGGGTGCCTTAGTATGTTGAGCATCTGACTCTTGATTTCAGCTCAGGTCATGATGCAAGCATCGTGGGTTCGAGCCCCAAGTTGGGCTCTGTGCTGACAGCTCAGGGCCCGGAGCCTGCTTCAGATTCCGTGTCTCCCCCTCTCTCTGCCCCTCCCCCACTTGTGCTCGCTCGCTCTCGCTCTCTCTCTCTCAAAAATAAATAAACATTTAAAAAATTTTTATTAAAAATGGTGTTGGTTCAATTAGACATCTACATAATGAAAATAACTGTATCTTGACCCCTACTTTGTACCTTACCCAAAACCAATTCTAGATGGAATAGAGATCTAGTTGTGAAAGGTTCAAACAGTAAATCTTCCAGCAGATGACCTGGAAATACATCTTCATGATCCCATATGGGGAAAAACTTCTTAACCAGGACACTAAAAAAAAATACTAGCCATAAAGGAAAAAATTAATCAATGGAGCCACACTAAAACCAAAGAGTGAAGAAAACAGTTGAGATGAACAGATATAAGACCTCTTGTTCAGAATACATACAGATCTCCTATTAAAAAAATTTTTTTAAATGCCTGAACAACCAATTCTGGAAAAATAGATATCCAAATGACTGATAAGCAGATGACAAGGTATTCAACCACATAAGGAAGGAAGAAAATACAAATTAAAATCATGAAATAACTAAAATTTTTTATTATTTTTTAAAATTTATTATCACTAGTGACAAAAGTACATTGGCAAGGAGGTGGAACAACAGGTATTAAGAGTGTGAAGTGAAATTTAAAACTTACTTTAAGAGCTCATAATTCTTCTCATTTAATCTCACAGCATTTTCTCTCCAAAATTTCTCAGATTTGTGCACAGGACTCCACTCCAGTCTTCCAGATTTAAGCTCTGAGCTATATTCATCAAATGAGCTACAAAAAAATTTTAAGGATCTCAAAGTTAAGAAAAATCTAAGAGTTGCTCCAAAATTAAGCAAGACATTTTTACCATCTTAATCATACCTCAAGAGAAGAAAAACAAAAATTCTTCACTGATGATTTAATTGCAAAGACTGACCATCCTTTGTACATTAACAAACTACCACTAAACGAAGTTTAAACAGCTTAAATAATCTTTAATAAACCATGTGAAATTTATTCAAGGTCCTAAGGTCCAATACCCCTGCCAAACTGGAGTGCTCAAAATGAGGTTTACTGAAAGGAGCATTTGCTTTCAAAATCTTTGTCCTAATAAATAAAGTAAAATCAGTATAATGTCTGATAATCTAGCAGAGTTTCCACCACGCCACTTAAAATACTGTATTTGCCAGACCACTAGATGCGTTAATGTGAATCTATATAAAAATATGTTACTTAAATAGCATATTCCAATACCATAAATGTCATAAACCACTATAGTGTATTATGCAATGAAAAATACACATACGGGTATAATATCGCACAACGTGATTACAAACACTGTAAAGGTAATTCACTAAGTTAACATTATAAATTAAAAACAAAAACCTCTGCATAAAACAAACTGCAGTGCAATGCAATTAAAAAAATCATTCACTATGTATCAAGTAACTTAATTATTCAAAGCTTCATTCTATACAAAGTGTTTAGTGTTGTCAGCCAATGGTTGGCTGGGCACCCTTCTAAGTGAAAAGTGAAAACTTAAAAGGACATGGCTGGACATCCTTCCAAGTGAAAAGTTGAAAAAGATTTAGCCATTTAAATACTGACTGGTAATTCAGTATAGCCAGAATTTTACTGGTTAAGTTGAATAGAGTGTTCTATTAAATAAAGTACTAATTTACTTTAATATAAGGCCAATCAGTGTAAGAAATAAACTAATGCTGTTTAACATGAATAGCCTAAACCTTTAACAGCAAAAACAGAGACAAAGCTCTTTTACCTATACCCATCACCTGACTGGCTTTAATGTGAAGAGCAGGATTTTTCAAATTACCAAACTCAACATGAAGAATCAATACATAATAATAATTGGCTAACATGGATTAAATAATTTAGAAAGCTAAGTATCACTAATCTTGTTCATTTTTAAGAGATCTCAAATCATTATTACAGAAGAACTGATAACAGATTTATAAAAATGAACTTAATAAAATTTGTAAAAACTTCAAGTCTACTGCTGGCCAGGCTAGTTTATTACAATCCAGTTACTGACATTTGAAATTACAGAAAGACAAAACTCATTTGCCTCCCTCTACAACGCCCATGATAGACCACTGGTCTCGGTGACACATCCCATCTCTACAGCAGCACTTGGGCCTTGGGATTAAGAACTGCACTGAATTATCTGGTAAATACATTTCTGGAACACATACTACACCGAAGGCATTTGCTGGATAGTTGAAACCTCACAACAAATCCTACCAGGTTAGAATTTTTATTGCTATTTTACCAAAAGGAAAACTGAGGCTTTACAAAGTCAAGAAGCTTGTCAAGGCCAAGTGTGGACAAAGTGGCCAGACAATTCAAACTGGGTTCAGCCTGGCTCCCAAACCCAAACCACCTACACAGAAAGATCTACTCCTACACAGTAATTCCCTTTTAAAAATGTATCAGTAGTTTAAAAACAAAGGATATATATGTTAACGGGAAAGATCAATACATTATTAAACAAATATGAACAGTTCCAGAAGAATATGTAGAACCTCATTTGTATATGCGTTTGTGTGTGTACATGCACACACGTGTCAGGGGAGCAGGGCTAGGAAGGTTTTTCTGGAAGCAAACACAAAAGTGGGGGCGGGGATGACTAGGTGGAAGAGGTATGGAGTCCCTTCTAGAACTATGTAAGGATTCTTTTTTCTCTTACTGCATCGTACATCATTTGTGTAATTTTTAATATCAAAAATAAAGAACACAATAGGAACTTCAAAAAAGCAGGGAAAAAAATACTCTTTCCGTTTATGGCCAAACATCCTTCAAAAATTAACGAGTACTGTTTAAAAAGATTCTAAACCAGGGGGAGATTGTTAAGGGGTTCCAGAGTGACACCAACATCCTGTGGGATTAAGTCAGATTTCAGACAAGAGAAGGGTGGGAACCTCCCCAAAAGAGAAGACGTAACACAAAGCTCTAACCAACTGTTACCATGGTGATGAGCCAGTTGTCCCCCACCCCCCATATTCCCAATTCTTAACAGAAGACATAATGTTTCAGTGAAATCTTTTGGGTTTATAGTTAGTAACAAATTTAGACTTTCTGAAAATACTAGGAAAGTCCAACGAGGCCCAATATATCCAGCCTGTGAGAATTTTTTAAAATAACATACCTAAGGTCTTGGACACTCTCACCAAGTTTTTCCAAAAGAAATTTTATATCTTCACTGATATCTTCATCATCGTACTTCTGCTGTTCCAAGTTCTCCAACTGTTTCAGAACTTTGCACTGGATCATAGCCAGGGCATATTCTTGGCGAGTTTCTCTTTCGGTCGATTT